>NC_142192.1:25910000-26510000 GCF_026936395.1 Plectropomus leopardus | reverse complement strand
GAGTGAGAGAGAGAGAGATGTCATGAGGTGGAAAATAGTAAAAAAAACAACAAACAAACAAACAAAAAAAACCAAATTCCAAGTATTAATTCCAAATATTGCATATTTTTATGCTTTGGTGGCTTTGGGATCAAAAATTTCAGTGTCAGTGGGTTTCAATTGTGTTTTTTTGCACTTTACAGGATGAATGTAACAACTTTGTTTACGCAGTGTATTTTAGACTCATTGTAGGAGCTGAGCTGCAAAGGGGATCTGACGCCAGGGCGTCACCTTCATTGAAAGTTTAGATTTCCCTCAGTTTGAACCTTGTACAACTCAACATAATTATATAAAAATCACTTATTATATAAATTTGGTAGTGTCCAATATCTATTTGGTACTTTAAATTCTACAATTGGAAACTAACATTTTTTGGATATTATTTTAGGTTAAGGTGAAGGCCGTTATGTTTTACCTGACAAACAGCCATTCAACATCTTTTATCCCTTCAGTGGTCAGACTTCTCAGTCCCTGTGAGCTCTATATACACCTATACAGGGTGGTTTATATTTTACCATATAAACCGTCTCTTATCCCACTTCCATGGCTTTTGGTGGTTGGTGCTTTTTTGTGGTTAATAAAGTTGTTTGAAATTAATTCCAGTATTTTTTAGACACATTATGTTTAAATTGGAATAATTAAATTATAAAAATCACAGTAGGCGCTGTGACGACCAGAATGACAGTGCTGGTTATTAATGTTTGGACATTAACTTTACAGACTACACGACTGAAGAGTTAACTAACATAATATAATGTTTTAGATGCTCTAAAGGCTTTATAGAGCTGAAATATTGTGCTTGCATTGTTTTTAAGTCACAGCTGGTGTTTTGGCAGTTTTCTCCAGCAGAGGGCAGCAGACACACATAATAATGTTGCATCCTCCTGGCTGCATGCCTTTAACTCTGCACATTGACTGATGTGAAATCGTTGGCTGAACGTTTAGTTTGGACCTGACCTGTATTGACAGAGCGCTGAATGCTTTTTATAGCAGCAGTGGGCTTGGCAGCAGCAGTAAAACTCAATTGACCGTCTCAAATTAAGTGCAGGTCTATCATTACCGGCTGCGCTGCTTATGTTGTGTCAGCACTGGGTGAGCTGGTTGTTCATATGTTACAGTTGGGAGCCTCTTCGGTGTGTACATCGTCACAAATCCTGGGCTCTGCTTCACCATGACGACTTGTTTGGTAATTCAGTGGGACTAAATTTCGCTCCAGGGACTGACTGTACGGGTCCCTGAGGGGAGGCCCCCAGCAACATGACAAATATTTATTCTCATACTGGTTAACAAGAATTTTATCCCTTTTTTGGACAAACCATTTGGTCTAAACTGTATTATAAGTTCAGAAAAAACAGTTTTATCAGATGGGGATCCTTACTACAAGCCAATTACAAGACAGTTAATGAATTGAATGAGATAAATCTGCTATTATTTTGGTAGTTGACCAATAATTAAGGTTATTTTAGGCAAAAATGCCAAAAATCTCATGGTTCCAACATCAGTCCAGTTTGTAATGTTTAGGTGATTTAGCGGCATCTAGTGGTGAGGATTGTAGATTGCAACCTATTGAAAATCTTCTGATCAGATTCTTGTTCATTGTTCTTTTTTTTTTTTACTGGAAGCTGAATTATCCACAGACGGCCTGTTGATTTAAACCAGTAAACACAAGCTGCTAGCACAGCACCTGCTGAGGTATGCTCACCTTTTTTTCTGATAACTTAAGATCCAGACGTTCAGGAGGTTTTTATCGAGAGACGACATATCTGCAGAGGTCTCCTCCTCTCTAAAACGAAAGGACCCGGTGATAAAAAACTTAAAAAACATACAGTTCAGCAGTTTAACATCACTAATCAGTGATGATTAGTGATTAGTGATTAGATCCGACACTGTTTGGCGGCTAGCTCTCCACATGCTAACGTGTTCACCTTTCAGATGAGTTCATGTGTGCTCATCTTATTTCTGATACAGAGGTTCAGGTGTTTTTAACCGTGAGCTGAATTATCCGCAGTGGTCTCTTTCTCTCCAAAACAAGCAGACACACTGATTCTTTTTCCAAATGACTGTTTTTGTTGTTGTTGTTGTTGATGTGCCAATGGACATGTGTGTGACGATATAAGCTGCATGTGCAGCGTTTAAGGGAAAAGACACACTGATGTCTGATATGAAATCCTTCAAACATGCATGTAAACAGAAATATTTGATCTGGGGAATTAATCACAGTGCAGCATGAAGCCTTGTGCCTAACTCTAACTGTCTTGCAAATATCCAAAAAATCAGTTGGTTCCAACTTCTCAAATGTGAGAATTATTTGCTGCTTTTTGCAGTTTCATATCATCGTGATTTGAATATTTTTTGTTTTAGGACTGTGATTTTATAGATTTACAAATACTAATTGACAGAATAATCAATCCTGAAAACATTTGTTTGTTGTTTAAATGTTGATCCGTGTGTATTACGTATGTATGTATGTATTATGATGCCTCTCGTGCAGCGTTTTCTCCTTCTTGTTCCAGTAAATAGTTTAATTGTATCACAGCTTAAGTTACACGTCCTCCCTCCTGTCTTCTTCTTGTGTGTTGAACCTGTCTGTCTTTGACCATCATGCTTCAGAGGGGGTGCAGGGTCAAACCTGTTAACCTCTCCATTGAAGAAAACATCATCGGGGGGACGATGTGCAGGTTACTGCACCTTTAGGCGCACAAACAGACACCCTGATCCCACAGGCTGAACGCAGCTTTCAGCACCGAGCAAACATTTGATCCGACTGCGGCTCAGCACACTAACCCTCATCCCCCCATCGGCCCGCCGTGTTTCAGCCCATTGCTCGTTTTTTACGGTGTACAGACTGAAAAGATGCAATAAGGAGGAAAGATTTATCTCCTCACAGATGACACATACGCAACCACAACAAAAGACACGTCCATGCTGGTGATTTAAAACCCGAGACATTAGCTGCGATGAGATTCATGGGACCAGAAAGTGAAGCCTTTCAGCCGCTGTGTCGGGATTTGGGGACTGCTTGTTTGTTGTTGGAGAGCAGCCTGTGGTGTTAACCCATGACCCCGCTGCCCTCTGACCCGTGGGACGACAGCTCCATCCACGCGTCCGGGAGAAGGGCTGTCACAGCGGAAACATCCAGAGCACGGGCAGAGCTGACGGCGAGAGCAGGGACAATTAGGGGCTGGTGAGGCTAACGCAAGATCAAAAACACCGCGCCAGTTAAGAGTGTCAGGCTACCGGATACATGATCTGTCTGCGGGAAAAGTGTGAATAGATGCCACAGGCCGAGGAGGAGAGTCAGGATTAAGAGCTCAGCTTCGTTAAAGGCTTTTCTGAGCGAGTGAGTTTTTTGGGGGTTTTAAACATGAGAGAGAGGCAATGAGTAACTTAACAAGACATGGCCCAAAAATAGCCAAAAAAAATAAAACATTTACAAGAAAATCATCTGAAAACGAGACATGGCCCAAAAAAAAGTTACGAGAAAATCACCAGAAAATACGCACAAAACAGGGAGAGTGAAAACGAAAACAAACACTAAACTGGCCTATAAGGTGCTGAATATGTACCATTTTTCTGTAAAATATAAAATTTTGGAATATTGTTCCATGTTTTTAAAAAATAATTTTAGGTAATTTTGTCACATTTTGCTGTTTTTCTTTCCAATTTATGGGACATTTATGGGACACGCAGTCACCCATAGCCTTTTTTCCCCATGTTTTCAAAAGAAACCAAACCAATTCAGTCAGGTTTCAAAGGATCAAATAATTTGTGATTTCAGACTAAATAGATCAAATTGAATTGAAGGTATAATCTGTACGGCCCTCTGGGGCGTGCTTTGTTTCTGACCTGCAGTGAACTCGGACTCGACTAATCCGTTAAGCACTCAGAGTTTGAGTTTGAGTATGAAAGGTGCTGTATAAATAAAGTTGCCTTGTCTTGATAAATATGCCAACCACAATATTTTTATTAAAGGAAAACCTTATTTTTACAGTAAAAAATTAATTGTCTTAATCATCTTGGAAGCAGTTTAGTGGGCTGCGGTTTAAGTGTTTTCAGTTTGCACTGAAGAGGCAGCTGCTCTCATCCTTTTCAGATTCTTGTAAACTGAACGTCTCCGGGTTTTGGACTGTCGGTCAGACAAAACAAGACATTTGAAGACATCCTCTTGGACACTGGGAACTGGGATGGACATGTTTCACTGATGTTTTCTAGACAAAGTGATTCATCTGGGAAAATAATCGTCAGTTGCAGCCTCACATGCTCTCAGAGTTCAAAGTAACACCTGCAGATTGAGTGTTATGATGGATTGAATTACACAGAGTCGTGTCTTAAAGCACGCACACTCATTTTGATAACAGCGCAGCTATTAAAAAGTTGTCTTAGAAATAATCTTTTAGGGTTGCAATTAACAATTGTTTTCATTTTGACTTAATGTGTTGAATATTTTTAAGATTGTTTATGAGGTGTTTGGTGTGTCGGTGGCTGAGTGGATAAAGCAGGCGCCCCATGTGTCCTTGCTGCAGCAGCCTCGGGTTCAACTCCCACTCGAGGCCCTTTGCTGCATGTTGTCCCTGCTTTCTGTCCCCCTTTCATGCTGTTGATCTGTCCTGTCTAATAAAAGGCTAAAATGCCAATAAAATAACCTTTAAAAAAAAGTTTAAAAATGGGAACAATGCCCATCAGATTACCCATAGACCAATAAAGCGTCTTTATATGGCTTGTTTGTGTAATTTATGGTTCTAAGCACAAAGATATTCAGTTTACAGTGATGTAAAACAAAGAAAAGCAGCAAAGCGTCGGCCTCAAGTGGCGATTAGAGGAACTGCAGTTTTTGTCACAACGGTGTTGGTTTCATTTTTCAGCCTCGGATGCAGCCGCTGTGTTTACAGTGATGCAGAGTAGAGAAACACTGACAAGCTTCACATTTGAGCAGCTGGAAACCAGCAAACGTTTAGCATTTGTGTTTGATAAACGCATAAAACTATCACTTGGTGAGATTAATTGATGATATATCTGTAAATTGAGTAATTAATTGTATCTCATCAAGGATCAAATCCCAAAAAACAGTTTTTATTCTAATACTTTAGACTCTGTAGTGTAAGAAATCATGCACAATTCATGTAAATTTGTTCTTTTGATGCAGCAGTGCTGTCATAGACAAACAGTGTTTTGGATGGAATATTTTACATAGTTTAAGCTTAAGTTAAAGGTCAAGACTGCAGGTGATTATTTTGCTTTTATAGTGCTGGAGAGTTACCTTTTCCCTGAACTTGTTTTGGGGAAACAGTGCAGGTCAACGTCCAGCGGTCTTTTTTTGAGGCAGAGCATATAGGACGTGTATGGAAAGAATGTTTAAGCCAAAGCTGGTTCAGGGGAGCGTTGGGTCGAGGTTCCTGCTTTCACCTTTCTGTTTATTTTATCTGGAGCTCTGCATCCACCAGATTTTGAAAGCTCGCTGAATTTATTGCTGTTTTTGCTGATAACCACCTTCCAGTGAGGTCATGAGGTCCACATTTGTCATTTTCCAGGTGACACGTTCCTCATCTACCTTTATGATGTGACCCAACGTCTCGTGTCCACAGCCTGAAGAACTGCTGAGGGAGGTTTTTTTATTCCCGTCTGTGAGACCTTCGGGCCGTCGGGGGAGAATGTCAAGGTGGGTGACCACAAACATCCGTGTGCCAGCACAGCGCCACACATGTATCATACAGGGTCACATTATCTTCAAAGCCTGTCGCCTCCAACATGTGATACGATTCAGACCTAAAAAAAAAAACAAAAAAAACCCCGTCAGACATCTTGCATTCCTTAGCCCATTCCACAAAGTACAATAACTTCCTTGAATTCTTCGACCCTCGACGGCGGAGCCAGGGCACATCCTGTTGTCCTCGCAGCACTTCCTGCTCATGCGGCTTAATCAGTCTTCCTCGTTGCCATGGCTACTGGAAAACACTGTGCTCATGCTTAATAGGCACGCTAGCAGGTAATGCCGGGATGATTGTGGAGCTGAGAGTAAATCAGTTTGTAATTGGCTCGTAATCCGTGCAATTTTATAACCTCCATCTACAGTTATTGCATGGTGCATTTGTGCATGGTAATTTCAGTTTTATTGAATATGAGACAGAGCAAAAATTATGGTTCTGATTGTTTTTAGAGCCCCTTAAAATCTGTTTTCCTGAATTGAATCCTTTCTGCAAGTTTTACCATTGTTAAAATCATCTTATTGTTCCACACTTGTCTTACAATGTCACATATATATTCTGCATCAGCTTGTTCCTTCTCATCACTGAAGCAAATGATGTTGGAAGCTGTGTCGAAATGCAACAGACTGTTGATTCGTACTTGATCAGGGCTGCCCAGTTCACGTGCAGCGATCGCTCTGACTGACAGCTCTGAATTGTTGTTTTCTGTGATGCACAAGAAATTTTAGCAAATCGCACATCTGATTTTCAGTGGTTCTGAGATATTGAGCTTGATGCTGGTTTCATATTTTGTGCATCTAAAAAATGCAGTGTGTGTGTGAGAGTGAGAGACAGCAATATAATAAAGGGGGAAACACTGGTACTGCATTCCTTTCTTTCTTTGGATCCACATTAGCACCAGCATAAGCATTGGCTATTGTTCTCGGGGTCCACACATACGTTCATGCACACTTTATCTCTTTGCAAAGATGTGGCAACATTACTCTCAGATCTCCTGTTGCCTATTCAGCCTAACATACTCAATTTTTATTAGTTTTTTAAGATTATATTCTCCCTTTATTCTGCTTGTGTCTCCTTTTGTTGATTTTAAATGATCTTTCTGACATTCAAGTGAGTTGCTGACAAATGGAGGCCGAGTAATGCGCTGAAATCAGTATCAACATTTGTGCAACAAGCCAATTATATTAATTAACTACATTACATCTTCATGTTAATCGAAATGTTGTCCGGTCAACATCAGAGGAGACAGGGTTGTTTGTGCCGATGCAGAGAAACAGAAAATGTTTTGTTGCATGCCACAGGTCTCTGGTGTGTGCTCATGTTGTTTGGGAAATGAGTTTTGTAAGCTGACTTTCAATATTCAGTATAATTGTCAGTAGTCTTTTACACATAATGTGTTGTGCTTGTGAATATCTAATACAATATGCTTGTGTATCTGTTTACCGCCGCATAGTGTTTGGTTGTGATATGAACAATACGAGTAGAAGTGTGCATCATCTTAGAACATCTTTGCTGTGAAGAAGAAAATAAATAGTACCTAACACATAACACACAGACCTGAGCAGCCTTAATCAGGGCTGATTCTCACCATTGTCAAGTCTGTAGGAGCTGTGTATTGTGTATTTACTTTCTGGATGAGAGCTTGGTTTGTTTCATAACCACTTTCTCGCTGCCAGCACAGCGTTCATTTGTCAGCTTCCAGCTCGACAGTCCTGGCCAAACTTTCATCCTGCTTTGTCAGAAAAAGAAAGAAAGCAAATAGCGGCTCTCCTGGGCATAGACTCACCCCTGAGGGATGCATTCAGTTCTACTTCCTGCACTGCTTCATCTTTGCAAGAGTCCACAAGCCAGAGGAAATCAGACTGGCAACGGTCCCATTTAAACGGGCATTTGGCAGTTCAAAGGAGTTTTTGATATCACTTTCTATGAAGAGCACATCTATAATGCATTATGACGGCATTCATGGGGAATCATAATGCATCCATAATGATTTATGACTACACTCATAAAGCTTACTTATGCACTATATCAACAGTCATAAACCATTATAGATGTGACTTATAATGATTAATAAGGGGTAAGTTTCTTATGGATGCTCTTGACTTGTTACAAGTGTTAACTGATGGGAGCTTATAATGCACTATAAATACCTTTACTCACCTATACACATATCAGCAATGAACTGAAGTAAGGACTCACAATGTGCTATAACAGTTCATGCAGTATTGTAAGTTATTATTGATACATTTTTAACAATTTGTAAAAATTTTGGCTGAATCATAATGTTTTATTCTTGGTGTAAAGTGTTATCATTTTCATGCATTTATAAGAATCTATGCCCCATCATAAATTATTGATACCTACCGTACAGAAAACTGCTTTGCATATACATTTAAAAGTATGTGTTGAAAGACTGGGGAACTTTCAGGGTCACTTTTTGCAAGAGTATTAGCATCAAAATGGAAACATGTGGACAGAAATGTTGCAGCCCTTAAATTCTGTAGTGAGTATGCTATATTTGATGATTCCTTAGTACAGTTGGGTGAATATAGGTATTTATAACGTATTATAAGCCCCATCAGTCAAACTTTAGTTTATAAATAGTAAAGAGCGTACATAAGAAACTTGCAACTTATAAATCATTATAAATCACATCTATAATGTTTTTTGACTGCTGATATAGTGCATCAGTAACCATTATGTGTGTTTGTAAGTGTAGTCATAAAGCACTATGATTACATTATATTTCACTATGAATGCCTTCATCATGCATTATAGATGTGGTCTGCATAGACAGTGTTATTTTTTTCCGATTTATTGGATATCATGTATAAAATATACTAGATTTTTTATCCAATTAAAATGAACTAAATGAGCTTGTTTTAAAGCTGTAACTCCACATAAACCCCACCTGCAAACATCCCGTCCCTCAACACCATCTTTGAAAGCAGAGGAGCGATGTTACAAGCCCTCATACCCTGATGGGATGAGGATGAGCGGCCGTCTGAAATGGACAGTGATAGCAGACGGAGGTGGCGGTCCATGACATCATGAGTCGGGAATGTGATACCGCCTTGCCTCGAACCAACCCATATGCCAGCAGTCTAAACGCCACACCTACGTCTGCTGCCTGTAAACATGGTGGCTGACACTGACTCTCGGTGCATTAGTGCAGGAATGTTCAGAATCTGTTTTATCAGCTTGACAGCTGAGATCAGACCTGCTGCGATTCAGGAAAGAAAACTTCCTTTTTACAGTGCGTCTGAATTTTCTGCCCCCCCATTTAACCCAGTTAATTGTTTGATTATGTCACAAAACTGCTGACATTTCAAACATATTTTAACATTTACTGGACAAAGCTTTTAAGGGTGATGATGAGGGTATTCGTGACTATACACTTTTCCTCGTGATTCATCCCGTATCTCGTCATGCTGAGGAGTTTTTACGCCCTTGGATGAGCTGTATCAGATGACACACCGGATGCGTGCATCTGGACCAGGCCGTAGTTATGCCTGGATATTCTTGAGATCAGGTTGTTATCTGAAATGCCCCTATGCAACCTATCGCAAACATTCAAAAACAACATATGAATGCTGCAACAGGAATTTATTGACGTTACATATTCGACCCAGTATTGTGTTTTTAGGGTCTCTGGCATCAAATAGTTGAGTAAACTTTGCCCTTTCTCAAAGTACGTCATCGTCATGTTTCAGTATTTTCCCTTCATTTCAAATGAAGTTATGGAGGTAGACAATCATCGGAGGTGATCTCTTATCTTAGATGGTGCTGAAATCTCTTTGACATTAATGATCAGATTGACTGCGAACAAAAACTGTAAAAAACTGTTGGTTTGTACAAAGTCGTGCTAGTTTTTCAAAATCTGCTCTTATTCTTGTTAAAAATAAGTGCCAAGCATACACATGTTTAGGTCTCATTGACTGTTCAGCATTTAAAGGAGTATTTGTGTGAGGTTTAGGGGGATTTAGTGGCATCTAGTGGTGAGGATTGCAGATTGCAGCTAGCCGAAGCTTCTCCCGGTTAGGTTTCCTTCTTTACTGGGAGGCAAATTATGTCTTCTGCAAAAGAAACAGACAAGGTGGTTGACACTGGTAAAAACATGAAATAAAGCACTTTCTAGAGTTTGAGTCTGATTTGTTTGAAAATTGCTGAGAAAGTGGGGCTAGAAAAAAAAGGGTCCTTGAAAAGTCATGGAAAATTTTTTGAAATTTTGTCCATGAAAATGTGTGGGGGACCCTGATTATGGTTATCATAAAATAGGCCTTAAACTTCATTCAGAGTGGCATTGAAAGTCTTTAAAATTAAATTAAATCTTTAGGAAACCTGTTCTGTTACCTCTGAAGTCACGAACCGAATGTTATTTTAGCAAACTATGTATTTGCCGTGCGAGGATGGAAAGCTCAACAGGCGTAGCAACAGTAACCAAAGGGGCGGCAAATTTTATGGAAACACAAATGACACAATGATTGATGAATAGTCTTAATAAGGATAAGGTGTACATGGGGCAGCGATGATTTGATGTGATGCAGCCGTGACACATCACCTCTGCAGGCCCGCTATTTGCAGATTCAGTGTTTAAGTGAGGGCAGACATAATAATATGGTTCTTATTCTACAACAGCTAAAAGTCACTTTGGTAAAAGTTACTTTTATTCTCACTATACAAAGCCAGTGAGACTAGCTGCAAGTACTTTTTAAGTGTAGCACAATTCCTACAACCACTTATTAAGTTTTACACATTGTGGAAAACATTTCTGGCATCTGTTGTAGTCAGAAGTATTATTATCTTTACATACCTTCAGTTTCAGCAATTAGACATGAGTCAAGCTGCCGTAAAATTGGATAGGATTATGTCAAAGGAACACAAAGGACTGAACACCAGATTGACATGTTGAAACAAATGAAGTGTACGAATGGTTTAGATGTTACACTGATGTATATTTTTTTAATGTGCTCCACTCTGAGGTGAACTGAGCGCCGTTTATTGGCTCCAACACGATTGGCGAAATCCTCTTTAAGCCTCTTCCCCCTCAGCTCTGCACGCTCATCAAACTTCACGCAAATATGTTATGATCTTCTAACTGCTTTCCCCGACAGGGCAGCATGTAAGGAATGCTGCTTAATGTCACCGGCTGTCAGTCCGACTTAACGCGAGCCGCTCTGTAACACTGCGAAGATGTTAAATCCTGTGATGTCATGGCGTTAGAGTCGGAGAAAGAAAAACTGTCGGCACGCAATGTTATTAATAGAGCGATGTGCGTGTGCATGTGTGCAGTGTGTGTGAGAGGAGCAGACATGCATGGAACAGATTTGTCTAATCAGAGCTCCCAGAGGTGTTTTATGAGAGGTGCAGATGTGTGTAGAGATCAGTGCAGATTAAGAAGCAAAAGTAAGAACTCACAGAGGAACGTCTCTTGTTGCTCTAACTGGGTATTTAATTTTTAAATTCAGCCCTTGAGTTTGTTTCATGGTTTAACGTACAAAAATGGACAGTTTGCTTCGAAATGATCCTTGTTTGAACACAATTTGTACCAATTTTAAAATGTAACTGACCACCAAAATCCTTCATTTTGTGAAACACCGAAATGTAAAGATAACAAAAAGGCCTTCTTTCTTCATCCGAGTCCTTGTAACCCGTGATTTTCTCCTTGGTCGTACTTTTTCACTTAACATATGTCATAAACATCTTGTTTCTGTCAGCACTTGTCTTGAATTAGTTAATAAAACCACTCTCCCTTTCTCTTCTAGAGGGCCTCATGGATGTTTACTGTAAAGCAAACTGACATGATGATGTGGTAAATGAATGTGGTGATTCTTGATTTTTATCAGAGTCGAACCTTTGTGGGAAAATTTCTTACGTTTAAAGCATTTAAACTAAATGTAGATGTTAACATTATAACTGTGACGATGCACCACAATTATTTCATGAACTAACCATGAACCTCAGCCGAACTTGCAGATTTAAGACTCAGCTGAACTTCGTAAGATTAAAATGTTAAGGACTGGGACTGAACTTGTCCTGAAACCTCAGTGACTCAACATTCGGAGGGAGTGTTTTGTTGTGAAAACCTTTTCGCCCATAGAAACATATTTTCTAGCAACTCGATTCCAGATGAGGTATACAGTAGCACTCAGATCAAAGTCGGTATAACCGCAAACCTCATACATCGCACAACCTGTCTGCCAGTCATAATTACCTGCCGTGCTTCCCCGTCCTAATTGCAGAGTCCACGATGAGGAGGAACGGTTCCAGTCGAACCTGAATAACAAGCAAACAGCAAAACAGCCGAGTGAGAGCGAGGAAGCAGGAAAGTGGTGGGAAATGCTCATTGTTTTTAAGTGTTAGAAAGAACTTGGTGTTTCTCTGAGTCACAAAGCTATTGGGACTCCTGTTCCCAACTTTGTTTTTTACCTGAATTCTTCGAAGGCCCTCGATTTGAAGCCTCTGAGGTGTTTTTAGAGGAGTGGTGAGAATGTGGCTTTGGCTGGTTTGCCAAACTCCTCAGGGCATCCATAGTTCAGAGAGATTCTCAGCAACTTAATGGCTGACTGGCTTTGTTCAGGATTAAAAAGATGCTTCTGTGTAATCTCGTGGAGGAGTTTAAATTGCAGCTGTCAGTCACACACAGGTGTCCTTTTTATTCTGCATCGAAATAACTTTAATATCCAGGCAATATGCTCAAATTAAAATGGATTAAATTTGCATTGTTGTTGAGTGCCGTTGTTCAGGACAAAAAGATTCTGAGAATACACAGCAAAAATAATCCCTCTCAGTCATCACTCATGACGCATCAGAAGTATTTATCTGCAGAGACTCTGTCCCCACCCTGTATTTGCTCATTTTCAATGCTGTACCTGACTTTTTTTCATTTCAAAGCTTCAGAGTTTGAACATGGTTCAGCGGGTTGTTCAGGGTGTCATCAACTTTCACGTGAAATTGAAAACAAGCCAAGTAACTACGTTAACGACAATTTGGAGATGCGCAACAAAACCTTTTGGCCCTTTTAAAATTGTTTAAGTCTTTCCTTTGCATGTTTAAAAAAAATCCACATTCATATGATAAAATTGTGAGAACGATCCTTGTGTACATGAATCCACAAAAACAACCGAAAATGCTGTAGTATGAATGTCAGACCAGTAGTTGGCAGTGTAACTTTGTAGTGGCTCACCATAGAAGAACACTACACGCATGCGCAAAGTGCGGCTGTGACTTTACTGTTCTCACAGGATGCGCGCATTGCCGGTTTATACAGTGACAGAAGGGGTGGCGTTTTCAAAAGATTACACGCTGGAACCTGGTTTCAAAAGTCTGGGTTTTCAGGCTCCCAAAACTCTGTGAGCTGTGAGCTGTGGCTTTACCACTTCTGCAGAAGGCAGAGGATAACGTTATCTCAGACTGAACAGGAAAAGCCTGTCTTCCTCCAAGCAGCTGCCTCCGTCTCACTCAGCCTCACCCTGGGTCTGCGTCTGCAGCTTCCTATAACAGAGATCAGAGAAGCGTAAAAGTGAGGAGCACTCACTCTGTATCTAAATATGGGGATCAAAATGTCCTCAGAAGTGCACTGCACACTGACCGACAATATGCAAAAAAGACTGCTTGACTCACTATGAAAAAGTATGTAGGAGCTCTGTAATGTATATTTAATTTTTGGATGAGAGCACAGCTTGTTTCATAACCACATTCTTGCCCTCAAAATTGATATAATATCAATACATTTTCTTGCTCTAGCCAGGCTAACTGTTTCCTCCTGCTTCTAGTCTTTATGCTCAGCTAACCTGACCGCATGCTTTAGTTGATGCTCGGGCACAAGAGTGATGGCAGTCCTCTTATCTTGCTCTTAAGCACTCATAAGCATATTTCCAAAAAACATCTTGATAAAAACTCTTTCTCAGCAACTCAAAGGCATTGGTTAACATAATGGTAATGCTTTGGTTTAATTAAAAAAAACAGATTTTAGCAGGAGACAGGATGTATTTACTTTAACAGTATGTAACTAAACACAGTCTTTTCCTTTTTACCTGCACAGTTTATGGTGCTGATTACCAGGTTGTTTCAGAGACGTCTCAGAGATTTTGTTTTTGTCTAATGTATGAAATTACTGGATTTTCTTGGAAGACGGCAAATAACTTCTGCTGCATTAGATAGTGTAGACTGAGACAGTGGATCTATGGAAAGCGTAATAAAGGCATGTGATTTACCAACTCAAGAAAGTGGATTAAGCACCCACCGGACAATACAGCGATGCAAAGACTGGAAAAAAAATTATGACAGTGAACATAATCCAGGTAGCAATTACATTTCCTTAAATATGTATTTTGCAAAACCATTCAGTAGCATATAATTGTAATTTCTAGGAGAGAGGGGTGTTTATTTCATATCTACATAATTCTAGCATTTGGACCACAAATCTCAATTTCAGCTGTAATGATATGTTAACTGACGTTTTCATGACAATTTCCAGATCTACCTGCTCTGTCCTCCTTTTTCTGTCGTGTTATTTTACTGCAGCATTTGGAGACTTTTATGCAAAAGCCGTTATCTATATTTAAAATGATTAATCTTAAGCGTGGGATGATTACGAGGCCTTGAAATGCAAGTCGGTGCAAACAGCAGGCTTGTTTATGACACATATCCGTCAGAGGAACAGATTCATTTTGCCTCTCTTGTAATCACAGAGTGTGGTGTCTATGCAACGCTGCAGTTTGTCAGCGGGAGCACGCCCAGAGCGTACCGACTTGTTTTATGTGGTAAACAAGATATTAAATAAATTCAGTGCCTGACCTCCATCTCCCACAAAAAACTGGGTCTTTTATTATATTTATTATGTAACACAGTGGAAGGCCCTTTCCTCAGGGCTCTCTGCTCGCTGATGATAAAAGACGATAAGAGTGTTTGTTTTTGAAATAATGGTTAGTATTTTCATAATATTTTTACTCAGAGAGACAAACAGGCAAGACATTTGACATTAATTGGAAGTTGTCCTGGATTCACGTCCAAAAAACAGCGGCCAGATCAGCATGGCGCATTTCATTCGTTCACCTTTACATGCATAACGACTTCCTGTTGGTTTCGTGGGCTGTGAGGGCGTCGAGGTAAGACGAGGATTTCAAGCGAACAACATTCCAGAAGTGTCTTTACATTTTCCATTACATCAGAGCTGTCTGAGGGACATAAAGGACAGAAAATCGCCGTCATTTAGTGAGACAAAAGCGTCTCTTTGTCATCATCAGCCCTGTCATTGTCTCGGAAAGAATGAGGACTCCGTGATGCACACGGGACGGTCGCACAGGCCGCTGTTTTGATGTGTCATGTGCCGAACATTTTGGCTTTGTCCTCACAGATTCCAGGCAGTATATTGTCCTGAATAGCTGAATATTATCGACATTATTCATTACGGGAACCTTTTATGAGGCAGCTCGAACAGCCTCAGGTCCTCATTCAGCGCGGCTCTTATCTGCAGCGCTGCAGGAGCCACTCTGTGGTTCCTGTTATTGAGATCCCGCGGTGTGCAGGCAGATACTTGCACCCACTTTTGGCTGCAGCCAGAGCTCTCGACTTTTCCACTGCCTGACAATTCAGATTGTATAAACCTTGATGGCAGAAAATACGGATTGTTTGTTATTACAATGCCAGTCTACAGTGGCTCGAGCGTGCGTTGTTTTGACTCAGAGAACAATCAACTGTTGCAATAAAAGAGCCTCCCTCCCTCCCCCGCACGGCTCACCTCCTCCCCTCTAACCCCTTTTCCCTCGCCTGTTTATTTACAACAAAGATTCCTCTAAAATATGTCAGCAGCCTTTTCTTTACTTTTACTGGAACAGGGGAAACACCTCCACCTTCATGATTCTTTGGAATAAAACCAAGAAGGAGTTTCCTTTTGTGCTGACAGCTGTCAACACTACGTCTCAATTAATTAGATAATGATTTAAAGGCGCGTTGTGCAAGATTGGAATGAGGGCATCATAAAACCGAATACAAGTGTTTTGAAAATGTCCTTGAAGTTTCTCTTATGAGAACCATGCGGATAAAACTCTCAACACGTCGTTAGTTGGATTTGTATTCTAGTCGATTGTCCACATTTAGTTCCCACTTTTTAAGCCTTCACCAAAAGAAACCTCCCGTAATTGACCGTTGACTTCGCCCCACCCCATGTGTTGCTGCTGCTACACCTGTCAAACTTTGTATTCTGCCACAGCAAATATGTCGTTTACAATGACAACTGTGGCAGATGTTCAACCCCGAATTCAATTGACATGTAAAAGGAAAATAAATACAGAATGCAATAATTTGTAGGACTGTAACCGACTCAGAATTGTGTCAAACAAATCAGATTTGGCTGTTCAATAGCAATATTCAACAATTTTTTCCACATAAAGTTTTAAGGCTTGATTGGGCTCAGTGGCATGTTCAGTGTGACAGCACCATTTCTATATTATAACAAACAAACTAACTAGAACTCACCCTCTCATGGTTACTCTTGCTTGTAATATAGTTAGTAAACCCACTGTTCCAACAATCACCAGCGCCTTTTTTGGCAAAATAAAACTTTAATTCAATAAATTGGATGTAAAAACATGCCGTTATTCCCCACGGTTTCTCTGCCTGCTCGCCGCCTGCCTTTTTACAGTCCTGTAACTTCTCCCTCCACTACTAGGTGTTGTGGTGTCTTTTAGCTCTGCAGTCTATTCACCAGCAGAGACCAAAGACTGAGCTCTGGCGGTGCATGCTGTGCTCGACAGACAATGAGTTTAATACTGTGATGCCACCCAAGCCTAGTACTAGAATGGCCTGCCTACAGTCTCGACTCCCTTTAAAAATGTGTTGCTCAGCTGAAGTCGTATATCTAGTAAGAATGGGAAAAAAATGTCACCTTTTAAACATCAACAATTAGTGTCCTCACTTTCCAAATGCTAACTGGGTGTTGTTAAAACATCTCCAGGATCTAGTTATTTTAACATTTCTACATTTCTAAAAGTTTTTAATAAACAAAAATGGCAGAACTTGAATGCCAGCTGCATAATTGCTGGGTAGCACGGCATAAAGAGATTGATAACATCACCACACAATGTACTGTACTGAAAATTAGCTGTGTCGTTGTGGTTGGTACCACTTGATCTTTGGAAAGTCTGGAGAGAACAACAGGAAGCTGAGCCATGTGTTTATGGAACAGGTAGCTTAGATGGTTTTGTAGCTTTTTGTGACACAAAAGTTGTGAATTGAATCACTCCTCAGAGAAAAGTTCTGAAATGGAAAACTACTTACTGATGGGCACTTTGAAAGCTTTTTCCTCTCCAGACTTTCCATCCTTTTCTTATGAAACTGAAGACTGTGTGTGTGTGTGTGTGTGTGTGTGTGTGTGTGTGTGTGTGTGTGTGTGTGTGTGTGTGTGAACTTAGGTTGTAGGTGGACGGTGGGTGGTGGAAAGGTGGGAGTCTCTTCTTTCAAAAGGACAGAGAACAAAACAGGAAACCATCCCCTTGTTTTGGCTCGTGGTCGCTACAAGTGTTTGGAATTTCACAGAGGTGAATTCACATGTTATGTTCATGTCTGTGCTCAGGTCAGAGCTTGCACACACAAACACAAACACATCCACGATCGCACACGGTGGAGGGAATTTCTGGCATACCTCAGTAAGCAGAGACACGAAGACTAAGAGCCCCCTCCTCCTCCTCCTCCTCCTCCTCCTCCTCCTCCTGCAGTGGATGTTATGAAGAGCGATCGCTGAATAGACTAAATACTCGCTGACATGGTTCGGTGACCTTGGTTCGAATCTGGACTGGTTAAAGTGCTGTTGATGCTTGTGACTTTATGATTTTGGCTAACAAAAAGCATCATGACCTCTTTCATTTACTGTAAACTTTACATGCGTCCTGGAGTTTTTATCTGTCGCTTTTTGTTTGAGAACCTGCGGCGAGGATGAATTCTTGGAAATTATCTTGTCTATGAAAGAGATTTTCGGGAATTAACTCTGTTGTTGTTTATTGTTGTTTCCAGTCAGAAAAGGATTTCCTATACTTTCTCCAGCATCATATTGTTTTGACATAGTTGGCATCCTTGTGCACTTTGTGTGTTAATCAGGGACTTTCGGCTTTTGAGGTGAGCTGGCATCCTCTACACCCTGACAACAGAGCTACCAAACAAAGTGACACCTATTCTTCTCTGCTCAAGCGAGGGAGACTCCCCTGTAGATGCTTTCCTGTAGCTGTCTGCTGCAATGTCTGAAGAGATGCCTCTCCTGACATTAAAGCTTCTAATGCTTCCTTTTATTGTGTTAAACTATTTGGTGACATCAAGGTCAAAGCTACAGAGAGATATAAGAAGGTCGGCCTGTAATTGATACATCAATTGTTTCAATTCAAGGCAAAGGCCATCGATCAAACCTTTTTTATTTTTCTCTGACATTATGATAACTGCAATGGAAAGTCTCATTGTTATATTAAAAGGAAATGACATGACATTTTATAGTATGATACCTGGCTACTGTGACAAACGTTGGACTTAATTAACCTTTCAGTAAGACCCCATCTTACTAAACTGACATGGGCGTCGATCTCTGTGTCATCTCTGCTATATTTGTGCTAAATTTAGCCTCTTATGCCCATTTTGAAAATCTTGAGCATCATTCTTACTGCACAAAGTACCAACTAACATCCAGCTTTCTAATGCAATGAGAATGCGTTCGATCGGCATTCACACCCGGGTCAAATGACTGCAGTAGACACAGGTTTTTATTGCCTCCGGCTCCAGGAACTGTTCACATTAAAGAAGCTAAAACTAGTGAATCTTCTTCTTTTATTGAAATATGACAACCAATTGATAAATCATAAAAAAGTTGCAGAATCATTTTCTGTTTTTTGACGAATCAGTTAATCAGCAGCCGATTACTGTTGTAGCGCCGTGCTGCTGTAATTGCTACTTTACTTGACCTCTTTTTAAAAATGTTGCTGTTAATGCTCTGTGCTGTGCAGCTTGGACATTCATGCTTTAGAGTAATTTCTTTAAACTGAAGAGTGGTTTTCTAATACTTAATAAAATTAAACCAAATCTGAATCACCTTGGATAAATCCATAATCTCAACAAAACAAAAAACCTCCAAAATCTTGAAAGTATGGAAAGAATCAAAGTTGCAAAAAAGTTGAAGCTTTGTGTTTGTTTTTATTTAGAAGTATCATGAGAAGACAACCGTTTGAAAGAGTAATTTGGTAAAGACAGACTACATTTTGCTTTTGTTCGTGTGAACCCGGCATTTCTCTCATTACACTCAGTGTTTTTTGTTTACGTATAGATGTTGTCACTCAGGTTCAATAGCATTGACCTTTGACCCTGCAGAAGTACTTCCAGGTGGGGCCTCTCTGGTCTCGGCCCTGACATCGAGCGCAGACCTCCTGCAGCTACACAGATATTTCAACCCTAAACAAACAGTGATCTGACCGCTCAGAAATGTTGCGTGATCTCCATGAAGAACATGCCAGCTCAGTCCTGCAAAGACCGACATACCTAAAAAATCAAAAACCCACATTTCTACTGTTGCAAAAAACTAGCATATGTTACTTTTTGTAATTTTGAGAAATCTGTAGTGATTTTATCACAGTGGTTCATGTGGCAAAATGTAACGCAAAGGTGATATTGATCAGTATCTGTCTGTGCGTCTGATTTTACACAACATTTTTGCTGTTTCATGAACATTAAAGAACTGCCGATTTGGGAGCAGTAGTGAAGGAAGTACTCAGAACTTTTAGTTGAGTAAAATTACAAATGCAACAGTGTAGAAATACTTACTTGAGTAAGTGCAAAATGCACTTGAATTGCCAAAAGTAAAAGTAGACATTAATGCAAAACGACCAATATAAATGATCATATTATTGGATTATGTTTATCACTTTGCAGCTGGTAAAGGTGGAGCTAATTTTAAGTACTTTTTATACTGTTGGGTAGCTTCATTATAGTAAATTTGTTCTCCACTTTAAAAATCACAAAAATGTTTCCCTACCACCCATCAAGTTTATATTTTCAGCACGCTTTCTGTAATGAATTGTATGAATATCTAAATATTTAAATGTCTGAGATCTGTGACCATGTATCTAGTAAATGTTTTTGTGGTATGACGTCTGCATTTCTGAGTCGGTGTGAAAGGGCTATATATAATATCCCTTTTGGGTCAAATTAGCAAAGCAGGCTTTTGAAAGAACTCCCATAAGGAGAGAAATTCCTTTTCTGCTGCCAGAGATTTTTAGTCTTTCCCTTGAATGTTTCAACATGGAGTTCGTTTCACGAGTTACATGAGGACAAGTACGATGATGTGGAAATATTTAAGCACTGTGAACTACTATAAATGATTATGGGCAGTACCACAGTACCTTTCCATTCATTCAACCTCTTAATATCGAGTTTTCTTGTGCAAGTTTTTGGTGGGTTTAAACCCTTGAACTTGGCATTAGAAATGGACACCAGAACCTACATTGATGTCTTTGCTTATTGTGATGTCATTTGCTTCATATCCCTAAAATCTCCACAATCTGAGCTAAAAGGTAATCAAAGTCAGTGACTCAATCAAGTATTGAAATTGTACCATAAAGACTTTTTATTTCACAAAACACACAAAACATATTGATCCAAAAATATTTGTAGGTATTGAAACATGAAAAAACTATTTCTAGAAATTCCATGAATTAATTGAACTATGTAAATGTTCCTCTCGCAGGATTGCGTGGCGAACCACACGTAAGCCTTAACTTTCTGTTGAGAAAGAATGAATGCATTAGCTATTATTGTTTTTATCTAAAATTAATTTAAAAAGGGTCATGCCAACAAAAATCCTCTGTGGCTGTCCTCCCTCTCTTCATTGGGCGCTTTCTGTTTCCCCCTCTGGTCTGGCCGTCCGCTCGGCGTATGCTTTTGTGATCCTCTCACGGTCTGCTGCATTCAGTCCAAACTCCACACAACTCCTCCCGATGTTGATAAGTGCTTCTCTATTGTAGAAAAGTCATGCTTCAGCAGAAGGGGCCATGGAGTCAAAAAAAGGAGCCACTGGCTGCTACATCTACATGCGCCTCTGTTGAGTTACAATTACACGGTCAAACATGCATTTTTCACGCATTGACTCCGCAGGCAGAAGAAGAAACGAGTCAGTGTTGTTAATAAAGTATTTTTATACACAATGGGCACAGGCAGGTGAAAAAGACAACGGGCTTCTCTACCTATGGTAATTCCCAATGTCCATGTGCAGTTTCAGATTAATTAGGCAACCCATCGAGGAGAAAAATGGATGCAGACAGACAGACGGACAGTTTGCTTCATTTTATAGTAGGATGTCAGTGGCATAAAAAGTCGCATTATATTCTGATACTGGTCACATGGCTGTTCAGACTGAGATTGCATTTCAGAAAAATGAGATCTGTATCTTATATAGAAACACATATGAAAGTGGCCCAAATCTAATTTGAAAAGATCAGATTCCATTTGATCTGTGCTGTGCACACTGTCAATGAATGATCACATTTGGGTCAAAAAGGGCAGAAAAAACCATCTAATTCATGACTCTTGGGCCTGCAATGTCAACATAGTGTTGGAGGACTCCCTGCAGAGTCTTCACATGAAAAAGCTGCAGTCAGCCGGTTCAGGTTCAAGCTCAGGACCCTTTTGCTGTGACGTAACGGTACACCGCCTGGCAGCTCATTTGTCTCCGACATTACAAAGCCGCTCATCAAAGCGACTTCTGCATGATAATTCGGTTGATTTAATCTCTTTCCATCACAAGCTGCTCGTGGCTGCAACATGTTGACAGTGTGTCAGCAGGCCTCTTCACATGCAACGCTCGCCCCTGGCTCCGAACATCATCAGCTAACGATCAGCTGTCAGGCCATCGTTCAGCCAAATCTGCTCCATGTGTCAGAGGAATGTGTGCAGGACAAAGGCTGTGGCTTGTTGCATTAGTAAAGCTGGAAAGAAATTATCATTCCTTCCTCCAGTACCTCAGGAATGCTGGTGTGTGAACCGAGGGGTCACCATGAAGCACACAGAACATGAATGTGAAGAATTTCTTTTTCCAAAATCCTTAGCAGGTGCCTGGAGGCATACTTACTGTACATGTAATCTTCCCTGAGGGGACTGTGGCGCCCCGATATCACGCAAGTCTCTGTGCGATTTCTTAGTCACATCACTCGTCGGCGTTACCTGTGTGCTAAACCCCAGTTAGTGATCAGGACGACTTGTACAAGTCTATCTCATGTTCAGCTCTGCAGATGCCACCTGGGAAGAAGAAATTATGGAAAACAGCTCATTTATAACGCCCACCTGCTATGTGGAAAATGTTCCAGAGGAGCTTTTGGGACTGAAGCTGAAGCATGAAATGTTCACAATGCATGAAGTGACACTTAAAAAGAGTTACACAAGCGAATCCGTCCAAGTTTTTCAGCTGATTTAACTCAACCTGAACGCAGCAGTTCATGGAAAGTTTGCAGAACTTGCAGGGAGGTCTGTGACACGCCAGTGAACAAACAAACTCGGACACA
Organism: Plectropomus leopardus; assembly: GCF_026936395.1. Lineage (NCBI taxonomy): Eukaryota > Metazoa > Chordata > Actinopteri > Perciformes > Serranidae > Plectropomus > Plectropomus leopardus. The sequence continues at coordinate 26,487,730 of NC_142192.1, read as the reverse complement.
TTAAGATGATGCTGAGAGAGGCGGCGGCGCTGAGGAAGAGGATGCTGTTCACAGTGTGGTGGTGAATGAATGAGGCCAGGTGCCACCTGCACGGGACAGACCCCACAAGTTTCCCACTCGTTTCTGTCCTCACATTCAGCCTGTTTGTGTCACTGAGTTCCAGTCAGTTGGCCGGCAATTACCGCCACTGTTCCTGTTGTTAAACGGCATCTCTCCTCTTCCTCTTCCTCCTGTTTCTCTTGTTCTGCCAACTTTGTTTTTTGGCTCAGTTGTGGGAGGTAGATTTATTGAAGGTAGACTGAAGCCCTGCTTTTAAACTTGTGATCAGGACTTAGTCCTGATCATTAAAGGGGTTTTTCACCAATTGCCAGCCAGATTTGTATCAAAATAATGTGGACAGTTTGTGTAGATTAACTGTGGTTAACTTCCCCCCATCTAAGCTGTGACTAGATATGCCTAAATTTTCTTTTTACAACCAAAGACCTGACTACATTCTCTGACGGTCAGCAACTTTTATTTGAACAAAATGTACAAAGTTGGACAGTCCAGGCACCTTAAGTCAAGTCTCAAGCCCTGTATTGTAATGTAAGTCCAACTTGGAAATATGAGGGCTTTGTTATGATTATGTGTTTGGTCGTGTGTTTTTGTGAGTGTGGGTATCTGTCTGTTTGCAGCTAGTCTTGTAAACTACTGGACCAATCAGCCAAATATCTTGTGTTCACAGTTATGACTGTTTGCTCAAGGACATATCATGGTTGCAGTGATTCATAATTGTTGAAAAAACAGTTTTATTGACTCTTTTATACCATCATAGGCTTTAGAACTCCCGACCCCCGATACTGCAGCAAAAGCAAAGAGCAACAGGCGTTTGCTGCGGTTAAAGTCAAGAAGCCTTACCATCTGTTGCTGGCCACATTTTGGCCTTTGTTTTGACTTAAAAACTAACATCCAAGTGTAGAAGTGTGTGGAAGAAATCTCTCATTTTGAACTGCAGATTATTTCCTTAAGTGATATGATACGATCCACTAAAGTTAGGCATGAGAAGAGATGTAAAGAAATCCCTGTCTTGGTAATCCTGGTCCCCATCATGACCCTAAGGGGACAATTCAGCAGACGCAGCTGCTGATAATTCATTATAAACTTTGTTTGGTTTTATCACAGTTCAACTTCAAAAAGTTGTTGGTTTTCATATAACTTTACACATTACGTTGGGCGCTGCTTAATGGTGAACATTATTTTCATCATAATTTCTGCTACAGGTGTTAAAAAATCACACACCTGTTATTAAATAGATCAGTGTGGGGATGACATTTTTCTGTAGGCCAATGTGAAAGTTAGAGTCACCCTTGTTACCTCCTCAAAAAGGGATTTTCCAGTTGGCATTTTGGATTATTGCAGAAAATGATACATACACATTTTGTTTAGTGAGATGATCTTCACAAATATCACTTTTATGATTTTTGAAGCTTAAATGCAATCCCCAGAAGTATAAATCTAACGTTAGACTATAAACGAACTCCTCCACAGTCGCATGATTTAGCGTTGCCACCACGAGGCTGTAAAAATGTGTTTGTCATGATGATGCTCTAAAGTCTCAATAAGCCAGTTTTCAGCAGCTGCCTTATTTAAGACACCTAAAAGCTTCACAATTCACAAATTGCGTGTTTACTGACATCTTATAGGGTGCAGAAAAAAACGTGGAAGTCTCTTCAGCTTGTGTTAACCACAGAACTAACCAAAAACATCAACACTGTGAAAAGGGAACTGGGAAAGCTAAAATGCTCATTCATTTCCAATTTTTCAGACTCATACCTGCATCACTCTATGTGCTTTATAAATAAGCTTCTTATTATTTAAATTACACTAAAGTTGTCGTGTAGGAGGCCGTCTTTAAACTTGGCAGGGGCTTATTGGCAGTGTCCGTCATCCCTGCTCCCTCTGGGCGTCACTGCTGTCTTTAACGTCTTTCACCCTAAACCTCCCCCACACGCCCCTCCACTCATTTACCCCTCATCTCCCTGAACCCGTGGTAGGATTACCCCAGTAAGAAGCTGTCTGTCGACGCCCGTGGGCCGCGGTGGCGTGGTAATGGAGCAGTTAAGAGTGTTTTGAGTCGTGTATGTGTCGGGCGGCGCGGGCTGCTGCAGGCTCATGGCTCTGGGATTAGCGTGACAGCGGAGAGAAGGGGCTGTTTCCTCATATCTCAGTTGACTGGGTGACCTCATTGTCTGCAGAAGACACACTGCATACCGTTAGCCTCTCTGATCGCCTCAGCAACACCAGAAAATATTTCGTTGAATGGCGGCAGAGCAAGAAACTGTAAAATTTATGGCATTTGTTTGTGCCACCATTGTTTCCGCAGCGTCTTTGATGGCTTCAATCATCCCACCAGGGGCCTGAACTCTGTGACCTCTGGCTCCAGCTTTGATCTGTGGCGTTGTTTCCCGGGATCTCTGAGGGACGGGTCAGGAATTAGCAGAGACTTAGGCTCCTTCTACAAACAGGCGGTGTCACCAGCACTTTGCCAAAATATTTCATGCTTAGCCAGGCTTTCCCCAATTCTCGTTACCTAAGTGAGGCGAGGGAGGAGGAGGAGGAGGAGGAAGGGGAGAGTGCTGCCGGTGACACCAGCATCAGGCCAAGATGAAGAATGTGGATAAGGCTGTTTTTAAGGACCTGCCTGCATAGAAATTTAAAATAACAAATGGAGTCCTCTGGAGTTATAAAATCCTTCAGCAGGTGTTAACGGGGATTTACTGATTTCTTTCTGTCGTCCAACAATAACAACGCTCAGACATATCGACGCTGTCGGGAGAAAACATTGCATTTCCGAGCAAAAATATTTTAAAGGCCTGCATGTAGTATTTCTGTTTAGAATTGTTGTTACAACACAGAATTATGAGTAAGCATGGACAGTAATCCTGTTTGTTTTAACAAGCTTTATTCTTAATATTTTCAGGTTCATTGAGTAGCTGTTCTGGAGTTTTCATGTGTCGAAATCATCAGGAGATGCCCAAATCTTAGTTTTTCTGAGCGCTCCTCATACATGTTGAGATATACACCGATGAACGAAAACAATAAAACCACTGAGAGATGAAGTGAATGAAATTGATCATCTTGTCATAATGTTCTGCTGGGAAAGTTTGGGTCCTGGAATTTAAGTGGATGTCACCTGACACGGTCCAGCCACCCTAAAAATGATGCAGGCCAAGTACCCCCACGGCAGTGACCCCCCGCCAGCAGGACAATGCACCATTTGACACCCTAAAAACTGCTCAGGAACTGTCAAAGTAACATGACAAAGAGCCCAACATGTCAACCTGGCCTCAAAATTCCCCAAATCCCAATCTGATTGAGTATCTGTGGGACGTCCTGATACTTCAGAGGTACCCCTGACCTGTGGTGGGGGCTCCTTGGCTCTGACCTGTCAAAGGATGAGCACAGGAGCTCTGGTGTCCGTTGGGTCTGGCAGCGAGGCGTTGGTGGTGGATCCTTTTAATCCTGTGGGCTGCAGGTTGGGTAACTAGCACATCCTACCAACCCGTTCTCATTCTGAACTTGTCAAATAGTGCTGCTCCGTCAGTGCTTTCAGCATAAAAGTGTGACGGCAAAAACCACCTTCTGCGTCAACATGCAGCGTGTACCAACGCATTAGATGGTAACGCAGTACCAGTAGCGTTGTCATCATACGCTGGCGGGCAACCGGATGGCAGCAATGCATCAACATTTTTTTAATAATCCTCCTCTCTTTTTTAAAAAATGTTTTTCAGGTCATTTTATTGTCACCTTTTTCTAATTTGTTGCAATTTGTGTAACATTTCTTGCCCAGTTGTTAATTTTTTCCCCCATTTTTTCAAAAGAAATCAAACCAGTTTAATTAGGTTCCAGATGGTCCAATAGCTTGTGAACGTTGTCTGACCCCAATACAAGAAAACTGATATTTATCCAGGGTCCAAATGTTTAATTTATTAAGCAGTAGTTTGGCACATAACCTATGAACTGCAGCTGTTTCCAGTCTCTGCGCTAATGTAAACTAACCAGCTGCTGATTGAAGCTTAATGTTAAGTAAACAGACATGAGAATGGTATTTATCTTTTCATTTAATTGTAAGCAAGAAAGCAAATATATTTCCCAAAATGCTGAACCATTCATTTAAAGCAGAGAATTTAAAGAATGTATATTGAGGTTTGCTCAGTAAAGAAAAACCTGCCAGGTATCTGATAAACAAAACAACAGTGACGTTAGGAACAGACCTGATTTCACCATCCACAGGTGACCTGGATTAAACAAAGTCCTCATCAGCTTCTATTCACTAAATCAAATGAACTGGAAGAAGTGAGTCAAATCTGTGCCAAGTGTTGGATTAGGTGTTATTTTACAGCACTTGTACATTTACTGTTGCATCATAGTGCGGATCATTGCAACGAGTGCGGCATGAACAGAATGACTGCTGCTCGTGTTGATTTTAAAAGTGTTTTCCGCAGGCGTGTTTGTATATAGACAGAATTCAGGATAAGGGCTTCATCTGATACCATCTGTATCTTCTCGTCTCTCTCGCCTCTGTTTGTCTCTTCCAAGGATAACAATGAATACTGAGGTATTTTAGTATCTCTAGATCAGGTGAGAGCTCGCTCTGGTTTATCGTAAGCAAGCGATAACATCATTGTGGTGAAATGTGTTGAAATAACAACAGGACGCTGGTGTGATCTCACCGCAGCAGGGAGAAAGTAATCAAGGCAATTAGAAAATGAAGCATGTTAGGGTGATAAAATCACACCACGGTATGCTGGCTGTAAATTCACTAATTATTAGCAATATGTAGGTGTAATGCTCTATTAGAGAGAAATGTTGTTTTGAGCCTACTTGATGCCACTTTACCCCATGCCAGCACTTTGCACTCAAACCTTCCTGGGCAAGTTTTTTTCTTCTCTTCATTCATCTCTTTCTTTCAGTCTTTTGTCCCTGACCCTCTCTTCCTCTGGCCTTTCAGGAGAGCATGCTCGTTTCAGGTTCAGTGACCAACAAGCATTTAACACAATGGTTTTTTAAGTCTGAGAAATCGGGTTCAACTATGGTTCCTGTGCAGAGAAATCCAGTTCTTTCCAGTTCATAAATAAAAGAAAATAGAGATGTTGTTTTCTTAACAGGGCTTTATAATGTCATTGTGGTGACATTCCAGTCATTAAAGGATTAGTCTGGTGTTACCCTGCATTATTCTTGCTGTCAACAAGTCCCATGAAGACACCAAAACCTACAGTAACTAAACATTAACTAATGCAATTGTAGACAATGAAAATGCAATTAAAAGTATCTCAAATAAAAAATGAAGAGTCCTTTAAAAAAAGGAGTTTATACTATTTTATTCTTTTTATTATGCAAGCATCTCCTTCTTAAATGTATACTGTAGTAAAATCAAATAAGTATGTTACAGCTGACAGTTTTGGATGCCTTGTGGATGCACAGTACATTAAATGACACATGTATGGTGTAAAAGTTCTCACCTGGTGAGCCCACACAGTATCATATTGGACTGTGCAGGTCCTCTTGGGTCTGCAGGGCGTTTAAGAGTCTTTCAGTCTGTTGTTTTAGTTTTATGGCCCCATTTCACTGTTCTAAATCACTCTGATGGCGCTCATCAGCCTTGCTTCCTTGTTTGTTTTTGTGAACTACTGAATATAGTGGAGCATTTAGCTGCTAAAGAACCAGATTTTTCTTTCCGCAGTTGGTGGAGACCAAAATTAGAGCTAAAAGAAAGAGAATGGCTTTTCTAGGTTGAAAAATTAAGATGATGCCAAAAACTGCAGTTCATTAAATGGCCACTTAAAGCCGGTTTCAAAACAGAGTCAATGCCCATAGATCCCCATGTTAAAATGCCCAACTTTAAAGCAACATGACACAATAAAACAGTTTTTTTTCACTCTATAGCTAATTTTCCCATTCATGACAACTGTACAAGGAGTGAATTTTTATATAACTTTCCCATTTACATTTTTTTATGGCTTACAGTTGATCATTATTGAGGGCGTAGCCACTTTAAGTGACAGGTGAGTGTCATCAGCAGCTGGTAGCCGTCTGGCTAGTCACTGAAATTGGCTTCTCAGCAGTGTTTGTTGATGTCATTTGTTATGCAAATATTGGCAAATATTGTTGACGGCAGGCTGAATAAATTAATTAAAACAAAATTTTTCCACACAGTTTTTTTCTGGGAAGTAACCACAAGCTGGACAGTTATAAAGTGGTTTGGTAACTTTAAGGGGTTTTAAGCTCTTCCACTTAACAACCAGTCCTCCCCTTTGGACCAAACTGTCATACCATCATGCATGTTTCCTTTCACTTCCCGCCTCCCCAAAAACAACACAAGTCACTCAGGTGAGGCGAGACTCTGGCAAGCAGCAGCAAATCTCCCAGCAGTCACTTTTGAAAAGTGGCTGTTATGGATTCTGGCACTGAAATAATTCCTATCTACAAAGTGACATTAGATTTATTTATTTTTTTACTCCGTGGTCCCTAAATGCCTTGTTAAGAAAAACAAACAAGCTGCCAAGATAAATCATGCCCTGTTTTTCACTCTCGGTTCTAAAGGCCGTCGTTTCAACATGCTGCTGTCATCCTCGCCGTGCCGCTCCTGAGGCAGATAAAGGGTCAGGAGACTAAGAGGGTGCAGAAAGCGATCTGTACTGCGGCCTTACTCACTGCACACAAACACACACCCAGTTTGCATCCTCCTGTCTGTGGCTTTTGGCGAGTGAGCATGAAAGGGAAATTTACATTGATTTGTCCGGATGTCTGCATTGCACCGGCCAGAGCGTTGATATGAGGTGTTTTTACTCGGGAGATAAAAGAGCAACAACACTGACGGCAGCATCAGACAGGATACACTCAGCTAAACAAATATGACCTGCGCCTTGATAAATGTGTCACAATGCTATTATCACTTCCGCTCACTCCGATAGACAACATAACATTTTTCCCTTTTTACAATCTTGGAATGCCGATCTTAAAGGAGCACACCGCTGTTCATGTATGTTCTGTGTCAGCTGTTCTCAAATGTTTTACACCACGTACCACCTCAGAAAACATGAGGCTCTCCAAGTACATTACACAAATTACATTACACTTGTTAAAATTAGGGATGGATGATTATATTGGCTCGTCATTGTTATTGGCAGATATTGACTTAAACATGAAATATCAGAATTGGTCAGCATGCAGATTTTTGCCGCTATCACAAACCAAGATTTTCCTTTTATTAACAAAAAGTTAACATGTACAAAACATAAACCCTAATTTGAAGTATTTTTCTTATTTTGCTTTTGCATTCACTTAGAACACACCTTTAGGCTGTTTAATAATGCACGAGGAAGACTGGGACTACTGATCTGAGTTACAATTCAGCCTTTAATTGGTGCAAACAAAAATTTAAAAGATACTTTATTGTTTTTTAGTCATGAAACATCTAGTTTCTACTAGGTGCAACCAGTGGTCATCAGTGGTTACATGCATCAGATATGTGGTTCAATAGTGTTTACTTGTAAAAATACTACCTATCTTTGAAGTAATCCTTTTAATACCCCTAAAACCCAAAATATCAGAGCCATATTTGAATTAATCCACTTAAAATATTCTATAAAGTGTACAAATTTTTGTGTGAATGCTTTAACAATTAATTGTAGTGGAGATAAGTGTGCGGTTGCTTTGTCTACTTGGCATCATAATAACGATCATTAAATCATCATCATCATTAGATTTTTCTTCCAATCTCCAGTACAACATGAACCTGCACCTGGGCCAATCTTTATCTTGAAATCCGATCAAAGTGTTAGGCATGGCAGCTTTAGAAAGCAACAGCACAAAGTCGTAATTGATCTTAATTAGCTCTTTTTATTATCCACTGTACTTAAATTGTGGAAAACCTAAAAGCTGCCTTCTGCCAGTCTCAGTTGGTTTCTAACTCCCTCGTTGCCGGTGGTCTGTTGCTGCTGGTGATGACCTGTGTGGTCTGAAAAGTGGATGTTGGGGTCAGGGGAAACCATAAAGTTTTACAGATTTATAAAGCCTAGTTAGAAGCCCATGGTACCCAGGAGAGACACTCAGTTTACTCTTTTCCATACACATGTGCTGGCTTGGTTTGATCGGTGCGTCAGATTGGCATCTCCTTACAACAGGGCTACCTGCTTAAAGGTGTGTCTGTAACTGAGGATGCACTTGTGTTTGTGAACCAAAGCAATGTTTTTCTGTCTGCCCCGTTGGTGTTATTGTGGTCAGTAACTTTCCTGCACTGCTGTACTTTTGTCTGATATTTTTAATTTCCTCTTGGCGCTGCACAAACATTCGTTGGATGCCCATCTCATATCTGCACGGTCGTCTTACTTCAGACAGAAGCAGGGCTTTTGTTTCATTTGCAGACCAAGTGTACTGGAATTCTCAAATTTGATAACATCTCTTGAAATATATCAATCTTAGATGTTATTTTTGATACCATGGAGAAGAAAGATTAATATAAAAAGGCTACAACATGACAATGATTACTAGTCTTTTCTTGGTAAGTAGCAGAGACTGAGTGTAATTGACATTAACAATAAGAAAGAGCAAGTAAGAACTCCAGTAATGGTGTGTCGATGCTGAATAAATTATTTTTAAAATCGTTCTAAATATTCAGAATCAATATGTATTGATAAAATGATATTTTTGACCACATTGGTTGAAATGGAGTATCTACTTTGTCTGGTTATAGCAGCAGAAGCTGTTTAAACACGTTGTTGAATGATGACATTGATGACAAATGATGACAAGGCCCATCTCAAGTGCCTGTAACCTGCTTCTAGGCGATCAGGCATGCTTTGGCCTGACTCAGGAGTTGGTCTGTCTCAGATGCAACTTGGCACTATTTGGCATGTTTAAACTGGTAACGGAGACACTTGATTTTACTCAGCGTGGCCCCAAAGTGCCACTGGAAAAGCCCTGTGCGTGTCCTAATATGCGAAACCCCGCTGAGTCATTCAGGCCGTAGAGCAGAGCAACACAGTAGAATATACATTTGGCAGCCAGTGTCAGTGATATGACATCTGTATCCTCATTAAATGATTTGCAGGGCTGAGCAGCGTAGATGACATGTGGCACGTAATTTATAACCAGCTAAACATGTTTAGTAACTTCTATTTATGAGTAGTGTGTGGGCATTGTGCTTCAATCACCTTATGTTGGGTGAGGCTGAATGATCCTCCTCGAAGACTAATTACTGTTCAATTTGTCTTATATGTATACAAAAGTGAGCACTATAGCAACGCAGCAAACTTTGACACAGTGTTGACCGATTCTCAGTCTCACTGAGAGGTGGATGTCAGTGTTGATCACTGGCAGAGCTAAAACTTATCTGCTAGCGTCACTCACCAAAGTACAGTGACTGAAAGGACGACATAGAGCAGTGCTGCGTCTGTGCTGTTATCACTGGATAAACTCTGTCTGACACAGCGCCAAAAAAACAGCTCAGTGTTCGGCCACACTAACTGGACAAAATGACGTTTGTTTCTGTTTTTTTTTTTCTTTTTAAGATTTGTCATTGAAGTATGAAGATATTGTGACATATACTGACCAGATGGCCTCACAGTTCAACCTGGTCTCATTTCAAACTCATCACATACCAATGTCAGTCGCCCTCTGCATGACAACCCTACACCGCAACAGTCGCACTGCAGAAAAAAAGGGCAGGAAAGTTTGCATACTTTCAGCGGGGAGACCGTTGTTCATGTCCTGTTTGTAACTAAAAGGCAACCAATTTATTTTAATAGCAACATAGTACCGTAGTATATGTAGCATACTACATTCATGATGTATATCACATGAGGTCAACTTACTTATTTGAAGCCAAATTATGCTTTTTCTAAACCTAACCTCGTACTTTTGTGCCTAAGCCAATAAAAATTAGCCTAAAAATGTAGTTGTAACCACATGTGAAGTTTATTTTTAGAGATTGTATGCATCTAACGGGTGAAAATAGGGTGTGAAAATAGGGTTTTATTTTGAAAAGACACAATGCATGTAACGTGTGTAAATTGTCATGCTGTCCCTGACGGATTCATGTGAAAGGCCACTGCTTTGGTATTTAATGAGTGAGAATGTGTTGTAAGATTTGGTAACCTGGAGGAAGATTCAAAATTATTTTGATGACCTCTGACCTTTTTGCTTTGTACCAAAATAAGGTCCTCCTCCTGTTTAAAACACTTGCGTCCATGACGTGGCATCTTGATATAATTGCTGAATTCCCATTAAAGGTTGGTTGTGAATATTCTGACCCTAACCCTACAGAGGAATGTTTTTTCTGCCTTTCAGGTCAAATTTTCGCCTGTATGCAAAAAGGATCAAAATCAAAAAACAAGATTTCACTTAAGTTTCTCCAGGGATGGTCTCTTCTCCATTTTAGATATTCTGATAGCTTTCTTATGACATTTACATCCCGTTCAAATGATCATCTTTGTGTATTGCACTTAGAGAGAGTGACACTTTAGCAGCTGAAGTTAAAACAAATAGTAAATGATGGTGAGACAGCAAAATGGGAAAAATTCAAAAAGTATTAAGTCTTCAAAAAACATTCAGTGGGCAGTTGATGGCACACATTTTTGGGTCACTTTCTGTTTTTACAAAATAGAAAAGTACATTGATTTCTTACATTCTGCAGCTTAAACAACCTGCTGAAACAGCATGCCATTAAAACAAGTACCATTATTTACTGTATCTGGTAGTATTAAATTGGGACAAAGGTTAGAGGTAACACTGTGACCTGATGGGGTCGCTATTGTAGCTGTAGACTTATGGTCTTTCACTTTTCTTATTTAGACTTTTAACTGTGCTTGGTTTGTAATTGATATTGAAGTAGACTATCTCCATGTACTGTGAGTACTGCACTCTAAGAAACACGCTGAATATTATGGAACATGCTGCTCAGTGTTTACAAGCTGACAAGGAGCGAGTTTATTTTGAATCGCCATCAGAGCGAGTCGTGTTATGGTACAGTGTGGGGTGTTAGACGATTACTACAAAGCAGTGTGGCTTTTTAAACATTTAGATTTTATTACAGCGCCCAAACAAGAGTGAAATTTTTATTCCAGACCAAAACATAAACATCCAGGAGTGATAAGCAGCTCCACTTTCCTATAATCTAGTCACTTTCATGTCACAGAGTCACAGATGTGGCGTTTGAGGTCACACCTGCTCACTATTACTGTACCACCTGTGAATGTGCAGGTGGTACAGTTAGAGGTTCTGTATGTTGCAGCTGTCAGATACAGTCCCACCTGCAAGATACTGCGCAGTTTGTCTAGTTTAGAGAAGTCATCTCTGTCCATTATAACCAAGATGTGGCCTCTTACTCTCTTCTCGCTGTCCTCATGTGTCCGTTCCCCGTGGGTGGGCACTGTATCATTCCACAGCTGGTAAAGGTTGGTCAAACTTTTCAAAGCAGTAGAGGTGATATGTTGACCCAGTTGTTTTCCTGTCACTCCCTCTCTGCCCCCGAGGCCGTTTCCCCACAGGGAAGGTCATCGCGGCCTGAATGGCGTACCCAAATAGCCCCATAAAGACTCAGTGGGTGCAGGACCTTCTGAGGGGATCAGGGAGTGCATCTGGGGTCCCACAGACGAGGCAGGGCTCAACACATGAAAGGCTGGCAGGGGGCGCCCCAACTGCCATCAGGACACATGAAGTCAAGCCAAATGTGACTGTAGAGAAAAGATTTGCCGTTGTCCTTCGGCTGTTTGTTCAACTATCGCAGGTAACATATTTTCAGTATTGATTTATCTGTCCCAATATAATGTCTGACATCTGACCTTACTCAATCTAAAAGCTTAAAATTTCTTGTGCTGTCTGCTTGTCTTCAAATTTAGGGCATATTGGAAAGTAATTAAACTAAACTAACATGTTTTTATTGAGTTTTATGCCAAAAGCTAAAAAAGCTAGAAACAAGACACTTTTATGTGATCTGCTCCTCTCACTTGGAAAAGCTTCCAAAAAGATTTGAAACTAAGAAAACTGGTCCCTCTGCCTGATTTTAAAGCTCTCACAAGAACAAGGGTGAATGAATCGTTCGGTACCTGCACGGTGCATAGGTGTTTTTAATATTTCTACAGGCTACTTAATATCTTTTATTTTTTTAATGTGGTTATCATTGTAATTTTCTCTTGCACTGCTTGAAAAGAGAGTGTTGATCTCAATGGGACTTACCTGGTTAAATATTGGTCAAATAAAATGTAATATAAATAAATAAATAAAGGTTTAGGCAACAAAAGAACCTTGTTAGCTTTGGAAAGAAAATATGTCACAATTCTCAGTAGCTTACAATACTATACTTAGAAGCACACTATGTTATTAAAATAACTGGATTGATTTTTTGTTTCACATGGGACACAAACAGCAGGCTCACGGGTGAAAGTCCGGAGTTTGTTTGACCCATTCACCTTCACTCCCACCCGCCCTATGTAAACTTCCCCCTTTCAAAAAATGCCAATGCCCACTGCATCTCATACATCCTTGGTGCCTTGGTATCTGCCATGGGCCACTGACCAAGCATCAGTGTTTGAAGAGTTGGGTGTGAGACCTTGTTTCCAGGAGCAAAGACTTTCTGGAGTGTCCGCTGATTGCCTGGCAACCTGAAAGCAATGACAAGAATTACAGGAATTAACATATTTTCCAATATGCTAACTGTTCCCTTACAAGTTACAGACAAAATGTCCCAGTTTCATGGTTAGCACGTTATGTAATATTCCTCCCTACATTTTCTATAAAATACGTCAGTTTAGCAGAAGGTTTACTCTGGGTTGTGATAATCTTCCATGTTATTTGGGTTAGAGGTATCTGCGAATGTGTCGGCTGTCAGCTGGCTCACCCACTGTTGACAGAGTCTGAGTTTTGTTTAGGATCGGCCGCCTCAACATGCTGCAGGTGCTCACTTTATTGTTTAGCTTCAGGGAGATAGCAGCACAGCAGTGAGGGAGAGGGTACATTATTCGACAACGGGGCAAAGCGACATAATCAGAGCTGAACTGAAGTAGCTCCATTGTAGAGGAGAGTCTGGGATGGTGGAGTGATATCAGAGTGTGTAAACACTTTCCTTTGTTTCCTTTTGTATCTATGTGAGTTTCTCTGGAAGTCGGTGGCTGTTGCTTGTGATGACAAGTCGCGGTGTCGGTTTTGTTGTTTGGCTCCTTTCACTCTGAGACACTTGGCACCAGGCCTATGAAACTATACTCAAAGAAGTACAAACTTCACAGGAAATGTGTTTAATGTGTTGTAGAGAGAAGGCTGCATTTTGGAAACGTGGGCTGCTGCAGACAGACAGTCACATAATTAAATTAGCTGACTGTAACTGTGATGTTTATACAAGTTTAGGCTGGGAGAAGGTGCAGGGTTTTACACAACAGCACAAAATGAATACTTAGGCTAGTGTTTATGTTTTGTCCAGTGGTTTAGCTCAAATCCCAGTGCAACAAAATGCAGTTTAGCAACTGCAAAGTGCATACAGTTAAACTATGACGAGGAAAAAATGTACGAATGAATAAAAACTAGTAGTGCATGCAGTGTAGAATGAATTAATGCAATTATGTAGCATATAAACATGAAATGGAAGCTATTGCATCCTGTTAAAAGCATCAAAGTGAAAAAGTAAAGGTAGGGAGATTAAACAAAATAGATTTAATTATAATCAAGAGAGTGCAAACAAAGTTGGCATGACTGTAGCAGCATGAGTTAGTAACATGATAACAGCTGCAAAAGGTGAAGTGAAAGTTGTTTTCAGTCCTGGTTGATTTGACAACACCCTTGTTTTCGGGTAGTAACATGACGTGTGGTTCAGTAAAACATGTCTGTTTACAGTGCAGCCAAACAAACTCAAACTGATTTGATGAAGAGGTGAGTTACATTACACCCCATAATAGTATTTAAAGCCATTCAAAGATACAAAAAATCGTCCATCCCATTCTCCTGAATACGATATCTCAAGAACGCCTTTAGGGAATTTTCTCAAATTTGGCATAAACGTCCACTTAGACTCAATGATGTGATCAACGTGGTCAAAGGTCAACATTGCTGTGGCCTTGTCAGTTTCATTCTTGTGAATGCAATATTTTAAGAAGGCCTCAAAGGAATTTCTTCAAATTTGGCACAAACATCTGGTTGGACTCCGTGATGTACTAATTGTAATTTGTTGGTCACTGTGACCTTACAAAACATGTTTTGGCCATAAGTCAAGAATTCAAATGTCACAAATATCTAACAAGATAAAATGATTAAGTGATGATATTTATATCCAAAAGGTCAAATGTCAACTTCACTGCAACATCATAATGTTCTGCAAAATCACTTTTCTTGTCATTACTCAACGTCATATCTCAAAAACAGAAGGGGAGACATTTGGTCAGATACTGAATCGTGACACTGATAGTGGGTGTCAACTATTAAACTGCGCTGATTGTGTAAATCTTCTGTGCTGCTGGACTGAAGATGTGTGTGAATCATTGGTGTAACAGACTTTGTAGCTTCTTTGCGGGAACATCTATATTTGAATCATTGTCAGCTGTCAATGTGAGCCTGAACAGACATGAATGTTAACTGTAACTGCAACTTAACTGGCGAACTGTGATGTTGTTTTTCTATTTTTTTCTTAAATTTTGTCAAATTGTTTGTAGGAGATAGGCACTTATGTTTCTGTCTTTGCTGTAATTGATTTTCTGACACACTGCACTATACATACATCTCTCTGTAATCGACCATCTCTCACGTGATGGGGCCACAGCAGCTGTGAGGCCACGGGCCCTTGGTGCAGCTGCACCGTCTGCACCGGTGCTGTGAGTGTGGGGTTCAGTGTTGAGTGGGGACATGTGGGGCCTCGGTGCCGACTGACAGACACTTTAGGAAATGGGACAAAGTCTTCCAGAAAATATGTCTGGAATTTGTAACAGAAACAAGAAGAGAAAAAAAGAGACAAACTTTCATAACTAAACCAAATGAAGGTTATGGTAACAGTGCGGTAATCTCTTAGATTATCAGTGATGTAAGTGTTTAACCCTTCGGTCTTGTAGATAAGTTTCAAGGATGTTGGCCAAGCTGTGGATATCAATAAATCAGTATGCGCAGTAACTTAGTTTAGTAATTTACCTAAGGTAATTGGGGTCAGAGTTATGTCATGTCTTCTTTCTAATGTAGTTCCTTCTCTGGTTTGTGCTACTTTGCATCCTCATGTAGGAGAATAATGTGAGCTGGGGTGAATTATGGAGTAATATTTAAAGGCAACATTTATTTGAAAGTAATCAGCATTAACTACATGTCCTTTTTTATGTTTTTTTTTTGTTTCTTGTATGGATTAACAGACTAAATATAAGGTGTTAATTAATGAGCCTTAGAGTTCCTAGTAGGAAGATTTTGTTGAGCTGCACCTGGTGGGAGGCAGATAGCTGGATAGCTGCATTGATGTTCGTAATCATATCGCTGGCTGCCCACTGGTCTCTTGGTTAGTTAGCTTTGGCCACTCAGCCCAGTTGGGTTGGAGCTTGCTAGCAGAGTGGCTCATTTGGCAACTGACACAAGTAATGTCATCCTGACCTAACAGCGTTGCTGTGCTAACATTATGCCCACCTCTGGTCTCCCCCAGATCGCCCCAGTGAGTAAGCGGCTCAATTTTGAGCTGCATAAACTTAAGGAATACTTTTCAAATAAAACACACAAAGTACAGCACATCATGAAGAAGAGCCAGTGTAACCCTTGAAATAAGTTGAGTGTGAGCCCTGGCTCTTTGCACAGCCCTGTTGGCCTGCACTGCTCTGTACTTCAAAGCATCTGCATGTTTACATACCAGGTTGCATCCACGTTGTATCAGTGCACACATGTCAACAGTCCTCTCACTCCTGTGAGCTCCCGCATTTATGGACCACATTCTGCAGCTTGTCCCGTATTGTTGTAACTCCCTTATTTTCTGCCCCAGGATGGGATTAAATCTCTGAAATTCCACAGAATTACATCAATCCAGTTTAACACATCAAAGAAATATGATACACGTTGAAGAGTGCAGCTCATTTGTTCTGTTAATTCTTCGTCAAACATTACAGCAAACCTGTGATGGTATAAAAAAGTGACTACCTGTTGCAACAAAGGCTTGGAGAAACTTCTGACTCTTTCAAACAATATAACTTATGAGCCAAAATGTCAGCATTTTATGTTACCCGATTGGCCTAGTCACTACTTTAAAAATGACTGCATGACGATTACTTTCCATTTTTATTGATTTTGATAAGACTGCATCAACAAAAATGCAGCTGAATGTACGAGGCTATAAAAATATCTCCAGAGATATTGGTAATCCGAGCGCAGAGTTGAATTATAGTGGGCAGCAGCGTGTGTTATTGTTTTGGCTGAGACTGCTGTCGGATCAGATCCAGCACCCCCCCCCTTTTTTTTTATTCTTGTTGACAAGAGAGGGGAATGCAAAATTCCAGCCTCCAACATGAACAATCATCTTGGCACGCTGGTACACAAGGAAAAGCTGAGCTAAAGAGGACGATGATGGAGCTTATAAAAAGATTTGACACAATGAGTCGAACCCAGAAGTTTATCACTTGGCAGCCGTCCTGTCAAAACAACAACCCGGACTCTTGGTGCTGCTGTCCCAGCCCAGGTTGGCTGCTGCTGGCAGCTGGATGGCAGAGAGGCTTTAAGCACGCACTTGAGTCATCCACCTCTTAATGGTCTGGGTTAGGAGTCTTTAGGGTCAGTGTGCTTATTAGCTTATCATTAAGACTAGAAACAGGTGGAAACAGCTGGCTGTGCTCTGTCTAATGTGCTTAAAACTAGAGGCCATGTTTAGATGGGATCACTTCAGCAGTGATATAACGATCAGGAACTTTTGTTGCCTTCAAATGGAAATCATGAGTTGGTGGCTATGAGATGGGAAGTTGTGCACACGTGATGCTTGGTATTCACTGCTGTTAGGCCATGGCAACATGGATGCTACTGTTGGTGTCTGTAAGCCACAGAGGCTAATGACAGGAAATGCAAAGGCACACATCTCAAGCTGTTGAGAATATAAACATTTTCCTCAGACGTATGAAATTAAAAAGGAAAACTCTATGCAAGTGAAATTACAATATATAAACTTAATATCCTGCAAAAAATGAACTTACAAAAAATGTCAGTGTTTGATGTGTGTTTTTATTTTTGCACAATTTAAAATACATAAAAAGACATAAATTAAAATAATAGTATATTTTGCAGGGAGAAGCAAAAAACTGAATGGGCTTAATTGAAGCCTCCCTAAAAACAAGGTTAAACTTTCACAGTTTTATAACAAACACAAACATTAACACACACAGAATAAAAGGACAGCAAAAAAGTGATGGCAAATTAATAACAGAATGTATTTGACAACAACATAAAAAAATTAAAGTAATAAATGTGAGTGTGTAATGTTTGTAAAAATGTAACTATGCATGCGTATGTGCATGTATGTCATGTAAATAACCCCAGTTATGTAACTCATTTCTGCTGCATTTGAAAGGCTCGGTTACAGTTTAACAGTTATGCACTGGGTTAAACTCATTGAAACATTTAAAAACAAGGATTGTCTTTTTTCCCAACATGTTGGAAACCGAAGCTGTTTACAGCTGTACACAGTAATCTATAGTATCGTGTGCTTTGTCAGAATGTGTTATGAAACAGTTTGTGTACCAATGGATAAGCTGCTGCAGATAAAAATCGCTTGAATAGTTCAAACATTAAACACACAAAAAAAGTTGTTTCAAACCCACTTATTCTATAGACTAATGTACGGTTTTGATATTTTACACGCATGAACAAATGAAAACTGAGATAATGGCCTTGATCTCTGATGAAAAGTCTCTTTTTGAAGTGATTCATACACACCATCAATGTCTATCAGCGTTCACCTAAAGTATCCTTCAGAGGGGATTTTCATCACATGTTGAGAGAAAAATAAGAAGAAAAAAGAGAGTGACAGAATAAGAGTTTCATCCCCACCTGCCTAGCAATGTAAACAAACACAGTCATAAAGGAGAGCTAAACAAACAGGAATACTCTTTATAGTGTGTTACCATGCGTGCCGCTGTAAGTGAGTGTCCCCGTTTCTTTATGTATTTTTCTTTGAAATTATCTTTGGAAACCCAAAGCAGATTGATATCCGTCTGTTGGCTCAGTGGAGTGTTTTCTCAGATAGTGTAATGTTTATTCTTGGTCCAGTATATCAACACTTAATGTTGACAACTATAGCAGTGAGAAAAATATGGGTCAAAAACCTCAAGCTGAAAGGGGCGTTCCTATCAGTGGTGCGTTGGTATTGGACTAATATAACCTTGCAGTAGTTTTATTTTGTGTAAAATCAAGCTTCAGATAAAGAAGACCTATTCTGTGTTCAAACCAACAACAGAGCAATAGTTTGACCAGCTAGGTTTTTGCCGAGTTGTTGTTGAAGTTTTGCTCAAGCAATCATTACTGTAGTTTGTGTGTGTTGCCTTCTTGCCACAAAGAACGTTGACTGAAAGTCATCTTAAGTTTTAATTTGTTCAAAAATATCAATGCTTTTCATCGATATCTGAGCCCCATTTTGACATCACAATTTAGGTCCCTATTGCATTCCTGTGTCCATCACAAAGCATAGAAAGTAAGCATAGCATCAGCTATCAAAGCCGAATAACATGGTACCACAGCTGGGAACAAAAACGTAATTGGTTGAGGACTGACCATGTCATTAGAGCGCTGAGAAACTAGCATGTTTCGCCCGTCAACAGCAACTATTGTTGCACGTTAGTTTGTGGCTTCCAACTTGCTTTTCTTTTTTTTCTTTTTTGGAAAGATTTTTTTTTTTTTCTGGCATGTACCTTCTTTTCCACTTCACTTGTTGATGTCTCTTGGATGGTATGTAATATTTCATACCTTCCTGGAATTTCACCAGGGAATATGATATATGACAATGCAATAAATAAACAATAGAAGCCCACAAAGTGTTTAGAAAAGTAACTCACACCCGTCGTCCTTAAATAGAGAAATACAACTGTACACCTTTTGTTTTCAACTTTCTCTCGGTCACAGAAGACTTAATCCCCTGGTATACTGTAAAAGTGTGACACCGCCCAAGCCTAGTCTCTATCCTCTGTGTTAATTCATCTTCGTTGTTGTTTTTTTACTGCCTGTGTCAAAATTGAAACTGCCTGTTCCTGTAGGGTATTTGTTGGGTCCTGCAGGACCTGTAGGTTCCCAATTTCAATGCAGTCCTCTTGACGGGACCCAGGAAAGTTGTTGAGATGTTTCAAGACAAAGTGGTCCACTGACTGACTGACTGACTGACATTGTCATCCCTAGAGCAACGCTGCTAGCACCACTAAAAATAACTGAAACTATTAGTCTTTGAAGTTAATAATGGTGGTTTAAGGCTTTAACTGGGCTTAAACATTCTACAAGCACACCCACAGGCTTTTTCTCATCAGATGCTGATGAATTTTGGACAGGCTGAATTGCTCCATCTGGAATGCTGTAAGACAAACACCTGTTAGCCACCTCGACAAAAATGCAAATAATTACTTCAAGTGCCAAATAAATTCATATTTCGTCATGCATTTATTATCTGCATGCATCAAGTGTATATATTTGTTATGTAACGTGTATATATCTGGAATCTGTGAAATACGTGTTTTTCATCATTCCCGACTCCCTGACTGGGTTAATTTTGGACTAAACTGGGATCTGTTCCTAAAACTGGGTTTATAATTCTTCACATTCTGAACATTCCCTCCAAATGTGCACATGAGCAATGGGTGACAGCCCCCCCCAACTCTCTTTGATTTCAAACTACACTTAAATAAAGTGAGGGAAGAGCAGCAGCAGCATGTAACTGCAGACACGACTCATCCTGACTTTCATGTCTGCCAGCAAAGCATTTTTTGAATATCTCAGGGATATAACCTGTAATGCTTTTCAGTATCTGTTGTGCGCCTGGCAGGCAGGGAGGGAGTAGCTGGGTTGGGTTTTGACTGAGAGCAGGATTACAGGCAGACAAAGTGCTGAGAGATACCTGCAGATTCCCGTAATCAGCTCTCTGAGAAGTGTGTCATCCGCTCTCGCCCAGATGTGATGACAAATCAAATTCAACCACAGAAGAGACTCACTCAAGTCGCCCATCTTGATTTTCTCTTGCAAAGTTAGACACTAAAAGACGGAGTGTAGTGGTGTAACCAAGCAAATTTACTCTGGTGCTGTACTTAAGTACAGCACCAGAGTAAAGGGAAATATTTTATATTTATTTTCATAATAATTAAAATATTTTAATATTTTTAAAGGGAAATGTTTTACTTTTTACTGCACTAAAATTAACTGAACACTTTGTTACTTTACATATTAAGATTTCTGCATGAAAATGGGAGAAAAGAGTTTATGAAATATGTTCTTTTGTTATTAATTAAGTTACCAAACAGTTTATACTATAATCAATTGATTAACAAAAAAATAATTGGCAACTATTTTGATAAACATTTGATGAGAGTCCATGCCTGAAGACACCTGCAGTGCAATTTGGCTTCACAGTCATAGCGCCACCTAGTAGTAACAGATTACTTTTTTTACACTTTAATGTTTTACCTGTAGCAGGTTCAACCGAGCAACCTCAAATTCTCTCATAATACTGCAAAGACTGTCGTGATACTCAGAAAAAAACTTGAGTTTTCATCAAATGCTTTTGCCATAGTTAACGCACTGTTCGCCATAAAACAGGAAGCACTTTTTGAGGGCCAAGGCATGCACCAATACTCACCAAACATGGCACAGACATCAAAAGTCCTAAACTGTGATATCTGATGTGATTTTTTTGCACTGATGTGCAAAAATGATTCTTCAGCGCTCCCTAGAAAATTTCAACGAAGCAGCCCCTGCGAGCCGTTAACCTAGAGCAATGAAACTTGAGAAACGTGTATAAGCTCAAGAGCTACAAAAAAACCTCTTGGAGCCATGCCCTAAACCCAACAGGAAGTCTGCCATTTTCATTTAAATTTTCATATTTTTTTGTAATTTTAGCCTCCATTTCAAAACAGTCAATCAGATTTCATCATTATTAATGTGTTTCTAATTTTTGGCTCATTTCTTGTGTTGCTCATTGCCCCCTCCTTGTGTCTTTCAAAGAAATCAATCAAACTTGCTCGGGTTTTAAGGGTTAATATACATTTTTTATATATTTTCTTGAGCTGCTTTCAGACGCCTTTCACAAGCATCTGAACTATTGAATCCAGAGCAAATTAGTTGGATTTCTTTCAAACACATGGGGAAAAAAGGTAAGGAGCATCTTGGTTAGAAATGTTCTACTAATTGCAATTACTAATTGCTAATTTGTGATTTTAAAACCAGCTTTTATTTCCATCACAATTTTTCGTAATTATTTTTCTTTAAAAATGTTTTGGATATTTTTCTAAGATAACATGCTTCCCAAACCTGCTGACACGCCAACATTTTTAAACTGGCCAAAATTATACCAGTTATAAAAGCAAAAGACTGTAAAATAAGGAATTATCGTTGAATTTTTAAATTTCCGACGGTCCTTGAACATATCGTGTGGAATGAACACTTCATGCATTTTCTCCGAGTCAACTCAAGGTCTGACTGAACACGCATGTTTGTTGTTTAGTTAAATATCTTAAAGTTTGTATCTTGAAGAAAAAGTATAGGTGTTCTCGCAGTGAAGAGCTTCCTTGACTGTTGTCTTGATTCCAGCGTGGTCGTACCGCTCAAACTGGCCCCGCCCCTCTGTGACGTGACGACGTGACTAACGGAAGTTTTCAAATCTCGAAGTCGGGAGCTGATTGTGTCTGTTTGTCCGTTTTCATCGCTGCTGCTACTCGGTAAAAACGCCAAAAAATAAAGTCCAAAGTCGATTTAAAATCAAGCGGAGGCAAAATCATCATCACCGACGTCAGTCCGGATCGTGTCTGGGTAACTTGAAGCGCGATTGGATGTGTTTTATGTAGCGGGTTAGCTAGCTAAAGTTAGCCGTGTGTTAGCTAACATGACCGAAAAAGTTCAAGTCGGACGCGTTGAAGTGCGCTAAAGCAGAGAGGAGAGGACATCGCTGTGGACGGTTTTGGGAATGTTCGGGAGTTTTCGTGTTCAAACATTGGACATTGTGGACATTTCACACGGGCTCCAGTGGACTTGGTGTCATTTTTGCTGGATTGGATTCAAGCTAACAGCCACCGGATGAAAACGTCGTCGGTAAGTTGTTTCATATTAATTATTTGTCTTGGTAAAGGCTTGTTATAGATGCTGGCTATCTGCTGTTTCAAAAATGGCGTTGTTTGTTGGTGTTTGTGTTTCAGACCGCCGTGTCTGCTTGGTTATTGTGTCAACCTTTCAGGGACTGCTCGTGCATGCAATGCGCTTATCATTCTTCATTTTTTGAAAATTTTGGATATTAAATATAATTTTAAGTTTATGCATTTTGGTTACATTTTGGGAACATTATGCACGTTTGTATAATCTTCGTATTTCCAGCTCTACTCCAAATATTAAGTCTAAAATACACTGTGTAAACGAAGTGGTTAAATTCATACCAATAAGTGCAAAACAAACAAACAATTGAAATCCAGTCAAACTGCAATTTCTGGTCCCACAGCCATTAAAGCATAAAAACATTGCATTGTATTACTTCTGAGTGTCATTCTATATATTCATATTTAAGTGGTCCCTAAGGGTTAATGACGTTGCTTTCACAACTGGTTGTTGTTGATGTGTCGTCCTGTGTTTTGATTGTTTGAGCTTTATGGCTGTATGCTTATAACGTTTGGGCCTCTAACATCTCTGAATCTGAAACTGCATACTTATTTCTTCTGTGCTTGGTTGCAAGACCTGCTAGACGCAGCTCTTATTTTTAAAATCCTTTATCTTACAGAGGTTTTGAGTAACTTGATAAAACCCAAAACACATGCCATGATTTCAAAATAGCCTTTCAGCAATTGCGCTGCTTAAATATCAGCGGGTACCTGTTTCTGGACAGAACTAAGCTGATATGAGCTGGTTCCTCCTGTTTCAGTCTCTGACAGGGGTGCCCAAACTTTTCAAAATGGGGGCCATATGAGATATTAGGAAAATCCCTGATTGTCAGCTGCTTCTTGCATCATATGGGTTATAAATGAATCAACTTGATTTTTGCCCCAATGTTATGTTGTTCTGTGTTGAGTCGCTTGAGCAGCTTTTTGTTAGGGGGTTTTCAGTTTTTTTTGCATTGTTTTTGTTATTGCTGTGTGTTTGCTGTGAAAAAAATACTCCATACACACAATATTTCTACATTAATATTTTTTTATATTTAAAATTTACATGTTAGTTTTATACATTGTATTGTCACGTAAGGCACAGTTTTATATCGTACAGACTTTTTGTAATTTATACACTTTACACACTTCACCTTATTCATATTATAAGTGAAATATTCATATATTTGCGCTAATAGTCTATTACTGTATTTCTTGGCATTTTTATTTTTACTCCTAACATACACAGCATATTATGCATACTTTATTTGGTAAATGTTTACGTATTGTACCAACTGGATATAACTGTATTTTTATTTTTACATTTATATTTTTACATGCTTGTGCTTGTTTATATTTCTTCTTGCTATTGTTCTCTATGCTGGCATCAGAGCGACTGTAACAAACCACAGTTTCCCCCCTGGGGATCAGTAAAGTATTTCTGATTCTGAATATGTAATGGAGGTCGGATTTCTAAAAGCTATCAAAAGTCTGCGCAAAACTTTTACTGTTTGTCTGTGGATTAGCATTAAATGCCAAGGTTTTTCAGTAGAGGGGGCAGTTAATATAACCTTACTGTACATGCTCAAAAGTTGAAAGATAAAAACTATTTCCACTGCCTGTTGACCATCACTTTGATATCACACATTCTACGCAATACCAAAAAAAAACTGGAAAAAAAGAAAGAAAGAAATTGCAGTCTAATGTGTGAATGCAGGACTCGTCGATGTTGAAACATGATGTGTCCTATGAACTGAGAAGGAAAAATTGTTGAACAATTGACAGTTACTGAAGTTTCTTTGGAGTTGATGACAAACTTTGTGATATTTTTAGGAATAGGAATGAGGAAAAGTGAATTTTCCTTGTAAATAATACCTCTGTCTGTCCTCTTTGTGTGTGTCTCTCAGGTCAGGAGCGAATCTGCATCGATTTCCAGTACGAGCAGGGGGGAAGGTCCAGTTTGTGATTGACGTGGTGTGCACCATGGACCATTCTCTCCACAACATGCAGAGGGACCTGTGTCCCAAAAACTCTGGCATCTACCCCAAGATGGACCTGACAGGAGGTAGGAAACTGCGCCAGTACATCCGCAGTGTCAGCTTCAACGGTATGTTGACGCCATAGGGCCCAGTTGGGCTTACCCTGAATAAGTAACATGCTGTCACCACCCAGGGGGCCAGCGGCCCGCAGGGTTGGATTCAGGGCTGGGCAGCATGAAGGGGAGGGTGTCCTGGGCGTGCTGACCCCTGGCATCATTGATTCCTCCTGAGGGGCTATATCCTGTGCATCCCGGGGGAGGATGTGGACATGGAATCCAAGTGGTCCATGTTCAATACCTCCATTGTGGAAGCGGCTGCTAAAAGCTGTGGTCCGAAGGTCGCCGGTGCCTGTCTTTGCAAGCAGCCTCGCATACCAAAACAAATGCTTTGTTTTAGGTACTGCGGGTAGACACCAGTGGGGTGCGGGAAGCTGTCGGGCGTCAGACAGCAACCTCCACACCTGCTGGTGGAAACCCAACAGAGAGGTGTTTTCCTAGACTGCACCGGTTGGCCTGAAGGGCTGCAGCTGAGGCAGTCGCCAAAGCAAAAACTTGGGTGTTCGGGAGGCCATGAAGGAGGAAAGTGTTGCTGGGGAGAGGGACGTCTGGAGTGCTCTGCTCTGCCTGTTGTCCCCGTGACCGGCCTTGAATAAAAGGCAGTAAATGGCACAGGTAACAGAAATTCATTTGTTTTAAAGATGAATTTCTGTTTTTATTCGAGACAGACAATAAAGAATCAGTCTATCACTCTGTCCATCTACCCTCTAGGGGAGAGTCTCTAGACTTTTATTAACTTTTGTTTTATTTGATCTGGATCTGGGGAGATAGTGATGACTCAGCCAATTAGTGTTGAGAGGACCTCCCACAGAATGGGGACACCGGGTCCCCCCCTCGGAGCCAGACCGGGAGGGGGGTGGTGCTTGTAGGCGAGCGTCTCTGGTAGGGATGTCAACATCTACACATGTAAACGGGTACACGGATAACAAATCATAACTGTTCAGAAAAATCAATAACCATTTACACGTCATTTTTTCCTCTCCTCCTCCTCGTTCATTTCTCACCAATAGCATTTTTAGGGGTGATAATGTTGCCTGAAAGCTTAAGATAATAAAATTAACTAACTATACACTTAAATGTTCCCACTAATGCAGTTATCCGCATACATAATAGATGCACAGGTGGCAATGTTACGTTGATATTTTAAAAAAAAACGCAGCCACAGCCAGTGTCGCCTCACTTCAAGTTGACTCGGGGCCACATGGACAACAAGCAACAAGCGATGAACAAGCGGAGCTTAAAAAAATATATTGTACAAAAGTGAGCAATAGTTAAAACAATGATTAACAAAGAAGGTTAAACCTTTTCCAGCTTTCACTTGTACGTTTTCTTTTCTGTCAAAATTAATGATTTTATTTTCAACTCATTTGAGTTTCTGTCATAAGTAGGTCTAAGCCTTAAATGGTGAGATGGATTGCCTACTTTTTAAGTTCTGTTCGCTGAATAAACATTTTTGTGCGATAACTAACTACTGGAATGGCTTTGATTTAATGAGATTAGGAGGTATTTGAATGGAGACAGAACCGTCTAGTGGTTATATAGCGCAACTGCGATAGAAAAAGATCATAACTCGTGTAACCGGGTACACGTCGGTTAGAAGTCCGTTTACACGTGTAGAAAAAATTGTAAACGTTGACACCCCTAGTCTCTAGGGCGGGACTTTGGCCATAGGGCCCAGTTGGGCTTGCCCTGAATAAGTAACATGCTATCACCACCCAGGGGCCAGTGGCCCGCAGGGTTGGATTCAGGGCTGGGCAGCATGAAGGGAGGGTGTCCTGGGCGTGCTGACCCCTGGCATCATTGATTCCTCCTGAGGGGCTATATCCTGTGCATCCCGGGGGAGGATGTGGACATGGAATCCAAGTGGTCCATGTTCAATACCTCCATTGTGGAAGCGGCTGCTAAAAGCTGTGGTCCGAAGGTCGCCGGTGCCTGTCTTTGCAAGCAGCCTCGCATACCAAAACAAATGCTTTGTTTTAGGTACTGCGGGTAGACACCAGTGGGGTGCGGGAAGCTGTCGGGCGTCAGACAGCAACCTCCACACCTGCTGGTGGAAACCCAACAGAGAGGTGTTTTCCTAGACTGCGCCGGTTGGCCTGAAGGGCTGCAGCTGAGGCAGTCGCCAAAGCAAAAACTTGGGTGTTCGGGAGGCCATGAAGGAGGAAAGTGTTGCTGGGGAGAGGGACGTCTGGAGTGCTCTGCTCTGCCTGTTGTCCCCGTGACCGGCCTTGAATAAAAGGCAGTAAATGGCACAGGTAACAGAAATTCATTTGTTTTAAAGATGAATTTCTGTTTTTATTCGAGACAGACAATAAAGAATCAGTCTATCACTCTGTCCATCTACCCTCTAGGGGAGAGTCTCTAGACTTTTATTAACTTTTGTTTTATTTGATCTGGATCTGGGAGATAGTGATGACTCAGCCAATTAGTGTTGAGAGGACCTCCCACAGAATGGGGACACCGGGTCCCCCCCTCGGAGCCAGACCGGGAGGGGTGGTGCTTGTAGGCGGCGTCTCTGGTAGGGATGTCAACATCTACACATGTAAACGGGTACACGGATAACAAATCATGACTGTTCAGAAAAATCAATAAACATTTACACATCATATTTTCCTCTCCTCCACCTCGTTCATTTCTCACCAATAGCATTATTAGGGGTGATAATGTTGCCTGAAAGCTTAAGATAATAAAATTAACTAACTATACACTTAAATGTTCCCACTAATGCAGTTATCCGCATACATAATAGATGCACAGGTGGCAATGTTACGTTGATATTTTAAAAAAAAACGCAGCCACAGCCAGTGTCGCCTCACTTCAAGTTGACTCGGGGCCGCATGGACAACAAGCAACAAGCGATGAACAAGCAGAGCTTAAAAAAATATATTGTACAAAAGTGAGCAATAGTTAAAACAATGATTAACAAAGAAGGTTAAACCTTTTCCAGCTTTCACTTGTACGTTTTCTTTTCTGTCAAAATTAATGATTTTATTTTCAACTCATTTGAGTTTCTGTCATAAGTAGGTCTAAGCCTTAAATGGTGAGATGGATTGCCTACTTTTTAAGTTCTGTTCGCTGAATAAACATTTTTGTGCGATAACTAACTACTGGAATGGCTTTGATTTAATGAGATTAGGAGGTATTTGAATGGAGACAGAACCATCTAGTGGTTATATAAGCATAACTGCGATAGAAAAGATCATAACTCATGTAACCGGTACACGTCGGTTAGAAGTCCCGTTTACACGTGTAGAAAAAATTGTAAACGTTGACACCCCTAGTCTCTAGGGCAGGACTTTGGCCATAGGGCCCAGTTGGGCTTGCCCTGAATAAGTAACATGCTATCACCACCCAGGGGCCAGTGGCCCGCAGGGTTGGATTCAGGGCTGGGCAGCATGAAGGGGAGGGTGTCCTGGGCGTGCTGACCCCTGGCATCATTGATTCCTCCTGAGGGGCTATATCCTGTGCATCCCGGGGGAGGATGTGGACATGGAATCCAAGTGGTCCATGTTCAATACCTCCATTGTGGAAGCGGCTGCTAAAAGCTGTGGTCCGAAGGTCGCCGGTGCCTGTCTTTGCAAGCAGCCTCGCATACCAAAACAAATGCTTTGTTTTAGGTACTCATGGTAGACACCAGTGGGGTGCGGAAGCTGTCGGGCGTCAGACAGCAACCTCCACACCTGCTGGTGGAAACCCAACAGAGAGGTGTTTTCCTAGACTGCGCCGGTTGGCCTGAAGGGCTGCAGCTGAGGCAGTCGCCAAAGCAAAAACTTGGGTGTTCGGGAGGCCATGAAGGAGGAAAGTGTTGCTGGGGAGAGGGACGTCTGGAGTGCTCTGCTCTGCCTGTTGTCCCCGTGACCGGCCTTGAATAAAAGGCAGTAAATGGCACAGGTAACAGAAATTCATTTGTTTTAAAGATGAATTTCTGTTTTTATTCGAGACAGACAATAAAGAATCAGTCTATCACTCTGTCCATCTACCCTCTAGGGGAGAGTCTCTAGACTTTTATTAACTTTTGTTTTATTTGATCTGGATCTGGGGAGATAGTGATGACTCAGCCAATTAATGTTGAGAGGACCTCCCACAGAATGGGGACACCGGGTCCCCCCCTCGGAGCCAGACCGGGAGGGGGGTGGTGCTTGTAGGCGAGCGTCTCTGGTAGGGATGTCAACATCTACACATGTAAACGGGTACACGGATAACAAATCATAACTGTTCAGAAAAATCAATAACCATTTACACGTCATTTTTTCCTCTCCTCCTCCTCGTTCATTTCTCACCAATAGCATTTTTAGGGGTGATAATGTTGCCTGAAAGCTTAAGATAATAAAATTAACTAACTATACACTTAAATGTTCCCACTAATGCAGTTATCCGCATACATAATAGATGCACAGGTGGCAATGTTACGTTGATATTTTTAAAAAAACGCAGCCACAGCCAGTGTCGCCTCACTTCAAGTTGACTCGGGGCGCA
The DNA here is from genome assembly GCF_026936395.1 of Plectropomus leopardus. Lineage (NCBI taxonomy): Eukaryota > Metazoa > Chordata > Actinopteri > Perciformes > Serranidae > Plectropomus > Plectropomus leopardus. The sequence continues at coordinate 26,458,879 of NC_142192.1, read as the reverse complement.
TGGACAACAAGCAACAAGCGATGAACAAGCAGAGCTTAAAAAAATATATTGTACAAAAGTGAGCAATAGTTAAAACAATGATTAACAAAGAAGGTTAAACCTTTTCCAGCTTTCACTTGTACGTTTTCTTTTCTGTCAAAATTAATGATTTTATTTTCAACTCATTTGAGTTTCTGTCATAAGTAGGTCTAAGCCTTAAATGGTGAAATGGATTGCCTACTTTTTAAGTTCTGTTCGCTGAATAAACATTTTTGTGCGATAACTAACTACTGGAATGGCTTTGATTTAATGAGATTAGGAGGTATTTGAATGGAGACAGAACCATCTAGTGGTTATATAGCGCAACTGCGATAGAAAAAGATCATAACTCATATAACCGGGTACACGTCGGTTAGAAGTCCCGTTTACACGTGTAGAAAAAATTGTAAACGTTGACACCCCTAGTCTCTAGGGCGGGACTTTGGCCATAGGGCCCAGTTGGGCTTGCCCTGAATAAGTAACATGCTATCACCACCCAGGGGGCCAGTGGCCCGCAGGGTTGGATTCAGGGCTGGGCAGCATGAAGGGGAGGGTGTCCTGGGCGTGCTGACCCCTGGCATCATTGATTCCTCCTGAGGGGCTATATCCTGTGCATCCTGGGAGGATGTGGACATGGAATCCAAGTGGTCCATGTTCAATACCTCCATTGTGAAGCGGCTGCTAAAAGCTGTGGTCCGAAGGTCGCCGGTGCCTGTCTTTGCAAGCAGCCTCGCATACCAAAACAAATGCTTTGTTTTAGGTACTGCGGGTAGACACCAGTGGGGTGCGGGAAGCTGTCGGGCGTCAGACAGCAACCTCCACACCTGCTGGTGGAAACCCAACAGAGAGGTGTTTTCCTAGACTGCGCCGGTTGGCCTGAAGGGCTGCAGCTGAGGCAGTCGCCAAAGCAAAAACTTGGGTGTTCGGGAGGCCATGAAGGAGGAAAGTGTTGCTGGGGAGAGGGACGTCTGGAGTGCTCTGCTCTGCCTGTTGTCCCCGTGACCGGCCTTGAATAAAAGGCAGTAAATGGCACAGGTAACAGAAATTCATTTGTTTTAAAGATGAATTTCTGTTTTTATTCGAGACAGACAATAAAGAATCAGTCTATCACTCTGTCCATCTACCCTCTAGGGGAGAGTCTCTAGACTTTTACTAACTTTTGTTTTATTTGATCTGGATCTGGGGAGATAGTGATGACTCAGCCAGTTAGTGTTGAGAGGACCTCCCACAGAATGGGGACACCGGGTCCCCCCCCCAGAGCCAGACCGGGAGGGGGGTGGAGCTTGTAGGCGAGCGTCTCTAGGGCGGGACTTTGGCTATAGGGCCCAGTTGGGCTTACCCTGAATAAGTAACATGCTGTCACCACCCAGGGGGCCAGCGGCCCGCAGGGTTGGATTCAGGGCTGGGCAGCATGAAGGGGAGGGTGTCCTGGGCGTGCTGACCCCTGGCATCATTGATTCCTCCTGAGGGGCTATATCCTGTGCATCCCGGGGGAGGATGTGGACATGGAATCCAAGTGGTCCATGTTCAATACCTCCATTGTGGAAGCGGCTGCTAAAAGCTGTGGTCCGAAGGTCGCCGGTGCCTGTCTTTGCAAGCAGCCTCGCATACCAAAACAAATGCTTTGTTTTAGGTACTGCGGGTAGACACCAGTGGGGTGCGGGAAGCTGTCGGGCGTCAGACAGCAACCTCCACACCTGCTGGTGGAAACCCAACAGAGAGGTGTTTTCCTAGACTGCGCCGGTTGGCCTGAAGGGCTGCAGCTGAGGCAGTCGCCAAAGCAAAAACTTGGGTGTTCGGGAGGCCATGAAGGAGGAAAGTGTTGCTGGGGAGAGGGACGTCTGGAGTGCTCTGCTCTGCCTGTTGTCCCGTGACCGGCCTTGAATAAAAGGCAGTAAATGGCACAGGTAACAGAAATTCATTTGTTTTAAAGATGAATTTCTGTTTTTATTCGAGACAGACAATAAAGAATCAGTCTATCACTCTGTCCATCTACCCTCTAGGGGAGAGTCTCTAGACTTTTATTAACTTTTGTTTTATTTGATCTGGATCTGGGGAGATAGTGATGACTCAGCCAATTAGTGTTGAGAGGACCTCCCACAGAATGGGGACACCGGGTCCCCCCCTCGGAGCCAGACCGGGAGGGGGGTGGTGCTTGTAGGCGAGCGTCTCTGGTAGGGATGTCAACATCTACACATGTAAACGGGTACACGGATAACAAATCATAACTGTTCAGAAAAATCAATAACCATTTACACGTCATTTTTTCCTCTCCTCCTCCTCGTTCATTTCTCACCAATAGCATTTTTAGGGGTGATAATGTTGCCTGAAAGCTTAAGATAATAAAATTAACTAACTATACACTTAAATGTTCCCACTAATGCAGTTATCCGCATACATAATAGATGCACAGGTGGCAATGTTACGTTGATATTTTAAAAAAAAACGCAGCCACAGCCAGTGTCGCCTCACTTCAAGTTGACTCGGGCCGCATGGACAACAAGCAACAAGCGATGAACAAGCGGAGCTTAAAAAAATATATTGTACAAAAGTGAGCAATAGTTAAAACAATGATTAACAAAGAAGGTTAAACCTTTTCCAGCTTTCACTTGTACGTTTTCTTTTCTGTCAAAATTAATGATTTTATTTTCAACTCATTTGAGTTTCTGTCATAAGTAGGTCTAAGCCTTAAATGGTGAGATGGATTGCCTACTTTTTAAGTTCTGTTCGCTGAATAAACATTTTTGTGCGATAACTAACTACTGGAATGGCTTTGATTTAATGAGATTAGGAGGTATTTGAATGGAGACAGAACCATCTAGTGGTTATATAGCGCAACTGCGATAGAAAAAGATCATAACTCATGTAACCGGGTACACGTCGGTTAGAAGTCCCGTTTACACGTGTAGAAAAAATTGTAAACGTTGACACCCCTAGTCTCTAGGGCAGGACTTTGGCCATAGGGCCCAGTTGGGCTTGCCCTGAATAAGTAACATGCTGTCACCACCCAGGGGGCCAGTGGCCCGCAGGGTTGGATTCAGGGCTGGGCAGCATGAAGGGGAGGGTGTCCTGGGCGTGCTGACCCCTGGCATCATTGATTCCTCCTGAGGGGCTATATCCTGTGCATCCCGGGGAGGATGTGGACATGGAATCCAAGTGGTCCATGTTCAATACCTCCATTGTGGAAGCGGCTGCTAAAAGCTGTGGTCCGAAGGTCGCGGTGCCTGTCTTTGCAAGTAGCCTCGCATACCAAAACAAATGCTTTGTTTTAGGTACTGCATGGTAGACACCAGTGGGGTGCGGGAAGCTGTCGGGCGTCAGACAGCAACCTCCACACCTGCTGGTGGAAACCCAACAGAGAGGTGTTTTCCTAGACTGCGCCCGGTTGGCCTGAAGGGCTGCAGCTGAGGCAGTCGCCAAAGCAAAACTTGGGTGTTCGGGAGGCCATGAAGGAGGAAAGTGTTGCTGGGGAGAGGGACGTCTGGAGTGCTCTGCTCTGCCTGTTGTCCCCGTGACCGGCCTTGAATAAAAGGCAGTAAATGGCACAGGTAACAGAAATTCATTTGTTTTAAAGATGAATTTCTGTTTTTATTCGAGACAGACAATAAAGAATCAGTCTATCACTCTGTCCATCTACCCTCTAGGGGAGAGTCTCTAGACTTTTATTAACTTTTGTTTTATTTGATCTGGATCTGGGGAGATAGTGATGACTCAGCCAATTAGTGTTGAGAGGACCTCCCACAGAATGGGGACACCGGGTCCCCCCCTCGGAGCCAGACCGGGAGGGGGGTGGTGCTTGTAGGCGAGCGTCTCTGGTAGGGATGTCAACATCTACACATGTAAACGGGTACACGGATAACAAATCATAACTGTTCAGAAAAATCAATAACCATTTACACGTCATTTTTTCCTCTCCTCCTCCTCGTTCATTTCTCACCAATAGCATTTTTAGGGGTGATAATGTTGCCTGAAAGCTTAAGATAATAAAATTAACTAACTATACACTTAAATGTTCCCACTAATGCAGTTATCCGCATACATAATAGATGCACAGGTGGCAATGTTACGTTGATATTTTAAAAAACGCAGCCACAGCCAGTGTCGCCTCACTTCAAGTTGACTCGGGCCGCATGGACAACAAGCAACAAGCGATGAACAAGCAGAGCTTAAAAAAATATATTGTACAAAAGTGAGCAATAGTTAAAACAATGATTAACAAAGAAGGTTAAACCTTTTCCAGCTTTCACTTGTAACGTTTTCTTTTCTGTCAAAATTAATGATTTTATTTTCAACTCATTTGAGTTTCTGTCATAAGTAGGTCTAAGCCTTAAATGGTGAGATGGATTGCCTACTTTTTAAGTTCTGTTCGCTGAATAAACATTTTTGTGCGATAACTAACTACTGGAATGGCTTTGATTTAATGAGATTAGGAGGTATTTGAATGGAGACAGAACCATCTAGTGGTTATATAGCGCAACTGCGATAGAAAAAGATCATAACTCGTGTAACCGGGTACACGTCGGTTAGAAGTCCCGTTTACACGTGTAGAAAAAATTGTAAACGTTGACACCCCTAGTCTCTAGGGCGGGACTTTGGCCATAGGGCCCAGTTGGGCTTGCCCTGAATAAGTAACATGCTATCACCACCCAGGGGGCCAGTGGCCCGCAGGGTTGGATTCAGGGCTGGGCAGCATGAAGGGGAGGGTGTCCTGGGCGTGCTGACCCCTGGCATCATTGATTCCTCCTGAGGGGCTATATCCTGTGCATCCCGGGGGAGGATGTGGACATGGAATCCAAGTGGTCCATGTTCAATACCTCCATTGTGGAAGCGGCTGCTAAAAGCTGTGGTCCGAAGGTCGCCGGTGCCTGTCTTTGCAAGCAGCCTCGCATACCAAAACAAATGCTTTGTTTTAGGTACTGCGGGTAGACACCAGTGGGGTGCGGGAAGCTGTCGGGCGTCAGACAGCAACCTCCACACCTGCTGGTGGAAACCCAACAGAGAGGTGTTTTCCTAGACTGCGCCGGTTGGCCTGAAGGGCTGCAGCTGAGGCAGTCGCCAAAGCAAAAACTTGGGTGTTCGGGAGGCCATGAAGGAGGAAAGTGTTGCTGGGGAGAGGGACGTCTGGAGTGCTCTGCTCTGCCTGTTGTCCCCGTGACCGGCCTTGAATAAAAGGCAGTAAATGGCACAGGTAACAGAAATTCATTTGTTTTAAAGATGAATTTCTGTTTTTATTCGAGACAGACAATAAAGAATCAGTCTATCACTCTGTCCATCTACCCTCTAGGGGAGAGTCTCTAGACTTTACTAACTTTTGTTTTATTTGATCTGGATCGGGGGAGATAGTGATGACTCAGCCAGTTAGTGTTGAGAGGACCTCCCACAGAATGGGGACACCGGGTCCCCCCCCCAGAGCCAGACCGGGAGGGGGGTGGAGCTTGTAGGCGAGCGTCTCTAGGGCGGGACTTTGGCTATAGGGCCCAGTTGGGCTTACCCTGAATAAGTAACATGCTGTCACCACCCAGGGGGCCAGCGGCCCGCAGGGTTGGATTCAGGGCTGGGCAGCATGAAGGGGAGGGTGTCCTGGGCGTGCTGACCCCTGGCATCATTGATTCCTCCTGAGGGGCTATATCCTGTGCATCCCGGGGGAGGATGTGGACATGGAATCCAAGTGGTCCATGTTCAATACCTCCATTAATGGAAGCGGCTGCTAAAAGCTGTGGTCCCAAGGTCGCCGGTGCCTGTCTTTGCAAGCAGCCTCGCATACCAAAACAAATGCTTTGTTTTAGGTACTGCGGAGTAGACACCAGTGGGTGCGGGAAGCTGTCGGGCGTCAGACAGCAACCTCCACACCTGCTGGTGGAAACCCAACAGAGAGGTGTTTTCCTAGACTGCGCCGGTTGGCCTGAAGGGCTGCAGCTGAGGCAGTCGCCAAAGCAAAAACTTGGGTGTTCGGGAGGCCATGAAGGAGGAAAGTGTTGCTGGGGAGAGGGACGTCTGGAGTGCTCTGCTCTGCCTGTTGTCCCGTGACCGGCCTTGAATAAAAGGCAGTAAATGGCACAGGTAACAGAAATTCATTTGTTTTAAAGATGAATTTCTGTTTTATTCGAGACAGACAATAAAGAATCAGTCTATCACTCTGTCCATCTACCCTCTAGGGGAGAGTCTCTAGACTTTTACTAACTTTTGTTTTATTTGATCTGGATCTGGGGAGATAGTGATGACTCAGCCAGTTAGTGTTGAGAGGACCTCCCACAGAATGGGGACACCGGGTCCCCCCCCCAGAGCCAGACCGGGAGGGGGGTGGAGCTTGTAGGCGAGCGTCTCTAGGGCGGGACTTTGGCTATAGGGCCCAGTTGGGCTTACCCTGAATAAGTAACATGCTGTCACCACCCAGGGGGCCAGCGGCCCGCAGGGTTGGATTCAGGGCTGGGCAGCATGAAGGGGAGGGTGTCCTGGGCGTGCTGACCCCTGGCATCATTGATTCCTCCTGAGGGGCTATATCCTGTGCATCCCGGGGGAGGATGTGGACATGGAATCCAAGTGGTCCATGTTCAATACCTCCATTGTGGAAGCGGCTGCTAAAAGCTGTGGTCCGAAGGTCGCCGGTGCCTGTCTTTGCAAGCAGCTCGCATACCAAAACAAATGCTTTGTTTTAGGTACTGCGGTAGACACCAGTGGGGTGCGGGAAGCTGTCGGGCGTCAGACAGCAACCTCCACACCTGCTGGTGGAAACCCAACAGAGAGGTGTTTTCCTAGACTGCGCCCGGTTGGCCTGAAGGGCTGCAGCTGAGGCAGTCGCCAAAGCAAAAACTTGGGTGTTCGGGAGGCCATGAAGGAGGAAAGTGTTGCTGGGGAGAGGGACGTCTGGAGTGCTCTGCTCTGCCTGTTGTCCCCGTGACCGGCCTTGAATAAAAGGCAGTAAATGGCACAGGTAACAGAAATTCATTTGTTTTAAAGATGAATTTCTGTTTTTATTCGAGACAGACAATAAAGAATCAGTCTATCACTCTGTCCATCTACCCTTTGGGGGAGAGTCTCTAGACTTTTATTAACTTTTGTTTTATTTGATCTGGATCTGGGGAGATAGTGATGACTCAGCCAATTAGTGTTGAGAGGACCTCCCACAGAATGGGGACACCGGGTCCCCCCCTCGGAGCCAGACCGGGAGGGGGGTGGTGCTTGTAGGCGAGCGTCTCTGGTAGGGATGTCAACATCTACACATGTAAACGGGTACACGGATAACAAATCATAACTGTTCAGAAAAATCAATAACCATTTACACGTCATTTTTTCCTCTCCTCCTCCTCGTTCATTTCTCACCAATAGCATTTTTAGGGGTGATAATGTTGCCTGAAAGCTTAAGATAATAAAATTAACTAACTATACACTTAAATGTTCCCACTAATGCAGTTATCCGCATACATAATAGATGCACAGGTGGCAATGTTACGTTGATATTTTAAAAAAAAACGCAGCCACAGCCAGTGTCGCCTCACTTCAAGTTGACTCGGGGCCACATGGACAACAAGCAACAAGCGATGAACAAGCGGAGCTTAAAAAAATATATTGTACAAAAGTGAGCAATAGTTAAAACAATGATTAACAAAGAAGGTTAAACCTTTTCCAGCTTTCACTTGTATGCTTTTCTTTTCTGTCAAAATTAATGATTTTATTTTCAACTCATTTGAGTTTCTGTCATAAGTAGGTCTAAGCCTTAAATGGTGAGATGGATTGCCTACTTTTTAAGTTCTGTTCGCTGAATAAACATTTTTGTGCGATAACTAACTACTGGAATGGCTTTGATTTAATGAGATTAGGAGGTATTTGAATGGAGACAGAACCATCTAGTGGTTATATAGCGCAACTGCGATAGAAAAAGATCATAACTTCGTGTAACGTACGTCGGTTAGAAGTCCCGTTTACACGTGTAGAAAAAATTGTAAACGTTGACACCCCTAGTCTCTAGGGCGGGACTTTGGCCATAGGGCCCAGTTGGGCTTGCCCTGAATAAGTAACATGCTATCACCACCCAGGGGGCCAGTGGCCCGCAGGGTTGGATTCAGGGCTGGGCAGCATGAAGGGGAGGGTGTCCTGGGCGTGCTGACCCCTGGCATCATTGATTCCTCCTGAGGGGCTATATCCTGTGCATCCCGGGGGAGGATGTGGACATGGAATCCAAGTGGTCCATGTTCAATACCTCCATTGTGGAAGCGGATGCTAAAAGCTGTGGTCCGAAGGTCGCCGGTGCCTGTCTTTGCAAGCAGCCTCGCATACCAAAACAAATGCTTTGTTTTAGGTACTGCGGGTAGACACCAGTGGGGTGCGGGAAGCTGTCGGGCGTCAGACAGCAACCTCCACACCTGCTGGTGGAAACCCAACAGAGAGGTGTTTTCCTAGACTGCACCGGTTGGCCTGAAGGGCTGCAGCTGAGGCAGTCGCCAAAGCAAAAACTTGGGTGTTCGGGAGGCCATGAAGGAGGAAAGTGTTGCTGGGGAGAGGGACGTCTGGAGTGCTCTGCTCTGCCTGTTGTCCCCGTGACCGGCCTTGAATAAAAGGCAGTAAATGGCACAGGTAACAGAAATTCATTTGTTTTAAAGATGAATTTCTGTTTTTATTCGAGACAGACAATAAAGAATCAGTCTATCACTCTGTCCATCTACCCTTTGGGGGAGAGTCTCTAGACTTTTGCTAACTTTTGTTTTATTTGATCTGGATCTGGGGAGATAGTGATGACTCAGCCAATTAGTGTTGAGAGGACCTCCCACAGAATGGGGACACCGGGTCCCCCCCTCGGAGCCAGACCGGGAGGGGGGTGGAGCTTGTAGGCGAGCGTCTCTAGGGCGGGACTTTGGCCATAGGGCCCAGTTGGGCTTACCCTGAAAAAGTAACATGCTGTCACCACCCAGGGGGCCAGTGGCCCGCAGGGTTGGATTCAGGGCTGGTGAGCATGATGGGGAGGGTGTCCTGGGTGTGCTGACCCCTGGCATCATTGATTCCTCCTGAGGGGCTATATCCTGTGCATCCCGGGGGAGGATGTGGACATGGAATCCAAGTGGTCCATGTTCAATACCTCCATTGTGGAAGCGGCTGCTAAAAGCTGTGGTCCGAAGGTCACCGGTGCCTGTCTTTGCAAGCAGCCTCGCATACCAAAACAAATGCTTTGTTTTAGGTACTGCGGGTAGACACCAGTGGGGTGCGGGAAGCTGTCGGGCGTCAGACAGCAACCTCCACACCTGCTGGTGGAAACCCAACAGAGAGGTGTTTTCCTAGACTGCGCCGGTTGGCCTGAAGGGCTGCAGCTGAGGCAGTCGCCAAAGCAAAAACTTGGGTGTTCGGGAGGCCATGAAGGAGGAAAGTGTTGCTGGGGAGAGGGACGTCTGGAGTGCTCTGCTCTGCCTGTTGTCCCCGTGACCAGCCTTGAATAAAAGGCAGTAAATAGCAGGTAACAGAAATTCATTTGTTTTAAAGATGAATTTCTGTTTTTATTGAAGACAGACAATAAAGAATCAGTCTATCACTCTGTCCATCTACCCTCTAGGGGAGAGTCTCTAGACTTTTACTAACTTTTGTTTTATTTGATCTGGATCTGGGGAGATAGTGATGACTCAGCCAATTAGTGTTGAGAGGACCTCCCACAGAATGGGGACACCGGGTCCCCCCCCCCAGAGCCAGACCGGGAAGGGGGGTGGAGCTTGTAGGCGAGAGTCTCTAGGGCGGGACTTTGGCTATAGGATGTTGAGAGTACCTTCCTAGGGACACAACAATTTTACATACTTACGACATCTATTGCACGTCTGTCCGTCCTGGAAGAGGGATCCCTCATCATCCTCTGCCGCTCTTCCTGAGGTTTCTTCCTTTTTCTTCCCCCGTTAAAGGGGTTCTTTTTGGGAGTTTTTCCTTAGGTGATGTGAGGGTCTAAGGGCAGAGAGATGTCGTATGCTATAAATCCCTCTGAGGCAAACCATGTTTTGTCTTAATGGGCTTTAAAAATAAAATTGACTTGATTGCCCAGTACGGACCGCAAACGCTCTCTATGTAGAGTGGTAGAGAGTGTTCGGCTGCGGTCAAAAAGTTCAAATAATCTACTTTCCACTTTTCCTTCTTCTCCACAGAAAACATCACAAAGTCAAGGAAAGATGTGAGGGAGACTTCATCAGGACGAAAAAGACGACTCCTCCTCTCCTCGGCTCTGTGATGATGTGATGGCTGGTGCTATTGATGATGGTCTGCTGTGATCAAACTACAGTGTTCAGATGATGGACCACAAAAGCACATCCTCACGGTACTGGCTTCTATGCAGAAGGTTGGTTTTTTTTCTCGGGCAGCGAAGCAAAGGCCCTCTTGAAATTGCTAAAATGATTAGCGCTGAGCACCCCCTAAAATTAAAGGAATGATTATGGGCCCGAGCACCTACCCCAGGGCAGAATATTTCTTCAATCTTTCTTTAATAATGTGCCACACATTGAATGGAAAGACTCTTAGCACAGACTGGCATTTTGATAGGCATCTCCTCTATCTGTACCTTAATTATCCTTCTTTTACACTGTTGTGTGCAGATGCTATATTGTTTTGTAATCATGCAATTTGTGATTTTCTAATTCTAGGTTTTCTTCAAAAGACCTTTATATCAGTGTTTTGACACTGTGGTATTACACTTATTTTCACACATATTTGTTATGTTTATTAAACTTGGTTAATACTGTTTTACTCTGTGAATGATTTGCCAAATAATTACTTGGTTTTCTCTTAAGTGTTTGGTATCGATCAGCATAGGAGAGCATCATGGTTTCAAGTATTAAAGATTTGAAGGCCTGTAGTGAACTTTATCAGCACGTTAGGAAAAAATTAGATCTAGAAAATTAAAACAGTAGAAGTGATAGAAGGGAGGAGTGTATTTTTCCCGCTGTGACGGTCAAGCACCACACCCCTTTTTTTCACAGGAATTATAACCCCAGTGAAGTCGAAGGGGCTTTTTGGGCTCTTTTAGCTTTTAGTGGTTTTGCGCTTTTGGACTTTGGGCTTTTGCCTGAGGCCTGCTTGTGCTGCAGCCCTGAGATGCTGTGAGCTGCTGTTTATCCACCTTGAAAGAGAGCTTTGGAAACAGCCCGTGCTCCAGTTGTTCTCAATGACAATTAAGAACCAGAGGACTTTGCATGAGAGAGACTGTGAGACAAGAGAGACTTCGAATGAGAAGAAGCCTGAAGCTGTCATCGTGATCTCATCACAGCCACATGAGGTGTCAGGAGATGATCCAGCTGTTCAGGGAGAGAGATGGACGAATCAAACTCAAGCCGAGTTCGCAACGTTTAAACCGGCCGAGGCCAGCCACCGGAACAGCACGAGTGTAACCGAGCTGCCCGTCCAGTGTCCTCACAAAGGCCACACTGTCACTTTCCACAGCGAACCGTTTCCCTGGCATCGAGACTTCTGAGGAAGGTGAAACGATCTTTCCTGTGCTGTTATGGGGTTGATGCTCTTTAATGATAGGGACACATATGAAGTGTTAGACCTCGGTTAGGATCTCCCATTAATACAATTATTGGTTATTCTCTGATCAGGCCTCTTCTTTATCTTTAACCTCAGTGTTTCATGGGATAGGTTGCCTCTCTACTGTTGATCGATGCTTGACATTGACTTCTCTTTAATCTTAACTTTTCATCTGCTTGATCATCCTGCACTATTTCAGTGCACCTGATCGAGTCCAGATCTCACATCGAGTTCCTCACTGGTTTTCATCCCTCATTTTCATTGTTTTCTCATTTATGAGTTTGTTCATTTAGTCATTTTGTTCACTTTGTGTCTTTGCTGTGTTCACTGTTTCATCATTTATCCCTACTGATTCTTAAACTCATTCATTTGTAGTTTTAGGAGTAGTTTTGCTCTGTAGTGAGTAGTTTAATAAACCTCTCATTTATAAAGACACTTGATCTTGTGATGTGTGTGTGATGTGTGTGTGTATAATGATATACACACAGTTTTACAGAACTCTGTAAAAACACTTTAAATTCTGAGACTAGAATAATTTATACGGTAAAATGGGCCATCAACCTTTCTATTTTAATGGGTGGTGCTGCAAGGTTTTTAAACTCTAATTTTTAATGTAAACTTATTGTTCCTGCTAGCTGAGGTGGAGTCTCGCTACTCCTCTTCATTTTAATACCAATTCATCTTTCTGAGTCATAATTTTGCATTATGAGTTATTGTTACATATTTTGGTATTGACTTATTAATTAATTAATTGCTAATTAATTAATAAATCCCCTATTTAAACCACTACATCCTCTTCTAAATTAATTAAAAAAGATAAAATAAAAGTATATACTGTAAGGCGAGTTAAAGAAAAAGCCAAGGAGTGTTTGTGTTTTTTTCAGAGTGTACAGGCTTAAAACAAAACAACATAATGCAAAACTCTGCAATGCAAACTGATATGATCAGTTTGCATTGCAGAGTTTAAACAAATATAGCACTTTTCTTTTTAATTATTTGATTGCAGTTTTCAGCAGGATGATCTACAAAAAGTCTTGGTCACATGACCTGGAAGCTGTCAAAATATTGAAAATAACATTGACCTCATGTCAAAGTAATTTTTTGATGGTCCCTGAGTGAAAACCGTGTGTTGCGGAGGAAAGTCTGCCAACAGCCATTTAAAGCAACGCTGCTGGATCGGGACTAAATGTCTGTCGAATATCTAACCTAAAACTAACTTTACCGTGGTGTCATTTTGTGCTCAGAGTGATATAATTGCGTGTGATATTTAAGTGGTCGTTAAGGGTTAATGACGTTGCTTTCACAGTTGGTTGGTTGTTGTCGTGTGTTTTGATTGTTTGAGCTTTATGGCTGTATGGTTATAATAATTTAATAACATGAAACAGTATACTTACTTGCCCTCTGTCCTTGCTTGCAAGCACTGCTAGTTGCTGCTCTTATTTTTTTAATCCTTTGTCTCACTGAGGTTTTGAGTAATTAGGTACTTTCCCGTGCTTGTTGCTCTGAGTAAGCCTGCAGCAGCGCTGTAAGTGGCAGATCACGTCTCACACACACACACACACACACACACAAACACACACACACCTGCTAAAGTGACTTTGCTCATCTCCAGGCTTAGCACTAGATGGGGGAAACACTAATTCACTGCTGCGTGCTGTGTTGCTCTTTCTCAGAGAGAAGCGGCCGCATCAGTCGGCGTCCAGAAAGTAGCCCCGACGTGAGCAAAGGTGCGATTGCCCGTTCATTGCTGCTTGCAGCTTTAATTGTTATTGTAGTTTGTGGGAGTGTTTTTTTCCTTTTTTAAAAAAATCTAATTTTGAACTATTTGGGTGTTTTTTATGTTTTCAAAAAAACATTTTTTGACTTTTTGGGGTGCTTTACTTTTAATTAATTTTTATTTTTAAGAATTTTGAATTTTTAGGATGCTTTTTCAATTTTTTAAAAACTTTAAGGTTTGGGGTGTTTATCTATTTTTTCAATTTTTAAAAAAATCTTTATTTCTACTGAAGTAAAGGATCTTATACTTCTTCGACCACTGCTAAAAAGGCAAAATCTTTCCCCCACCAACCCAACTCCTACCCCTCAAATAAACCACCCTGACAGTTTTTTGTGATGCTCTGTTATCCAGCTGACTCCTGGTGACCTTTTCAGCCAAATCCTAAGTTTGACTCATCCTGCCACAGGAATTAATCCCCTCTGGTCTTGCTGCAAAAGGGTTTCGTGAGATGCTTTGGCACAGCTGGAAGAGTTAGTTGGAAAACAAGGCGTGTGTAGGTAAGCGCTGGGCGTTGGTCAGACGTCAGAAGTCGAGGCCAGTCCGCCCCGCCCAGACGTTCCTCGCACAGAGTCCTATTGTTCGGCTCCTGAGCTCGAGAATTCCTGTCGAGTCGAGGAGATTCCTCGCTGTGCAATGGGGTATTATGTTAGCGCTGGCTCTATTCAATAGACTAATGAGTTGTGCCAAAAGCGAATGTCTCAGGGGAGTTCTCCGCATAGAGCTGCATAGTTTAGAGGGCAAGTGCCATTGTGTTTGGTCCCAGGCTCGTCCGCGTGCTGTTAACCTCTTCACTGTGCAGGTACATGAAGGCATCTCCATTTTAACAAAGCTCCTGCAGAACTGAGAGCTTGATAAAGCCATGCTGCTGATGTAAAGGGCATGAGATGGTTTTGCAGATAAGAGTGAAAGAGCCAAGTCAGAGAAGCAAACACGCAGCAGTCGTTTCGATAAAGGTGATCTGATTAATGTGGCGTCAGTGTGTTAAAGGGGCTTTAGTAATATGGATTTTCAGTGGAATAATAATGTCAGTGGTGCAAAGTGACTCAGTACTGTTACTCAAGTGGTATAATTTAGAGATACCTGTACGATGATGTTTCCATTTAATTCCACTTTATACTCATACCCCACTACATTTCAGAGAGAGATATTTTACATTTTTCTCCCATATGCTTATGCGGCAGCTGTGGTTATTTTTCAGATTCTGATTTTACATGATAAAACATAAGAGGAGCTTATAGAACATGCTTACTGCATACATGCAGGATGCAGCTCTTAGTAGCTCTATTGCAATTAAACTGCAACATTAAAATTAAACTTCTGTAGTAATAATCCAATGTATGGTATTATATAGCAATGGCATAGAGCATTCTGCTGCACAATGAGTACTTTTTCTTTTGATACTTAAAGTACATTTTTCTTAAAATACTTTTATCAGAATTCAGTACTTTGACTTGTTATGAAGCTTTTAACTGTGTGACATTGTCACTTGAGAATCTAAATGCTTCTGGTGAAATATACAGAGGTCTGAACTGGAGTCACATGGCTTGAAGTCAAGTCAGACTCAATTTTTTTACTTTTCATTCGACTTCACAAAATTTAAAAAAAGACTTGCAACATGACATGGACTTTTAACACTAATGACTTGTTACATCACTTAAAGTTCAGCCTTCTGACAAAAATAATTGATACCTCTCCCAAGGCCAAAGACTAAAAAGTATGTTATTTAAAAAGTGTACAATGAATCAGTCCATTTCCTCAAGATGACACTTAATTCTCCAGATCCATTTTGTTGCCAAAGACGACTTTGCAGTATGCAAAATGTGTGGGTTGAAAATTACAGATACAGACACAAATTCCAACAAAACTGTTTTGACAAATGGACAGATATTCGAAAAGCATTTGTAATTTTTGTGAATTTCATCGTTAAAATGGCATGTTAAAGCGCGCACAGTGTCTTGGACTCAACCCCACCTCCATAGCACACTTAGACTTGTTTAAGACTCAAAACTCTATGTTAAGAACTTTGGACTTGCCTGTTTGAACTTGGGATTTGACTTGGGATTTGAGTGCAAAGACTTTAGACTTACTTGTGACTTGCAAAACAATGTCTTTGTCCCACGTCTGGAAATATATGTACTAGTACTCCTGAGAGAAATACATGTAAAGAAACGCAATGGAGCCACTTTTAAATTGGGAAGCGACATTATTATTATTGCTCAGCTTCACTTGTTATGTAACATGTTGTGGACAAAATGTTTAAGCATTATGCTGGTTTGTTGTTGATTTGATAACATTTCCTTGAAAATCCCAGGAGAGCGCTGATTTGCTTCCATTAACAGGAGGTTTATTTGGCTGCAAAGTGCACACTGTACCTGTACTGTGGGATTAAATCCAGTTGAACACATTTCTTGCGTGTCATCTAAACTCTATTGTCCCCACACTGTCTCCTGCAACAGGCAAGTCTTAAAAATGTTTTTCAAACAAAAAAAAAAAGTGAGTCTTCCTCGGAAAATATGACATCAGAGTTATTATGATTGGACTGTGCACGCAGGAGGATACGACAGCGTTTCTTTCAATAAGCCTGAGGCGCAGAATCCACCGTGGATTTGTTTGCTAAATGGGCTGGATAGATAAGACTTTTCAACCAATTTGCATTGGATTGTTCTCCGCTGCCAGCTCAGGCCGCTCCGCGATGAGTGATGGGAGCAACTTTTAGGCGCACCAATGTTTGAACTGAACCCAAGAACAACTTAAATGACACTCATCATATTTACAGCTGAGACATACAATAGAGGGAGCAAATCTGACAGATTGATGCAACACAGGCACACTGCTGAAATTTTTCCTTTGCAAAGTGTTTGTGACAGTAGAAATAACTTTAATCATTTTACCTTGAAGAGTTTCAGTTTTATTTTCTAATCTGTGCTGATTGGGTGAGTCTCATTATTCTGGGATTTTGGGAGAAATGGTTTTGCTGTTCATTGTTTGGTGTTGGTCTTTACATTTACACATTATTTGAAGGATTATGTGCATGTGCAGGGGTATTTAAAGACTCAAATGCCCTTAGTTCTTGCAAAGCAGGTATTTTTGTGACGCATGATCTTTTTGACGGCAGCCAAATTATTCGTATGAGTGACTTACTGAAATAAAATGAGGCTGATTTATGAGCTGAGATGATATCAAAGATATGCATGGGATTGTGCCAGGAGGTTTTCAGGAGAAAACACACAAAGGGAGGAGGAGCAGTGGTTAAAGGTGATTAAGGGACAGAAGCTGTAAATAATTGCCTTTATCTGCAATAATCGTCAGAGGTTAGTGGAGAGGCCAGGGCAGGTAGTTAAGAGAACGACATAACAATGACTCAGGCTTTCTTGGATTTTGCTGAGTCACTTGTCAGCAAAATTTTGGAGGAGCTCATGCTGGAAGGTGGTGGATATCTTAAAGTATTTGAAAACAAAGAGGATCAGTACAGAGCAGAAAAACAACACGCTGGATGAGACTTTTAAATCTAAGCTGCTGAGAGAAACCTTAAATCCACTTTCAGCTGATTTAGAAATTGCAGTGTGTATACTCTGGTTTGGCACGGAGATGAAAGAAAGGTTAGCTGGGTTTTATTGCTCTTAGCTGCGTTGTCTAAAACATCAACACGTCCTTGTTCTCACATCTGAATGTGTCTCTCTCTTTATCCCTGTCTCTCACACTTTGTCTCACTTGTTTCTCTTTCACTTTTGCTTTTTGTGTTAAATTCCTCTGACATTGAGCCCAGACTGCTTTCGTTACATCTCTGATTGTAAGTGTAGAAGAGGGACACAGAGGACACGTCTCTCTCAGCAGCCCATTTCACACAAAGATTGCGCCAAAAGGGTCACTACAGAGTCTCTTCTTTATGCCACTTTTGCACTTTTACAAAAAAACCAAACAACTGTGTGATTTAAGATGGCATGCCGGCATTGCAGAAACAAAAGACGCATGATGGTCTTGAAGTTTAACACAACATCGGCTTCATGTGTGACATAAAACATATGCGTTGGCAGCGCTTTCTAAACAATAGTGATGGCAATAACAATCATTTACCATCTATGTTAGATGGTGGCTGATCTCGTCTTGTGCTCGGAGTACATGGAGCTCCCCAGTATGCTTTGTTTTCCAAATTTGCAGACATTTACGGGTGCTGTTGTTCTTCTTTTAGTTGGCCGCTAACTCCTACCAGCTGCTTTTAACTTTTCTTGCAGTGAGTTGCATGCATAACATGCCATCAAAACTTCACACCTGTCCCGCTGACTGTCCTTCCTTGTCGCCTCAAAGGTGAAACAACTCTGTTCCCACCTATTGCGTGATCAGTAATTTGACTTTCAATTTAAAACAGTATTAAGATTATGTAATTAGCTGACATTGTTACGTCAGCACAACTTATTTTAATAATGTTTAGTACACAGAATACAGTACAGAATCTGTAAGAAAAATGAAGAGGCAGTTGATCAGTTGTCTTTAAATAAGTGTACAAATTTATTTAAGTTTGGCCAAAATTTGGCACCTTGGTGACAAAACATTTCATAGAAATGACAAACTCAAACATGTGACAGACCAATATGGCCATCAATTTACACTGTGTAAAAAGAATAAATAAATAGAACACATACATATTTGGTGAAAAATTAAATAAGGATAAATGCTAATAAACCTGTGATAGCATGAGCTTGAAAAACTCCCAGCAGCTACTGTACTGCATAGCTACAATGACCTGACACACAGGAGACGACCTGTTATGTAAAATGCAGTAAATAGTTTCAGTCGGTGAAAGAGTGTCTTGGGGAAAGTGGTGACACGAGGCACATAATCCCGTCTACGCAGGTATAACAGTCTGTTTTTGCAACTGTATAATGGCATTTTGAAATATAATAAGCAGGACTGCCTTCACCCGTATACGGCAGTGATTTTTGTTTTCTGTAACAGAGGGATTCATGTTAAATCCTTCCACTAAGTTGAAATGCTATTTGGTGTTTTGAGTCCAAAGGGTCTGACCGTGACACCTACAAGATCAATGAGTGTCCTTGATTTTGCAGACCGAGGCCAAGTCCTCTTTTCGGCTTATCTCCTTTCACCTGGACTCCCTGTATCGTCTCTGACCTCGTTCATCTGTCTGATGAAGTGCAACCAAGTCGAGTTGTAAATGCTTTGACACCGCAGCCACGAAGCCAACATGGAGTACGTTTGGCGACCTCATTCGGGGCTCTCCGTTTGTCCTCCACAGGGCTCCCCACTGGCTTTAGAGAAGGGCTTACGAAACCCTCTGTACGACAAGGTGTGGAGGTTATCTGCCGTCTTTAGGAGGCCGTGCTCTCGCCCTCCCATGATCTTGCCCTGTGGCGCTGTCTCGCCCTCCACTTCTTGAGCAGCAGACGGGTTTTCAGGACAGCCCTGATTGCTAAAGGTGACACCCGCTTCTTGTTGCTGTTGCTCATCCTGTACACAAAAACAGAAAACAGTCCGACATCAGAACCATCGATCTCGCAGGTTATATAAATGGTAAACCTACGCGGTAAATTCTGACATTGGTCTTACTTAATATAATCTTGATTTCCTTGAGAAAGTGAAGTAAATATAACTATTACTCAGAATTTATGTTTACTTTATATCGAATGTTTTTAAGGTTTACTTAAAATTGTCCCTTTTTTATTTAATTTTGTGAAGCTGTTGCAACTTAAAAATATCAAGTGAAATGACCTTCATCTTTCTATGGGTCAGCAGTTTAAGTAGACCAAGTTGTTCTGACTGAACTTGATCGTGACAAAGAGGATTTTTCCAGGATTTTCGGAAGATACAGACATGACTGAGTAGTATGTAACCAGCAGAATACAGATATGAAGAATAGAAAACTTGGTTTACTGAAGCTGCTAAAACTTAAAGATACTGATTAACTGAACTATCATTTTTAAGTTGCAGCAACTTTCCCAAATTTCGTAAATATGGCAAAATTTTAAGTAAACTTAACAATTACCTGTAAAGTAAACATAAGTTAAGATTAATAGTTATATTTACTTACATTTTTCAAGGCAATTGTTTTCTTAGATTTCTTGTTATTGGTCAAATCAACTCATCAGATTTTGGCTGTATGGCTGGGTGGATTTTATCTGTCACTCACTCACATTTAAACCCCTAAGTGTCATGCAGAACACACTCTCAAGTGGTTCTGGCAGATTTATGATTATTCTTACAATTAATAATGTGTCAGAAAGTGCAGACAAATGGCGCCGCAAACTTTGAGAGGTTAAACAAGATGGTACATGAGTGCAGCTGTGGCAGAGAGGAGCCTGGCAGGTAAAGTGAGGCAGCTTAATTTGAGGTGAATTCCATACAGTGCAGTGCTAAGAGGTTTTTTTGGGGGGGGGTATAACAGTGCTCACTTATCATGATATAGGAATCCCTTGCTTGAGGGCTAATCTCGAAATTCCTGCCTTTTACATGCTGTTTTATCTCTCAGGCTCACCATGCCAAAAATTATATTCTCTTGCTATACTTTGCCCGACAGAAGACCTCGCTGTTGCGTGTGGTTGTAATTACCACGTCAATTTATTTTGCAAATACACTTGCAGAGTCGTTGAGTGCGAGCGGGTTTCCTTACCTCTTAATCCTGCCCGCGTCGGCTGCCAGCTTGTGTTTGCACTGCGCCTCAGCACAACCATCGCCCTTGGCAGAGCGGATCACCGTGTCTGGCGATGTTTCATAGCTGCGAGCACAGAAAACAACACGTTGAGAAGCTGGATCACATTTCATTTATTCATCCCATGGACTTTCGACACATTCAGGGGGCATTTAAGACGCGAAACTTGTTCTCACATGTGATAAAAAAACAAGCCAAAAATGATAGACTCGGGCGATTCCTCGTATCACTGACATTAAATATGACAAATGTTTGGCTTATTATTGTTATAGCCTGCTCTCGAGGTGTTTGTGAGCTGTGTTGAAATTTAAATTGCATACCTGCGGTGGTTTTCCAGCCTGCAGAAGTTTCTGCATGTGTTGTCGTTTTGGCGGAAGCACTGGCAGCGAGGTCCGCGGCTCGTTGCCATGGAGTCCGCCAGCGCGCGCCTCGTCCTGGGAGCGTTGCCCAGTCCGTATGAGACCACGCGCCTGGGATGGAACAGAGACAGAATTAATTAATCAATCAATCAATCAATCAATCAACCAATCAATCAATCAATCAACTGAAATCAGCGATCAAAACATGAACTATTCAGGCTTAGTGTTGACTGTGTATGGGTTTATTTTGCTTCTTTTTTTAAAAAAAACAACTTTTAAAATAACAGTAAAATGTAATATTTTATATATGAAGTAAGACGAATAAAGGAACACAAGCTATTTCATTTTCAGTCACGCATGCTGCAAGATCACAGAAGTTCCCCAAAATTGCAATTTTTTGTTAGTTATATAGCCTAGTTTTTATTTATTTATTTTATTTTAACGTCTATTTTGTGCTTTCAATGTGTAATTAACCTTTTTATGGAAAATAAAACGTCTCAATCTCTAGCAGGGCTTCTGGCTTAAAGTATTTAATCTCTTAATGTTTTCTTACTCAGGTGTGTTGACCCATATGATGTCCAGGTGGCAGAAGTAGACGCACTCCTTGTCCAGGAAAGTGGCGCAGGAGCAGCGTTTGGTCCGCACATGGCGCGCCTGAGCGTCGGTGGAAGCGGTGGGTGACTCTCCAGTTGGCGCCGATAGCACTGTAATTATATTATTGTTGTCAAAACACTGCAAATCAGCCTTTAACCCCAAAATAATGTATCAGGAGGATGCATAAAGCTAACGATATGTTATCAGCCTATTTGTTGCAAGATTTTGCTCTGCTGCTTTGCAGAAATTAAATTAGGATTTTACAATTACATATTTTCAGGAACTCAAATACTACTCATTTTATGTGCCTTAAAATGTTTCCTGTGTTAATGCATAGGTTAAATAGCTATTAGTTGTTTATCTGTTAGAGAAAAACATGAAAAAAGTTACCTGTGCGCAACATCCAGGAGTGCATCACTGACAACACGGAAATCAAAATGTACATATCCATTTCTCCAGGCTCTTCAAAATCAATATAAAGTTAACCAAAAAAGTTATAATCCTTCAGAGTTTGAAAAAAGCCATCCAGTGTAGAGCTCCCTCGTAAAGTGTTTCGGTGATCGTCCTCAGAGCTTCACGCAGGAGCGCAGAGGCGTCAGTCTGGAGTCTCTGTGTCACTGCGGCCCCACATGTGCAGCCCTTTGACTTTATACAAGTGCTTCACCTCCCCTCCTCCCCCCGGAGAGCCGAGCGGTTTTGTCCTTTGGCTTGTTCCCAGACAATGATGTTTGTTAGTGGTCGGCCGCTGATAAGCAGCCGTGCAGACCAAGCGGAGGACTTTGAGATGCCTGGGTTCCGAGTGGTTGGATGGTTGAGACGCCGGGTGATTGAATGCGACCTGCGTCTTCACTGTGGTTGGACTGTGTGCATGAGCTGCACCTCTCAGACAGCAGGTGGCGGTCAAACGACAGCATTAACTTCTCCTTTTTTGTGGCGAGCATTAGGCATGAAGCACTGCTGAGGGATGATGTAAGATTCATGGAAATGGTTTTTATATAATGTATATTATATGCCACACAAGATTTTTTGTGTGTGCTCTCAGCAAATCCCACTGAATTTGAAACTTATTTTGCAAGGGAGATAAAACCATTCAAAGATAAAACAATACTTGAAAAGCAGACAACAATGAAGCACAAATAAACCAGGAAAAGAGATAATTTACAAAGGAGTCATTTACTGTAAGATTTACAATAGTCTTGGATTTTTTCCAGGGATACCCAGCCCTTGATTTAAAATCACAAATGAGATCAGGGGGAGGGAAGTAAGAAATAAAATACCATTAAAGCCGTTAATAATAATAATAATAATAATAATAATAATAACAACAGTAACAATAATAATAATAATAATAACAATAATAACAATAACAATATCAATAAAATTAGTCATGATAATAATAATAAAAATAATAATGAAATACAATATGAGACAGGAGACAGCACTAAAATCAAGGACCAAATCAGAATACACTAAACAGTGATAGTGTTTAGGAATAGGTTTTTATATTCTTTATGTTAGACCAGTTTAAAAAAAAAAAAATAAAAAAGAGCAAAAAGCAAAGTCAGTGTGATAATAATTTTGTCCTAGTAGGCTACTGAAGTGCCCTGCACACTAACCATTCTCAAATTTAGATATGCTGTGGTGACAAGTTTCATCATAAAGCTTTCTCACTCTTTGTTCTTCAGTGGTGGAAAAAGTACTCAGATCCTTTACTTAACTACACACACAAAAGTGTTGCCATTCAACTGTACTTAAAGTAATTAAAGGTAATTCTTTTTTTAGGAATAACCCACTTCTTTATATCACTGGATTATAGTTACTGATGCATTCATGTGTAATTGTCACTTAAATATCAGAGCTAGTCAATGTGAGGCTAATTGTAATTCATATATGATGTATTTATTGCTTTATATGCCACAGGGTAGCGTGTGAATTCTTCCCCGGGGAATCAGTTAAGTCTTATGATATAGTGACATAATGTTTTATTTGTTGATTATATTTTGTACTGTTAATCTGAGTCTGGAAAGCTACTAGAGTTATTGCATAAATGTAGTAGAGAAAAAAACACAACATTTTCTACTGAATTGTAGTAGAGTTGAAGTATGATGGAAGAAGTAGCAACCGATTGACTACTCAGAGTCCTCAAAATTGTACTTAAACTCAGCACTTGAGTACGTTGGTTACTTTTCACTACTGTAATTCCTTGTATGATTAAAAAACGGTCCAAAGGGGCACTTGGTGACTCAGTGGATAGAGCAGCGCCCCATATATGGAGCTTGTATCCTTGCCACAGCCGTGGGTTCGATTCCGACCTCAGCCCTTTGCTGCATGAGTCCAAAGCAAACTGAAGTAATATCACAAAGTGGTGTCTTTATTATTATTTTTTTTTAAAGGAGAGTACCATGATTAAATTTCAACATTAAATGTGCATGAAAAAGAAAATGTCTCAATTGCACTAATTAAAAGAGTTCTGTTTAGATATTTCAGCTCATTTCTAAAGCCACAACCTTTTCACATGTTGAAGTTTTAACTTTGAGAGCCCATCCTCTCTCTGCGTACTCTGCTGCAAACAAAGAAGCTGTCTATTAAAAGGATTTTTTTCCCTTTGCATGATCTAAACTGTTAAGTTGGAATGAAAATGCACCTTATTTTCTGTCGCTAAGAATATACAGTTGTATTATAGGGTTAAAACTGAGAATAGACACTACACCCAATCTTATATAACCAGTGCAAACACCTTTATCTGTAGTGCTTTTTGTGCAAGACTCATGCTGCGGATAAAACATTTCCACAGGTAGTTAAGAGGCTTGAGTCACTACTTGAATACAGATGTGTGTCTATCTAAAAATCAATATTTAAATACTACAAGGTAATATGTTGACCCAATTGTGTTATCTTAAATCACCCCTTTGCAGTGAATATAAGGTCCTATTGGCACTGTACTTTGTGCTTCACAACTGCCTTTTTTAATTTATCAATTTATGTTTGTGGAGAGAAACTGTGCATACATGCTCTGAAGTAGCTGTTAATCCAATGCTTCCCCTCCACCACCTATGTAATAAACTGGAAACTGAGGGGGCTGCTTCATTTCCCTAAATCCCATATTCAGAGACACTTTGCTGTTAGGCTGCTGTGGAAAACTGACCTTGTTTGTGTGTGCCTGTTGGTGGAAAAGTCTTAGGTAAGGTATCCTGACAAGCTGTAGCTTCGAGGCCCCTAATCAGAGGCTGGTGTTAAGAGTTTCCACTGGTCAGGGGAACAGCTTGTGGTAATGACAGGAGGAGATAGAAACGACCCGGTAGAGCGGCATCAGAGGCAGGTTTGCTTCACAATTAGCCAGCTGAACCATGCAGCTGCTGTGATGCCGAGTAACATCAGCGATTTGCTCTGATATGTCAGTGTTCTTTGTCATTTCATCAGGCTGCGTTTTGTTTTCTCGGCACTTGCAGATAATGACCTCTAGGGGTCTCTGTTTGCCTTTCTATAGCTTCCACCGATAGGTTTCAGTCAGCCCTGCAGGAGGAGGTGGGGGGGTGATGGGGTCTGTACTGTACTGTACTGTGGATGGATGAGTCACCCTCTGAATGGCGTGGAACAAAGAGGATATCACTGTAAAGCCTCTTGAGATGAGAGAGAAGTTTCCCTCATTGAAACCAGATTATTGTATCTGTTTGTGGTACTCTGATACCATGACTCTTGTTGTAGGTGTAACCCTAATATAATAATTTGATGACAACTGTGATTAAAAATGTCATAGTATAGAATGTCAAGCTAAACGGTGGAAAAAAAGTCATAATATAGTATGTCAACCGAAATGGTGAAGAAAAACATGAGAATATAGTACGTTGACAGAAGCAATGATAAAAATGTCACAGTATAGTATGTTCACCAAATGGTCAAGAAAACGTCACGGCGTAGCATGTCTTCCTAAATTATGTAAAAATGTCATAGTGTAATAGTTGTATAGTAACATAGTATGTTGACCGAAATGTTTAAAAATAGTCATAGTATGGTATGTCGACCACAATGGTGATTAAAACGTCATAATAAAGTATGTCGTCCGAAATGGTGAAATAAATGTCATAGTATAGTATGTTGACCAAAAATGATCAAAAAGGGTTATAGTATAGTATGTTGACCGAAATCATAAGAATGTCATTGTATAGTTTGGCGACTAAAATGGTGAAAAAAATGTAATAGTATAGTATGTTGACTGAAATGGTGTAAAAAAAAAAAAAGTCATAATATAGTATTTCTACCGAAATGATGAAAAAATGTCATAGAATATAATGTCGACTGAAATGGTGAAAAAAACATCATAGTATACACTGTCACTCAAAATCGTTTGAAGTTGTCATAGTATAGTATTTCGACCGAAATATTTAAAAAAATATCATAATATGGTATGCCCACCGAAACGATGATAAAAACATCATAGTATAGCATGTCGACTGAAATGGTGAAAAAAAAACTCATGGTGTAGAATGTCGACTGAAACAGTACAAAAAAACATCATAGTATAGTATGTCTTTTGAAGTTATGACAAAATGTCACATTATAGTTTATCATCTGAAATGGTGAAATACACGACATGTTATAATATGTTGGGTCCTTTTTTCAGCATACAATATTATGGCGTTGTTTGAAGTTGCTGCGAAATTCTATGCTATGGCGTGTCTCGGCAAGCTATTTCATGCACTATAAAGCTGTTGTTGGGACGTCATTTTTTGACATTTTTGCTTTTTCGGTCATTTTTTTTCTCATGCAATATTTTGGCGTCTTGGGACGTTGTTGCGAAATTCTATGACATGGTGTTTCTAGGCAAGCGATTTTATACACTTTTAAGCTGTTTTAAGCTGTTTTTGGGATATGTCATGTTTTGCTTTTTGGGTCATGTTTTCAACATACAATATTTGGGTGTTTTGGGACGTTTTTGCTAAATTCTATGCCATGGCGTGCCTCGGCAAGCTATTTCATACACTTTTCAGCTGTTTTAAGCTGTTTTTGGGATGTGTCATTTTTTTATTTATATTTTTGCCTTACTATAGCCTTGCTTTTTGCTCTTTGGGTCATTTTTTCAACATGCAATATTTTGGTACTTTAGGACGTTTTTGCTAAATTCTTTGCCATGGCGTGTCTCGGCAAACTATTTTAAACACTTTTCAGCTGTTTTAAGCTGTTTTTGGGATGTGTCATTTTTGGACATTTTTGCCTTACTATAGCCTTGCTTTTTGGTGTTTGGGTCATTTTTTCAACATGCAATATTTTGGCGTTTTGGGACGTTTTTGCTAAATTCTATGCCATGGCGTGTCTCGGCAATCTATTTAAAACACTTTTTAGCTGTTTTGAGCTGTTTTTGAGACATGTCACTTTTGGACATTTTTGCCTTACTATAGCCTTGCTTTGTGCTTTTTGGGTCATTTTTTCAACATGCAATGTTTTGGTGTTCTGGGATGTTTTTGCTAAATTCTATGCCATGGCGTGTCTCGGCAAGCTATTTTATACACTTTTCAGCTGTTTCGAGCTGTTTTTGGGACATGTCATTTTTGAACATGTTTGCCTTAGTATAGCCTTGCTTTTTGGTTTTTGGGTC
Source organism: Plectropomus leopardus (assembly GCF_026936395.1). Taxonomy (NCBI): domain Eukaryota; kingdom Metazoa; phylum Chordata; class Actinopteri; order Perciformes; family Serranidae; genus Plectropomus; species Plectropomus leopardus. The sequence continues at coordinate 26,432,390 of NC_142192.1, read as the reverse complement.
ATTTTTTCAACATGCAATATTTTGGTGTTTTTGGATGTTTTTGCTAAATTCTATACCATGGCGTCTCTCGGCAAACTATTTTACACACTTTTCAGCTGTTTCAACCTGTTTTTGGGATATGTCATTTTTGGACATTTTTGCCTTACTATAACCTTGCTTTTTGGTTTTTGGGTCATTTTTTCAACATGCAATATTTTGGCGTTTTTGGACGTTTTTGCTAAATTCTATGCCAGGTGTGTCTCGGCAAGCGATTTTATACACTTTTCAGCAGTTTGAAGCTGTTTTTGGGATATGTCATTTTTGGACATGTTTGCCTTACTATAGCCTTGCTTTTTGGTTTTTGGGTCATTTTTTCAACATGCAATATTTTGGTGTTTTTGGATGTATTTACTTAAACCTATGCCATGGCGTGTCTCGGCAAGCTATTTAAAATACGTGTTAGCTGTTTCAAGCTGTTTTTGGGATATGTCATTTTTGGACATTTTTGCCTTACTATAACCTTGCTTTTTGGTTTTTGGGTCATTTTTTCAACATGCAATATTTTGGCGTTTTTGGACATTTTTGCTAAATTCTATGCCATGGCGTGTCTCGGCGAGCTATTTTATACACGTTTCAGCTGTTTCAAGCTGTTTATGGGATATGTCATTTTTGGACATTTTTGCCTTACTATAGCCTTGCTTTATCTTTTTGGGTCATTTTTTCAACATGTAATATTTTGGTGTTTTTAGATGTTTTTGCTAAATTCTATGCCATGACGTGTCTCCGCAAGCTATTTGAAACACTTTTTAGCTGTTTTAAGCTGTTTTTGGGGCATGACATATTTGGACATTTTTGCCTTACTCTAGCCTTGCTTTTTGCTTTTTGGGTCATTTTTTTAACATGCAATATTTTGGTGTTTTTGGACAGTTTTGCTAAATTCTATGCCATGGCGTGTCTCGGCAAGCTATTTTATACACTTTTCAGCTGTGTCAAGCTGTTTTGGGGACATGTCATTTTTGGACATTTTTGCCTTACTATAGCCTTGCTTTTTCTTTTTTGGGTCATTTTTTCAACATGCAATATTTTGGCGTTTTTGGATGTTTTTGCTTTAACCTATGCCATGGCGTGTCTCAGCAAGCTATTTAAAACACTTTTTAGCTGTTTTAAGCTGTTTTTGGGACATGTCATTTTTGGACATTTTTGCCTTACTATAGCCTTGCTTTTTGCTTTTTGGGTCATTATTTCAACATGCAATATTTTGTTGTTTTGGGATGTTTTTGCTAAATTCTATGCCATGGCGTGTCTCGGCAAGCTATTTTATACACTTTTCAGCTGTTTCAAGCTGTTTTTGGGACATGTCATTTTTGGACATTTTTGCCTTACTATAGCCTTGCTTTTTCTTTTTGGGTCATTTTTTCAACATGCAATATTTTGGCGTTTTTGGATGTTTTTGCTTTAACCTATGCCATGGCGTGTCTCAGCAAGCTATTTAAAACACTTTTTAGCTGTTTTAAGCTGTTTTTGGGACATGTCATTTTTGGACATTTTTGCCTTACTATAGCCTTGCTTTTTCTTTTTGGGTCATTTATTCAACATGCAATATTGTGTTGTTTTGGGATATCTTTGCTAAATTCTATGCAAGGCGTGTCTCGATAAGCTATTTTATACACTTTTCAGCTGTTTCACGCTGTTTTTGGGACATGTCATTTTTGGACATTTTTGCCTGACTATAGCCTTGCTTTTTCTTTTTGGGTCATTTTTTCAACATGCAATATTTTGTTGTTTTGGGATGTTTTTGCTAAATTCTATGCCATGGCATGTCTCCGCAAGCTATTTGAAACACTTTTCAGCTGTTTTAAGCTGTTTTTGGGGCATGACATATTTGGACATTTTTGCCTTACTATAGCCTTGCTTTTTGCTTTTTGGGTCATTTTTTTAACATGCAATATTTTGGCGTTTTTGGATGTTTTTGCTTTAACCTATGCCATGGCGTGTCTCAGCAAGCTATTTAAAACACTTTTCAGCTGTTTTAAGCTGTTTTTGGGACATGTCATTTTTTGACGTTTTTGCCTTACTATAGCCTTGCTTTTTGCTTTTTGGGTCATTATTTCAACATGCAATATTTTGGTGTTTTGGGATGTTTTTGCTAAATTCTATGCCATGGCGTGTCTCGGCAAGCTATTTTATACACTTTTCAGCTGTTTCAAGCTGTTTTTGGGACATGTCATTTTTGGACATTTTTGCCTTACTATAGCCTTGCTTTTTTCTTTTTGGGTCATTTTTTCAACATGCAATATTTTGTTGTTTTGGGACGTTTTTGCTAAATTCTATGCCATGGCGTGTCTCGGCAAGCTATTTTATACACTTTTCAGCTGTTTCAAGCTGTTTTTGGGACATGTCATTTTTGGACATTTTTGCCTTACTCTAGCCTTGCTTTTTGCTTTTTGGGTCATTATTTCAACATGCAATATTTTGTTGTTTTGGGATGTTTTTGCTAAATTCTATGCCATGGCGCGTCTCGGCAAGCTATTTTAAACACTTTTCAGCTGTTTCAAGCTGTTTTGGGGACATGTCATTTTTGGACATTTTTGCCTTACTATAGCCTTGCTTTTTGCTTTTTGGGTCATTTTTTCAACATGCAATATTTTGGTGTTTTGGGATGTTTTTGCTAAATTCTATGCCATGGCATGTCTCCGCAAGCTATTTGAAACACTTTTCAGCTGTTTTAAGCTGTTTTTGGGACATGTCATTTTGGACATTTTGCCTTACTATAGCCTTGCTTTTTCTTTTTGGGTCATTTTTTCAACATGCAATATTTTGGCGTTTTTGGATGTTTTTGCTTTAACCTATGCCATGGCGTGTCTCAGCAAGCTATTTAAAACACTTTTCAGCTGTTTTAAGCTGTTTTTGGGACATGTCATTTTTTGACGTTTTTGCCTTACTATAGCCTTGCTTTTTGCTTTTTGGGTCATTTTTTCATCTTGCATTATTTTGGTGTTTTGGGATGTTTTTGCTAAATTCTATGCCATGGCGTGTCTCGGCAAGCTATTTTATACACTTTTCAGCTGTTTCAAGCTGTTTTTGGGACATGTCATTTTTGGACATTTTGCCTTACTATAGCCTTGCTTTTTTCTTTTTGGGTCATTTTTCAACATGCAATATTTTGTTGTTTTGGGACGTTTTTGCTAAATTCTATGCCATGGCGTGTCTCGGCAAGCTATTTTATACACTTTTCAGCTGTTTCAAGCTGTTTTTGGGACATGTCATTTTTGGACATTTTTGCCTTACTATAGCCTTGCTTTTTCTTTTTGGGTCATTATTTCAACATGCAATATTTTGGTGTTTTGGGATGTTTTTGCTAAATTCTATGCCATGGCGTGTCTCAGCAAGCTATTTTAAACACTTTTCAGCTGTTTTCAAGCTGTTTTGGGACATGTCATTTTGGACATTTTTGCCTTACTATAGCCTTGCTTTTTGCTTTTTGGGTCATTTTTTCAACATGCAATATTTTGGTGTTTTGGGATGTTTTTGCTAAATTCTATGCCATGGCGTGTCTCGGCAAGCTATTTTATACACTTTTCAGCTGTTTCAAGCTGTTTTTGGGACATGTCATTTTTGGACATTTTTGCCTTACTATAGCCTTGCTTTTTGCTCTTTGGGTCATTTTTTCAACATGCAATATTTTGTTGTTTTGGGATGTTTTTGCTAAATTCTATGCCATGGCGTGTCTCGGCAAGCTATTTTAAACACTTTTCAGCTGTTTCAAGCTGTTTTGGGGACATGTCATTTTGGACATTTTGCCTTACTATAGCCTTGCTTTTTGCTTTTTGGGTCATTTTTTCAACATGCAATATTTTGGCGTTTTTGGATGTTTTTGCTTTAACCTATGCCATGGCGTGTCTCAGCAAGCTATTTAAAACACTTTTTAGCTGTTTTAAGCTGTTTTTGGGACATGTCATTTTTGGACATTTTTGCCTTACTATAGCCTTGCTTTTTTCTTTTTGGGTCATTTTTTCAACATGCAATATTTTGTTGTTTTGGGACGTTTTTGCTAAATTCTATGCCATGGCGTATCTCGGCAAGCTATTTTATACACTTTTCAGCTGTTTCAAGCTGTTTTTGGGACATGTCATTTTTGGACATTTTTGCCTTACTATAGCCTTGCTTTTTCTTTTTGGGTCATTTTTTCAACATGCAATATTTTGGCGTTTTTGGATGTTTTTGCTTTAACCTATGCCATGGCGTGTCTCAGCAAGCTATTTAAAACACTTTTTAGCTGTTTTAAGCTGTTTTTGGGACATGTCATTTTTTGACATTTTTGCCTTACTATAGCCTTGCTTTTTGCTCTTTGGGTCATTTTTTCAACATGCAATATTTTGTTGTTTTGGGATGTTTTTGCTAAATTCTATGCCATGGCGCGTCTCGGCAAGCTATTTTAAACACTTTTCAGCTGTTTCAAGCTGTTTTTGGGACATATCATTTTTGGACATTTTTGCCTTACTATAGCCTTGCTTTTTCTTTTTGGGTCATTTTTTCAACATGCAATATTTTGTTGTTTTGGGATGTTTTTGCTAAATTCTATGCCATGGCGCGTCTCGGCAAGCTATTTTAAACACTTTTTAGCTGTTTTAAGCTGTTTTTGGGACATGTCATTTTTGGACATTTTTGCCTTACTATAGCCTTGCTTTTTCTTTTTGGGTCATTATTTCAACATGCAATATTTTGGCGTTTTTGGATGTTTTTGCTTTAACCTATGCCATGGCGTGTCTCAGCAAGCTATTTAAAACACTTTTGAGCTGTTTTAAGCTGTTTTTGGGACATGTCATTTTTTGACATTTTTGCCTGACTATAGCCTTGCTTTTTCTTTTTGGGTCATTATTTCAACATGCAATATTTTGTTGTTTTGGGATGTTTTTGCTAAATTCTATGCCATGGCGTGTCTCGGCAAGCTATTTTAAACACTTTTCAGCTGTTTCAAGCTGTTTTGGGGACATGTCATTTTTGGACATTTTTGCCTTACTATAGCCTTGCTTTTTGCTTTTTGGGTCATTATTTCAACATGCAATATTTTGGTGTTTTGGGATGTTTTTGCTAAATTCTATGCCATGGCGTGTCTCGGCAAGCTATTTTATACACTTTTCAGCTGTTTCAAGCTGTTTTTGTGACATTTCATTTTTGGACATTTTTGCCTTACTATAGCCTTGCTTTTTCTTTTTGGGTCATTATTTCAACATGCAATATTTTGTTGTTTTGGGATGTTTTTGCTAAATTCTATGCCATGGCGTGTCTCGGCAAGCTATTTTATACACTTTTCAGCTGTTTCGAGCTGTTTTGGGGACATGTCATTTTTGGACATTTTTGCCTTACTATAGCCTTGCTTTTTCTTTTTGGGTCATTTTTTCAACATGCAATATTTTGGCGTTTTTGGATGTTTTTGCTTTAACCTATGCCATGGCGTGTCTCAGCAAGCTATTTAAAACACTTTTCAGCTGTTTCAAGCTGTCTTTGGGACATGTCATTTTTGAACATGTTTGCCTTAGTATAGCCTTGCTTTTTGGTTTTTGGGTCATTTTTTCAACATGCAATATTTTGTTGTTTTTGGATAGTTTTGCTAAATTCTATGCCATGGCGTGTCTCGGCAAGCTATTTTAAACACTTTTCAGCTGTTTCAAGCTGTTTTTGGGATATGTCATTTTTGGACATTTTGCCTTACTATAGCCTTGCTTTTTGGTTTTTGGGTCATTATTTCAACATGCAATATTTTTGGTGTTTTTTGGGATGTTTTTGCTAAATTCTATGCCATGGCATGTCTCGGCAAGCTATTTTATACACTTTTCAGCTGTTTCAAGCTGTTTTTGGGACATGTCATTTTTGGACATTTTTGCCTTACTATAGCCTTGCTTTTTGCTTTTTGGGTCATTTTTTCAACATGCAATATTTTGGCGTTTTTGGATGTATTTACTTAAACCTATGCCATGGCGTGTCTCGGCAAGCTATTTTATACACGTTTCAGCTGTTTCAAGCTGTTTTTGGGACATGTCATTTTTGGACATTTTTGCCTTACTATAACCTTGCTTTTTGGTTTTTGGGTCATTTTTTCAACATGCAATATTTTGGCGTTTTTGGACATTTTTGCTAAATTCTATGCCATGGCGTGTCTCGGCGAGCTATTTTATACAATTGTCAGCTGTTTCAAGCTGTTGATGGGATATGTCATTTTGGACATTTTTGCCTTACTATAGCCTTGCTTTTATCTTTTTGGGTCATTTTTCAACATGCAATATTTTGTTGTTTTTGGGATGTTTTTGCTAAATTCTATGCCATGACGTGTCTCCGCAAGCTATTTGAAACACTTTTCAGCTGTTTTAAGCTGTTTTTGGGGCATGACATATTTGGACATTTTTGCCTTACTATAGCCTTGCTTTTTGCTTTTTGGGTCATTTTTTCAACATGCAATATTTTGTTGTTTTTGGACAGTTTTGCTAAATTCTATGCCATGGCGTGTCTCGGCAAGCTATTTTAAACACTTTTCAGCTGTTTCAAGCTGTTTTGGGGACATGTCATTTTTGGACATTTTTGCCTTACTATAGCCTTGCTTTTTCTTTTTGGGTCATTTTTTCAACATGCAATATTTTGGCGTTTTTGGATGTTTTTGCTTTAACCTATGCCATGGCGTGTCTCAGCAAGCTATTTAAAACACTTTTTAGCTGTTTTAAGCTGTTTTTGGGACATGTCATTTTTTGACATTTTTGCCTTACTATAGCCTTGCTTTTTGCTTTTTGTGTCTTTATTTCAACTTGCAATATTTTGTTTTTTTGGGATGTTTTTGCTAAATTCTATGCCATGGCGTGTCTCGGCAAGCTATTTTATACACTTCTCAGCTGTTTCAAGCTGTCTTTGGGACATGTCATTTTTGGACATTTTGCCTTACTATAGCCTTGCTTTTTTCTTTTTGGGTCATTTTTCAACATGCAATATTTTGTTGTTTTTGGACAGTTTTGCTTTAAATTCTATGCCATGGCATGTCTCTGCAAGCTATTTTATACACTTTTCAGCTGTTTCAAGCTGTTTTTGGGACATGTCATTTTTGGACATTTTTGCCTTACTATAGCCTTGCTTTTTCTTTTTGGGTCATTATTTCAACATGCAATATTTTGTTGTTTTGGGATGTTTTTGCTAAATTCTATGCCATGGCGTGTCTCGATAAGCTATTTTATACACTTTTCAGCTGTTTCAAGCTGTTTTTGGGACATGTCATTTTTGGACATTTTTGCCTTACTATAGCCTTGCTTTTTTCTTTTTGGGTCATTTTTTCAACATGCAATATTTTGTTGTTTTGGGATGTTTTTGCTAAATTCTATGCCATGGCGCGTCTCGGCAAGCTATTTTATACACTTTTCAGCTGTTTCAAGCTGTTTTTGGGACATGTCATTTTTGGACATTTTTGCCTTACTATAGCCTTGCTTTTTGCTTTTTGGGTCATTATTTCAACATGCAATATTTTGGTGTTTTGGGATGTTTTTGCTAAATTCTATGCCATGGCGCGTCTCGGCAAGCTATTTTATACACTTTTCAGCTGTTTTAAGCTGTTTTTGGGACATGTCATTTTTTGACGTTTTTGCCTTACTATAGCCTTGCTTTTTGCTTTTTGGGTCATTATTTCAACATGCAATATTTTGTTGTTTTGGGATGTTTTTGCTAAATTCTATGCCATGGCGCGTCTCGGCAAGCTATTTTATACACTTTTCAGCTGTTTCAAGCTGTTTTTGGGACATGTCATTTTTGGACATTTTTGCCTTACTATAGCCTTGCTTTTTTCTTTTTGGGTCATTTTTTCAACATGCAATATTTTGTTGTTTTGGGATGTTTTTGCTAAATTCTATGCCATGGCGTGTCTCGGCAAGCTATTTTATACACTTTTCAGCTGTTTCGAGCTGTTTTGGGGACATGTCATTTTTGGACATTTTTGCCTTACTATAGCCTTGCTTTTTGCTTTTTGGGTCATTATTTCAACATGCAATATTTTGTTGTTTTGGGATGTTTTTGCTAAATTCTATGCCATGGCGCGTCTCGGCAAGCTATTTTAAACACTTTTCAGCTGTTTCAAGCTGTTTTGGGGACATGTCATTTTTGGACATTTTTGCCTTACTATAGCCTTGCTTTTTGCTTTTTGGGTCATTATTTCAACATGCAATATTTTGGTGTTTTGGGATGTTTTTGCTAAATTCTATGCCATGACGTGTCTCCGCAAGCTATTTGAAACACTTTTCAGCTGTTTTAAGCTGTTTTTGGGGCATGACATATTTGGACATTTTTGCCTTACTATAGCCTTGCTTTTTTGCTTTTGGGTCATTATTTCAACATGCAATATTTTGTTGTTTTTGGATGTTTTTGCTTTAACCTATGCCATGGCGTGTCTCAGCAAGCTATTTAAAACACTTTTTAGCTGTTTTAAGCTGTTTTTGGGACATGTCATTTTTGGACATTTTTGCCTTACTATAGTCTTGCTTTTTTCTTTTTGGGTCATTTTTTCAACATGCAATATTTTGGTGTTTTGGGATGTTTTTGCTAAATTCTATGCCATGGCGTGTCTCGGCAAGCTATTTTATACACTTTTCAGCTGTTTCAAGCTGTTTTTGGGACATGTCATTTTTGGACATTTTTGCCTTACTATAGCCTTGCTTTTTTCTTTTTGGGTCATTTTTTCAACATGCAATATTTTGTTGTTTTGGGACGTTTTTGCTAAATTCTATGCCATGGCGTGTCTCGGCAAGCTATTTTATACACTTTTCAGCTGTTTCAAGCTGTTTTTGGGACATGTCATTTTTGGACATTTTTGCCTTACTATAGCCTTGCTTTTTGCTTTTTGGGTCATTATTTCAACATGCAATATTTTGTTGTTTTGGGATGTTTTTGCTAAATTCTATGCCATGGCGCGTCTCGGCAAGCTATTTTAAACACTTTTCAGCTGTTTCAAGCTGTTTTTGGGACATGTCATTTTTGGACATTTTTGCCTTACTATAGCCTTGCTTTTTGTTTTTGGGGCATTTTTTCAACATGCAATATTTTGTTGTTTTGGGATGTTTTGCTAAATTCTATGCCATGGCGTGTCTCGGCAAGCTATTTTATACACTTTTCAGCTTTTTCAAGCTGTTTTTGGGACATGTCATTTTTGGACATTTTTGCCTTACTATAGCCTTGCTTTTTGCTCTTTGGGTCATTTTTTCAACATGCAATATTTTGTTGTTTTGGGATGTTTTTGCTAAATTCTATGCCATGGCGTGTCTCGGCAAGCTATTTTAAACACTTTTCAGCTGTTTCAAGCTGTTTTGGGGACATGTCATTTTTGGACATTTTTGCCTTACTATAGCCTTGCTTTTTGCTTTTTGGGTCATTATTTCAACATGCAATATTTTGGCGTTTTTGGATGTTTTTGCTTTAACCTATGCCATGGCGTGTCTCAGCAAGCTATTTAAAACACTTTTTAGCTGTTTTAAGCTGTTTTTGGGACATGTCATTTTTTGACATTTTTGCCTTACTATAGCCTTGCTTTTTCTTTTTGGGTCATTATTTCAACATGCAATATTTTGTTGTTTTGGGATGTTTTTGCTAAATTCTATGCCATGGCGTGTCTCGGCAAGCTATTTTATACACTTTTCAGCTGTTTCAAGCTGTTTTTGGGACATGTCATTTTTGGACATTTTTGCCTTACTATAGCCTTGCTTTTTCTTTTGGGTCATTATTTCAACATGCAATATTTTGGTGTTTTGGATGTTTTTGCTTTAACCTATGCCATGGCGTGTCTCAGCAAGCTATTTAAAACACTTTTCAGCTGTTTTAAGCTGTTTTTGGGACATGTCATTTTTGGACATTTTTGCCTTACTATAGCCTTGCTTTTTGCTTTTTGGGTCATTATTTCAACATGCAATATTTTGTTGTTTTGGGATGTTTTTGCTAAATTCTATGCCATGGCGTGTCTCGGCAAGCTATTTTATACACTTTTCAGCTGTTTCAAGCTGTTTTTGGGACATGTCATTTTTGGACATTTTTGCCTTACTATAGCCTTGCTTTTTCTTTTTGGGTCATTTTTTCAACATGCAATATTTTGTTGTTTTTGGATGTTTTTGCTTAATTCTATGCCATGGCATGTCTCGGCAAGCTATTTTAAACACTTTTCAGCTGTTTTAAGCTGTTTTTGGGACATGTCATTTTTGGACATTTTGCCTTACTATAGCCTTGCTTTTTCTTTTTGGGTCATTATTTCAACATGCAATATTTTGGCGTTTTGGATGTTTTGCTTTAACCTATGCCATGGCGTGTCTCAGCAAGCTATTTAAAACACTTTTGAGCTGTTTTTAAGCTGTTTTTGGGACATGTCATTTTTGACATTTTTGCCTTACTATAGCCTTGCTTTTTGCTTTTTGGGTCATTATTTCAACATGCAATATTTTGGTGTTTTGGGATGTTTTTGCTAAATTCTATGCCATGGCGTGTCTCGGCAAGCTATTTTATACACTTTTCAGCTGTTTCAAGCTGTTTTGGGGACATGTCATTTTTGGACATTTTTGCCTTACTATAGCCTTGCTTTTTGCTTTTTGGGTCATTATTTCAACATGCAATATTTTGGTGTTTTGGGATGTTTTTGCTAAATTCTATGCCATGGCGTGTCTCGGCAAGCTATTTTATACACTTTTCAGCTGTTTCAAGCTGTTTTTGGGACATGTCATTTTTGGACATTTTTGCCTTACTATAGCCTTGCTTTTTTCTTTTGGGTCATTTTTTCAACATGCAATATTTTGTTGTTTTGGGATGTTTTGCTAAATTCTATGCCATGGCGTGTCTCGGCAAGCTATTTTAAACACTTTTCAGCTGTTTCAAGCTGTTTTGGGACATGTCATTTTTGGACATTTTGCCTTACTATAGCCTTGCTTTTTCTTTTTGGGTCATTTTTCAACATGCAATATTTTGGCGTTTTGGATGTTTTGCTTTAACCTATGCCATGGCGTGTCTCAGCAAGCTATTTAAAACACTTTTTAGCTGTTTTAAGCTGTTTTTGGGACATGTCATTTTTGGACATTTTTGCCTTACTATAGCCTTGCTTTTTTCTTTTTGGGTCATTTTTTCAACATGCAATATTTTGGTGTTTTGGGATGTTTTTGCTAAATTCTATGCCATGGCGTGTCTCGATAAGCTATTTTATACACTTTTCAGCTGTTTCAAGCTGTTTTTGGGACATGTCATTTTTGGACATTTTTGCCTTACTATCGCCTTGCTTTTTCTTTTTGGGTCATTATTTCAACATGCAATATTTTGGTGTTTTGGGATGTTTTTGCTAAATTCTATGCCATGGCGTGTCTCGGCAAGCTATTTTATACACTTTTCAGCTGTTTCAAGCTGTTTTTGGGACATGTCATTTTGGACATTTTTGCCGTACTATAGCCTTGCTTTTTCTTTTTGGGTCATTATTTCAACATGCAATATTTTGTTGTTTTGGGATGTTTTTGCTAAATTCTATGCCATGGCGTGTCTCTGCAAGCTATTTTATGCACTTTTCAGCTGTTTCACGCTGTTTTTGGGACATGTCATTTTTTGACATTTTTGCCTTACTATAGCCTTGCTTTTTCTTTTTGGGTCATTTTTTCAACATGCAATATTTTGGCATTTTTGGATGTTTTTGCTAAATTCTATGCCATGGCGTGTCTCCGCAAGCTATTTTAAACACTTTTCAGCTGTTTTAAGCTATTTTGGGGGCATGACATATTTGGACATTTTTGCCTTACTATAGCATACCATGGTACGCTATTTTCAATCAATGACTCAAACAAGCAATGAGTCAGACTTTATTTAAAAAGCATTTTCATACAAAAAATGTAGCACAAAGTGCTTCACACATTCAAAACGTAAAACAACATAAATAACAACCCTTGCAACGCTACCCACCCTTCTCTCCCAGCCCCACCACAACAACCGCACAAGAACCATGAATACGCCATGTGTGTGGCCTATGGAAGGTGCCAAGAGACCCAAAGAGAGCATAGAAAGATGACATAATAAAGGCGATAAACAGAATGTAATTAGATAAAACAAATGGCTGAACACAGAGGAGTATTTTATATAGTTGTCAGCTTTCTTGTGCTGTTTTTGGAAAATGTCTTGTTTTGACATTTTGACTTACTATAGCCTTGCTTTTTGCTTTTTGGATCAATTTTTCAACTTGCAATATTTTGTTGTTTTGGGATGTTTTTGCTAAATTCTATGCCATGGCGCGTCTCGGCAAGCTATTTTAAACACTTTTCAGCTGTTTCAAGCTGTTTTTGGGACATGTCATTTTTTGACATTTTTGCCTTACTATAGCCTTGCTTTTTCTTTTTGGGTCATTTTTTCAACATGCAATATTTTGTTGTTTTTGGACAGTTTTGCTAAATTCTATGCCATGGCATGTCTCGGCAAGCTATTTTATACACTTTTCAGCTGTTTCAAGCTGTTTTTGGGACATGTCATTTTTGGACATTTTTGCCTTACTATAGCCTTGCTTTTTCTTTTTGGGTCATTTTTTCAACATGCAATATTTTGGCGTTTTTGGATGTTTTTGCTTTAACCTATGCCATGGCGTGTCTCAGCAAGCTATTTAAAACACTTTTTAGCTGTTTTAAGCTGTTTTTGGGACATGTCATTTTTGACATTTTGCCTTACTATAGCCTTGCTTTTTTCTTTTTGGGTCATTTTTTCAACATGCAATATTTTGTTGTTTTGGGACGTTTTTGCTAAATTCTATGCCATGGCGTGTCTCGGCAAGCTATTTTATACACTTTTCAGCTGTTTCAAGCTGTTTTTGGGACATGTCATTTTTGGACATTTTTGCCTTACTATAGCCTTGCTTTTTTCTTTTTGGGTCATTATTTCAACATGCAATATTTTGTTGTTTTGGGATGTTTTTGCTAAATTCTATGCCATGGCGTGTCTCGGCAAGCTATTTTATACACTTTTCAGCTGTTTCAAGCTGTTTTTGGGGACATGTCATTTTTGGACATTTTTGCCGTACTATAGCCTTGCTTTTTCTTTTTGGGTCATTATTTCAACATGCAATATTTTGTTGTTTTGGGATGTTTTTGCTAAATTCTATGCCATGGCGCGTCTCGGCAAGCTATTTTAAACACTTTTCAGCTGTTTCAAGCTGTTTTTGGGACATGTCATTTTTTGACATTTTTGCCTTACTATAGCCTTGCTTTTTCTTTTTGGGTCATTATTTCAACATGCAATATTTTGTTGTTTTGGGATGTTTTTGCTAAATTCTATGCCATGGCGTGTCTCGGCAAGCTATTTTATACACTTTTCAGCTGTTTCAAGCTGTTTTTGGGGACATGTCATTTTTGGACATTTTTGCCTTACTATAGCCTTGCTTTTTCTTTTTGGGTCATTATTTCAACATGCAATATTTTGGTGTTTTGGGATGTTTTTGCTAAATTCTATGCCATGGCGTGTCTCGGCAAGCTATTTTATACACTTTTCAGCTGTTTCAAGCTGTTTTTGGGACATGTCATTTTTTGACATTTTTGCCTTACTATTGCCTTGCTTTTTTCTTTTTGGGTCATTTTTTCAACATGCAATATTTTGTTGTTTTGGGATGTTTTGCTAAATTCTATGCCATGGCGTGTCTCGGCAAGCTATTTTATACACTTTTCAGCTGTTTCAAGCTGTTTTTGGGACATGTCATTTTTGGACATTTTTGCCTTACTATAGCCTTGCTTTTCTCTTTTTGGGTCATTATTTCAACATGCAATATTTTGTTGTTTTGGGATGTTTTGCTAAATTCTATGCCATGGCGTGTCTCGGCAAGCTATTTTATACACTTTTCAGCTGTTTTAAGCTGTTTTTGGGACATGTCATTTTTGGACATTTTTGCCTTACTATAGCCTTGCTTTTTCTTTTTGGGTCATTTTTTCAACATGCAATATTTTGTTGTTTTTGGACAGTTTTGCTAAATTCTATGCCATGGCGTGTCTCGGCAAGCTATTTTAAACACTTTTCAGCTGTTTCAAGCTGTTTTGGGGACATGTCATTTTTGGACATTTTTGCCTTACTATAGCCTTGCTTTTTCTTTTTGGGTCATTATTTCAACATGCAATATTTTGTTGTTTTGGATGTTTTGCTAAATTCTATGCCATGGCGTGTCTCAGCAAGCTATTTTAAAACACTTTTTAGCTGTTTTAAGCTGTTTTTGGGACATGTCATTTTTGGACATTTTTGCCTTACTATAGCCTTGCTTTTTCTTTTTTGGGTCATTATTTCAACATGCAATATTTTGTTGTTTTGGGATGTTTTGCTAAATTCTATGCCATGGCGTGTCTCGGCAAGCTATTTTATACAGTTTTCAGCTTTTTTCAAGCTGTTTTGGGGACATGTCATTTTTGGACATTTTGCCTTACTATAGCCTTGCTTTTTCTTTTTGGGTCATTATTTCAACATGCAATATTTTGGTGTTTTGGGATGTTTTTGCTAAATTCTATGCCATGGCGTGTCTCGGCAAGCTATTTTATACACTTTTCAGCTGTTTCAAGCTGTTTTTGGGACATGTCATTTTTGGACATTTTTGCCTTACTATAGCCTTGCTTTTTGCTTTTTGGGTCATTATTTCAACATGCAATATTTTGTTGTTTTGGGATGTTTTTGCTAAATTCTATGCCATGGCGCGTCTCGGCAAGCTATTTTATACACTTTTCAGCTGTTTTAAGCTGTTTTTGGGACATGTCATTTTTGGACATTTTTGCCTTACTATAGCCTTGCTTTTTCTTTTTGGGTCATTTTTTCAACATGCAATATTTTGGCGTTTTTGGATGTTTTTGCTTTAACCTATGCCATGGCGTGTCTCAGCAAGCTATTTTAAACACTTTTCAGCTGTTTTTAAGCTGTTTTTGGGACATGTCATTTTTGGACATTTTGCCTTACTATAGCCTTGCTTTTTCTTTTTGGGTCATTATTTCAACATGCAATATTTTGTTGTTTTTGGACGGTTTTGCTAAATTCTATGCCATGGCGTGTCTCGGCAAGCTATTTTATACACTTTTCAGCTGTTTCAAGCTGTTTTTGGGACATGTCATTTTTGGACATTTTTGCCTTACTATAGCCTTGCTTTTTTCTTTTTGGGTCATTTTTTCAACATGCAATATTTTGTTGTTTTTGGACAGTTTTGCTAAATTCTATGCCATGGCATGTCTCGGCAAGCTATTTTAAACACTTTTCAGCTGTTTTAAGCTGTTTTTGGGACATGTCATTTTTGGACATTTTTGCCTTACTATAGCCTTGCTTTTTACTGTTTGGGTCATTTTTTCAACATGCAATATTTTGGCGTTTTTGGATGTTTTTGCTTTAACCTATGTCATGGCGTGTCTCGGCAAGCTATTTAAAACACTTTTTAGCTGTTTTAAGCTGTTTTTGGTACATGTCATTTTTTGACATTTTTGCCTTACTATAGCCTTGCTTTTTCTTTTTGGGTCATTATTTCAACATGCAATATTTTGTTGTTTTGGGATGTTTTTGCTAAATTCTATGCCATGGCGTGTCTCGGCAAGCTATTTTATACACTTTTCAGCTGTTTCAAGCTGTTTTTGGGGACATGTCATTTTTGGACATTTTTGCCGTACTATAGCCTTGCTTTTTCTTTTTGGGTCATTATTTCAACATGCAATATTTTGTTGTTTTGGATGTTTTGCTTTAACCTATGCCATGGCGTGTCTCAGCAAGCTATTTAAAACACTTTTGAGCTGTTTTAAGCTGTTTTTGGGACATGTCATTTTTTGACATTTTTGCCTTACTATAGCCTTGCTTTTTGCTTTTTGGGTCATTTTTTCAACATGCAATATTTTGGTGTTTTGGGATGTTTTTGCTAAATTCTATGCCATGGCGTGTCTCGATAAGCTATTTTAAAAACTTTTCAGCTGTTTCAAGCTGTTTTTGGGACATGTCACTTTTGGACATTTTTGCCTTACTATAGCCTTGCTTTTTTCTTTTTGGGTCATTATTTCAACATGCAATATTTTGGTGTTTTGGGATGTTTTTGCTAAATTCTATGCCATGGCGTGTCTCGGCAAGCTATTTTATACACTTTTCAGCTGTTTCAAGCTGTTTTTGGGACATGTCATTTTTTGACATTTTTGCCTTACTATAGCCTTGCTTTTTTCTTTTTGGGTCATTTTTTCAACATGCAATATTTTGTTGTTTTGGGATGTTTTTGCTAAATTCTATGCCATGGCGTGTCTCGGCAAGCTATTTTATACACTTTTCAGCTGTTTCAAGCTGTTTTTGGGACATGTCATTTTTGGACATTTTTGCCTTACTATAGCCTTGCTTTTTCTTTTTGGGTCATTTTTTCAACATGCAATATTTTGGCATTTTTGGATGTTTTTGCTAAATTCTATGCCATGGCGTGTCTCCGCAAGCTATTTTAAACACTTTTCAGCTGTTTTAAGCTATTTTGGGGGCATGACATATTTGGACATTTTTGCCTTACTATAGCATACCATGGTACGCTATTTTCAATCAATGACTCAAACAAGCAATGAATCAGACTTTATTTAAAAAGCATTTTCATACAAAAAATGTAGCACAAAGTGCTTCACACATTCAAAACGTAAAACAACATAAATAACAACCCTTGCAACGCTACCCACCCTTCTCTCCCAGCCCCACCACAACAACCGCACAAGAACCATGAATCGCCATGTGTGTGGCCTATGGAGGTGCCAAGAGAGACCCAAGAGAGCATAGAAAGATGACATAATAAGGCGATAAACAGAATGTAATTAGATAAAAACAAATGGCTGAACACAGAGGAGTATTTTATATAGTTGTCAGCTTTCTTGTGCTGTTATTGGAAAATGTCTTGTTTTGACATTTTTGACTTACTATAGCCTTGCTTTTTGCTTTTTGGATCAATTTTTCAACTTGCAATATTTTGGCGTTTTTGGACGTTTTTGCTAAATTCTTTGCCATGGCGTTTCTCGGCAAGGTATTTTAAACACTTTTCAGCTGTTTCAAGCTGTTTTTGGGACATGTCATTTTTTGACATTTTTGCCTTACTATAGCCTTGCTTTTTCTTTTTGGGTCATTATTTCAACATGCAATATTTTGTTGTTTTGGATGTTTTTGCTTTAACCTATGCCATGGCGTGTCTCAGCAAGCTATTTAAAACACTTTTTAGCTGTTTTAAGCTGTTTTTGGGACATGTCATTTTTTGACATTTTTGCCTTACTATAGCCTTGCTTTTTGCTTTTTGGGTCATTATTTCAACATGCAATATTTTGGTGTTTTGGGATGTTTTTGCTAAATTCTATGCCATGGCGTGTCTCGGCAAGCTATTTTATACACTTTTCAGCTGTTTCAAGCTGTTTTTGGGACATGTCATTTTTGGACATTTTTGCCTTACTATAGCCTTGCTTTTTTCTTTTTGGGTCATTTTTTCAACATGCAATATTTTGTTGTTTTGGGACGTTTTTGCTAAATTCTATGCCATGGCGTGTCTCGGCAAGCTATTTTATACACTTTTCAGCTGTTTCAAGCTGTTTTTGGGACATGTCATTTTTGGACATTTTTGCCTTACTATAGCCTTGCTTTTTGCTTTTTGGGTCATTTTTTCAACATGCAATATTTTGTTGTTTTGGGATGTTTTTGCTAAATTCTATGCCATGGCGCGTCTCGGCAAGCTATTTTAAACACTTTTCAGCTGTTTCAAGCTGTTTTTGGGACATGTCATTTTTTGACATTTTTGCCTTACTATAGCCTTGCTTTTTCTTTTTGGGTCATTTTTTCAACATGCAATATTTTGTTGTTTTGGGATGTTTTTGCTAAATTCTATGCCATGGCGCGTCTCGGCAAGCTATTTTAAACACCTTTTAGCTGTTTTAAGCTGTTTTTGGGACATGTCATTTTTGACATTTTGCCTTTCTATAGCCTTGCTTTTTCTTTTTGGGTCATTATTTCAACATGCAATATTTTGGTGTTTTGGGATGTTTTTGCTAAATTCTATGCCATGGCGTGTCTCGGCAAGCTATTTTATACACTTTTCAGCTGTTTCAAGCTGTTTTTGGGACATGTCATTTTTGGACATTTTTGCCTTACTATAGCCTTGCTTTTTGCTCTTTGGGTCATTATTTCAACATGCAATATTTTGTTGTTTTGGGATGTTTTTGCTGAATTCTATGCCATGGCGTGTCTCGGCAAGCTATTTTATACACTTTTCAGCTGTTTCAAGCTGTTTTTGGGACATGTCATTTTTGGACATTTTTGCCTTACTATAGCCTTGCTTTTCTTTTTGGGTCATTTTTTCAACATGCAATATTTTGTTGTTTTTGGACAGTTTTGCTAAATTCTATGCCATGGCATGTCTCGGCAAGCTATTTTATACACTTTTCAGCTGTTTTAAGCTGTTTTTGGGACATGTCATTTTTGGACATTTTTGCCTTACTATAGCCTTGCTTTTTCTTTTTGGGTCATTTTTCAACATGCAATATTTTGGCGTTTTTGGATGTTTTGCTTTAACCTATGCCATGGCGTGTCTCAGCAAGCTATTTAAAACACTTTTTAGCTGTTTTAAGCTGTTTTTAGGACATGTCATTTTTGACATTTTGCCTTACTATAGCCTTGCTTTTTCTTTTTGGGTCATTATTTCAACATGCAATATTTTGGTGTTTTGGGATGTTTTTGCTAAATTCTATGCCATGGCGTGTCTCGGCAAGCTATTTAATACACTTTTCAGCTGTTTCAAGCTGTTTTTGGGACATGTCATTTTTGGACATTTTGCCTTACTATAGCCTTGCTTTTTTCTTTTGGGTCATTTTTCATCATGCAATATTTTGGTGTTTTGGGATGTTTTTGCTAAATTCTATGCCATGGCGTGTCTCGGCAAGCTATTTTATACACTTTTCAGCTGTTTCAAGCTGTTTTTGGGACATGTCATTTTTGGACATTTTTGCCTTACTATAGCCTTGCTTTTTCTTTTTGGGTCATTTTTTCAACATGCAATATTTTGGCGTTTTTGGATGTTTTTGCTTTAACCTATGCCATGGCGTGTCTCAGCAAGCTATTTAAAACACTTTTTAGCTGTTTTAAGCTGTTTTTGGGACATGTCATTTTTGGACATTTTTGCCTTACTATAGCCTTGCTTTTTCTTTTTGGGTCATTATTTCAACATGCAATATTTTGGTGTTTTGGGATGTTTTTGCTAAATTCTATGCCATGGCGTGTCTCGATAAGCTATTTTAAACACTTTTCAGCTGTTTCAAGCTGTTTTTGGGACATGTCATTTTTGGACATTTTTGCCTTACTATAGCCTTGCTTTTTCTTTTTGGGTCATTATTTCAACATGCAATATTTTGGTGTTTTGGGATGTTTTTGCTAAATTCTATGCCATGGCGTGTCTCGGCAAGCTATTTTATACACTTTTCAGCTGTTTTAAGCTGTTTTTGGGACATGTCATTTTTTGACGTTTTTGCCTTACTATAGCCTTGCTTTTTGCTTTTTGGGTCATTATTTCAACATGCAATATTTTGGTGTTTTGGGATGTTTTTGCTAAATTCTATGCCATGGCGTGTCTCGGCAAGCTATTTTATACACTTTTCAGCTGTTTCAAGCTGTTTTTGGGACATGTCATTTTTGGACATTTTTGCCTTACTATAGCCTTGCTTTTTGCTTTTTGGGTCATTTTTTCAACATGCAATATTTTGTTGTTTTTGGACAGTTTTGCTAAATTCTATGCCATGGCGTGTCTCGGCAAGCTATTTTAAACACTTTTCAGCTGTTTCAAGCTGTTTTGGGGACATGTCATTTTTGGACATTTTTGCCTTACTATAGCCTTGCTTTTTTCTTTTTGGGTCATTTTTTCAACATGCAATATTTTGGCGTTTTTGGATGTTTTTGCTTTAACCTATGCCATGGCGTGTCTCAGCAAGCTATTTAAAACACTTTTTAGCTGTTTTAAGCTGTTTTTGGGCCATGTCATTTTGGACATTTTGCCTTACTATAGCCTTTGCTTTTTCTTTTTGGGTCATTTTTTCAACATGCAATATTTTGTTGTTTTGGGATGTTTTTGCTAAATTCTATGCCATGGCGTGTCTCGGCAAGCTATTTTATACACTTTTCAGCTGTTTCAAGCTGTTTTTGGGACATGTCATTTTTGGACATTTTTGCCTTACTATAGCCTTGCTTTTTTCTTTTTGGGTCATTTTTTCAACATGCAATATTTTGGCGTTTTTGGATGTTTTTGCTTTAACCTATGCCATGGCGTGTCTCAGCAAGCTATTTAAAACACTTTTGAGCTGTTTTAAGCTGTTTTTGGGACATGTCATTTTTTGACATTTTTGCCTGACTATAGCCTTGCTTTTTCTTTTTGGGTCATTATTTCAACATGCAATATTTTGTTGTTTTGGGATGTTTTTGCTAAATTCTATGCCATGGCGTGTCTCGATAAGCTATTTTAAACACTTTTCAGCTGTTTCAAGCTGTTTTGGGGACATGTCATTTTTGGACATTTTTGCCTTACTATAGCCTTGCTTTTTGCTTTTTGGGTCATTATTTCAACATGCAATATTTTGGTGTTTTGGGATGTTTTTGCTAAATTCTATGCCATGGCGTGTCTCGGCAAGCTATTTTATACACTTTTCAGCTGTTTCAAGCTGTTTTTGGGACATGTCATTTTTGGACATTTTTGCCTTACTATAGCCTTGCTTTTTGGTTTTTGGGTCATTTTTCAACATGCAATATTTTGTTGTTTTGGGATGTTTTGCTAAATTCTATGCCATGGCGTGTCTCGGCAAGCTATTTTAAACACTTTTCAGCTGTTTCAAGCTGTTTTGGGGACATGTCATTTTTGGACATTTTTGCCTTACTATAGCCTTGCTTTTTTCTTTTTTGGGTCATTTTTCAACATGCAATATTTTGTTGTTTTGGATGTTTTTGCTTTATCCTATGCCATGGCGTGTCTCAGCAAGCTATTTAAAACACTTTTGAGCTGTTTTAAGCTGTTTTTGGGACATGTCATTTTTGGACATTTTTGCCTTACTATAGCCTTGCTTTTTCTTTTTGGGTCATTATTTCAACATGCAATATTTTGTTGTTTTTGGATGTTTTTGCTAAATTCTATGCCATGGCGTGTCTCGATAAGCTATTTTAAAAACTTTTCAGCTGTTTCAAGCTGTTTTTGGGACATGTCACTTTTGGACATTTTTGCCTTACTATAGCCTTGCTTTTTTCTTTTTGGGTCATTATTTCAACATGCAATATTTTGGTGTTTTGGGATGTTTTTGCTAAATTCTATGCCATGGCGTGTCTCGGCAAGCTATTTTATACACTTTTCAGCTGTTTCAAGCTGTTTTTGGGACATGTCATTTTTTGACATTTTTGCCTTACTATAGCCTTGCTTTTTTCTTTTTGGGTCATTTTTTCAACATGCAATATTTTGTTGTTTTGGGATGTTTTTGCTAAATTCTATGCCATGGCGTGTCTCGATAAGCTATTTTATACACTTTTCAGCTGTTTCACGCTGTTTTTGAGACATGTCATTTTTGGACATTTTTGCCTTACTATAGCCTTGCTTTTTCTTTTTGGGTCATTTTTTCAACATGCAATATTTTGGCATTTTTGGATGTTTTTGCTAAATTCTATGCCATGGCGTGTCTCCGCAAGCTATTTTAAACACTTTTCAGCTGTTTTAAGCTATTTTGGGGGCATGACATATTTGGACATTTTTGCCTTACTATAGCATACCATGGTACGCTATTTTCAATCAATGACTCAAACAAGCAATGAATCAGACTTTATTTAAAAAGCATTTTCATACAAAAAATGTAGCACAAAGTGCTTCACACATTCAAAACGTAAAACAACATAAATAACAACCCTTGCAACGCTATTTCCACTTTCTCTCCCAGCCCCACCACAACAACCGCACAAGAACCATGAATCGCCATGTGTGTGGCCTATGGAGGTGCCAAGAGAGACCCAAGAGAGCATAGAAAGATGACATAATAAGGCGATAAACAGAATGTAATTAGATAAAAACAAATGGCTGAACACAGAGGAGTATTTTATATAGTTGTCAGCTTTCTTGTGCTGTTATTGGAAAATGTCTTGTTTTGACATTTTTGACTTACTATAGCCTTGCTTTTTGCTTTTTGGATCAATTTTTCAACTTGCAATATTTTGGCGTTTTTGGACGTTTTTGCTAAATTCTTTGCCATGGCGTTTCTCGGCAAGGTATTTTAAACACTTTTCAGCTGTTTCAAGCTGTTTTTGGGACATGTCATTTTTTGACATTTTTGCCTTACTATAGCCTTGCTTTTTGGTTTTTGGGTCATTATTTCAACATGCAATATTTTGTTGTTTTGGGATGTTTTTGCTAAATTCTATGCCATGGCGTGTCTCGATAAGCTATTTTAAACACTTTTCAGCTGTTTCAAGCTGTTTTGGGGACATGTCATTTTTGGACATTTTTGCCTTACTATAGCCTTGCTTTTTCTTTTTGGGTCATTTTTTCAACATGCAATATTTTGTTGTTTTGGGATGTTTTTGCTAAATTCTATGCCATGGCGCGTCTCGGCAAGCTATTTTAAACACCTTTTAGCTGTTTTAAGCTGTTTTTGGGACATGTCATTTTTGGACATTTTTGCCTTACTATAGCCTTGCTTTTCTTTTTGGGTCATTTTTTCAACATGCAATATTTTGTTGTTTTTGGACAGTTTTGCTAAATTCTATGCCATGGCATGTCTCGGCAAGCTATTTTATACACTTTTCAGCTGTTTTAAGCTGTTTTTGGGACATGTCATTTTTGGACATTTTTGCCTTACTATAGCCTTGCTTTTTACTGTTTGGGTCATTTTTTCAACATGCAATATTTTGGCGTTTTTAGATGTTTTTGCTTTAACCTATGCCATGGCGTGTCTCGGCAAGCTATTTTAAACACTTTTCAGCTGTTTCAAGCTGTTTTGGGGACATGTCATTTTTGGACATTTTTGCCTTACTATAGCCTTGCTTTTTCTTTTTGGGTCATTTTTTCAACATGCAATATTTTGGCGTTTTTGGATGTTTTTGCTTTAACCTATGCCATGGCGTGTCTCAGCAAGCTATTTAAAACACTTTTTAGCTGTTTTAAGCTGTTTTTGGGACATGTCATTTTTTGACATTTTTGCCTTACTATAGCCTTGATTTTTCTTTTTGGGTCATTATTTCAACATGCAATATTTTGGCGTTTTTGGATGTTTTTGCTTTAACCTATGCCATGGCGTGTCTCAGCAAGCTATTTAAAACACTTTTTAGCTGTTTTAAGCTGTTTTTGGGACATGTCATTTTTGGACATTTTTGCCTTACTATAGCCTTGCTTTTTCTTTTTGTGTCATTATTTCAACATGCAATATTTTGTTGTTTTGGGATGTTTTTGCTAAATTCTATGCCATGGCGCGTCTCGGCAAGCTATTTTAAACACCTTTTAGCTGTTTTAAGCTGTTTTTGGGACATGTTATTTTTTGACATTTTTGCCTTACTATAGCCTTGCTTTTTCTTTTTGGGTCATTATTTCAACATGCTATATTTTGTTGTTTTGGGATGTTTTGCTAAATTCTATGCCATGGCGTGTCTCGGCAAGCTATTTTATACACTTTTCAGCTGTTTCGAGCTGTTTTGGGGACATGTCATTTTTGGACATTTTTGCCTTACTATAGCCTTGCTTTTTACTGTTTGGGTCATTTTTTCAACATGCAATATTTTGGCGTTTTTGGATGTTTTTGCTTTAACCTATGCCATGGCGTGTCTCAGCAAGCTATTTAAAACACTTTTTAGCTGTTTTAAGCTGTTTTTGGGACATGTCATTTTGGACATTTTGCCTTACTATAGCCTTGCTTTTTTCTTTTGGGTCATTATTTCAACATGCAATATTTTGTTGTTTTGGGATGTTTTTGCTAAATTCTATGCCATGGCGTGTCTCGGCAAGCTATTTTAAACACTTTTCAGCTGTTTCAAGCTGTTTTGGGGACATGTCATTTTTGGACATTTTTGCCTTACTATAGCCTTGCTTTTTCTTTTTGGGTCATTATTTCAACATGCAATATTTTGTTGTTTTGGGATGTTTTTGCTTTAACCTATGCCATGGCGTGTCTCAGCAAGCTATTTGAAACACTTTTAGCTGTTTTAAGCTGTTTTTGGGACATGTCATTTTTGACATTTTTGCCTTACTATAGCCTTGCTTTTTCTTTTTGGGTCATTATTTCAACATGCAATATTTTGGTGTTTTGGGATGTTTTTGCTAAATTCTATGCCATGGCGTGTCTCGGCAAGCTATTTTATACACTTTTCAGCTGTTTCGAGCTGTTTTGGGGACATGTCATTTTTGGACATTTTTGCCTTACTATAGCCTTGCTTTTTCTTTTTGGGTCATTTTTTCAACATGCAATATTTTGTTGTTTTTGGACAGTTTTGCTTAATTCTATGCCATGGCATGTCTCAGCAAGCTATTTTAAACACTTTTCAGCTGTTTTAAGCTGTTTTTGGGACATGTCATTTTTGGAAATTTTGCCTTACTATAGCCTTGCTTTTTACTGTTTGGGTCATTTTTTCAACATGCAATATTTTGGCGTTTTTGGATGTTTTTGCTTTAACCTATGTCATGGCGTGTCTCAGCAAGCTATTTAAAACACTTTTAGCTGTTTTTAAGCTGTTTTTTGGGACATGTCATTTTTGGACATTTTGCCTTACTATAGCCTTGCTTTTTGCTTTTTGGGTCATTATTTCAACATGCAATATTTTGTTGTTTTGGGATGTTTTGCTAAATTCTATGCCATGGCGTGCGTCTCGGCAAGCTATTTTAAACACTTTTCAGCTGTTTCAAGCTGTTTTGGGGACATGTCATTTTTGGACATTTTTGCCTTACTATAGCCTTGCTTTTTCTTTTTGGGTCATTTTTTCAACATGCAATATTTTGGCGTTTTTGGATGTTTTTGCTTTAACCTATGCCATGGCGTGTCTCAGCAAGCTATTTAAAACACTTTTTAGCTGTTTTAAGCTGTTTTTGGGACATGTCATTTTTTGACATTTTTGCCTTACTATAGCCTTGCTTTTTCTTTTTGGGTCATTATTTCAACATGCAATATTTTGGTGTTTTGGGATGTTTTTGCTAAATTCTATGCCATGGCGTGTCTCGGCAAGCTATTTTATACACTTTTCAGCTGTTTCGAGCTGTTTTGGGGACATGTCATTTTTTGACATTTTTGCCTTACTATAGCCTTGCTTTTTCTTTTTGGGTCATTATTTCAACATGCAATATTTTGTTGTTTTGGGATGTTTTTGCTAAATTCTATGCCATGGCGTGTCTCGGCAAGCTATTTTATACACTTTTCAGCTGTTTTAAGCTGTTTTTGGGGACATGTCATTTTTGGACATTTTTGCCTTACTATAGCCTTGCTTTTTCTTTTTGGGTCATTATTTCAACATGCAATATTTTGTTGTTTTGGGATGTTTTTGCTAAATTCTATGCCATGGCGTGTCTCGGCAAGCTATTTTATACACTTTTCAGCTGTTTCAAGCTGTTTTGGGGACATGTCATTTTTGGACATTTTTGCCTTACTATAGCCTTGCTTTTTCTTTTTGGGTCATTTTTTCAACATGCAATATTTTGTTGTTTTTGGACAGTTTTGCTAAATTCTATGCCATGGCATGTCTCGGCAAGCTATTTTATACACTTTTCAGCTGTTTTAAGCTGTTTTTGGGACATGTCATTTTTGGACATTTTTGCCTTACTATAGCCTTGCTTTTTACTGTTTGGGTCATTTTTTCAACATGCAATATTTTGGCGTTTTTGGATGTTTTTGCTTTAACCTATGCCATGGCGTGTCTCAGCAAGCTATTTAAAACACTTTTTAGCTGTTTTAAGCTGTTTTTGGGACATGTCATTTTTGGACATTTTTGCCTTACTATAGCCTTGCTTTTTGCTTTTTGGGTCATTTTTTCAACATGCAATATTTTGTTGTTTTGGGATGTTTTTGCTAAATTCTATGCCATGGTGCGTCTCGGCAAGCTATTTTAAACACTTTTCAGCTGTTTCAAGCTGTTTTTGGGACATGTCATTTTTGGACATTTTTGCCTTACTATAGCCTTGCTTTTTCTTTTTGGGTCATTTTTTCAACATGCAATATTTTGTTGTTTTGGGATGTTTTTGCTAAATTCTATGCCATGGCGCGTCTCGGCAAGCTATTTTAAACACCTTTTAGCTGTTTTAAGCTGTTTTTGGGACATGTCATTTTTTGACATTTTTGCCTTACTATAGCCTTGCTTTTTCTTTTTGGGTCATTATTTCAACATGCAATATTTTGGTGTTTTGGGATGTTTTTGCTAAATTCTATGCCATGGCGTGTCTCGGCAAGCTATTTTATACACTTTTCAGCTGTTTCAAGCTGTTTTTGGGACATGTCATTTTTGGACATTTTTGCCTTACTATAGCCTTGCTTTTTCTTTTTGGGTCATTTTTTCAACATGCAATATTTTGTTGTTTTTGGATGTTTTTGCTTTAACCTATGCCATGGCGTGTCTCAGCAAGCTATTTAAAACACTTTTTAGCTGTTTTAAGCTGTTTTTGGGACATGTCATTTTTTGACATTTTTGCCTTACTATAGCCTTGCTTTTTCTTTTTGGGTCATTATTTCAACATGCAATATTTTGGTGTTTTGGGATGTTTTTGCTAAATTCTATGCCATGGCGTGTCTCGGCAAGCTATTTTATACACTTTTCAGCTGTTTCGAGCTGTTTTGGGGACATGTCATTTTTTGACATTTTTGCCTTACTATAGCCTTGCTTTTTCTTTTTGGGTCATTATTTCAACATGCAATATTTTGGTGTTTTGGGATGTTTTTGCTAAATTCTATGCCATGGCGTGTCTCGGCAAGCTATTTTATACACTTTTCAGCTGTTTCAAGCTGTTTTTGGGGACATGTCATTTTTGGACATTTTTGCCTTACTATAGCCTTGCTTTTTCTTTTTGGGTCATTATTTCAACATGCAATATTTTGTTGTTTTGGGATGTTTTTGCTAAATTCTATGCCATGGCGTGTCTCGGCAAGCTATTTTATACACTTTTCAGCTGTTTCAAGCTGTTTTGGGGACATGTCATTTTTGGACATTTTTGCCTTACTATAGCCTTGCTTTTTACTGTTTGGGTCATTTTTTCAACATGCAATATTTTGGCGTTTTTGGATGTTTTTGCTTTAACCTATGCCATGGCGTGTCTCAGCAAGCTATTTAAAACACTTTTTAGCTGTTTTAAGCTGTTTTTGGGACATGTCATTTTTGGACATTTTTGCCTTACTATAGCCTTGCTTTTTCTTTTTGGGTCATTATTTCAACATGCAATATTTTGTTGTTTTGGGATGTTTTTGCTAAATTCTATGCCATGGCGTGTCTCGATAAGCTATTTTATACACTTTTCAGCTGTTTCAAGCTGTTTTGGGGACATGTCATTTTTGGACATTTTTGCCTTACTATAGCCTTGCTTTTTCTTTTTGGGTCATTTTTTCAACATGCAATATTTTGTTGTTTTGGGATGTTTTTGCTAAATTCTATGCCATGGCGCGTCTCGGCAAGCTATTTTAAACACCTTTTAGCTGTTTTAAGCTGTTTTTGGGACATGTTATTTTTTGACATTTTTGCCTTACTATAGCCTTGCTTTTTCTTTTTGGGTCATTATTTCAACATGCAATATTTTGTTGTTTTGGGATGTTTTTGCTAAATTCTATGCCATGGCGTGTCTCGGCAAGCTATTTTATACACTTTTCAGCTGTTTCAAGCTGTTTTGGGGACATGTCATTTTTGGACATTTTTGCCTTACTATAGCCTTGCTTTTTGCTTTTTGGGTCATTTTTTCAACATGCAATATTTTGTTGTTTTTGGACAGTTTTGCTAAATTCTATGCCATGGCATGTCTCGGCAAGCTATTTTATACACTTTTCAGCTGTTTTAAGCTGTTTTTGGGACATGTCATTTTTGGACATTTTTGCCTTACTATAGCCTTGCTTTTTACTGTTTGGGTCATTTTTTCAACATGCAATATTTTGGCGTTTTTGGATGTTTTTGCTTTAACCTATGCCATGGCGTGTCTCAGCAAGCTATTTGAAACACTTTTTAGCTGTTTTAAGCTGTTTTTGGGACATGTCATTTTTGGACATTTTTGCCTTACTATAGCCTTGCTTTTTTCTTTTTGGGTCATTATTTCAACATGCAATATTTTGGCGTTTTTGGATGTTTTTGCTAAATTCTATGCCATGGCGTGTCTCGGCAAGCTATTTTATACACTTTTCAGCTGTTTCAAGCTGTTTTTGGGACATGTCATTTTTGGACATTTTTGCCTTACTATAGCCTTGCTTTTTCTTTTTGGGTCATTTTTTCAACATGCAATATTTTGTTGTTTTTGGACAGTTTTGCTTAATTCTATGCCATGGCATGTCTCAGCAAGCTATTTTAAACACTTTTCAGCTGTTTTAAGCTGTTTTTGGGACATGTCATTTTTGGACATTTTTGCCTTACTATAGCCTTGCTTTTTACTGTTTGGGTCATTTTTTCAACATGCAATATTTTGGCGTTTTTGGATGTTTTTGCTTTAACCTATGTCATGGCGTGTCTCAGCAAGCTATTTAAAACACTTTTTAGCTGTTTTAAGCTGTTTTTGGGACATGTCATTTTTGGACATTTTTGCCTTACTATAGCCTTGCTTTTTCTTTTTGGGTCATTATTTCAACATGCAATATTTTGTTGTTTTGGGATGTTTTTGCTAAATTCTATGCCATGGCGCGTCTCGGCAAGCTATTTTAAACACTTTTCAGCTGTTTCAAGCTGTTTTGGGGACATGTCATTTTTGGACATTTTTGCCTTACTATAGCCTTGCTTTTTCTTTTTGGGTCATTATTTCAACATGCAATATTTTGTTGTTTTTGGACAGTTTTGCTAAATTCTATGCCATGGCATGTCTCGGCAAGCTATTTTATACACTTTTCAGCTGTTTTAAGCTGTTTTTGGGACATGTCATTTTTGGACATTTTTGCCTTACTATAGCCTTGCTTTTTACTGTTTGGGTCATTTTTCAACATGCAATATTTTGGCGTTTTGGATGTTTTTGCTAAATTCTATGCCATGGCGTGTCTCAGCAAGCTATTTTAAAACACTTTTCAGCTGTTTTGTTGTTTTTGGGACATGTCATTTTGGACATTTTTGCCTTACTATAGCCTTTGCTTTTTCTTTTTGGGTCATTTTTCAACATGCAATATTTTGCTTTTGGATGTTTTGCTTTAACCTATGCCATGGCGTGTCTCAGCAAGCTATTTAAAACACTTTTTAGCTGTTTTAAGCTGTTTTTGGGACATGTCATTTTTGGACATTTTTGCCTTACTATAGCCTTGCTTTTTCTTTTTGGGTCATTATTTCAACATGCAATATTTTGTTGTTTTGGGATGTTTTTGCTAAATTCTATGCCATGGCGTGTCTCAGTAAGCTATTTTAAATACTTTTCAGCTGTTTCAAGCTGTTTTTGGGACAAGTGAGTTTTGGATATTTTTCCTTACTATAGCCTTGCATTTTGGGTCATTTTTTTCACAATGCCACATTTTGGTGTTTTTGGATGTTTTAGTAACATTGAATTTTCAGCTTTTCTTCAATTTTTGGGTTATTTTCTTCGACATGCCATATCATGGTGTTTTTTGCATTTTTTCCTGATATTCTATGCCATGGCGTGTATTGGCTATTTCGACATTTTTCACCATACTATAGTATGGCATTTTAAGTCGTTTTGTTGACATTTCATAGTATCACATGTCGAATAAACAGCTGAAATATACATAGTATTGCATTTGGAGACACATCATTGTATATGATTACAAAGAATTAGTCAAAAATATCATAATGTAGCATGTTGAAAAAACGACCTAAAACGTCATAGTATAGTATGTCAAAAAATGTCAAAACGTGTCATGTCCAAGAAATAGCTGAAAATTACATAGTACCACAAATGTAGAGACAGGTCATAGTATAGCATGTCAAAAAATTGACCAAAAACAACATTAAATAGTATGTCGAAAAATGTCCAAATAGGGCATGTTGAAAATAACTGCTGAAAACCACATAGTATAGCATGCCGAGACATGTCATTGTATAGCATTTCAAAATTATCGCACACAGATCGAATCTTTACTAAAATTCCAATTTTTCGACCAGGGATATGCCAAACTTAACTCTGTTAATACCATGTCTACAGAGTATTTGCGGCAGATATGGAACAACGATTTTAACCTCACAATGGATGAAACAACATGGGCTGAAGTATGGAACTTTGCAAAGGAAAAAGAACCACAGAAACTGAGAAAAAGTTCAAGATCCTGCATATCGATTACATATTACTCCACAGCTGAGACAAAAGATTAATTCAAGTTTTCCAAATGTAATGTTCTAATGTTCCAAAATGTAAAGTGGAGGTGGGAAGCTATAGGCATTACTGGGGTGAAATTGCCAGTACATTAAATTTGATTCTTTGATTCTTTGTGTTGAAAGTTAAAAAGCATAATAAAAATAATGAAAAAAAAGCAGCGTTTAAAGGGCCCTCACACCCCCACATCTGTAGGGGCACTGGTAAACTGCAGCTAAAGCGCTTGTTCATTTCTGTACAAGTCTGATAATGCATGCTGAGAGTTTGGACCCTGGAGTGAGATATTTCATATGATGTAGTACTTCCAGCGCCCACTAGTAGGCTCTGGAAAGCATATATAGCCCACGTCATCTAAGTGTACATCATTTGTAGACCAAACCCTGAAAACTTTGTGTAAATTAATTAATTAATTAACATTAAAACAAAAAACTATTTGGAATGTTGAGTTTGAACCTTATCAAGAGCAGCTAAGTGTTACAGATCGCTTCCCAGAGAAGAGTCTGAAGTGCAACTTAAAACACAGGTGAAATATCTGAAGGTGTAGTTCAGTTGGTTCGAGGGTTCGCCTGCAGACAATGAGGTCATTAGTTCGAACCTCACCCAGGACAAGTGAATTTTACAAGACTGCTGTCAAAATGATCGTTAAAGAGAACATCAAAGTCATGAAAAATCATGAAAAAAACATCTTAGCATAGTATGTCTGAAATGATGAAAAACCGCTGTAGTATAGTATGGATGATTTATGACCTTTTTCATGAGTTGGACAGAATACTTAAGTACGACTTCTTAATTATTTTGGGCGACATACTATAAAAGGGCTGGGCCAATGCGCAGATGTAATCGACACTATTGATTACATAAATACTGCGATTTATGTAATGTGTATCGCCACGTCGCAAGGAGGAAGGCCTTAGGCCCATTTCACACAACGTACGTCAGGAGCGCAAGACATCAGCCTCGCCGAGCAGCAGCATGTTTCATGCGTGTGGTGTTCACACATACAGCTGCTGCGTCACGGCCCGCAGATGTCAGTACTGTATTTCCAGATTGATAAGCATAACTTCCTCTCATTTATGAAGTTATACAAGTTCCTGCATTGCTAACAACAGGGCCCTGTGAATGGGATTCTGTCCACAGAGACACTGTCTGAGGACTTTTATTTTGAAAGGGAATCAGGAAAGTTGGAGTAAAACAGCCGTCTTTGTATTTCCTCATCTCTGTGACAGAGAGGGACTTTTAAACTGCAGTAAAAAGTGGCACAGAGTCAATATAATCATCAAAACACCACCTTCACTGTCTTTTCTTGTGGACAAACGTGTAAAAAAACGGCGAGCCAGCGTTTCCGTAGATGTGCTGCAGCTGAGACACACCTGACAAGCGCTGCTCAGGTGAGCAGTGTGCATGCTCTCATTAGATAACATGGGTACAGAAACAAAAAACAACACCCTCGACGCTGCTCACGCTCTCCTGACGCGCTCTGTGAAACGGGTCCAGTTAAGGCAGGACTGTTTTGATGCAGAAAAAATGAAGTCGGAAGTCAGAATTATTTCTGTTAGAGAAAAGTTATAGTTTTATTCAAATTGCACTAATTTTACTGTTAGATGTTTTGTTGGACTTCTAGATTTGAGGTTTGTTCCTGTAACAAAGAGTAACTGTTTTGTTGCTCCTCCTAAAAGTAACTCGAATTTTACATTGTTTTATTTATTTTTCTGTTGGATTGCTAAATGTAGATTACACTACATTCCTTTAACTTGAGTGGACCAGGCTCTTGCATTAATTTTATTTTGGAGAGACTTTATATCAGACTTTAAAACACAGATTACCAGTTAAGACTGGGCTATTTTGGGGGGGAATAATGCCCTGCAGTGTATACTCTGTCATGATTAAAGATGATTGAATAAAATATTGAAATATAAATGACAAGTTGCAAAATGTTATCTTCTGTAAATTCATTGTTATATTAATGGAGTAATAAAAAAAAAAATCAATAAATTAATCAAATAAAAAATTGCGACTGATTGAGTAATTGTCAAAGGTCTCATGAAAATGTTTTAATATAAAAAAATTGGCACTACAAAAGAAATTCTACATGTGGTAACATGCGTTGCGATTTTTATGTATTTAATTGATTGTAAGAATACTTATTAATAATAAATATTTCATTATCAACAATGAAAAATAATACTTTTTTATGAATAAGCCTAAGATTTTAAACGCATACTTGTCATATAATTGATGTCCAATGCACTTTTCAAATATGTAGAGCAAATGTTTCTTGTGTTTAACTGTACAAAAATACAGTGACACTAATTTGATGTTCGTAAACAAGTTTTTACTGATACAGTTAAGAATAATGATACAGCAATGTAAAGCTACCATAATGCACATACCTATGGAGTTATGAATCATAATGGGCACTAGATGGATTATAATAAATAGTTGAACACAACATCTGTACACAGAAACATTGCCCCATATTCCATAGAAATGTACATTTACCAGTACAACATTTATAATTCCATAAATTTACGAATGACAAATCCTCCAGAATAAAATTGATATCCTCCATTTTTATGCCTCTCTTTACTTCTATTTTTTGAAATTAACACTAGCAACTACTGAATTTATAAGGAATTATGTACAGGTTCCTAAACAAGAAACTCCATAAAGGCACAATTGTCTATACAACATGTACAAAAAAAAAAATTCTGGAGCTGACAAAAAAAAGTAAAAATAAAATGATTGGTCATTATTATAATTATCATATGATTGCACATACAATATGAATGTCAGCATCTGTGCTTTGAAAGGTGATTTGCAACGAAACAAACCCCTGAAAAGTGTTTTCAGTCTTACAAAGTGACAAGAATTACAAAAACAAGAAGAGCTTTCTACGAGGGTTTTTCAGGTGGCAATGACCAGTCTGTCTTCATCATCACTAGATACCTCATTATAGTCATCAAGTACCTTCTGCCAGCTGGTCAGCGGTGGTGGTTGTGGGGGTGCAGGATCACACGCGCCCTCCACCAGTGACTCCTTCGCACCGTCTGCCCGGCTCTCAGGAGCTGGTGATTGATGCTGCTGTGGGGATTTATCCCTTTCTTGCCTCTCAGTCTGTGCGAGCTCTGGTCTGCTGCTACCTGCGGGGCTTGCCCTGCTCCCTGCGGTCACTTCGGGACAGCTGCTGACCTTAAAAGGGGCGGGCGGGGAAGAAGACAGCATACCGCTCCGTGAACACGGAAGCGCATGTTCACTTTGGGACGGCTGTGCTCCCGGAGCTTCAGGGCTGCCCTGCCTCTCTGAGAACCCAGGAAGCGGACTGAGGCTGGAGAGAGGGCTGAGGGAAGGAATGATGGCAGGCAGGGCGATGTTAACTATCTGCAGACCGGGGACGTGTGTCTGGGGGCCGGTGCTGCTTTGGGAGGTGGGGTTGGCAGCTAAAACCTGCAGCCCGAGGGTGGCATTGAGGGTGAGCCCTTGCTGAGGCAGCAGCTGGGTGGATGCCAGGCCCGTGTTGGCCAGCCCCATGAGGTTAAGCGTCTCAAGCCCGACTGGCTGTATAGTTTGAGCCTGCAGGCCAGCGACCTGGCCTAAAGGGAAGCAGGGAACAACACTACTGATGGGCTCTTGGACCACAAGCGGCTGGGTCTGCAACCCCTCTGGGTGGGGTGGAGTATTGGGAGCTGGTAAAGGGCTCGTGTTTCTGTGAATGACACTGACTGCTGGGATGGTGAGCTGGACGGGGCCAGCCTGGATCGGTACAAAGGTGGAGTAAGCTGCCAGGCCGGCGGGCACCAGCTGGATCCCCCCAACTGGGACCATGCTGTAAGAGGACCGGGAGGGCTGCTGGGAGTGCAGGGGCAGGTGACTGAACAGGTGGGTCTGGGGCTCGGCTCCCGGTGTTTGGGAAAGACCTTGTGGGGGAAAGTGCATGAGACCTTGAGAGGCGTAAGAGGAAGTCTGAGTGCTGCGGTCCACTGGTATGCCCGATTCGCCGGATACCACTGCAGGAGGTGCAGACAAGGTGTCCTGAGAACAGAAAGCAAAATCTTATTTCTTGAGTTAATAGTGGCACAATCCTAAAAGATTTAGCAGATCAATCCAGAAAGCCTAATCCGAATCAATGAGACTATTCACCTTTTTTTCTGAGCATTCACAGCAGCTTTGTGGAAGTGCCTCGCATGCAGGATTCAAAGTAAGGGTATGGGTAGGACAGAAGGGAGGCGGGCAGGGGGGGGTGGAGAGACACACAATGAGAGTACATGGGTCTCACCTGGCCTAGCTTGGAGCCCTTGCTTGACACTGGGGGACTAGGGGGCACATCAAAGTCGGGGTAGTCGATGGACATCTGCCTGCACGGCGACACTGGGCTCATCATGTGCACTGACTCTGTGTCTGAGGTGTAGGAGTCTGATGTGGCGGGCACGGGCGGAGGAGAGTAAGGGAGAGGCACCGAGCTACAGCAGGACCCAGAGATGGATATCTGCTTGCTCAGGGACACGGGGCTCATCATGGGGACAGAGTCTGACTCTGATGTGTGGGGAGCCGGAGGCTGGGAGAGAGGGAGGGACACTGAGCTGATTGACATCTGGGCTAGGAGGGCGCTAGGAGGGATTTCGGCCTCCTTGGTGGGGATGTGCTGTGGGCTGGCGGAGACAGAGGGGTTGGTGGACAGGCCAGACTCCGCCTGGCTGTCCTCCTCTTCCTCCTCGTTGTCATCATTCTCCTCATCGTCGGGGCCATCAGAGTCGTCGCCATCTGAATCTTGGCGGTCAGCACTGCTCACCTGACTCCGGTCTCCTGTAGAAGAGAAAGTTTTTTTGTATTTTTTCTCAGGATTATTTTTTGGCTTTTGCCTTTAAGATTCAAATTCAGAAAACTTTGTTGTGACAGAAAATTGTCTTAGACGTGACTCAACAAACAGCGCATAAAAAACTCCGACAATAAAGACAGCATTGGTTCCTGAAAACAGAATCAACACCTAATAAATGAAAACCTACCTTTGGACAGCTGAAGCCTGAAATGGGGCGCCAGCTCCAGATCAACCAGGTGAGCTACTACGAAATCCTACTGAACGGTAAAACTAGGCGGTGTTACGTTACTAAAATACCTATTTCTGGCCTAAAATATTTTCAGAAATGTATTTTAATGCCCCGTTTTGTAATAATGGCAACAATTTAAAACGGTAAAACTAAGTAGCGCTGATCAAATATGAACCAAATTCTGTTACTGAGCTGCATGATTCTCTCCTAAAATGTTTTCAGAACTGCAGAGACATCCTAGTTGAATGTTCGTTATTTTGGTGAAATACTTCTTTAACAGAGGTCTATTCTTGGTTTTCTGCTGAACATATGAGTCATCAGAGCTGGTATGAAAATATGTGAGCTGCTCTGTAGTATTGAATCACTTTCATTCATTAAAAATCTATTATCATGTAGGTTTCTTCCGCTCAGTAAGTAAATCCAACACTAAGAAAACCATTCAGTGATGTTTTGTGCTGCAGTGCTTCACACTGCTAGACCACCATACGCCCCTGAGCTCCATCACAGGCAGAGGAGGAAAAACAAATATGCTCTTAAGAGACTGGGACCATAGAAAGCTTTCAGGCAGCTCCTCTCTCTCTCTTTTTTTCTAAAATTAGACGCAGCAATTTCCTCTTTCTAAACGCTGTGCATGCCGCCCACATGCGCTTTGAGTTAACAGAGGAAGAAGCTGCATTTAGAATTTCTAATTAGACCATGGCGAAGCTATTGATCGACATAGCAACACAGCACAAGCGGGGACAATCTATGTTTTATATCTCATGCCACAAACAGGAAAACGAAGGGCATTCCTGTTGTTTGAAATCAAAGCAAATGGTGTAAATAGGACCTTGTCTGTATTAAGTCTATTTGTAACTGTAAATAAGCCCAGAGAACAGTTCCCTTTGTATGATAAGCTTCTGAGTACACTAAAATCCTTTTGTTTCCCCCCCTAGGTTACAGCTGCACAGTGAAGCCCCTTTACCTGAATCCTCTGCATCCTGATCCTCAATGAGACCCTCAGGAACCCCCATCTCCATGCACTTCTTACTGTGGGCCTTGGATTTCATGTGCTTGGTCAGATTTCCTGCAAGAAGAGAGGCAGCGAGGTCTTACGGGTGGGTAGAGCTCGAACAATAGCACAGAAGGAGTTTACGTAAGAGAATGCGGTCTTTGGGCAAGCTGTATGTAAAGGGTGAGTAACTGATAAAGACATTTTTAAATGAACGTGGGTTGCTCTGACACCGAGTACTGTTCTGCAGTGTGGCGTGGGTAGGCAAGTTCGATGAAGATGGGTGAATCATACTGTCTTGGTTTAATAAGAGATGGTGAAAGAACATCTTTAATTTTATAAAAGAAGTTCAACTCTGGCAGTTAAAGACTATTAAAATATGTTGTCTCAAAGGTACATTTCCACAAAAAGAAACTGTTCAGATATAAGATTAAAAGAAATTAAGTTTCTTTTTCAGGAATAAATCCTGTTTATCGCTCCTGGTAAGGAAGCACTTGATTTTTACCTTTATTGGAAAACGGTGATCTTCTCTTTATGAATACACCTGACCATTATGTTGTTATGTACCACTATGCTTTACTATTTATTACTGACTGTGGAAACCTCATACACCACTGTTCACTGCACGCTGCTGCTAAACGGCAGTCTCTGTTTGTCCGTAGACTCTCACATTGGTTGGTTCCCTCTGCTTACATGAGTAAAAACCAAAATCAATATGGCCTGTGCATTCACAATATTCTCTTGATGTTGGTTCCCAAAGGTTTGCACACAACTTGACAAAAAAGCTTTAATGTATTTGACTGTTTTGTGCTGCATTTTAACTGGAGGTTGTGCTTGCTTTTTGTAATGTGTGACGGTTGTATTTGTTCTGCTTCGATTAATTGTTGTAACGATGTGTTGTGCTGCCCTCTTGGCCTGATTGCTCTTGATAAA
Organism: Plectropomus leopardus; assembly: GCF_026936395.1. Classification (NCBI taxonomy): domain Eukaryota; kingdom Metazoa; phylum Chordata; class Actinopteri; order Perciformes; family Serranidae; genus Plectropomus; species Plectropomus leopardus. The sequence goes on along the minus strand of NC_142192.1, from coordinate 26,395,006 downwards.
GAGATTTCTTTTACCTGGTAAAATAAAGGATATACATAATGCATGCATAATATTTCCGTACTTATATTATTAAATATACAGATATATTTTTAATTGATAGAAGGATCTCTTTCATATTATACACAACTAAAGAAGCGGTGGCTTTAGATTTATCGCTCTGAACACTGATGAAGTAAATAAAAAGACAAAGTGATAATGTGATAATCTCTGACCTTTTGTCTTGAAGGAGAAGTTGCAGTGGACACAGTGGTAAGGCCGGACGTCCGAGTGGGTGCGGATGTGTTTGCGTAGCATGCTTGGCTTCTTGCAGCGGATCCCACATTCCTCACAGATGTATTTACCGCGTCCACGCCCACGTACATAAACATACTCTTCATTGGATTTGTATCTGTGGGGTCACAACAGCACCATTAGAGACGCATAAGACGGTCAGACAAAGATATAAAACCAAGCAGTCAAGATTTCTTATTGTAATATAGAATAAAGTGTTTTCAAATCGTACCCGCCATCGAATATTTTGACTCGTCTTGGCTCTGTTTTGGCTGCCACGTCTTTGTCCGACTCGCTGCTGGCCTGAGTTTCTGGTAGCACCTTACTTCTAGTTTCAACTGATATTGACTTCTGGGTTATTGGCACCTGCAGAGAGAAGAAGTGATTGATGTATTTATTGATCTGCTGTAAGGAAAAAGGCAGCAATATCAGAAAAATATCAGATTTTGTTTCAGTTCTCACCCTGGGCATGACGTCTTTCAGCTTGCCTGAGTAAGACAAGATGTCAGACTTCCCGCTGGTCCTTATGGCAGAGGTGTAGTGTATCTTCTTGGAGCTCTGCTTGGAGTCAAACAGGGACATGACCACCTTGGTCGGTAACCCAAGAGGGTTATGGTTGTTGGGGCTGACTGTCCAGATGCCGTATGCTGAAGTCTTCAGGTCAGTCTGTGGGACATGAAGAGGTTTCCTCTTCATCAGGAAACACCATGTGAAGGTGGTGGCAGTCTTCAGGCTGGGGAAAGACAGGCGATGACTGTCCTTGGTGTTAACCACAGACACAGATGTGGTCAGTTTCACCTGACCGCCGTGAAAACTCGAGGGTCGAACGGGAGATTTGGCGGGAGTCCATCTCTGCTCCTCAGCTTTCTCTTGGAGCTTCAGATTGCTGTTAGCTGGCATGGAGGTGCCCTGGCTGCCAGGTGTAGTACTCAGTGCAGGGCCAGCCTCCTCGTGTATTACAGTGCTTGTGTCTTTACTCAGCCCAGAACTATCAGGTGACATTGGCTTAACATCATCAGTCGCCTGAGAGTCCTTCTCGCCATTGTTTTTAACCTGCGGCAGAGGCGGGGCCTCAGTTTCGATGGGACTGTCCGCCGGTTCAGTTGTGCAAACCTGCCTAACAAGGGTTAGCTTTCTCTGTCGGGTAACCTCTGACATCTTAGAGTTAAGATAATTGACTGACCTGCCGTCAGTTAGACAGGCCACACCATGCTCATCCTTTGCCCGTTTTTGGTGCTTTTCCATGTAGATGTCCAAACTGTTGGCAGGTGACAGCATGCGTTTACTGGAGGCGGTGGGTTCCTGCTGCGGGCAGAGAGTCACTGACGCCAGTTTCTGAGTGCAGTGTAACGACCCGAGAGAAGGTGCTCGTTCTCCAGTGTGGTTATGGGTGCTGACTGTTGGAGATGGAGTCCTGTCCTTCTTTGGAGCTGGTACAGTATGAGTGTCACTCTCCACACTGTGAGTGGATGAGAAGCTGTTCTTGTTGGACACACAGGGAGCAGGGTGCATCTGCTCATGAGTTATGAGGATCTGTGGCAGCGGTGTGGCACCTGCTTGGGTCTGATCAAACGCGTCCCTTTGCTGCTCACCTGACAAAACAACCGCCCGTGTCTTAATCTCAGAGGCTTGTTGATTGGTTTGACCAATGTATACATTTTGGAGTACATCTGATGATTTCGAAACACTCAAAATTGGATTGGCAATGGGTATGGTTAAAACTGGCAAGGCTATCTGAGTTCCCTGTGTGCTGGAGAATGAAAACGTTTGGCTTGCTCTTAGAGCAGGACACTGCAGTTGGTATTTGGGCACAAAACATTTCTTTTCTTCAGAGTCGACTGATTTGTTTTGGACGTTCTCGCGACACACTAAGATCTGGCTCAGCGGTTGTTGAATCTTTTGGCATATTTGAACCCTTGATGTTTGGTGCCAAGGGTGTGGAAGGCCTTGGATTTGAGGCTGCTGAGTTGGGCTCCCCAAATTAATGCTTTGCACCATTTGCTCGTTCTTTTGCAAGGGTGCTTCTCCAGTATGTAGGATAAAAGGCTGAGCCACGGTGCGCCGATTGGCAATGTGAATTTGCTGGGATCTATTCTGAGTTAAGGAGCTAACATTTGTGATGGGAGGTTTATCTAGAGGTAAAACAGCCTTACGGACAGGCTGCTGACTCTCGGGGCCAATCTTTAAAGACATTTGGCGGACTAATGGACCCCGCCTTCTTTCAATAAGTGGCACCTGGGCAACTTGGGCGGCTTGTCCAGTCTTTGGCTGGCCAACAGGAGACAGAGATCTGCAGGGAGATACGTTGCCACAGTCAAAGGACTTGCTACGGTAGTCACATGAAATCTCCACAGAGGGTTGAGTACAGGTGATCTGTTCAGATGCAGCACGTCTCATCATTCCAGGCACACCGAGGGTGTTGAAGGCCGTTGGCAAACCTTGAGGCTCCGGGATTTTGCTGACGCACTCCCCTCTTGAAGGACTCTCTGACCTAGATGGCTCATCTCTGTCGAAAGACGCTGAGATGCTGGAACAACGAGAGAGACTACTGTCCCTGCTGAGGCTTCGTGAGAGGCTGGACTCAAAACTGGATTCGCCCGAGGAGTGGTCCATTTGAGCAAGACGGATTCTTTTCTTTTTTGGTGGAAGTTTCTCTGCCGGTAACTTGGACAAACTCTCACTTCTCTGAGGCCAGCTGAACTGATCTGCTGGTTTATCTGGTTGCTCGGTTGTCTGTGTTTCATGTTCTCTGTCGGGCTCCTCCGTGACCAGAATCTCAGGAACTTGGATGTTATTTTGACGAACTAGTCGAGACTGATGAACAGGAGTTGAGTTTTCACCGACTGCTGCTCCTGCACCATCAGTGCATTGTTCCTTCCGTTGTTTTCCAAAGTCAGCACTCTTGGGTTTGGACATTTTTTCATGGAAGCTGTCTGCTGAGACATTTGCTATTGCATCTGTTTTGAGCTTGTTGAGGGGATCTTTCTCCAAAATATCAACAGGAGAGGCCCTGTCAAGAGATTCTGTGTCAAACGAATTGGGTCTGCTGAGAGAATTGGTGTGTCTAATAACTGAAGTACCACTGCCTTGCCTTTGCAAGTCCCCTTTAGGAGAGGCGCTGATCTGAGTCTCTCGAATTGGTGACAATCTGGAGTCTGAAGTGTTAATACCTCTTGCTACGAGCTGAATCTGAGGTAGCTTTGTCTGGTTGTTTTTGGGCTGAATGTCTACTATTACAGCATGCTGAGTAAAAGTCCGATTGGCCAGCGCTGTTGGTAGCTCAAAACTAACAGAGCAAGGTGGAATGGTGTCAGTGGGAGACTGATCATCTTCATCTCCGACACTTTTCATTTTCCTTCTCTTTCTAATTGATGTCTGCTGATCAAGTATTCCTGAGCCACTTGTTGATCTGGGGGCTCCGGGCTGCATTATGTTAACGTGAAAAACATCTTGATCAGCTTCCTTGACTGTGATTGGCTTGTTTTTTGGACCATGAAGCTCGGAGCAATAGAACTTCTTGTGAGTTTCAAAATTCTCTAACTTTCTGTACCGATTGCGACACGTTTCACACTCGTACATTGTGCCTTTGTTCTGCTGAGGCTTCCTGTTTCTGTCCTGACTATGCTCGAAAGATCTGCTTCTTTGCATCAGCTCTGTGGAACTGCTCGGACCGTGATAGCCCTCATCCATGGATCGAACTGTAGGGAGGCCATGCCCCTCACTTGTGGTAAAGTCCTCCACTGCTGCTTGTCTGACTAACATACGAGAATGTATTGCTGGATTTGGAGTCGACGGGGCTGACGAAAAGACATCATCATTGAACGAACTAATTTTATCGTCAAATGACTGACAGATTCTGAGAGGATGTGGGAGGGGGGCAACATTAAGGGGAAGAGCAGAGTGTCCTGGTGTAGTAGGCATTGAGTTACTTCTTGTTATTGGCAAACAATCCATTGGCGGGTACTGAGAAGGTACAGAGAGAAGAAATACTGGCTTTGTTTTGTCTGTAGGAGTGAACGGGGACTTGGGGATGTCCGAGCTGGAACTTGACCTTCTTCCCATCGGTTTTAGATCAAACTGAAAAGAGTCTTTAAATATGTATGATTTAGGGGAGTCTATGCTACCTCTCCTCGAGAGAGACGTCCTCCTTGGCTTCACACTGTCCAGCTGCTTATTGTCAACTACTGCCTCGTTGTCAGATATCAACTTTGAGATCCGCTCTTCCAGTGAGAGTGCTTTGGCTTCTAACGGTGGACGCATCTGTCCATCTGCAACTCGGGGCTTTTGCTCAGCTGCTACATGCATTACTGTGGCAACCACAGGAGGGACATTGGGAAGGCTGTTCTTGGCGATGTCAATGTCCACCGGTGGAGTTATCTTAACGAATGGGCTGGGTGGACTCATGGCCTGATCAGCACTCTCGGAGCGAGAGAAGTAGCCGGAATCTGTACTTCCCAAACTGCGAGGACTCAGTAGACACTTGACCTGCTGCTGTTGAGAAAAGTCTGTTGCTTGTTGCCTCTGAAGCTGAGCGTGTCCACCCAAGAGCGGAGACTTGCACTGATGGTCTTCATCTTCGCTGACAGTATCTAGCGAGGGATTTGTACCATCCACCTCCTTCAGAGATGACAGGACTGTGAGGCTCGATCTCATGTTGGCAGTCTGGAACTCGCGTTGCCGTTGTGCAGCCGCTTGCTCAGGTGCCGCACATGTGACTCTCGGACTATCTGCCCTCAAAGGGGAGACATTAACTGGGTATACAACAACCTTTGGAAGTGCGGCTGTTACTTTGGGCTCATGCCCCCTCTGTCCTGAGGCTGGTTTCATTGACTCAAACACAGCTGAAGGGTCCACTTCCCCTTGACTTGCTTGGGTTGTACCTGCACTCTGTAAACTGTTTTCAGACAAAGCTGCCACACTGCTCTGTGATGACTCTGGGTCCAAATCCGCAGTGCTACCATCCTCATCACTGTCCCCGCTCTCCTCCGCCTCTGAATGCGTCCCTGCGGCTTTGTCGGATTCTTGAGAGAGCGACCCACCTCCGGATTCAGAGCGTGCAATAAGACCCAGTTTAATAGCGTGAGCGTGTGATTTCTTGTGCTTGTACAAGTTGCTCTTGGTTTTGAAAGAGAAGCCGCAGGTGACACAGGGGTACGGCCTCTCTCCTGTGTGAGACCTGATGTGTTTGAGCAGCACACTGGGTTTTGCGCACGCCCGGCTGCAGTATTCACAAACATACTTTCCAGGCTTTTTAGGCTTTTGGTCCTTGGAAACCTGATCAGCACCAAAGTTCATTACAGTGGTCATTTGAACTTGGTTGCTGCCAGGTGTGCCTGGGACCTGAATGGTGCTGGGAACACTTGCGGAGAGGGATTGGCATGTGTGCACGACTGGTGGTTGGCTTTGCGGCAAAGCGTTGGAGCCTGAGGGAACAGGTGCGTGGGTTATAGCGGATGGTCCAGTGTTGAAGCTCATGTGCAAGCTGGTCTTTTCTGTATTTGAAACAACGGGCATAAAATGTGGTGTAGGGAGCGGGGAGGACTGCATGGGCGTACCCTGTGAAGACGTCTGCACGTTTCCTGTTAGTGGTGCTGCAATGCCAATAAAGTTGCCTTGCTTGTCAATATAATAAGTCTGCATATGTGAAGGTTGGTTCTGGAGACCAACATTGACAGCTGGCATTGTTGTTAATTCACCACTAGATTGAGCATTAAGGGTGGAAGCTGGTTTTCCGATGGCTGTGACCTGCAAGTTTTTCCTCTCAGCCAGCGTACTGAAGTCAGGCTCCATGGCCTTGAGTAGAACATCAAGCGGCGCACTGCTGTGGAAAGGATCTCCCTCGTAGCTGGGGTCTCTGCTCTCGTTGTCTTTGGGTGGAGACACTTTAATCAACGAGCCCTCCTCACCATCAGTGGGCTCAAGCGTTGGCAGCCTAGAGGACGTTTCTTCCTGCTTCAGCCTTTCAACGTCGGTGGAAGGTGACCCCTTGTGAGGGGATGCTGCAACCAGTTGGGCATACTGCGGGTCTCTTTTCCCACTGGGCGAAGCTGAAGGATTGTGGGAGGGACTGTTGGCGGAGGAGCAGCAAGAAGAAGGTGCAGTTTCCGTGGCCGATGCTCCGTGGAGCGCAGATTCAGATGTTTTCAACTGCAGGGGCTTCTTCACTGGAGACTTGGGAATTTTCTCCAGCCGATTCTCTGCAACAACCTTTTTCCTCTTCAGGCCTTTTATGTTATCGGCATTTCTCCGGCTGCTTTCAGATATCCCTGTGGGAGAGAGAGACAGAAAAGCACAGTTGGTACAACACCTTCTTTCTCCAAACTTTTCCCAACACTCACACACCATATGGGCAGCTCAAAAATCCCCTTTGAGAAAATAAACTATTTCTTGAGCTCAATTGTTGAAATGTCTTTATTGGTTTATGAAACTAATAGCATTTAACATAAAATAATATAATTCTTTCATGTTGTATTTTAGACATTTAGTCATTTAATAACCAAAGCTATGGCATATGGTCAATTGCCAAACTGTTATCAAAAAATCTGTTTTTCAATTTTTCATAATTTACATCAACAATTTAGCAAGAAAATGTTTTCTCCCCAGTAATGAATAAACACATTATTTTATCAGATATTTGGCACCCATTGATCAGCATCAATTGATATATTATCAAATGTTATTACTATACTGGTCTTTATTAATCACAACTTCTTTACAATCTTTTTCTGCAGACATTAGATTACATCCTTAAACCAAACAAGCAGAAAAATACTGTTTCGTTAAAACAGTGCATTGTTTTATTATGTAGTACCATTTAAATTGACTGACTTTAATTCCCATAACTGTGAAATCTTGACTGTTTAAAGCTATAGTTTGTAATGTTTTTGACTTCTTATCATATTTGCTGAAACTGTCACCACATTCAAACAGTAGTACTTGAGTGTGTGAAAAAAAACTTCTTTCTTTGCGCCTGTTTTGCCTTTACAAGACATTTTCTAGAATCCATCTCGGCTCACGAAAGACAACCAATCAGGGTCGAGGAGTCTCTAACGCAGGTGTCAATATTGTAAATCGCTGCTGATGAACTGCAGTCAAATAAGGCAGCACTGATCAATATAAATCAAGATTCTGTTACTGCATTTCCTGATCGTCACCTCAGATGTTTTCACAAACATATTTTAGTGTTCTGTTTTCTGTCAGAAACAGTCAAGCTGAAACAGAGCCAGACCAGTTTTTTACAGCACCATTTTACAGCTAAACAGTGCGATAAAACATGTCACGGAAGACATTTAAGACAAGAGAAAGGCAATGCAGTAACAGAATCTTGATTCCTAGTTAATAAGCGCTGCCTAATTTAAAAGTTTGATCACAGTTCGAGAGAATTACAGACATGACTGACAGCTGTGAAGAGACTTCTCAGCTCTGATTGGCTGTTTCCTGTGAGCTGCAGTAGATTCAAGGGAACGCCATCAGAAGATGTAGGAAGAATTCGCAGCACGCCGTCGTACACCTACAGTGCGCTGCATAGGTGGAGTCTGCATTTTGACAGTTATTATAGCTGAGAGGTACGCCGGGTCTGTCATCAAATTTCTATCGCTAAAGTATTGTCCAGACATAAACCAGTTTACAATAAGGTATAAAAACATAATTTTTACAAGGTGCAGGGATGAGGAGTTACATGGGTTATAGATTATTCATTTGGTTATTTAATATTTATTTTTTTTCTTCTGTATCTTCCTCTTTTTTCTGTAAATAATAATGAAAAATCACAGATATTTAATTTTGAGTATGTAGGTGTATGTATATATTTAATTATAGTATAGGTTAAAATAAATAAGGAAGTTAGTTAATTAAAATTTAATGACTTATGGAGAAGGGGTGGGATTAAATAAGTTTTCAAACTCCTTTTTAAATATGTTAAGTCACCATGTGTTCGAACATTTCTTTTGCTTTATGTTTTTCATTGTCTGTAATTATTATACCTTTTTTTGGTATGTCTGTTTTGTATAATAATTTCTCTATTTCCTTTTAACATGTTTGAAATAAATCAATCGAATAAAATCAAATTTCAGCAGCAAGCGGCGACACCACGACCACATGGACCGTAGAAACATAAACACAAACACGTCCCGGGAGGCTGATAAGACGGAGAACTGAATATGTCATTCAGGCTTAAATAAAATCAGACAGTGAATATTACTGTCCATGCAGGTAATTATTTATCAACTAGGAAAGCTGCCATGACTTTTGCCCTGTAGGCTGACGTTGTTGTTTGTTTTGTTGGCTGATAATTACGTGGTTGCTGTCGCTGGCTGACAAATTACACTCCATTTAAACAGCTCTCCCGGCTCTCTCGCTGTTACATGTTAAGTGTTTCACCGGCACACTGAAATGCAGCGGACCCATTATCTGTCTCATTTAATACTGCGTGGATATAGTGACAGTTTCAGCAAATATGACAAAGAACTTTTAGTACTAAAAGTTACCAACTGTAGCTTTAAACACAGTCAAGTTTTCTCAACTGAGAGAAAAAAAAGATGTTGAATTCAATGGTATTACATATATAATGATTCCAAAGTACTGTTGTAATTGAAAAACTTGTTTGTTTGTGTTTGTTTTCTGCAGAAAAATATTATTAATCAACTGTGACTAAAAACTGATAAGCATTTCCTGTGTTTTTTGGCTGTTTATCCATCTCATTTACCTTGTTTTGGATATGGTGACAGTTTCAGCAAATATTATAGAAGGTTATTTTTATAAAATCACCAGTTACAGCTATAATCTAAACTATATGCCGTATAAGCTGTGAATGATGACCATTTCACACTGCTGAACTTCAGACTGAATTAAAGCTAATGATCTTGTTTCGTTTCTTCTTGTTTGAATTGCTTTGTTTTAGAGCCATTGAGTCATTCTTGAAACCAGCAATTTAATGCTGGTGAACACACCGAATAATTGCAGTGCAATACAATTACATAATTGATATATAACATTCATTGCTGTTATATAAGATAAAATGTTTTGCTCTGCAGATATTTAGGTGTTTTAACTTAAAGAGAAAGAGCTTCACAAAGCTTTCACTGAAACTAAACACCTTTGTTTTTTCAACAACTATTTTTTTAATTAGATGGGGACATATTTTATAATTTCGACACGTCACCCTTTTATTTATTTGCTGTGTGATTAACACCACAAAGGCCCACGCTTCATTACATAAGACTGACGACGTACAGAGGCACGGCTGATCAGAGAGTTTAACTGCTTTCAAAACTGCATTCCAGTAATAAAGCAGCGCTGTTTAGAAAAGGGCGCACCCATACCACGGTGTCCCATAATTTGTCGAGCTGGCCCTGCCACAGTGATTCGTGTGTGTGTGTTTAAGGACATGTTGCGTAAGGACAGCAGTGCCCTGTCACAGTTTCCTGGCTTATGTAGGTATTTCCCAAGATGAGGTCAGGGTTCCTCCAAGGTCTCTGGTATAATTAGATTGAGGAACGCCTCGTCTTTACATAAGTTAATCCATTCTCAGCTCAAACATGCAAGCATTTCGAAGCGGCACACAACCAATGTAACACGCTGTGTGATTTTGAATAACTCCGGAGAGGGACAGATTTGTATCGACTGCTGCTGACGGACATGGGAAAAGGATTAGTTCTTCCTGCCCACAACTAGTCTGCAAAAAAGATTCCATGATTCACAACTTTTCCATCATAAAGAAGTTTTTCCACAAACAAACATCTGTCACTGTCTGTCACCAGATGCAACTTTTGTTCTGAGAAAAAGATGTTTGTGCAAATGTCAGATAAAAATAAAAATAATTCAATCACCAAATTCTGCTTTATATCACTTTCCTCCCTTCCCCACTTATTATGTTATCATATAAAACTTGTGATTTTTTAAATTGTAAAATAAAAGTCGTGCTGTAACTATCAGGTGTGAAAGAGCTTCTGACAGCATTAACTTCATGTCAAAGGTGGTAGTCTGAGGGATTAACCTCTGACACGGACATCAGTACCTCCTGTACTCTGAGAGGGGGATTGAGATATTCTTATTTGTACTCTTTCTATTTAGCGTCTCCACCCAACCTCAATTACAGTGGATGATTCAATCAAAGCCCGCATGTCCCGCAAATAAGCTGGGTGTTTATTTTTTTTAAAAAGACAATGCTGCAGTGGTGAGTTGAGCTCAGCTTAAACAGAAACCACGAAGCTGCTTCGGCTCAAACAAACTGGCTTTTCTGTTTGGATGAAGTTACATAACAGCCCACTTAACAAAAGAAAATGTTAGTCGTGTATAATGGCATTGTTGTAGTGTTTTTGCAATACAGTGTTCTCTGTGTGCAAACATTACCGTGTCAAATTTGTATAACAAAAAGTAATAAAGATTTCCCTCTGTGCACCAAAACATTTGTCTGCAGTGCAATCATTTCACTCTCTGCAGAGTGTGAAATTTTAAATTTGACATTTTACTGTGAAAACACAAGAGCACATTCAGCCCGAAGATATTAGAAACAATGTTTGTGCCACCACAAACCTAAAACCCTGCTATTGTGAAACATTCACTCAGGAATGTCAAAGCCAATTGCTTTTGTTTAATTGCAAACAGTTTTACTAAAAATAAGTGAATGCTGCTGCAAAAATCCAGATGCTACACAGCAGCTAGTAACAAAATACTGTTTTGTTATTTCACTTACATTTCTTTTATTTTTGAAGTATTTTATAAATAGATTATATTTAAGTTTTTGTTCTTTTTTGTAGTTTAACAAATTCAATCTAAAAAAGGAAAATTTACATAAGCCAAGCATACCATATAATAAATATATTTTGCACCACTAGCAACATTTGTAAATTACTATTTTATTTTTTTTTTGCTTTTACTGAAAAAACTTTTCCAGATTTATTATTAATTTTAAACTGCCAGGTGGTAATCAATAAAAAAAAAAAAACCCTACAAAAACAAACTTCCATTCAAATTAAACAGCAAAACATTTCACCCATTCCTCTATTAAAAACAAAAATAAAGTATTCCCTTTTCATTCACAGTCTTGATAAAACATGTCTTACCTTTCTGCGAGCCTTTGGGGTCTTTGAGCTCTTTCTGTGCCTCTTCGATTTTATCTGAAAGACAAGAACACAAACCCTTTTCAGCACAGATGCACACGGACTCCGGCTGCACAGCGCCGACAGAGCAGAATATAACTAATGATACTGGGGATGCTTCCCACACGGCTGCAGCACGATGAAGGTCTTCAAATGAAAAACAGATATTCTTCCATAGCTGAGAGAGAGTGCACTATTCCATTATGGAAACTACTGTAATTATGAAGGCGGGGGGGCGAGCCTTGTGTGCACACACAATAACACAACCAAGCAAGCACACCCACGCACAGAAACAGCAGCGTGTGTGTGTGTGTGTGTGTGTGTGTGTGTGTGTGTGTGTGTGTGTGTGTGTGTGTGTGTGTGTGTGTGTGACACAGAGGTTAAGTTTGCAAACAAGTCAGTGAGGTGGGTTTATCTCATTACCAGAGAGCGAGCGGGAACCTGCTGATTAATCTGCATATTTAAACAGTATTTACACTCCTCGGGGAAGTTCTTCTATACGTCACAATTATCACCCACAATGCAGCAGGTGAAGAACCTGTTTCTATATGAACCATATGGATGTGTGGGAGGTGGCGCAGTCTTCACCGTGTTACTGTAATCAATATTAATTACATACGTTGGCTCAATGTGGCGTGAATTGGCTATACACAGAGGAATAGAGGCTCCTGCAGGGTCACTACCTCACACTGTGGGAGTACACACGTCCAAGGCTCATTAGTTTAACGGATGTATCATTTAATTTTAAAAAGTGTAGGATTTGTTTTAAGATTGGGGGGAGGGGCACATATGAAAAAGGGGTTTTGGGGGTGCTCTGCAAGAAAATTTTGAGCATCAAAACTTAATTTTCTGCATTCTGGTGAACTGATGCACCAATTTGTGCCTTTTCTGCATCAATTAATGGTGTAAATGTCTTCAAAAAAAAAAAAAAGTCCTCCGCTAGGTTCATGTTTTTATTGACAGGAACAAATGCACATTTTCGAAAAACTGAGGGGGCAGGTCCCCCAAAATCTACACCTATGGGGAAAAAATTATATTAAGGGCATACAGTTAAAAATTTAATAAAAGATGTAACATAAGAATATATAAATATAACGGGGCTGTAACATGACAACGAAGACTTTTCTTTTCTTTGTTAGTAAAGCTGAGAACAGCAGAATGACTGTAGTAAACATTAATTATAAGAGAGAGAAAAAGCAGCTGGTTTGGTGCATCAATTCTGCAGAAAAAATGAAAAAAAATGTAAATATTCAGTATTGATATGCATCTATAAATCAATATTTTTGACACATCTCTTTAGTTTGAACAACAGTTTAAACAGTGAATAACACAAATACATAAATATAAAATAACACTTGTTTAACACTTTTTTTTTTTAAATCACTTTTGCTTTGAGGAAATCTAACAGCTTTTTGTAATTCTTCCCTATTTTTCTCTTCTCTTTTTATTTTGCAAAACATATTTGGCACACCACGACGCAGTTTTGTTTACTGTAAACCGCAGCAATAAGTTTCTTATTTTAATTATGGCTGTGCAAAAGCATAAAAACTTGTGTGAAAATAATAATCCCGATTTCAATAAAGTTGGGATGTTGCGTATAATGTTTATAAAAACAAATATTTGAAATGTGAAAACAAAAAATCTTATCACACATCACTCCAGTGCAGCTATTCAGAATTTAGACCAGACACACAATGATAAGAAAACCATGTCAATATATAAAGCTTAAACAATTAGTGTCCTCAGTTCACAATCCCTGACTGATACTTTCCACTGACATGGAGCTAGTTCAGCTCTGTTTCCTGCACCTAATTTTGAATTATTCAGAGCATTGCGCCCGTAGATAAACTGGTTCTGAACCAGAATTCGGGTTCCCGACTGGAACCAAACAACAGCAGGTTTTCCTTGACCTGAAGTGCGAACCATGATGACATCAGTGTCAGATTCAAATGCTAGGAGAGAAAAAAACCTGTTTCATATCATGATCTGCTTGAACTTAATGCAAGAGGCATTCAGTTAATTATTTATATTATATCTATATATTAAATACACTTATATATTAATAATATCATTTTTCCTGTGACTTAGCTTTTTTTTTTTAGACTTTTAAAAGCTTGATATGAGACATTTTAATGACAATAAAGGATTTATTATTTTAGATGAATTAATTTAATGATTTAAGACTTTTTAAGGATCCGCAGGGACTCTGTTTTAGAGGCCTGAACAGAAGCGATTCAAGAATCAGAGCTAATTTGTTGGAAAAGGAGTCTGAGTGATGTTAAAAGAGAAGGTGACGTAACACAGGGGTAAACACGCCCCTGGACTTTTTTGGAATGAGAAAAAACTACAAAAAACTACACATTTGACCTGTTTGAACATCAAATGTTTTATAGTAATGCGCTCAACTGAATATATGTCGAAAAGGATTAGCAAATCATTGCATCCTGTTTTTATTTACATTTTACACAGCCTCTCAACACTGCCTGAATCAGGGTTGTAGTTTAAACCGATCAGCCTTTTTGTGTAAATCATTAAAAACAAAAACAATGTGACTTCTCCATGTTTAAGAGCGAGTGTGTGTGCACCACACTCACACTGACCGCAGAGGAAAATGGGCGATTACTGGAGAAGCCCAGCATGTTTCCACCTCCCATGACCATGGAAACTAGCAGGAAAAATAAACCCTCTGTGGCTTCTGTGCCCTGAACATGACATTACAGCGCAAGACGAGTCCTCGAGGACCAATGGGAACAATTTTGTCCTAGATTGCACGAACGTTAATGGAGGGTGAAAGAGGATGTTCTTCTGTGGTTCCCAAAAATCGCAGCGCGGTGCCGGGAATACTCTGAGGAGGGGGTGGACACGAGCGGCCCACAGAAGAGGTCAGTAGATTATGTCATCATATGTGTGTGTGTGTTACTACAGTCACACCCTTCTCCATCTCTCTCTCTCTGTATCCCAGGCACACGCCACAGATTACATAATGCGTCCCCACCCCTCCCTGCGCTGCCGTGGAGCAAAACAAAGGCACCCTGCCAGCAGAAACACAGCAACCGAGGCTCATGAGGATAGAGAGGGTGTTTGTTTATGTCTTTGACAGGAAGGTATGTGTTTGTCTGCTCTATTTGCATATAAATGATCATGTGAACTCCCTCCTATAAAAAGAATCAGGTAGGTTGTGTTTTCCTGGCAGCGACGTCGGCGAGTATCCCGAAGCTTCCCTCACGGTTACCACGGCTCGACCTCACAGCTTCCTCAAGTAAATGTCTGTTATTGCAAAAACCAATTTGAGATAATAAATGCTTATTTTAGTGGTTAGCAGATTTGGAGGTGGATTTTTTTTTGTGAGCATATGCTTCATTGTTTGCACAGCTTGATGCATATGTCTCGTATTAGACCGCACTGGCAAACCGAGGCGCAAGTGATTACTGCCCAACAAAAATCTTATTAGTGGTTGTGTATGGTAGGAGACGGGAGTGTAAGCTATTATAGATCGGATTGCATTTCTTACATAACAAGCCACAAAGAGGACCCCTCATGCTGAATGACACCCATGAAGTGAAGCTGTGGAGCATGGAAATGAACAGGAAACACCCAAATCAGTGGAAAGGGACAAGGCAGAATATTCCACTCAGAGTGGCCGAGTTATTAAGACAGCAGGCAATGATTACAGGCTCGTTCATATTTCCCTCATTATGGCTGCTGGGGTTGCTGAGGCCGCCTGGGTGATATTACGCTACATATTTCTCTGCGGAGGCTCCGAGATGCCATCTGAAATCTGTGTAATTGCCCTTTAACCACGAGGGGAACAATAAGAGGAATGTACACAAATGTTTTGCATGTTGCCGGTGATGAAAACCAGAGCGCACCGATGAAAACATGACCACAGAATTTGAGGCGAAACACAGTTTGAGGACACTAAACACAAAGAAAGTCCCACTTATAGCTAAACTGTTTACAAGTGCGGTCTCAAACAAAATGAAGGAACACTGTACTTTACATACTGAAGACCATTCACACTGTAATTCTTTCTGTTAAAGCTTCTTTCAACCAAGAAATCACACAAATCAATATTCGAATGTTCAGTTTTTCAATAGCATTACCCAAAAACCCCCAAGAGCACATAAACTAAGAAATAGTAATGCATCACAATTCCTTGAGCATCCATCTGAAATTATTAACCAACACTGTCAGACAAGGACATTTAAACTGAGCTCTAGGCCTAGTTTTGTGACTACAATAGTTTAGAAATTAGCAAAGATGACCCCCATAAAGTCCAGATACGCCAAAGACGATTGTGAAAATATTTCATAATAAAAAGCATTGTGTCAACAACTGCAGGGATTTTCTGGACAGAAACATTGTCAGAGGGCTTTTATTTTGAAACACATATATTGTATTTCTTCATGTCTGTGACAGGTGAGGACATTGAAACTGTTTGAAAAGGTCGTTTAACGGCAATATAAAAGACCATTTTCACGTTTTTTGCTGAAATCTGTGCCCGTCGCTCAGAAAATATTGAGAGTGTTTCTCTGGATGTGCAGAAGGGACTTCCATCGGCTCTATAATGCAATCCTTCTGCCAGAAGGGCTGAGGTGGTTATTGTCACATTATTTTAGGGGCATCAACTCAAAACTGATGTCAATGCATCAGTGAAATCGCATCAATTAATTGCAGATATTTTTCACTGAAACATCGATGCCCCAAATCCATTATTAGGGACAATCCTAAAAATTACCAAAAAAAATCTGCAAAGCACAATGAACCGCTTGCCTGAGGTGTTTAGTTTGCTTCAGTCGACTGTGGGCAAAAAGCACGTGAAGCACCTCTTTAATAATTTAGGAGTCTATGAGTCAATTTTCTGTGCTGATGTAACTTACACATGTGGCTGTAACATGACATCTCACTCAAATCACAAAGGAGATTGATCTGCATCCGACACGTCTTTGTTTACTCCTCTTTGCTCCTCCGTCTACCTGACCTCCTCGCTCCTGATGCAGCGGCAGAACAACAGACTGAATCTGAAATTCAGATGGAGGCTCAGTCTCAAGGTGGCCGACTCGTGATCTTTGATCTGAGCAGCGTGACATCTGAGCGAGGATCGGGCTGGGAGGGGCCCGAGTGGGCGGGTACATGTCAATTAAGCTGGAGTTTGTGGGCGAGGGCGTCAGTGTCTCCTCGCTGGTCGCTGTCATGACAACCACGAATCCTTAATGCAACCCCCACCTCCCCTCCCCTCGCTGCATCTTCCAGCCCACTCCTCTCTCTGCACGGTTGAGGACGAGTGGGAAATGTGATTATTCGCGCCCCAGGGTGCAAAGTGACGTCACCAGCACAGGAAACGTGAATGCTTCTGCCGCCCACCTGATGTGAATTTACAACCCATCAGCTGTGGCCGGGGGGGGTGTCGCTCAGTGGGAGGGGAAGCTCAGCTCAGCTCAGCTCCATGAAGGCGTCTGACAGTGAGGATGCCGCGGCGGCAATAAACACATGCTCACTGGAAAGTGAACCTAATAAACCAAACTTCTGTGAGCAGCCAGACCTCTGTCTGTCTGATGAACAATATTACATTACAGCAAAGTGGCAACATGGAGCACAACTGGCACTAGACCCCCCTCCCCCCCACGAGAGCCCCCTTCTGCCTGTTGGCTGACAAATCTCCACCAGGCTCTGCACGCCCTCCTCCCTTCGCTGCCAGCCTGTAACACGTTCATATTTTGCTCGACAGCCCGCCCTGCTGGGCCTCAACATGCCAAATGGTGGCCATCAACGGCTGCTTTTCACAGAGTCCATATGCACGGCGTCCACATGTTTCAGACGGCCCCGGCGGCTCGGCTCCAGCTTCTCGCCGCTCGCATCACAGATATATGTTTGACGCAAAGAGTGTGTGTGTGTGGGGGGCAACTTTTTTTTGCAAAAACAGCATCTGTGAGGGTTGAGGTGTCATCAGTATGCGTGACACAACACTACTAAACCAGCAACACGCCTCATGCCAGTGGAGCTCTGTGTGTGTGTGTGTGTGTGTGTGTGTGTGTGTGTGTGTGTGTGTGTGTGTGTGTGCACGTGGGCAGACAGGCGTCCACCTGCGATGAAAATCAATTTATAGCACCAGATTTTATGTTTGAGGACAAATGGCGCTGCGAATGTTAAAGGTTGAAGTCATGTACCTGTTAGTGTGGAGCAAGCTCTTGATACAACACACACACACACACACACACACACACACACACACACACACACAGAGAGAGTGATAGCAGGGTGACGTCTGGCTGCACTGCCAGCTGGATGTGGACTGCACACAAACAAACGCAGCGTTGGGAGAGGAGGAAGAGATGCCTCAGCAGGCTGCGCGAGGATGACGAGATGGGAGTCGGCAGCTGCCCCCTTCTTCCCCGTCACTGTGCGGGAGGGAGATGGAGATTATGTAACTCGAGCACCTCCACCAGCCTGCTGTACACGCCCGGCTGTGTGCAAACACGCACGCACATCAAACACACCCTCGCAGTGGTTGATGCGTTCTTACAACTAACAAAGGACTTTTTCCAGTAAACAAAAACAGACAAAAAAATGGAGCCGAGGTGATCACTCAATTTATCAGCAATTATTTTGATTTATTTATTTTTTTTTGTAATTTTTCAAGCAGAAAAAACACTTCACAGCTTCCACATTGTGAAGATTTGCTGATTTTCAGACACAATCAAGGAAAATAAAGGAACAGGCAGTCTGTTACTTTAATCAGGGTTTCTGCAGATCCTTAAAAGGTCCTAACAGGCATTCAATCGATTTAAGCAAAAGTAAGGCCTTAATTGATAATAAAATGTCTTAAATAAATCTTCAAAAGTGCGACAGATGCTACAATACGGGAAGTAGTAATTTATTAATAATTTTTGCCCCTGATGTTAACTATAATCTAACATATAATATAATAAAAGCACACTAATTTTCATTGACGCCACACAGATCAGGAAAGCAGAACCAACAACACTCAGATTTGTGTTCTGGCCGGGATGCAGAGGACCCACCGTCTGCTAGCTTGTAAAATTGCTCTTAAATTTCATTCTGAGTGGCATTAACAGTCTTAAACTTGCCTTTAGCTGTAGGAACCCTGTAAATGTTGGAAAAACTAAAAACAGCAACATAAGAACTGCAATTATTAGTCAGATAAACAGTTAAAAAAATCAACAAATTTGTTTTAATGTTGATCGTTAGTCCTCAACGATCCTTGTTTTACGACAGTAAATTGAACCTTTTAATTTTGCAGATGAACCCTGAGCTTCTTTGTTCTTTTGTATAATGCCAGTTTTATATAACATGTAAAATATTTCCTTTTCTTTAACGGTGAATCATCAGTATCACTCGCTGAAACAAAACACTATCATGTGACAATAACTATAATTAAACAAGGCCGTCTCAACCTTTAATAGACTCAACAACAGCTGTGCGATGCACGAGTTCTGCAGAATTCCCTGTCACCTTTCAGAGGGAAGTCTGCTGATCTTATCTCAGCTTTTTTCCTCCTGTGGCCTGCGGAGGAGACGCAGCGTTTCTGCAGCCCTCAGCAGCTGACCCGTGCAATAAGTGGTCATGAGGGTTACTGTCAGCATCTGACACATTCTTTATCTTCACGGACACGCCCGGACAAAGAGACGGCCTTCAGGGACACGAAGCGGTCTGAAAGCACAGACCGAGAGAACAGGAAGTGCTCAGACGATGATGCAGAGCAGAGGAATCCCCCCTCGCCGCACCGAGAGTGTCCCATTACTCTGCAGTCCTTCATCATCAGCTGCTTAGAGGGGAGCGCAAAGTGACTCCCCTCCCTCCCCTCCCTCACATTAGTCGGACTGAGAGCCGGAGTCGCTCGCTCTATCACATCTAATCGACACAAAAGGATGAAGACAGAGAGGATGGAAGATGGAGGGCGAGCAGAGGTGCAGATAGAGCTGCATATTGAGCCTTAAGACATCTGAAAAGTGCGTAACATAGAGCTCAAACAAGAACATTTTTATGATTGATTTAATATTTCTCTATTTCTACATATTACATATAAACCAGGTCGTATTTAAGAGCAAATGAAGTAAAAAAAAAACCCTGTTTAAGTCAGTCTCTGAGCTGTAATGTACTAGTAGCAACAAAATGCACCACAGCAAAACAGCTAAACACAGTTTGTTTGTAGCTGCTTCACTTGTTAATGAAAAGCTTCCATATATGTAACTCAACAGATGTGGTTAATTTTGGATATTTAGACAGTATAAAGGCCAAAAGTTTGAAAGACGTATGAATGAAGCCTCAAGTCTTTAATCAGGGTGAACTTCAAACATTTTCTGTTTTTTAAATGTGAAGGTTTTATGTTTTTCTCTGTTTCATGTTGCTGCAGCGTTCTGCACGGGTCTGATTTTAAAGACACACTCACGAACCAGAGCCGCAAAGTGCAATACCGCACAAACCTCGCAACACGTAAATGCACGTGATTGGAGCGATCTCAAGCTCAAGTTCAAGTACTGAGGTCCCAGTGAAAGCAGCAATGAAATAGGACATTAGAATCTAAAAAAAGTAGAAACAACGAATAATACAATGAAATTAAATAATAGAATCTAAAACTAAGCAAGAAATAAAACAATATAGTTTTAACGGTGACACACAAAGTCAACAGTCAGACGGTTAAAATAATAAAACATTAAATTATTCGAACTTTCTTTTTATTTTAATAAATTCATCATCCAACACCCACAGTCTGACATGCATGACCATTTTTCTCACCCACAACCGAATGCCGAAATATAGTTTTTTAGTAATTTAGTAATTTAAAGACATCTCCTCTGACATTTTGGACAAAATGTTACAAAAGAATGAACAATGCCCCTTATAATTTCTTTCATGTCTTTAAACGTCTTTCTTTTGTCTGATCAACAACCCAAAACCACCGAGACAATCAGCTTTCAAAGATATGAAACAGAGAAAAGCAGCAAATCATCAAACATCACATCCAAGAAACTGAAACCAGCATATGTTTGGCATATTTTTATACTTTATAAATGGAAGACAAAAGTGATTTATTTACTGTCAATCAAGTATTCAGTTTCAGCTTGTAATCCACAGCACCGATGTCAAAAACAGTCGAGTATTATTATAACAAAAGTTTCTCTGATCATCAAGTATATCCAAGCAGAAATGTGTTCTTCACTGGCTCATCGAGGACTGTTTTTCATTATTAAAAGAGTCCTACAAAGCCTGTTTTTGATGAATGGCTAATATTAATGACGGACATTAACTCTTATGAATATTTAATCGCAAAGACTAATAATTATCAGGGAAGTTTAATGAAGTCTCATTTTTTACATGTATTTACAGACAGAAACGAATGAAAACATTCTTCCTTAGTCTGTTTTCTTTCTCTCCCTTATTTTTTTCCATTATTTTACTTTTAACTTTTAATTAGATTTGGTTTTGTTCAGTTTGCTTTACACATTCTTCATTGATTCACTGTAATATGTTGTCTTGTGCTTCATTATGTTGTTTAGCTATTCAAAAACTTAATAAATCAAAACTTGAATTAAAAATAAGAGCTTTCATTGAACAATGTTTGCTTTTTTCATGATAGAGTTTCTAATCTTAATTCTAAAAATGCCAATTTTAAAACAGAATTTTATTGACAAGTTGTCTTGGAGCTGCTTTTGTTCAAACATTTCAGAAGGGAGAAAAAGAAAAATAATGATTATGTTAAAGTAGAGGACACACAGGTGTTGTAGCCGCACTCAAACATTTGACGATAAAGAGCAACAAGCAGAGCAGAAGTCGAAGAGGAGGGTTTGGTGCATCTGAAAACCTCTCAACACAAAATAAAACACTGAAGTGGAGTCCTGCTCTCTCTGCAGGCTGCAGATCAGCTGCTGACTGCTAAACACCGAGGAGGTTGTTTATGTGCAGCGTGCTGAATGGAAAAACTAACCAGGGCAGGTAGGAGTTTAAAAAAAATAAAAAAAATACCGCCTTAACTAGAGCTTCGAGCTGGAGACCTTTTTAATAATGTATGTCAGTAAAACCAGGGGGAGATGTTGAACTCAAACAAGTAAATCCACATTTCTGTGTATAATTGTGTCTTTGAGTTCCTATTTTATAATAATAATAACAATAATTAGAGGACATGCTTGGAGGCAATACTTCCTTATCTCGTAATAATTCGTGACAGAGCTGCGAACACGGAGCCAACAAATGAAATATTGATCACACACAAAGACAGTGGTTTGGTATCTGTACAGTAGCGCTGCCCCCGCAGGAAACTGGAGGTGGAAGAAGCAGCAGACTGGAGGCCGCTGATTATTGGGACTGCGTGGGCACCCTTGTGAAAAATTGATATAACGAGAACTCCACTGGGTGGGTAGAAAAGTGTGTGTGTGTGTGTGTGTGTGTGTGTGTGTGTGTGTGTGTGTGTGTGTAGGGGGTTTAATGGTGCAGGCGGGGATGAACGTAAATATATAACCTCTTCTATCTTATCAGACCACATACACACATTTAAACCCCCAGCAAAGTAAAAAAAAGAAAAAATAAAATCTGCCTGCACCAAAATAGTCGAGAAAGAGCCAGACTCCAAACACAATACAGAGCAGCGACGCCAAGAAACACTAAATAATGATTTCCTTCCCTCGCAGTCACAAATCATGGAAGGTGTGAAGACTGTAAAGCTTGTTTTTGTTTAGGATGTAGTAAAATAAATCACAAGAAGAATCTGCAATCAGTTTCATTATTGATTCATCTCAAATGTTTGTTTGTTTGTTTTTTACACAAAAATCAAGGTACGAGGTAGATTTGTTAGTCATTTTTTAAATGAAGTTTAAAAAAGGAAATTAAAACCTACCCTTAATTCATCTCTTTAATTTGAATTTATTTATTTTTTGAGGATTTTCATCTTACAACAATCATTAACAAGGACATTTTTACATTAGCAGGCAGAAACATTTATGTAGAGCTGAGTTGACAGGGTGATTAATCAGCGTTTATTTTAATATTTCATCAATTGCTTCAGTAAAAACACATTCCCAGCTTCCTGCTTTTCTTTGACTCATGTGAACTGAATAAATTATAAGTGTGACATTCACGGTGACTTCACCATGATCCTAACACTGTATCACCCATCAGATGAATTGATCTGGAGAATAATTGTTAATTGCAGCCTTCTACATAAGAGCTGAAGTGACTAGTTTGGATAATTGATCAGATAATAAACACAAAAGTCATTTGCAACAATCTGCACACACAGAATTGTTTGAAAATGTTTAATGTTGGGTAACACGCTGCACTTGTCACTGTCACTTTTTAAGCCGTCAACCAATCACAGCAGAGGAGGGGCGGGACACATGCCATAAAGACCAACCGTCACATCATGTACAAATGCTGAACAGCAATAATAATGGAGGAGAAATGAGCACTTGGCCTTACAGGCTGGCGGTCCGTCCTGTCTCCCTTTGTGTTCAGCCTTCCCTTCATCCAGACCAGGTAGGTAAACTACCTTGCCAACATTTTTAGCTCTGTGGATACTCTGTATCATAGCAACAAGAGCAAACAAAGCGTCTCAGCTGAAAAAACTGCTGCGCCCAGTTGGGCGGTTTCAGAAGAGTGCCTTGCAATTTCAATTAAGAAAAAAACCTTAAAGTAACACCAGCATTTGTCAAGCGCATATCGACCAACCAATCGACCAGCCGACCAGAAGGCGTCAGCCCTTTTAATTTTACTATTTCTAGCCTCTAAAAAATGATTCAACCAAAAAAAATCACTTCTATACTTAACTTGTCCAAACTGCAAATTACATCTCCAACTGCTTATGACAGGTCACTCTTTGCTTTACGGGGTCACGATCCAAAAAGGTTTGGAAACAAGAATATATTTTAGGAATTATTTTTAAAAAAATAACAAAACTTTCCCAGTATTCAAAGTCATTATGTCTTCTAAATGCTTCTTTTGCTTGACTAAACAGTGCAAAATCCAAATATATTCAGTTTACAATCCAATCAGCAGAGAAGGGAATCCTCAGCAGTGGTGCAAAAAAGTATTCAGATCCTTTGCTTTAGTAGAAGTACTCATACTCAGCCTGGTCTTACTTTGGAGGATTAAAACAAACAAACAAAAAAATTCCCTTCGTTCAGTGGCCCTGGGCTTCAGATTCGGACGACAATACACACTCAGATGTGTGTATGTGATGCACCTGGCTGTCAACAAGCTCCGATGTAAAACACATCAAACGGGATCTTTTCCTAACTCTAACCAGGTAGTTTTGTTGCTCAACAGCCCACCCCTTCAAAAGGCTGCCCCTAGCGTCATTACAGTGACGCCCCCGCCTAAGAGTCACAATATGACTAGTTGGGATGAGATCATGTCATCGTCCAAATACTCTAATGTATGAAATATGAAAAGTAAAAGTATTTTATACAGAAAAAACGTCCCAGCTAGTTTTGCGCCATTAAATATTACACCATTATACCATTACATTAGTAATACAGATTTGGCCAATTAAGTTACGAGGAAGATTTATTAATTATAAATAATAATAAAATAAAATTTTAAAAAAATAAATGTATTTAATAAATGTTTTCATTCACATATATATATGTATTATTATTCTTCTTATTATTATTATTCTTATTATTCTTATTATTATTATTATTTAAAAAAAAACAATAACTATCAGATAGATGTAGCGGAGCAGAAGTATAAATTAGAGGAAATGGAAATACTAAAGTGCAAACACTTCTGATCCTCACAGGTGGAACTTTGGCCATTTTTTGATGAATGTTTCACCTACTGCTCTATAAAAGTCCTGACTGAACTCTCAACTTTTCACTTCAGATTCCTGTCATGTTTGAGCCTAACAGTTTCAGATAAGACGTGAAAACACTCTTTGAGATTCAGCGGCGAGCCCTCGACTGTACACAAACACCCACTTCTTTCTTTCTTTCTTTGCAGAGGCCAAAAAAAAGTGGAAGTAAAACAAGCTGCACGTCAAACTTCATCCAGTCAGCGTCTTAAGTTCCCCTCCGGGTTTTGAGGTGCTGTGACACAAAACTAACTGAGCTCAGTGAGTGACGGGCGGTCGCCGTGTCAACGGGCCTCGTGGGACAGGAAACACAAACACAAATTTTGCACATACAGAGACGCATACAGTGAGCTCTGTTCGTCAGCAGAAGAAGGAGGGAGGAGGTCACATTCAGCTCAGACTGTGTTTAGTAATCATGCTAATTACAGCTGAACTGATTATTTGTTGAATCTACTTGTTGATTGACAGAAAAAGTATGAAATCATTGTTCAAAGCTCAAATTTCCAATACATATGACAAAAAAGTAGCTGGTTTCTGTTTCTAAACTGCTGCTTTTCTTTGTTTTTTTAAATGACAGTTAACTAAATAACTAAAAATGCAGCTGACTAAAAATGGAAACCACATTTTCAGTTTCAGCAACCAAATCTGACGCCTGGTTTCCAGCCTGGCATCCATCTCATAAAATGAGTGTTGAGCTCAGCCTTAATCAACTGTGAAACTTTTAGCTGCAGCTAATTATAAACACTGTTTCAATACTTGTGTGCACAAATCTAAGCACTCAAAAGACACTGCAGCCACACGGGCTCGGAGACCGGAGAGCTTTAGAGCAGCAGTTCATAATAAAACTCAAACTTCATCACAAATTAAGCCGAGGACTCACACGTCAGCCTGTTTTTCTGGCTTCCCGCAGTTTCTGTCAAATCATAACTGAAAGCAGCGCTGCCTCCAGATGAAGGAACTGAACGTAACTTTAAAAATCACGCTCAGGCTTGACTGTCCCTCTGCCCACTTGTTGTTGGTTACCGTGGCGCCACAGGTGAGTGACAGCAGCCTGACTCCTGCTTCCTGTCCTGCATATTTCACTTTGACGAGAGCTGTCTCATTCCAAAGAGTGGAGGTATTCTGCTGTGGACTTTTAGTAGAAGTGAAAAAAAACCCAAAGCAGCACAAATAAACAAACCTTCAGCAGCACGCGCACACGCACACACACACACACACACACACACACACACACACACACACACACACACATCTGACCTCAGTGTGACCAGCGACACACTCACAGAGCAAACAGCCACTTTTAACCGTAAATAATGCAGCGCATCTCCGCGACTTTCGCAACAGTCTATAGGACAAAATGTTCGCTTCTTACCCTGCTGATGTTTCATGGAACAAACATCATGAAGCTCCTTTTGTTCGGGAACAAAAGGCAGCCAGAGAAAGAACAACAACTGCACACACGCATACACACACACACTCCAGTGTCAACACAAGCAGTCACAAGTCTGTGCTTCCGCCCTATCAGCTGTGGCTCTGCAGCGGTGCGGGGCGGTTTCCTCCGAATAAAGTGACGAGGAGGGGAATTCCTGTAAGGCCCAGGAAGAGAGCGAGGGGGGAGGAGGGCCTGCCCAAACAGAGCAGGCCGGGTGACGTCACTTAAACCGGCTTTGGCACCCTCCAGGGGATCCTTCTCTCTCGCTCTGTTTGTGTCGGAGGGGGAGGAATTTAATGCGCCCTGCCAAACGCTGGTTGCCCAACAGCTCACTCACCGGGTGAGGAAGACTTCCAACTCTCGTCCTACAGCTTCTCTTTCAGTTCCTTCTCAGCATCGAGGCTGTACCTTAAAAGCCGTACAGTTTCGGTTTGTTTTTAGTGGTTTTAACACGAGTAAGGCTCCTTTCAGACATGTTTTAAAATATTTTGTTCAGCATTTAATTTCTGGTCAAAATCACGCTCAGGTAAAATTACAATGTTGCAAATTTTAAGGCAAATTTTAAGCACGTATATACATTTAATCTGTTTACAAACTGTGCATCCATCACAGTATATTAATTAACAACCTGTTTTCATTACCTGGATACATTTACTGCATTGTGTCTTCTCGTTAAAACTTCATCTTAACTTTCCTTAGTTTTGTCTTGTCCATGTTTCGTAGGACAGTTTGGTTTTTCTGTTGCTGTGTCGCCTTCTGATTATCCTGTTTCTGCTTTTGCTTTGTTTGTCAAAACAATGTGTAAATTCTGTTTTTAAAGGTGCTTCATAACTAAAGTTTTTATTACTAGATTTATTTCATTTCAGTCGCCAGAGGAAAATGCTGGCATTGTACGCTTCTGCAAACCACAAATATATTACAATTGGACATTTTTTAAGTATCATAACAAAGTTTTTAAAGTGACGTAGTTCTGGTGACATTTATATGAAGAGACTTTATCATCGGCCGTTGAAAGGGAAAGTGGATGGCGTGACACCTAGCTGAAACTGCCACTGTTCGAAATAAACAATAAAACCGGGTGTTTTTTAACAAGACATTGCTGCATTTTCAGCTCTGGTTGTGACAACAAACATGAACTTTTCCAAACCAAGTTTTGTGCCTGAACATAACCACACATCAACCACAGGTTGTTGGACATAAAGAAAGTAGTACTATATCTGCCACATAAACTACATTTACTGTGTACACAAGAAGAGTCCATATGAACCGCCTGCTGTGGTATTCACAACCTCATTAGTGGAGATTTTTTAAGAAGTTCAAGTACAAACCTTTGTGTACACAACTTCCAATGTCGAGCTTAGCTTAGTTAAACATGAGCTTATGAGTTCTGTTTGAACCCATCAGCAACATACAAATGCTACATATCCATGGTTTGCAAAAACAACTTTTGGTTGTTTTTTTTGGTTTGGGTCATTAATTTATTTTGTATTTTATTTCAAATTTTAAATCTTGCACCATTTAATGCCATTAAAGTTTTACTTATATGATTTCCTTTTAAATATATGTTTTTATGAGCTTAAAAGGGCAGATTTTGCTCTATATTTAAGACATGATTAAGTCAAGTCAAGTCAAGTCAGTTTTATTTATATAGCCCATTATCACAAAACATGGTTTGCCTCAGAGGGCTTTACAGTGTACGACATCCCTCTGCCCTTAGACCCTCACATCACCCAAGGAAAAACTCCCCAAAAAGAACCCCTGTAACGGGGAAAAAAAAGAGGAAGAAACCTCAGGAAGAGCGGTAGAGGATTATAACATAAACATAGCAAAGGACAAAATTTAAGACATTTACACCATAAATAAGTGCCAAAAATGCAAAAATTAGTGCGTAGAAATTCACCAAAATGCAGAAAACGAAGTGTTTGATGCTCAAAATTCTCTGGCGGAAGACCCCTAAATCACTGTTTCATGTGTCTTTCCAAAACTGAAACGAAAGCTGCGCCCTTTAGCTCAAACATCCAACTAATAATATGCAAAAAACATTTCGCCTGGAGGGGGTTTTTAATCGTAACATGCATTTTCCTTTTTTTTCTTGCTGCTTTACATTTCCATCTTTGTTTGATAAAGTTAATCTGATTTAATGTAAAGCTCATAAAGTTTCATGTTTGAAACAAGTGCTGTTCTTTATCTTTAACTGAAGAAAATCAGTGGAAAAAGGAGACACCCGGCAGCTATGTTGTTTTTTTCTTTTTATAAAAAAAAAAAGAGAGACATTTAAGACTGTGTGTGGGTGCCTGGAAGTGCCCGTGAAAACTGCAGTATTTTTAAAGTCAACATTAAATTGTGCCTCTGTGGTAAACACTGACTGACGGACTGACAGAGAGATGTTGACACTGACAGGCTGAGATAACGCTGCAGGGTCTCAGTCAGAAACAGCCTGCAGGTCACTGTGGGAGGGTTTTTAAAGGGCCGGGTCGATATTTAAAGGAGGGGATTCACCCGCTTAGGGCAGACAAGCTGACAGCCGACAAGCGTTACATAAGGACGACCAGCCAGGCGCTAAATGACAGGAACATCTCCCCCGAGATGCTCGCCTGTTCATTTCACCTCACTGTATTGGGAAAAAAGAGGAAGCTGCCTCTGCTTTATTTTTTGGATTAGTCATTACGGGGAATTCTGAGGGTTTTACAGTTCGGCCGCAAAAGAGGTTCAGAAAATCAGATAAATATTTACCCAGGGCCAGGGACAACAAACAGTGTGACCAAGCAGTTTTTGCAGTGTCATTGCTGGGGTGCCGAAGATAAATACTTCACAGGCGAAAGCTCCAGCATCAACATCATGCTCTGTAATTAGGCCGGCCAAAGCAACAGCAGAAAGTTGGTGTTGGCGGACTGAAAGCAAAAATAAGCACTGAGTCACTGAGTTCTTAAAAATGACCTAAGGAGGGATCACTCTGCAAACACTGCCGCTGTACGTGTGTGTTTGTGTTCAGGACGCAGCCTCATCCCTGTGGGAACATCTGAGCTAATGACAGCTGAGCTGGTGATAATGCAACAGAGCCTGAATGAAGTAATCCTGCTAGTAACCTCTAATACTCTGCCCTCTGCGTGTGTGTGCATTAGGTTAAAGATGTCTGCAAACACACACACACACACACACACAATCACACACATCCTCTCAGTCAGTCAGCTTGAAAATACTCATGAATTGAATCTTCTTTGTTGCCAAAAAAACTGTTTCTATCCTCTCTGCATTGAACCAGACGCCTACGCCGACCCCTTCATACTCTGAATACCAAACTGAAACCAATCCAAAACCACGCGGGGAGGAACCATGAATAACAAAGCTCAATCGCAGAGTTAGACGCTGTTCAGAAAGCTCCCGTCGCAACCTTCCTTTTGCTCGGCTTCATCGCAAAACGTTAATGTGTACAGTCGCGATCAGAAACACATTCAGCCGCACACAAAGGCCACATTCAGATGGTCTTTTGCTGTCTGAAATTAGCAGAAAAAAAAAAGACCAACTTTTATCAAAAGTAAAATGTCAAACTGCAGTCTGAAACCGGTGTGGTCACTAAGGACGTTTACTCAAGCACACTTTGAGATACTTATTTCAAATCTCTTCTACTTTTAAGTGCTACTCCACTACATGGTGTTTTTATGGCTTTTATTTGATAGGACAGATTGAGAGATGACAGGAAATGGGGATGACATGCAGGAAAGGGCCGCCAGTCGGACACATAGCCTCTGAATTTGGGGCTCGCACTCAACCAACTGAGCAACCCAGCACCTCATTGTAATTCCATTTTTGGCCACTATGAAAACTGGCCTCGAAGCCCAGTAAACTTTTTCAGGGCCTGGACCATTACCACGTTTGTTCCTGCCCTCTAATACAACCCATAAGCCAGTGTCTCATATAAGCACCCCTACTGGTTGGGTTAGGGTTAGGAAAAGACTGACCGTTAGATAGTGAGCAACAAAAAAAATGAAAAATTAGCAAGAAATTTGTAAAGAAAGACAGAAAAAAGGAAGACAAAATGATCCAAAAATTAGCAAAAAATAAGAAAGAAAAAAAAATTACAAAAAAAGAAAATAAAAAAAACAGGAAATGACCTAGAAAAGCTTCTTTTGAGATATATATTTTTTAAATCTACTATTTTCTTTCAATTTGTGAAACATTTCTTGCAAAGTTGCCTTTGCCTTTTTCCCAGTGTCTTCAAAGAAATCACACCATTTTGCTTTGAGTTCAAATGGTTTAAATACTTGTTGAGGTTTTAAGGGTTAAACTGCATATTAAGTTCTTAAAACTAACGCCGTCTCAAACAGCTACAACAGTAAACGTTGTGTGCACACTATTGCATCAGTGTTGTGCCTAATAATGTCATGTTGTGTAACAATAATGAGTCCCAGGTGTATTGATAATTTCACTTTTGATACTTTAAGCACATTTCACTGATAACACTTCTGTTCTTTTACTTTAACTGCAACGCTTTACTTGTAATGGAGTATTTTCACATTTAAATATTGGTACTTTCACTCAAGGATCTGATAACTTCTTCCACTGCAGCTGAAATTCCAGAGCAGCCTGAGCACGACCGTTTACCATCAGAGACACATTTATAACTCGGAGGCATTGACGCAACCCCGCGTCCAATCAGAGGAATCTAACACAATTCTGGCCAATAAGTTTCATCCGGTTGACAGATGTTGCTCTCGTATCTCCGAATCTAATCACAGCGCCATCCTCACTGCGGGAGAAGAGACTATTACAGCCGCCAAGCCTTCTAGGAAAAAAAGACAACTCTTAATTAGATCTGGAGCTTACGAGGCTGAGAGCAGCGAGAGGCAGCGGGTGTAACAAAAGGCAGTCAGCCTATCCAGGAAATAAGGATCTAAAGGTACACGAGGTCATTGATCATGTTACAAAACAGCAGAGGGATCCTGCTCAGGATCAGCTGCTGGATCTTGGCTGCCTCTCACCTATTCTCTTCCTCCCTCCTCCTTTCTCCGCTGTTTCAATTGCAAAACAACACTCGTCTCTCAACCATCAGCCTGTCCTCCAAACGCTGCCTCCCACCGCTCGCTGCTCGGCCCTCAGGGGAGGAGCTCAGATGTAAATGAACGCTGCTGTGATTTACAGTAAGTGTATTTAAAGTGTTGCACATGGAAACATATGAGACATGTTAACGGCATCCAGTGAACATAAGCGAATGTACTTTTCCTGATTGTAAACTGAAACATATTTCTCCTTCCAGGCTGTACCAAAATAAGAGCCACAAAGATACATTGATCAGTCAAGCAGCAGCTATTGATTAATCACTGTGTTGTTACAGTGTGCAGTTTTTCACACACGTTCATTTATTTACCGCCAAGTTCTGAGTTTCCGTTTCTGAAGGTGGACCGTCATTAGGAGCGCAATCGAAGTAAATACTGTTCAGTTATTGATCGCACTACACTGTTGGATTTCAGAGCGTACGCTGGGCACAGATGAAGCACATGAAACGCACAGTGACAGTGAAACTTAACCATTGATTGCACTGGGTCTAAAAGTTTGCTTTCACTCGCCGCTGTAGCAGCTGCTTCTCTCATCCATCGATCTGATCTGATCAGCTGTGTTCAGTTTAACTGATCAATTATCTATCCCACGACTCAAACTCCACAAACTGCTGCTGAGGAAAAAAAAAAACAAAAACTCATGAAAAGCACCACCTCTGCTGTGTTCACTGACCCACAAATATTGTCCAAATATTGAAAGAGAACATAGAATAATAATTTTTAAAAAGGGACGCACAAGCCACACAAAAACTGTTATGCTCTTGTGAGTTTTGCATCTTGTTTATGTTATAATTTATTGTTCATTTTGCTTTATTTATCGTGTACATACCTTGCTTTGATATCCCTTTGCTGCTGTAATAATGCATATGCCCCCATTGTGGGACTAATAAAGGATTATCTTATCTTAAAACAAAACTTAAAATGTTTATCTCATTGTTTTCTTAATTTGCAGACATTTATAGTTAATGGTCTTCTTCTTTGAGTTAACCGCTAACAGCTGATTTTTAAAACTCCTGTGGTGGGTTAGTGTTTTCTGCTGTATGTTGTTACAACGCAATCTCATCCCATTTGTTATATTTTGCCACTTGGGCAGAAAACCTGCCGTTACTAAAGTCACGCCGCTGCTGCCAGTCTTTTGCATATATTTTGAGGCACAAGTGGTTGGTGTTCGGTTTAGACATCTAAACTTCGTGGTTAAAGTTAGGAAATAAACACCCAGCTCTGAGTGCTAAAAACACATTAACAGATGTTTGTTGGTTGTTCTCTTGGTCCAAAGTCTGGTGTTTGCTGGGCCTTTAAACCTGCCCTCCTGTCCCTCCACCTGAGTAGACATTCATGTTATTCAAACTACATTTGTTGCTCTGAGCGTCTTACAGATGCTAAACGCTGCCCAAGCGGCACATTTTGACGACCTGGGTTGGCTGTTACGGTGTGTTTCCATCATACAGTGTGCTGTAGCAGTGTGTTATTACACAGCTTTGCTGTTCTTGATTCTGATCAATTACGGTTGTTATCCTGTGGATAACAGACTGCTGCTTTAGATGACATTCAGATTAAAGACTGGCGGAAGCAATAAAATCAATCAAAATCAATCAATCTTAAATTCAATAAAATTATTTTTAAATCAATATTTTGTGTTGTGTCATTGATTTTTTTAGTAAGTAGCTATGTACAGGGTTGCCAAACATTTCAACAGACTGACTATAAAACTTTTTCGCAACATTTCAAGTAACTATAATTAAGAAAATAAAATCCTGCACCACTTGCCTGGCATTTTTCAAACATCATATTCAAACTCTATTAAAACACAATTTTAGTGAGCTGGCATACATGGAAGGAGAGACAGAAACTGAGGAGAAAATGAAGAAACGTATGTGATGGTAAACAAACGTCACACATCGACACATATTAGCGCTACGTTATGTTGACAGCTTCAGAATATAAATTTGTTATGTTACTTAATATGAAAGGTTATCCACAAAAGATTACTATAACAATTTCATTGCACACAACAAAATTCCATGACTTTTTCCAAAACTTTACTTAACTTTCACTAAATCTTTTACTTTTAAAGGCCTGGAAAATGTGGTTGTGAAATTCCATGACTTTTCCAGGTGTCCCTTGACCGTGGGAACCTTGCATGAAATAATCAGGGTAATGTACAGAGAGCAGAGTCATTATTGCAAAATAAACCCCTGTACAGTGACTCAGGACATCATCATGTCGGGGTTCATTTCACAATGACGACTCGCTCACTGTATTATCCCTCACTTGTTCCTGTGTGTCTCTCTCATGCAGTGTGTTGTTGCAGTGTGTTGTTACAGTGTGCTGTTCCTGCAGTGTGTTGTTACAGAGTGCAGTCGGCTCGCCCGGAGAGACCGGTGGCCGGCTCTGCAGACTCCCACAGGGCTTTCCTGCAGCTGCTCTGAGGCTCTCTCTGGTTTCTCTCTCTGCGGACGCCGCCAGACAACCATCTGCTTTTATAGCTCATTTAGCACATACACGCTCTCGTATATACGTGGCCAGCGCTGCATGTAAACACAAGGGGGACATGTCTCGACAGTGGCCACAACAGACAGCCATGTGCATGTCAACCAGTGAAGCGTTATCACCATAGGCTGAAATCATCTGCCTTTAGAGGGATTCACTCTCTGAAAAACTGACCAAAACATTCAATTTTCACAGAAATACACTATTTCTTTTTACAGAAACACGCCTGACTAACAGTATGGTGGTCAGCACAGTCCAGAAACTGCATATGAGCCATTCAATTGTTAACATCTGACACTTACCACCCAGAGAGAAGCTGTGCACTTAGGCCTGCGCAGTATCACGGTATTACAGTATACAAGTGTATTCAGAAATCCCAACGGAGGGATTTTCAATACAGGCAAAAATACCGTCACTTATCTTTCTATTAATCTCATATTGTAGCGGGTGTAATGAGGATGTTTTGTATGGAGTGCACATCTTGCACCACCAGAGGTCAGATTGGTGCAACAGGCAGCTGAGCTTGCTGCTAAAGAAAACGTTACAGGACGTAAACAGCCGGGCCACAACAGCAGAGAAACTGCAGGGAAAACTTGCGTGTAATATCTTATTCAGTGAATTAACCGTTTATTTTGTACAAACCACAGCTGATGACTGTTGGAACAGCAGATTAACTAAACAACTAGCAGGACTAACCTAGACAGTTTCGGTGAGTTATTTTTGTTTATATCTAGTTTGAATAGAGTGCGTTTTACTTGAGTAGACAAGGCAGTTAAGCTAGACTTGGTTCGGTGAAAGAGAGAAACATGAATTCAAAAGGTTTACGACAGTATTTGTCTGTTTAACAAAGAAAATAAGTGAAAGAATAGTACGTTTCTTAACGTCTTGTGTATTTTTTAGACTGTAAATGCCAATAGAGCTCATGGAACGTAGTGAAGTTGTCAGTCAGCCGGCGGCGGCAGCTGCACACAAATACCATAATATACTGTATACTCCGATGAAATGTCAGGAAGGTATTAAGGTACGAAAAATTAGAAACTGCCTGAGCCTATGTGCACTCTTATAATGCTGCAAACTGTTGGTCTAATTACATGTTAGAGCTTCAACTAACAATTATTTGCATTATTCAATTCATCATTTGGTTCATAAACAATTAAAATGGTCACAAATAATTTGTTTTGTCCAATCAACATTTAAAAAAACCCCAAATCATTCATTCATGAAGTCAATTTTAAAATAAAAACAGGTTTTAACACTGGTCATATTCATCAAGTTGAATTCTGGGAATTACAGGGAGGTAAAAGCAGCTTTTGACCTTTCATATACTTCTAATGGATTCTGCCGCTGCTGCTTCTTTCTCTGTGGTGTTATTGTTGCCACCCACCTCCACGCCATTCACTGCTGTTACTCTGCGCTTTCCTCTGCCATCAGCAGTAGGCAGGAGGTAACGTTACATAACCACACCGAGCACGGGAGACATGGCGTTCCCTCACTGTCCTTTTCTCTTCCTCCTCCTCCTCCTCATCTAAATCCTCAATTTCCCCACCTTGTCTTCCCGTCCTCCCTCCTTTCTGCCTCTTCCCATCAGCATCAACCTTTTACTCCCTCCCTCTACATTTCCCATTTTCTCCCTCCCATCTTTTTCCTGCCTGCGCTGCCCACTCCCCTCTCCTCCGCTTCTATCACATCAGAGTTTAAAAACAGTACAAGGACGTGCTAACCAACAACATGTCTGTCTCTTATAAAACTGCTCTGCTCACATGTTCCCTGATCTATCTGAGCAAAAATATGACTGCAAGTCCTAATTAGTGCTCAGTCATTTTCATTATTGACTAATCGTTTGGACAATAAAACACCCATCACTGAGCCCAAGATAATCTCTCTAAATGACTTGTTTTGTTCGGTCCAAAACCCAAAGATATTCAGTTTCTTATGATGAAAGACAAACCAAACCAGCAAATTCTCACATTCAAGATGCAGAAACTATTGCATTTTTGGTGCTTACAAATCATGAATGATTTATCAAAATAGTTGTAGCTCTACTAACAATATCCCTTCTTCATGATAATTGTCAAGTTTGCATTCAAATGTAGCACAAACTTGAACTAAACTTCTAGAAAATCTGCTAAAGAAAAATTAGACTTTATGCCTATTTCTTGTGTGAGGGTGGGGATGCAATATTTTATGTGATGACGACTGTATTTGACTGCATTGTATTTGTGGACAAGTAACTCAAAACGGGATTAACTCGTGAAAATTGATTTCTTGAAGAAATGCTGATTATGTCGCAAATGAAAAATGAAATGCATTCAGAAGCACTCAATAAAAGAAAAACAATTATTAAAAAAGGAGAGAGAGAGGAGGAGAATTTGTGCCAGTTGCCATTAACCCCTGTTATGTGAATATTGAGAGTTGGTTTATTGAGGTAAGTTGGTGGCACCAATTCTCCAGTTGGAAGAAACCGTAAAAGAATGGATAGAAACGCAATAACGTAATTAAAAAGATGGGATGTACATATATTGTTTATGCTTCCTTCATGTAGTAATCTGAGTACAGTTACAGACTCCTCATTGCTCCACACAGATCTGATTTCTTTGTCTCTCCAGTAGATATTTAAAGGTCCAGTGTGTAGATATTAGTGGCATCTAGTGGTGACGTTGCAGACTGCAACCAACTGAAACGTCTCCCATGAGCTCAGCTTGTAAGAAAACTACAGTACACCTAAAACACAAATGGCCTTATATAGAGCCTTGTATAGATTTGTCCATTCTGGGCTCCTGTAGATTATAGTGCACTCTCAAAGTAGATATAAACAGTTCTTTCTAAGGTAACGAAAATACAATGACTATCAGCTTCAGGTGACTGTGCACTGATGAAAACATCGTTCATATCCGCATAGCAGGTCCTCTTTTACTGAGATCGCCATGATGCACCACCGTGTTTCTACAGTAGCTCAGAACGGACAAACCAAACACGGCTCTAGATGGGGCCATTTGTATTTTAGAATCAGCCATTGTGGTTAGAAGACCCTCCATGACGAGAGCTTTGACAAAAAAATATTTTAAAACATGAAACTACTTTATTCAGTGTTTTTACCAGTTTCAACCACCAGGTCCTAGTTCAAGCTCGTGGCCCGTCTCTGACATGCAGAACAGCGTAGGAGAAACACTGATTTGTAACGTGAAACAGTTTCATTTAGTGTTTTTACTTGTTTGAATTACCAGGTCTGTTTGTTTTGGAGAGGAGGAGACCTCTGGGGATAATTAGGCTCTTGGAAAAAATCTCAAGTTATCAGACAAAAAAGGTGAGCACACATTAGCAGGTGCTGGGGTCCATCTCCGATATGCCGAACAGTGCCGAAGAAACACTGATTTGTAACGTTACAGGTCATAATGACCCGGTCCGGTTGTTTTAGAGGAAGAGACCTCTGCAAATAATTCAGCTCCCGGTAAAAACCTCCTGAACACTGAAGGAATTCAAACTGGGAGAAGTTTCAGCTGTTTGCAATCTGAAATCCTCGTCACTATTTGCCACTACAGCTCCCTAAATCTTACGTACTGCCCCTTTAAGTCACATGCTTCGTGTACATAATAATATATCCATTTAGTCTGTTTCCATTTCACTTTCATGTTTATCAACACATTTTTTAATCTAATCCTTTTTTCATTCTGACCTTTCCACTAACTTTTTAAAGTGCACATTTAAAATTTCCATAGAATTAGTTGAATGGAAACTTTCAAAATGCAACAAACAGGAAATCCTGCAACACCGGAAGATTAACGGCGGCCGCTGCTAAGGTGAATGTTTTTAGGAGCACTAATAAGATGACGCATTTATAAAGAAGCCTAATGAAATTACAGCACAAAAGACAAAAGGAAAACAAATTAACAAAAGGACATTTGCAAATCAATCCAATGAGGAGTGCATGCAGCCACGCTGACCTCCCTGTGTTTCTGCTCTGTAATCGTTACATCTACTCTTACGTGAAGCCGTCCAGCAGAGCGGGAGAGGGAGGGCGGCTATGAGAGTCTGATGATCTCACGGTGTGTTGAAGAAGAACTCACAAGTGTCTAAGTTCAGCTCTGCTCTATCTCTGGACCGAGCTGTTGCATAACACCAGCAGCTCATCCACAGGCTTATCCTGTCCTCATGTTGTACGTCAGCTGCTGCAGCCTGGACGCTGCAGACGAACACGCCGCCTCAGACTTATTAGTGCTGGGGGGGTCAGAGAGCCGCCGGAGCCGTGAACCCCATGACTGATGTTGTTAGAAGAAGATGGAAACTGGCAGTGGGAAATATTTTGGCCGGTGTTGGATGTTTTAATCAAGTTTTAATGTTAGAAAATTCTTCAGAAACGTGTGCTCTGTATGACTTTTACCTTCTTTTCTGTTAGATGCAAACTGTTAATTAAGTACAGCTCAAACAATTAAACAACAAGGTGACTATTGCGGACATTTGATCATCGTTTCATGCAGAAACATCAAACATTTCATAAATCCAGCTTATCAAATGTGAGAATTTACTACTTTTTTTTTCTCCTTTTCTATTATAGTAAACTTCTTCTTTTATATTATCACATGTAGATGAGCAAACTGCATATTTTTGGGTTTTGGTAGGACAAAAAAATCGATCTGACATCACCTTGAGCTCCATGACACTTTGTTAGATACTTTATCAATATTTTATGACTTTTAAGACCATAATTAGTGAAAAAAATCAATGATCCCTGTATGAGCCCTAAAATAAGAGAAAAAATGTGATTCCTGAAAAATTTAATTAATATTCCCATCACAGTATGTTCAATTCCTATGAAACACTCAAAACAGCGAGGCAGGAAGGGGAACAGCGCCAAACTTTGGCAAAATTGAGAAGAAATAAAATGATGTAATGACACAGGAGAAAGAGAAAATGAGGAGGAAGATAAAGTCAGACAACAAGACTGAGCCCACGCTGAAACAAAAAGCTGCATCGAGGAATAAAACACAAACTGATGAGCACAAAGAGGAGCTCTGGCAGCACAATACCTGTTGGGACGCAGAAGTGAACCAAAGAAAGTCGACACTTTCTCAGAGAGTAGCTGCCAGCCTGCTCGCTCGCTGATTTTCCCTCCCGGAGTCAGTTGTGCTTACGGGGGAACACCTGACATTCCCGACCCAGACAGACACTTTCCCCACCAATAACCGCTGACATTCCTGCGCCTCCCCGAGAAACAGAAAGAAAATGCCACAGCAGAGCGGAAAGCCGGGCGTCTGGCTGCCGTCTGTCCTCACACACTCACGCACAGCTGTGTCGCTGCGCTTTCACTTCTCACTTCTGCCTGGTTTCTCCACTGTCAGTGTAGCAACCACGCTTCTTCCTCCTCTCTGCCTGCCTTTGTGTTCCTTCTCCCTCCCTCCTCTCCTCTGCTCTCCTCTCCTCCCTCCTTTTTTTTTTTTTTTTTTTAAAGTCCCTACTCTAAATCAGGGAAAGCCCTCCCTGCTGCCTGCAGGAGCGCTGACTTCGTTGAGCTGAGCTGCAGCGCTCTCTCCTGCTATAAAAAAAAGCAAAACAAAGCAGGATGGAGGCTCTAAAAACAGCACTAATTCCTCTGCAACTCACACACACACACACACACACACACACACACACACACACACACACACTGTTACCATCAGATTAGCAGCTAACCTACTTGCTGCATGCAACCTCCCACGGCCCGTCACAGTCTATAAATACTCACCTATCTGTTCTGTGCATTGATCCTATCGGTGCAGGGGACAGACACAACTAATGACAGCACTAACAGGAAGAAGGTGTGTGACGTAGAGGGTTAACCTACACTTGAACGCACCATCGCCTCACATCAACACACAGGGAATAAACTGCTGAGTACGGATGATTATTTTAAGGATTTTAACTTTTTTTATCATTTACTTTGCACATCATCTTCTCAATTAATCACTATTTTATGTCTAAGATTGTAATTACATTTTAACTTGCAGGATTTAAAATTTTTTTTAATTTCATTTTGTTGGAAGGAGCCTGCGAACCAATAAATTCATTGCCAGCAGCTGCTTCACTGCAACTGTTGTGCACATTACAATGAAGAACTTGAACTTAATCTTTAGTCTTTAACCCTTTGAAACATGGATTGACTTAATTTTTCTTGTGCTGCATTCAGACACCTTTACAAGTATTTATTTATTTTAGTGTTTTAATTTCTTTTGAAAACATGGGAGAGAAGGCACTGACTTGGCAAGAAATGTCCTGCAAATTGCAAGAATTAGTAGATTTAGAAAATGATTTATTAAAAAAAAAAAGCACAAAATATCCATAAAAGTAAGTTGATATTCATCATAATTACATATTTAAAATTATCTCACAGAATTATTTGTTTTGTTTTCAATGCTTATGTCTTCATCTTTATTCTTTTTTAATCCTAATTTTTGAGGATTTTTTTATAATAATAATAATAATTTCTTGCTAATTTTTGAGCAATTAAAAAAAAATTACTCAAAAAAGTGCAAAAAAAAAGTTTT
The DNA here is from genome assembly GCF_026936395.1 of Plectropomus leopardus. Classification (NCBI taxonomy): domain Eukaryota; kingdom Metazoa; phylum Chordata; class Actinopteri; order Perciformes; family Serranidae; genus Plectropomus; species Plectropomus leopardus. The sequence goes on along the minus strand of NC_142192.1, from coordinate 26,355,338 downwards.
TTCTTTTGTTTCTGTAATACAATGAGAGAATTATGAATATAGTGTTCTGGACAGTTTTGCCCCATTTTTGATAGTATTTACTAATCCCTTCCTCAGCTAATTTCCAGAGCATTTCCTTGTCACCTTATACTAATTTTCCAATTTTTGGGACATTCCTTGCCAAGTTGCTCATTATGTTTTTTCTCGTGTTTTTGAAACTTACTAAACCATTTTTTTTTTTCAGGTTTCAGAGGTTTAAATGCTAGCGAGAGGCATCTAAATGCATCACAAAAAAAGTTGATATTGATCCAAGTGTTAAAGGGTTTAAAGAGCTGTTTCTAATATTCTGCTCCCTCTCTTCAGACTAAATAGAAGAGTATCTGTCTGTCCTTCGATTTTCTCGACACTGTTCAACAACTTCACACTCGGCGGGTGTGCCGCTGAGGACCCGCTGAAGTGCAGTTTTGAGTGCGAGCTCTTGATATCTACATGACATATTTATTAGTTGCGTGTTATGTACACAGTGTGAAGTATATTGAGAGGGAACCCCTATCAACTTACTCTCTGTCGCTCACTAGAATACATGATTAAGAAAGAGAGATTGAAGATGTGACATTGAAGCAAAATCCGAAATTTCAAGCAACAGAAATATAACTTTCAGAATGAAGCTTTTGGCCCAGGAAATAGCCTGCTCCTGCATTTTATTGGTTTTGTGTGTGTTAACAACTAGACTTTCTCTAAAACCACAAATTGGTATTTTCACTTTTCCGTTTGTCAACAAATTAAAGCAAGATAAAGATGTGTGTTAATTAGCGAGGTTGCAGCAGGTGCAGGTGCTGATGAGGCGGAGACAGCGGAGCTAGCAACAGTTTCCACTCTTGTTCCCAAACTAAGCTGTTCAATGTTCTGTTCATACCAGCACTACAGGTGAAGATACATGTACAGTCTTCATCGTACGATAACTGGACGAAACTGATGATAACACACACCATCAGACAACACCTGCACACACACTGCTGAGACTCACTGTTAGTCATTCCATGCACATACAAAAAATGTAAAAAAAATCGCGGTTATAAAAAATGTCTGGATTTCATTTTACGAGGCACACCTGAACCAGAGACTGAGTCACAAAACGAAGCCCTGCAGGTTCTCACACACACACATACACACACACACACACACACACACACACACACAATTTTTGAGCTCTTGAGACGCAGTTTCACATGCAGCTTCCTAATTTTTTATTCTAAATGTGTTTGGAGGTAGCCAGCAGCTTCACTTCATGCTTTGACTATAATCATCCAGAAAGCAAAGTCTAAAAATATCACCAGAGGATTTTTCTTCTCTGCTCGAGGAGGGAAGTCGCAGCTCAGAATTCCCCAGAGTCTCTCCCACCCGTGAGGCATCGAGAGCTCAGAAACCCCCTCCCAATATCTCTCCCCATGGCAACAGCAGCTAAAGGAAGAGATGGCCCGTGTTACGCAAGAGGATGAAGCTTTGCCAGCAGGCAGGCACCCCTTCCTCCTCCTCCTCCTCCTCCCCCCTCCTCCTCCTCCTACCTCTTACACATATTTTCACAGCCTCCCTATTAACCCTCTTTACATTTGTCCCTCTCGCTCTCCTAACCTGACATCATTCCCTCTCTCTTTCACGCTCCCTTTCACACCCTCAGCTCTGGCGCTCTGCCATCCTCCCCTTCCCCATCCTCGAGTGCTGCTTTTGCCCCCTTTTCATTTTCTGCTTTCACCCTCTCCTCCGGTCTTTTTCGGAGGCATTTATCTTTGCCCGAGTCTGCAGAAACACTGCGATGCTGCTGCACGGCTGAATGGCTTCCCATTTTTTCCCTTTTTTTTAAAGAAGCTATTTCTACAGTCAACTGACCCGATGGCTTGAAGGAGGCTCGATGAGACCGCCTGACCCTGCTGAGGGGAGCGCGAGTTTCTCATCGAAAAACCTTCATCACATAATCAGGGATTTTGCAGGGGTCACCAAGTTTAAGACTTTTAAAAACTCATTAAAACCTAATGATGTAATGAAATGAATGCAACCTGGATACAGAAAATGGATGGATCAACAAATTAAAAAATGATTAATTCATTAAAGTTATTTTCATTAAAATTGACACATGAGCTGACGAGCTTCACGGCTGCTGCAGTTAACAGTGCGAGGAGTGTTTGTTAGGGCTCATTTATTCTACCTATATGTATGAAAATAGGCACATTCACTTCAGATGTGATGGCACTAGAGGCCACGTCTTCGCGGTGTCCTACGGTGATGTCTCTTGAAGATTTCTGGTGGCCCTGCTCAGTTTCACCGGGGTCTATAAGCTTTCACATATCTACATAAACACTATGTCACTTTGCACTCAGTAGTATATTGTAATGTTCATTTTGTCTAAATTATTTGTATTAGGTTTTTATCTTGTTTTTAGGAACACGTATGTTTATTGTCCGCGTTTGTTGAGCCACGTCTAAGATTTTCTGTCAATAGAGTTTTCTGAATCTGAACTAGTTATATTTAAACATAATTTTCAGGAGGCAGAGTTCAGGGTTGACCGGACGATGCATCACGTCACCTGACTGCCACCTGTCACTGCTGTCTGCACTTCTGCAACAAGCCGAGGATGATGACCAACAACCTCCTGACCTCCCTCTAAATGTGTGCGTGTGTTTATGTGTGTGTGCCTTTAAAATATTGACCCAACCTCGCTGACCCCGCTGAACCTTCCTGATGACTCACAATCTGTTTGGGGGCTTTCAATCTTTCACCATCGACCCGGAGTCCACGAGGGTCCAGGGCCGCCAAGGACGAACCCCCTCACCCCTCCACGCCCCATCCCCCGACACTGACGGACTCCTCAGAGCGTACCGCGCTCACTTCCTCCCAGTCCTCCTCCACATCCTCAACCAAGCAATACCTCACAGACACACTCACACCGCGCAGATGAAACAGCACATTTCCTGCTGATGGCAACACCAACGAGGAAACAACAGAGTTTATGAATGAACAGGCGTCTTATTAGGAGGCGGGGCCCCTGTTTTGTTTTAAGAGGCCCTGCGGAGGGAAGTAGTTTGCTGACATGTGAAGGGTCCACTGATTCCTGTTAAACGCCCACAGTCTAAAGTTATATCGCTTTCAGCTCTATTATTCAGCATCCTGCTTTCTGCTGACCAAAGTGCGTGTCCCTGGACTGTGAATTAACTGTGAATTTACACGAGAGTTCGTAATGAGCCTCTTCTTCTTTGACCGGATAATTCAAGATTCCATTTAAAAATTTTGACAATTTTAGGCTATATTTTATTCAGGATTCTTGGACTGCTTACGGAAAGAGAACACTAAAATTTAGGAAATTTTGGTTTATTTTATTAATAAAAAAGTGCTTTGTTTATTTTTTCTCAAACAGTGTTGCTCAAAATAATAATTGATTAATCAGTTAAGTCTATTGAGTAATCGTTTACTTATTGAGACATTTATCAGGCAAAGAAAGTCAAACATTAACTGCATCCAGCTTCATAAATGTAAACATCTGTGGCTTTCCTGTCGTATAACATTGGAAACTGGTTATATTTGTATTTTGTATTGTTGGGTGGAAAAACATTTGACGATGTCACTTGAACTCTGGGAAACTATCGATTGTCAGTTAAACATTTGGCACATAAAAAAATATCAGCCCAATCCTAAGCTTTCTAATTAAATGTTTTAAGTAAAAGCAACAAATGTGAGTTAAACACAGACATAGTCATGATGCAGCAAGCTCAGCTTAACATAAAGACTGAAAGCAGGGGGAAACAGACGGCCTCGTGTACAAAGTCAAAAAGGCGCCATTCAACATCTCTGCAGTTCTCTTACTAAAGGCCCAGACGCATCAAACCAAGATCCACCGCTGATGTAAGCCAACTGTTGCATTGCCTCACATCGCCAGAAAATACACAGTGAAGACTCCTGCCAACAGCCAAAAAGCACATATCTTCCTCCACTGTGAAAGGAAATAACTTTCCTTACCAACAGGCGACCAGTTAACACATTAACAGCACAAACTGGTGTAGAAAGAACAAACGATATTTACCATACACCAGTCAACAATAACACAAACCACTTCTGCTGAAGATCTCCATCTTCAGTCTTACTCCCTCTTGATTTTAGCCCTTTGTTTACTTTCCTCACTTCTGTTTTTCTTCTCCTACGCTACGCTGAACTGCCAATCTAGTGCCATCTATTTCCATCACATTAGAGAGAAGCCGGACATTTTTACAGATGATAACAACAACACTCTGCAACTCTCAACAGGTAAGAGGAGAGACATGTGTTTTTGTTTTGCGGTGAGCTGTTCCTTTAAAGTTTCGGTTTGTGAGTCTTATCAGGGGGACCTTCAGGAGCGTCCTCAGCTGCTGTGCCCACCAGATGTTGAGGGCAGGTGGGCAGATGGGTGAGAAGGCAGAGGTTAGCGGTGTGGTTTCCTTAAGGTCAGGCCGTGGGCTGTATTTATCAACAGTGACACTTGCTGTTTCTCTGCTGCGTGGGACGTCTGCCATCATCTATGCAGCGCAGCAGCCAATCAGAGCACAGCTGTGTGGGGGTCACATGCATCAGACGGGGGAATGACTAACCATCAGGCCTCGTGTGAACAGAAACTGTTGCTTTGCTCACAGGCGACAAACTGAAGCGACCCTCGCGTCCACAACACTTGACTGTCAGAGGACGTGTCAGCGTGCTGTCTTCAAAAAATCTCCACAACACTTCTCTGCTTCGCTAGAGATCATCCGTCACCTCTCCTCACTGGTTCCTTAAAGCACTGACTTTTTGTCTTCTGCTTCTTTAACACTTAGTGATCTGTGGAGAAGCTCAGAGAGGAAGTAGTGCTGCAAGTTTAACTGCACAACAATTATCTTGAGTAAGTGGGGTCATGATTTCTGAAATAGGACGTTGCTGTTTAGTTTTCCAAATGTAATTTTTGCCACTTTGAACAACACAAGCCCAGTCACACCTAAATCCATTATACTGGAGAGAAGCTGATATCTCCAACACTCGGCAACTCACACCAAAAAAATCTAGACTGATAAATAGCACTACAGGTAAAATATGTACTCTTAATTTTAAGGTGAACTTTCCCTTTAAATGTATTCTGTGACATTTAATTCAGCATGATGTGTGTAATCACTGCAGAAAATAATTCAGGGTTAACTTTCCAGATGCTGTGAGCAGAATTAAGATGCTGACATTGAATTAATTATGAGCTATTGTGTCGCTGCAGCAAACTGCTGCCATCAATGCTAATAGCAGAGCGGCTTATAAACATACATGAGGGAAATCAGAGTCAGCAGCTCTCCTGACGGCCTCATGAATCAATGCATGATGCGAGCGCAGACTGACTGGACGCTGGCTGGAAAAAAGGATGACGAGCAGAGATGGGGGATTCACAGAGGAGGTTTTTGAACCAGCTAGGAATGTCTGAATGTACCTCCGCGCTTGTCACTCACAAGACAGGAGGGGAAACACCAGATCTAACCTGACATCCACACACGCAGCCATTTTCTCCGTCAAACCTCAAACCTCGCTGCCCCGCTCTCTGCCAGGTACTCGGGCTGAATTGACAGTATTGTTGCCCTCTCCTCTTCTTAGAGTGAGCTCTTCTTTTTCCCCTCAAACCCTCTCTGACAGCTCGACTTTAGTAACAGTCCTCAACTTTAAACCCTTTCAGAGGTTGAAACACAACATTTCTGGCATCATCGAGCTGTTGAAGAGCTGCCTTTTTGTCATTCAGAGATACTGGGTGTGTCCTTTACATTTAAGAAAAGTTTTTACACTTATTGAGATGGAGAAGATGGTGCTTTGATAAAAAAAATAAGTGCTGTGGAAATCAATAGCTGCTTTTACATGCAGATAGGGCCGCAACAAAGTCCCCCCTTTATACCCCTGTACTATTACACACAGCCAACAGACGGCAGCATCTCTCTGCTGCAGCGGGTGATTACGTACCGCGAGCAAAAGAGGTACGATGGGTGTGATGTTTAACACATAAGCTTCCGCCTCTAGGGTGACTTATAATATCTCCTGCAGTGGGTCGTACACAGAAACACATCATCGTGCCACCCATTGTCACGACTTTCAGGCTTTACATTTTTCGCAGACCTTGTTACGACGCTGTTACTACCACCTGTCCTGGCTCAGAGGCACGACCACTATGTTCCACCTGTATGCAGTCAGACGTTATATACAAAACAGCATGAAATTCCCGGCTCAAACAGGCAGTGTACATGCGGCTTATTTAATCGTGATCATCATGACATATTTGAATCTTGTGTTCAAATGTCCACTTAAGAGAAAAATGGCAGCAGATGAAAGCATCAGATCTGTGGAGCGATACGGGAGACTGCAATCTCTCTCAGATAAAAACATGACACGAACATAAATGTCATTCAACTAAAACACAAGAAACTTGTGCTCCAGAAAAGGATAAGCACTAAATGAAGATCCAAGGGTCACTGATCAGCTATTATGACTTTAATATAAAGGCCAGAGAGCAGTAATAGAAAAGGAAGAAAGAGGAGGCAGAGTCAGGGTGGCAGGTCAACTCAATCACCAATAAAACTGGTATTGTACGTTTTGGCAAACTGTGGACACATTACATTCTTGCATTATTTTGCAGCAAAGTTTAAGTGTCTCAACAATGCTGTGGTGAACATGTGGTTAGATTTAAGCACAAAAATCACTTGGTTATGGTTAAGAAAAGATGTTTTGGTTTTAAACAACCACGTTTGGGGCGTCCAGTGGCTCACCTGACAGAGCAGGTGCATAGGCATGTCACGTGTCCTTGTCACAGTGGTCACAGGTTCGACTACAATCTGCTGCCCTTTGCTGCATGTCATTTCCTCTCTGTCTCCTCCCTCACACTATAACTGTCATATCAAATAAGACAGAAAAGCCAAAACATGTTTGGTGGAACAAAATCCACTGGCAAAACACAGGCGGATCGGTGAAAAACATCCAGGATCTGTGGTTCAAATACTGCAGTGATAATGGAGATGTTGGGCAGTGGTGCATATTTCTTTCTGTGCATGTCTGACCCTGTGCTGCTGTGATTCTTCAAATAAATCTTCAAATCAGTGGATATGAAATTATTAATACAAGGTTTCAGCTAGTAAGACTGCTGTTGTAACTTTTATTTATTCAAAAGTAACTCAAGTCCTTATTCAGACATGTTAAATTTAGATTAATGTAGCGAGGCGAATGTCTTTCACCAAGCTTTACTCTGCATCTCCCACATCATCATCCCACTTTCATCCGACGTTACAGTCATAGTAACCCAAACTTTCCCTGCTTTTTACCGTTTGCTGTGTGTTTGTATCAGCTCTTGTGTTTGTATCAGCTCTTCTTTAACCAGTTTTCTGAGCTTTTTTTCCCCAGAATGCCTTTCTGCCCTCCTTCGTCTCTCTACCCCTCCCTGCATTCGTAGGAGGTTCCAGCAGTAGGACACAAGGAACAGCACCTGCAGACCGAGACTCATGCTGCTCTGTTTCCCTGGCAACCCCTACATCGGGCTTTGCGTGTGCAAACCATTAAGCAATGCCAGCTCTGCATACACACACTCACACATGCAGCTGCGCACACATACACACAGAGAAAAAGCACCCCCCCACAACATCCCTTTTAAGGATTTCCGGCTTGAAGACTTTTTTTTTTTTTTTTTTGTTTTTCCAAAGCTTTTTTTATTTTATTTTTTTTAACTCCTGCAGCTTAACTGGCGTCACATTTTTCCCCACAATCATAAAAGCGGCCCTCCTGAGTACCAGCGGCCCCCGACAAACAGAGGCGGGTTTTGTTGGGGCATTTCTCTGCAGATGACATGCATCCTCAGAGCGCACAGGAGCTCTCCGCCCCCTCAATGTGTCATGAGCACATCTCCAAATAATGTGACGTCCAGCCTCGGCTAAGCTCCTGCGTCGCCAACCGCCAGGAGAATTTCTTCCACTATTTTGGGTCTCTGTGCTGACGTGTGCAGAGGCGAATCCTACTGCGCCCCCACCCTACTTTTTCTTTCCTTCCCTTCAGTCCAGCTCACCTTTCTGAGTTGCCAACATCAATGCAGCTCAACAAAGTTCAGGAAGTGGCTCCGCGGGCTGCAGGAGCTCACCTGCAGAGGGGAAAGGTACTAACAAGTTGGAGAAGGTCACTGTTCGTTAGCTCCAATTTGCCTGAGCCTTTCACTAACGCTTCAGTTTGAAAAGTTTTAACGTAATAATTTGACGGACTGGGCAGCGGTCCTTGTTTCTGACACACACACGAGGCTGTAAACAGTTGGGTCATGTATTTGCAGGGGGTTGTACGTAAATGGCCGAGTGGGTGGCAACACACACACACACACACACTCACACACACACACACACACACACACACACACACACACACACACACACACACACACACACACACACACACACCTGTCTCAGCTGGTGGTTGAGGTGGAAAAGTAAGGTTACTGATAGAAGCAAAATGCTACAAATTACAATGGAAACAGATTTAGCAAATACATCATGACGTACATGAAACTTGTGACATGAACGTCCTTTAAAGAGAAAAACATCAGATCTGCCGGGTACTGAGGAGACTAACCTTCCTCAAATAAATTGACAGGGTTTGCCACACGTTAATGCATTTGTGGCATCCCACTTCAATCAAAACATCTACCGCCAGGAGTTGATTTTCTCCTTTTGGAGCTGAACCATTTATCAGCTACTGGAATACATAAACTTTATTCACCTCACTTTTGGAGCGCAGAGCATACTCTGGACACAGATGGAGCTGCAAAATGCCAGGCTCAGTGAAAGTGAAACTTAACTGTTGATTGTGCAGGGTCTACAAGTTTGATTTCACTGCCACCTCCATCAGTTTGATCTGATCTGATGTGATCAGCTCTGACCAGATCGACAAATCAATTATCCACGCTGTGACTCGAACTGCTGCTGAAGAAAACCTGAAACTCAAAGAGTTCTGCTTGTGCTGCTTTTAGGGACTTGCCAAAACATACGAATTTAGAGAGGGGACACAGAATGATCAAGAAGGGACACACCATAGATGGCGCATATTAATCCCAATGGAGTTACCAGCCTGGCACATACACCAAAAAATGTGCTAACATATGGGTTTACTTCTGCGGTATGTGGCCCACTGAATATGCAGAGTGGTGTTTTCCCGGCTTGCTCAGCCCACGTTTCTGCTCAGCTCATTGACTTTATTTTAAGGTAACATCACAAACTTTTAAATAGTTTCTCTCAGCATGAGTTTTGCAAATATGAAACCACCCTGGATCAAAAAGTCACAACAGAAGGGTTTATTCAAATCTTTAAATCAAATCTTTATTTGTATGGCACTTTTCATACAAAGAGTAACACAAAGTTACAAGTATTATTGACCTCATTTGCAGTTTGAGGCATCCTGTAAATTGTTTTACACACTTATCATTTATATTGGTAGTGTAGGGAAACCGTTTTTTTTTTTCCTGCTGCAATATCGTGATTGGCTTTGAGTGCCTTTCTTGGGGGCCTGGGACTCTTGAGCACAAGATTAAAAAAAAAACAAAAAAAACAACAGTATCAACTATTGCCACATAAAGATTATTTCTGTTAGGCCATCCTGATTCAGGAATAAACATAACTGTTATAACCCAATCGCCGGAAAAAAATGTTGGCATGGTACATTTCTGCAAACCAAAAATAAGTTACATTTTTGCATTATTTTGTTGCAAATACATTGAAACTTTTAAGTTTCTGAACAACATTGTGGTGAAGGCAAAAAAACAACTCTGTTATGGTTAGGAACAGATCACCCACGTTTGGTGGCACAAAAGCAACTGAAGACGTAAGCACAGGTGGGTGAGAAACACCCAGGTTTGGTGGCACAAACGCGTCAGCTGTGGACGTCTGAGCAGCAGCAGCTAACGAATAATAGCTAATGAATGAGGCCTTGATCATGTGAACATTTTGGTCTCACAGGAAAATGCATCTCTGCCTCCACAGAGCGACGCTCGCAGCACAAGATGAAAAGGTGCACGGCTTAACGAACACACACGTACATGCACATGGCTGAAATACACACACACGCGCGCACACACACACACACAAGACCTTTCTGCACAAGCAGGCGGGCGGTGTTAGCTTTGGTATTAGTCATCAACGTCTGATAAACAGGCAGAGTTTGACAGACATTCAAACTGAGAGTCTGCACACAGCAAATGGTTTTTGGGGGAGGTGGGAGGATGAAACACTGAAGTGGGAGAAGTAAAATAACGCCTTTGTCTCATATGATCGAAAAATCAAAATTGTTGGCTTGTAAAATTATCTCAAAAAGTTGTTTTGTCCAACCAAAAGTCTAAAGTCCGAACAATCAATCAAAAAATAAGAATCAGCAATATAGTCAATGATGAAATCAATTGTTTGAGTAATATACATTTTAGCATTTTTGGTTCAATCTTAAGCCTCATGTGGTCTCAAAAAATACAATAATTAAAAATGTTAAAGTGAATTTTATTAAATTGAAAGTGGTTTAAATTGTGAGGGTTTGTTCAGTTACAGTCTTACAGGATTAACTGAGTGACCTTTGAGTGCAGTAATTAAAGAGCCTGTTAGGCTGAACACATTCAATATCAGGTCTTTGGTTCATCACTTAAACGTTATCACAGAAGACAAATGTCAGCTCACAACAGACGAAAAGGAAGATAGTATTACTACGAAAAAGGAAAATTAAATGCAATAGTTTAATTATTATGGCTAAAAATGTGTCCACAGATGTATATTTATCAATGCTAAACCACTTCTCCTGGTCCTCATATAATAATATTCAAGAAAACACTGAAAAGTAAACAAAAAACAAACAAGCCTTACATAACTTCAGATCTACAAAAAAAAAAGAAAATCATATATTGTTTTCAGCTTAGACCTGTGACCTTTTTATCCATCATATATTTTATTTTATTTTTAGTTTATATCTTATTTATTTTCAGTTTATCTATTTTATATTCTATTTTACTTTTAGGTTGGGCTTTTTTTGTGTTTATTTTTCATTATAGAGTCCTACGTTCAATCTGTACACTGCACTGTTTCTACTTTATTATTAACTTAATGTTGTAATCACAAGATTTTTTACTTTTTAATAAAAAGAAAAAAGACATTTATTTCAGGAATGGAAAAGAAACGAGCTCTGTTTTTAATGTGATCAAACATCCAAAAACAAAAACACTAATTCAAAGTGAAATGTTTTGCAGTGCTACTTTTCGTTTTGTCTCAGACCACAAAGACAACAGGTATCAGAACAGGGGGAAAAAACAACAAAAATGCAGATTCAAACAAAAGCACTTCCTCTCAGTCATCACTTATGACCCACTGCAAGTGTGTGCTGTATTTTTCTGCAAAGACTCTACCCTCTGCCTGTGTTTTTTTATTTTCGTGTTTGGCACGTTTATAGGCATGTACCTGAACTCAGGTGAGTTCAGGGCTTTACACAAAGGAAGCAACAAGGTGCCCGACCATAAGCAGCAGCAGGCATCCAAAAGACACTGTGCCAAAAAACGTAAATATAGTGAGGCAAAACAACAAATGAGAGTGAATCTGGGGTTGGCTTTTACTTTCATTTCACTGAGAATTGTGTACGAAACAGTAAAACCAACAACCCTGCATAGTATAAAAGTAGATATTCTTTGTTACAAGCAAAAGTCCTGCATTTAAAATTGACCGAGCACACAAGCATTCACATCCAAATATATTTAAAGGACAAAAAAAAGTACTCAGCAGCATCAGATTTCATGTTTTGTCCAAAACCTCACAATACTAAATGTATTACTGAGCAAAGGCGAGAAAACACGGAACTATCTTAAAAACTCATTAAAAAAAAAAAAAAAATCTGATTGATTTTAATATAATTAATTTTCCATCAGTCAGACTAATTGTTTGCACTCTGATTCCTATAATTAATTTGAAATCAATGTTTGTTTTCCCTTCAGCACCACATTAGTTAGTAAAAAAATAAAAGTTAATATTCTTATTTAATTTCACTTAATTATAATTTCTGGATTTAAAGTGTTTCACATCTGATTGTCGGTTACAAACATCGACCAGCTGCTGTCTGAAATCCTCACACATTAGCCGACTCACAAATTGGTTTCCTCTAAAACAGATGTTACCAGGTGTTTCTGAGGTTCCCCTCTTTAACGCCACGCTGTTCTCGTCACCCAGAGGGCGTATCTGTCTCTAAGAGAGAGAGAACGCCCTCCACTTAGCAAAACGCCCAGGGTGATGAAAAACACCGCCTTATGTGAGATACGCCTCGCAATTAAGAGGTCACGTAAAATGAAAAAGGACACAAGCTCCTAATATTCGTTTTCCATCATCAAAAATGTATTTTGCAGAATGTCTGAACCATTAAAACCCGCACGCAGTGAAAGAGATGAAGTCAATGCTTTTACTCCTCCATTTGTGAGAAGGAATAGACATTAACCCACATTTCAGGATAGCAAAGTGAGCTTTTTTTTCACCATATTCAATTTCATTCACACAGAATACAGCCATAAAAATTCCTCCCTCCCCGTCCCGGCGCTGCCTCTCTGTCAAAGTGAAAGCTTCTCCGAGGTTACCACTAATTCAAACAGACATCCCTGAACCAGTTTCAGCCCGTCTGTTGTAGTTACTGTTGCTAAAACCCCAGTTTATTCCTGCCTCTGGGAGAGAAGTTCCCTTTGTGTGAATCTCGCTGCGTTCGAACACACACACTGTAATTTGAAGGGACCGTACGGAAACACTGGTTTGGCTGCCTGAGCATGACACAACATGTAAAAATCCATGCACTCTGGTGAGATGTTAACCCTTTCTCTGCACCTCTGAGGCATTTACAGAAGAGAAATGTGTAAACAGCACAGCAGAGTCAAGCTCATTACCGTACAGCACATTTACATTTCTTTATGTACTTTTAATCTAAGTTTACACTGTAAAAACTTTTCCATTTTGGGACATATTTGTATAACCTGTACCAGGGTGTTATTCACAGCTATAGTTGGCTGACATTTAAGGGGCCAGTGTTGCTAGGACAGAGGAAGATAGCAAGCTAGGCTAACTAGCCTACAGTTGGAGAGTGGAATGACAAAGAAATGTACAAAGTAACATATAGAGTAACATACAGAGTAATGTAGGCCTAAAGAGCAATATATAAAGTATGGTATGGAACAATGTACAAAGTCGCGTACAAAGTAGCGTACAATGTAACAAGAGAGCAATATACAGAGTAACGTAAAGAGCAACATATTAAGTAATGTACAGAGCAGTGTACAAAGTAATGTCCAGAGTAGCTTGAGAGTTATGTGCAGAGTTACCTACAGAAAATGTATAGAGCAACATACAAAGTAACGTGCAGAGTAACGTGCAGAGTAACGTGTAGAGCGACGTAGAAAGTAATGAATGGAGTAATGTGCAAAGTAATGGATAGAGCGACGCATGGAGCTACATAATAAACTACAAAGTAACTTACAGAAAAGCAAAGCGGAGGACAACAGGACAAGCAGCAGCTAAAACATCAGCTTTTTGTCTGATAGAATTAAAGTGATTTGCAAATAACTTTAAATGGCCATAAAAACATATACTACACTAATCTGTACTAATCTAGAAAATTTAGGGGACATTGCGTATGCAGAAAAACAAATAAAACTTAAATCTCCTCTTTTATGGTAAAAGGTAACTGAGTCATTACAAAAACCATGAAAATATGTATGCATTTCTGAGCAAAAACTGGTTAGATACAGCTCATGATTTACAGTAAGTTCTCTACTAAGCCAGTGGTTACTGAAGCAGTGGTGTGGTACGCAGGAGACCCTGACTTTGGGTCGGACAGGGAGATTAAAAGGGATTGAGAGGGAACCTCACAGCAGGTTAAAGACAAAGCACAAGGCCGGGGCAAAGAGCTGACAGCAGAGGCGTCACAAACCTCTCTGACCTTCATCCTGAGGGTTAAACGAAGCTCACACTGCAGCTTTAAAAGCAACAAACAAACAAACAGCTCCATGTCCAGCATGGGGGCAGCTCTGGGTTAGCGTAGCTGTGATTAGTGCCGTTTATCCTGGCCCTGGATATTTAACCACAGTCAGCGCTGAGGCCAAAAGCACAGTTGATCATTAACAGGAAGTTGGTGTCAGTTTGTCGCAAACAACTAAAGCGGCAGAAAAAAGAAACATGGAAATCTGACCTGTCTTCATCCTTTCACATTTTGGCCCGTGAAGGTAATTTTTGCGTCAGTTTAAAGCACAATAAATCCTCCGAACATTATTCAACCATCATAGTTTATGTAATAAAACACACAAACTTTATTCCTGTGCCTAAACATCCTCGTCAGCACAGCGAAGGACGTCGAGACGGATGACAAACTCCATATCCCTGCATCAGCTTTACAGGGTAAACATTTTCCACCTTGTTAAATGTGCCCCCTTTCACTGCAGTTGTTCAGCATTTATCACACAGCGTGTTTCCACTAAAGACCTGTTGGGCTCTGGTACGAGGAGACTTTTTATAAGACACGAGGAATGCAAGAGTCAGTTCTATAAACACTGGTGTTGGTAACAAGTCTGGGCATTTTCAGGGGCACTTTGAAAACCAAACGCCACACAGACAGATGACAAATACCACACAGCCACTGAAGACTGGGTGAAGACGGCAGTGGTGGATGAAGTATACAGATTCTTAACTACAGTAAAAGTACTTACTGCATACTGTGAACATGATCCACTACAAGTAAAAGACCTGCAAAACCTGGCAAGAAATGTCCCCAAAATTGCAAGAAATTAGTAGATTTAGAGTTTGTTTTCTAAATAGCAAGGGAAAATTTTCCACAGAACTATACTTAAAATGATCATAATTATATATTTTAAATTACTTTCATAGAATTGATATTATTCTTAAGGGTTTTTTCTCCAGGTCATTTCCTTTTTTTGTTTGTTAGGGTGTCTGGTTGGCTTTTTTTTTTTCTTTTTGGCTAATTTTCAGGTACTTTAATTTCTTCTAATTTTTTTTGCTAATTTCTGGCTCATCTCTTCTTAAATTGATGATTGCCTTCTCTTGTTTTGAAAAGAAATCAGTGGTTAAAGTATCAAAAGTAAAAGTACTCAATGTGCAGTAAGATGTTCTGTCAGTGTTTTCATGTTTTTATGAAAAATGTTTATATATGATGCTTTTTTCATAATCGACTTATCTGTTATGCTTTGCTTCTTGATGTCAGATAATTTAATCTATAACAAAATATCATAAGATATTTTAACATGTTGTGTTTTAAAAGTCTTAACTTGTAAAGCAAATTAAACCAACCCACCTGTACAAGTATAAAAAATTAGCAACACCGATATTACAGTACATATTTACTCACTTAGAAACACTAGCGGTGCAGAAAATCTAGTAGTTGGAATGATGTGGTTTAGCTAAAATAAACTTTTTGTTGGGTTTTACAGTTTCTACTGCACACATTAAGAAACCCTAATATTTCATGACTTCCCAGACTGCCTGGCAGCAGTCAGTATTATTATGTGTATTTCTGCAGCAGTCCACAGAGAGAGCGTCTGTCTGAAGGGGAAACTACTGTGTTTCCCTGCTTAGAGACCAGCTGTTTGAGAAAAGTAAACAAAGACCTGCAGCAGGGGGACAGGAGTTTCTAACTTCCTGCATTATTGCCCACTAACTGCGTCAGAGGACACACACACACACACACACACACACACACACACAGAAACCAGAGTTCAACATTAACATTTTTTTCCACTAGCCCAGTCACGCAGGTGGGTTAGAAATCTACTTGCCCCAAAGTCAATTTTTACTTGTCCCCGTACATTTTGGTTGTTTCAGTAGCAGTTATCCAATTATACACAAAGAATTAAGTTAAGTGTGTTGAAAAAGCAACCCTCTTTAATTGCCTAGCTCTCAAACTTGCAGTACATAGTTGGAGTTTCATGCACATCAACTAACACCAAACTAATCTCCTGTTTCCAGGATAACTAAAATGCTCACTTGCACTTCAGCTATTAAACTTTGGTTTTAAGCAGCACCACTTCCTCATGAGTACCCGACCAGTTCATGGGCAACTTTCAACAGAGATGGTAATGTTGCAAGATAGCTCACTCCTGAGCCACTTCCATCTGCAGCTCAGAGAAAAAAAAACAATGTGTTAAAGTCCTCTTACCAAGTTGCTAGATTTACTTGCCCAACGTGGCATTTAATTTGCCTCTAGAAACAGACAATCCTCATGCCACATTTTCACAAGGATTGGGTATTGTTTGGGTTTTTTCTGATAACAGTGCTAAAACGATACTTTAAAAAAAAAGCATAAATACGGATCAATACAAAGTATTTCTGACAAACAAATGCATGCGCGCTCTATCTTTTTGGCTCACTCTCTGTCTCGTTATTCACACTGAAATCTCTGGCACTGAAATGAGGCACCAAAATCAGAGTTATGATTCAGTGCGGTAGGTACTGGTTGTATAGGAAACCAACCCGAATTTCCACCAAAACACTTTTGTTACAGATCCTCAGAACTGTACGTAGCCTGTACAAACACGTACCTAACGCATAGATCTGTGTTGTTTTTTTCTGGATGTCAATAGCTGCTTCACTGCTTCCACAGAACAGGACGGTCCAACCTCATCAAACAAAAACAAGGAGTGGTAACAGTCTCTGTCACGATAAATGGGACACTTAAAAATATCTCCTTTGTGCACGGCGTTCTTGTAGAGTAAGAATAAGTATTTCTCTCAACCAACCATGAGGAAGCAGTGTTGCTAAGTCCACCTTTTAGGATCGAATCAGTGTGCTAGGTCCACAGAGGGGTGACGAAAGAACAGGACAGAGTGAAATGTGTCGGAAACTAAGGCTGTCCTGAATAGCATTTTCTGGGATCCGGAGCTTCGCCATTAATCAACAACAAATAATCGGAGTTTCAGTTTGGCGGGAGCAGGTAAAGACAGACGCCGTGCCAGCGCCTCGCGCCCCTGAGCTTCACCGTCAGGTGAGTGAGGGAGAGACCGTGCGCTTCACGCATGTGGGAGGATTATGGAGAGCGGGGATCCTGACGCCTGACAGTTTCAGCGCATCAGGTGAGAGAGTGTTAGTTGAGAGAGAGCCTGGTGAGCCTCAGACTGCTTGTTAGCGGTTGTGACACGTTAGTTTGTTAAAAACACACAGTTATTAATACAATAATCTGTGTCCAGTGTTCTAAATTAGTCAGTTAAATTTCGTTGTGCGTCTGAAATGATGCATGTCCGCATTTTAGAAGATATTGAAATTCACCTGCTCTGTGCCGCAGGAAACGGCTCCACGCGGGATGAGCTGCAGGGGGCTCATATGGTGGACACAGCAACACAGAAACGGCTCGACTCAGTCCATAAACCCGTTAATAACTGTTGGGTAAAATGATCATTCCTGTCACTGTGTGTGTGTGACAGGTGCAGCAAAGGGATCACAAAATCTGAAATGACATTTGCCCTCTGCAAAAGGGGTGGGGGGAGTAAAAAACTGAATACCTACCCAATTTCTTTGGGTCCAGCCCTTAATGGAAACACAAAAATGACTGTTCTAATGTGTAACAAAGTGAAGTGAACTGAGCCAGACTGCTGGTGGAAACAATGCTATTGTTGAGCCCTGAGGAGCACATAACTGTACACTAACGAGCCTCAGGCAGGTTAGAAATCAGATAATTTGCTGCTGAAATACTGTTTAAGGTTTGTATAACATTTGTGAAATTGACATATTAGTGACTCAAACTTTTCACCACTGATACTTTTCACCCTGATTGCCTTTATTTTGGTAAGCTATCAAATTTTATGAGTGAATCTCACAAATGTTCCCCTCAAGGGTAAATGATTCACTGAGCACCTGTGAGCAGTTTTTTCGGTTTCATAAGAGGATCAGATCATAACAGAGTACACACTTTAGTTTCTTCATTTGTCTATAGTCGATACAAAAGGGATACTTAACTTGCCATGCAGAGGGACCACATGTGCAAAATGCAAGATGGCCAGGGGCCAGTGAAAAATTAAACATTAAATGAAAAAAAAACATTAACAAAAATAATTAATATTTAAATAATTTGCCTAAAGAGGCTCTTGAGACAGAATCCAGCCTCTTTTTTAGAAACAAGTTCAATTTTATGCTTTTGTTGCACTGACACCTTATTTATATTGAAAGTACAACAAATTCCTTGTATGAATCTATTTATATTTTTTGTGAATTTGAAAAATGTCAGTGGGCCCCTCGGCACCTTATCAAGGGCCAAATTTGGCCTGTGGGTCGCAAGTTGAGTAAGATGACGGAAATAAAACAACGTGTGACAGAGAAGCTGTCTGCTTACACGTTGATCTCCCCGAAACTTATGAAAACAAAAAAATAAAATAATTTGCTAAATATGATTAAGTCATGAAAAACTTAGGGGTTTTCTGGAAGGTGCTTTTATTGTCTGTTCCCTTTTTATAGTCCAGTATAACAAACTAGGGCCTGAAATATAACTTCTCTGTACTCTTAAAGTACAGATTTATGGCAGGGGGTTTGTTTTGGACAGTATTAGATTACAACTACTGACAAAAAGAGTATTTTCTTTCACATTCAATAAAGTTCATACATGGCTATTTTGGAAATGGTGGATATAAAATTGCATTCAGGAGGTCATATAAAACACTCCCTATAAACATAAGTGAGGCTAATATCTTATCATGGCTCATATAAAATGTTACTGACAGCTTTACTGACAGCAAACTTGTACTTGTACCCTCCTACACAGGCAGGAATGTCGTGCCACCTTAAATTCACCTGACAGATGTCAGCAGTGCAGCCAGGTCGTGACGGTGTCAATAAAACAATTCACTCTTTGTGTCCCCCGACAGGACAAAGTGTGTCAAGACAGACTCCAAACGACCGCGAGGGAAAATGTTAATGTGGTTTCTTTTATACCAGAGTCAGACGGCTGCCAAGCCTCCGAGGCAGAAAGGGCCCGAGAAAAGCTGAGGCTTCCCGTCATCCAGCCAAAAACTGAAGTAAATACCACGTTTGCGTCTGTGCCGCTGAGATTCATTTCTACTATGTTACAAAGCAAAAAAAGAAACAAACAAACAGAGTTTAAGGCTCATTTAGCTTCAAGCACAATTTTTTTCAAAGCTAGTCTTTGGGCTTCAGGGCAGCAGAGTTTAAGCATGTGATAGCATGCTATGCAATTATCATTTCCTGTCTGATGAGGGAAAAACTTTGAGTGCAGGCCCGGAGGAGAGGTGACGAACTGGGTCAGAAGGCAAAACAAGAAGCCAAACAAATGTCTCAACAAGTTATCAGAGGATGAGGAAGTGAACCGGGTACTCCCTACAACATGTTGAGTAATTTCTCCAGAACTGGAGACGACGAGTTACATCAAGTTTAAGTCAACACCTCGAGGACACGTACTGTATTTAAATTATATACTACTGTTGCTTTGACTGCCTTTGAATTTAATCACTGACACAATTTAAATATTTATTAAAGTCTTAATAAGACGACAGAGTGAGATGCACATCGGCATTTTTTGAATCACAAATAAGGACGAGAAAGGACCAGAGAGGTGGTAACAAAGAAATACAAAGACACGCAAAACAAGATGCCAAACAACAACAAAGAGACACATAATGATGACGATCATAAGGAAACAATCACAAGATGCAAAATGACTGAAGGAGACACCAAATAACCACGAATCAAGGCTCAAAAACTACAAGAGCCGTAAAAAGACTACAAAACGATATAAAACAATGATAAAGGTACGCAAAATGACCAGACATAAAAAAACTCTAAATGAGGCAAAACAGCTACACAGGGCTACAAAAAAACTCCTGACACAAAACTGCTAAAAAGAACAAACAAATCAAGACTGATGCAAAACAACATGCTAAATGACAATAAACAAGGCAAAACAACTACAAAGGGCCACAGAATGACTACAAAAAGACATAAAAATGGCCACAAAGAGATGGAAAATTACCACAAAGTGATGCAAAACAACTATGAAGAAATACAATAAAACTGCAAGCAGACACAAGATGACAAGATACAAACAACAAAAAGACAGAAAAAGGTGCAAAATAACGTAGGGAAATACATAAAGACTACAATTAGACACAAAACTACAGCAACAACAAACAGATGCAAAACAAACCAAATAGAAATGTAAATTGACCACAAGAGACACAAAATAAGTGTCAACAATTACAAAACATCCATACAAAGATGCAAAACAACTCCAGACAGGCACAACACAACTACAAAAAGACATAAAAACTAAAAAAGAGACCCAAAATGATCACAAAGAGACAACAAATGACCACAAACATACATAAAATGACCACAAAGAGACACAAAATTATCACAAAAAGACATACAACTATTACAATGAGAAGAAACAAATGACATATTTGATTTGTGTCTCTTTATATCGATGTCTTGCTCATATGAAGGAGGGGTGGTGGGCTTCTACATGTCTCTGTCCAGGGGTCTAATGTCTCTTTTGAGTGTTTGGATTTACTAATAGGAGCCATTTATTGATTGTATTCCATATTAGAATAGTTCTAAGTATTGATTTGACATGCATTTATCTCACTGAATAAACCGTGTACCTCTTAGTAATGCACCGTTTATTATCACTGAGAAGCAGGGCTTTAAATTTGAGTCTTAGCACGTTTTAATAACACTACAAATGACGAATTCAAAAGTCTGTAAACCTCTCCTGAATCAAGGATCTTCCATTCTGATCAAATTACTGTCAATTATACCTCTTTCATGTCCAGATCTTTCACCCTCAAGTACAAAAATCCCGAAGCACTGCAGCAGCTGCAGCTCTATTGTCTGCACCACGAGAAACAAGGGAACAGTCACCATTAAAAATAGAATCGAGTTTCATTTGGCCGCCGTTTCTATCGTCCTCTGCTGGGGCGATGTAATGTACTGTTCTAAAACTTAATTATTTATGTTGTTTGGCCAAGTAATCTCAATGAAGAGAAAAGCGCAGGAAGTGTTTATATGATAAATAAACAGAGGGACTCTGGCTGGCTGCTCACAGACATGAGGAAATCTGCTGTGTGGATCTGCTGCTGGGGAATGGCAGTGATGCACATTTTCACACCCAGCATGTAACGCTGCAAAATCGTAGATCTGTGAACTGCAAACGTCTGTTGACACGTAAATCTGTCAATTCTCAACATAACACAGAATCCTTCAAGCCAGTTGGTGCTCTGTGTAAGCACGGGAAGATGCTGTATGCCCTGTCAGCACTGGTGTCTTTAACATGGACTTTTACTGCATTTTGTTGTATTTCAAAGAGTTTTCTGCTGCACAAGGATCATTCTCATCTCAAAAAGTGTCCGTTTTCTCACTTGTTATTCATACCAAATACTGTTTCAATAAATACTGCTCCATTTGACACATTTTTATTATCCAATATAACACAATATAATCACCACTGAGGGAGATCAAACACAAACACTGCAGCTACAGACTCTGCTGTATGTTAATACACATTTACACACAAGTAAAAGCCGGATTCCTCCGTCTACATCAAACACCTCAAGAGAAAAGCAGATAAGACAAAAGTGGACGTGTATAACATTATATTTCTCAAGGTAATACCGCATACGTTGTAATGTGTGTAAACACTGTTATATCATGAGTTAACAATTTTGTTACGTGTTGTTCTATTTATGCCATAATTACACACACCAAAGAAATGTTTGTTGCTGGATATGATCCACACAGAGCAGTGCGATGAGAGCCTCGAACACAAGCACCACATTTGCAATTTTTGAGATTTTTATGTTCATTCAAGACTTTTTTCAAAGTACAGCAGAATATGGTACTACTATTCTATCAAAATAAACATCTTAAATAAAAGGTAGTAATCCATGCATCTACTTTAACACTTTGAACGCAGTATATTGTCATTTGTATTCTGTCTAAATTATTGTATTAGGTATTTATTCCGGGGAAGTTTTAGGAGCATGTGCTGCATGTTTATTGTCTAAGTTTGTCTTGCACAGTAAGCTGAGTCAACTCTGAGAAAAATGTCCTTCATGACAGACAAAGATTTCTGAACATGAATCAGAATTAAAAACAAAACACCAAACAAGTCAGTTAAATTACACAGACTCCATTCAGGGTTCTGTATTGTATTCTGTACTACGAGTACCTACCAAATTACAACTGCACTAATGGGAACAGATTCAAGTTAAATCCATTGGTGTCAAATGACAGTACGCAAGAGCAAATTTGGGTGAGAATGAAGACGTAAAAGTGCAGAGAAACACATGAATTCAAACATGAAGGCCAGGTTAGCTGTGGCAACAACATACGTGGCTCTGATGTTTCATCGTCCTCCTTCATCAACCGATATGAACGAGAGACACACTGGAAACAAAGCATTGTGAACCGCACTGGTTTGACATTACAGACCTCTGCTAACAAACGAACTTCTACCTGCATCAAGGCCTTCAGGAAAATCTTCATAGACGACTGTCAATAGCCAGAACAGTTCGCAGAGGCTGACGGTACATGTAGTGTTAAAGTGCTTTGAGTGGCTCATAACACTTGAAAGGGGTCAAACAAGTGCAAGTCCAGTAAACATCCATCCATCTACTAACTATCACGTGAGCTCTATAAAGAAGCAAACAAACAACGCTGGCAGGGCCCAGCGTTGCCATACCAATGGAAAGTTCCTTCAACAAAAATCCAGGAAATATTTCTTGCATTTTATCATTTTGCCGTGAACAGATCCTGTGACATTATGGCTTCATTTTAAGGCAGTATCACCGACCACAACAACAGACACAGAAGACCACCTGCTCTCCACAAAACTATCTATAACAGTCCCCAAATCTTACTGTAATCATATTTCAGGAAATGCAGGAAGGAAATAATCACACTATTTTAAGCCAAACATCTCAAACCAACAACATAAAGTGATCTCATTATTAATCAGTTCCTCTTTACATCCAAATCAGCAAGCCAACCAGCAAACAGAAAACAGCAGCGTGAACTCACCTTTTAAATTCTTCGGGTTGTTCTGCTTGGTGCGTGGCATCTTTCCGCCCTCAGTTCACAGGTGCATCGTGGAGAAACTCTAACGATGGAGAAGAGCTGACTCCTGAGCTACAGTTTGGGTACATCTACAGAAAACACACAAACACACACACACATATATATAGAGAGATTTAGAATCAGCTAAGCATGAGCTGTGCAGATCAATACGTGAGCTCTACAGTGTGTAGAGTCCTGTGCTCTCACTCAGCAGCTGTCTGGGAGTCCAGGACAGAGTCACTGATTTAGTTTATTCCTCAAACAGGTGCCCCGAACACAACTGGACTTTTCATTTCAGGCCTCTCCTCTCTGAGCTGCTGGGTAATAATGCAGTGCAGCTCAGGCTACTGTCTGTCAGATAGAGGAGGTGTGAATATTATGTTCCCCCCGTATCAATATAACCTCTGCAGCAGCTGCTATCTGCCACTCTGATGTCAGACAAAAGCCTACAGAGGTGGAGGATCGCCTGCTGTTTATGGGAAAACGTCTGATTGACATGTCAGTGGCTGATACAGGGCGCCCACTCTTCACTTTGACGAATGTCAGCACCGAATGACGAATGATGCAAACAATAAGGTCCTGTGTGCGCCTGTGATGAACACTCGGGGCAGCTGGGCGGCCACACAGAGGATACTATCACCAAAATCTCCCTGCTGAGGTCAGATCACTGCAGAAACATAAAACACACCTCTTACAGGGGAGCTGTTTCTGCCCCGATGCCCTTTAACCCTTTGACACCTGGAGCAACATCACTTTTCTTGTGCTGTGTTTAGGCACCTTCAACGAGTATTTAAACATTGAGCAAATTGGTTTGATTTGGGGGGTACTTGGTAAAAAATGTTCCACAATTTGCAAGAAATTAGTAGATTTAGAGAATTATTTTAAAAAGCAAGAGGGAAAAAATCATTTTATTTTGTTGTCACACATTTCAAAAATGACCTGTTCATTAATATGTGCTGCACAATGCATGTCAATAAATGAAAAATCACAAAAAATAAAGAAAATGTTTAGGGAAAGAGACAATAGCTAGGGGAAAAACATTTATAGCATATCATAATTGCATATTTAAAATTATGTTACAGAACTATCATAATTTTTCAGCACTTGTTCCACGTGGTTTTTCTGTTTTTATTATTATTATTATTTACTATTTCTTCAGATAATTTTCTTAAAAAAAAAACAACTAATTTCTCGCTTATCTCAGGTCATTTCTTCTTTTGTTGCGGCTTGTCTTTTTAAAACTAATTTCTTGCAAGTTTTGTGGTCATTTCATTTCTTGTTTTGTTGCTCATTGCCTTCCTCTCATGTTTTTGAAAGAAATCAACCTACTTTACCCTGGTTTAAAAGTTCCCAATAAAAAGATCAGATCATGTATGTAGGTTTCATGCAAATTCTGAGGTGGGTGTTGGAGTTAAATGTTAAGATGTCAAGCCCACAGAGCTGCAAAAGCTTGTCCCTGTTTTGCACACAAGACAAGCTCACGTCTGCATAGGCATAACAAATCACATCATCATGCATAAATATCTCATTTAAATCATATTTTTAAGCTTTCTTGCCCTTGCATCAGCTCCACCATGTCCCTACAACACCTCCACCTCCTGCCAGAGCAATGCAGAAAGCAGCAGAGCTCCAGGAAACAGCCTTTGTTTCCCCTCCTTCACAAACATTACATAACACTTACTACAACTGGATGATTTTGCTCCATACAGTTTGATACATGTGGCGCTACAGCAATGACATCATCTCCCGGTGGATTTCGGTATATAGGGTCGCGTGTGTGCACGTTGGCTGCAGCAGCAGGTCGCAAAAAAACAGAATAGCAACACGAAGAGCATCTCACCTGTGATGCACAATTTCAGATCGGAATCGACGGTGATGAGGCGCAGGAAAGAGACATGTTCCCCGGCGGGTCTGTCAGTCCGTCTGCCCGCCTGTCTGCTTGGCTGTGTGTTTGTGTGCGCGCGCGTGTGTGTGCAGATATTTGAGGAAACACCCTGATACTGACACAAGAAGAAAAAACATACCGGTGATTCACAGTAACGCTATGTCCTATAAGGCTGGCATGCACTTGCAGGTGACTGATGATGATTTCCGCTCACACCTGAGGATCAAATCGGAGGCATTATGTAAAAAAGCGGCGGCGGGAGAGCACGCACGGGCACGTATGCACGGTGTCTAAGAGTGTGTGATATCATAACAAGATTAAATGCGAGGAAAATGTAAATAAAGAGTGATGCTGCACTGATTTCTCCTGCAAGAAAATATGATTTGCACTCATGACAAACACAGCAAAAATCATTTAACTGCATGAAATGAAGTCAGCAAAAACAATGCGTGGGAATAGCGTATTTTGTGCCTGTTGCAACACGTGAACGCCCTGTAAGTGAGGGAGGAGCCAGGGAAAACCCCTCACTGTCTCTGCAACAGCGCTCGGCTGGGACACTTCCCCCCCAACCACCAGTATCCAACAAAATCCCGCCGCGGCCAAAAAAAACCTTCCGCCGCCGCACACATGCACATTTCTCCAAACATTAGCCATGACAGTGAACACATGAACACTCCAGGTGGTGGGAAAAGCGTGTGGCTTACCTACAGTGCACAAAAAAGAGCAACAAAAGGCGCCGCGTAGAGAAAGAAGCACCCGGGGAGATCAAGTTGCCTCCTGCAGAAGTCCAAAACAACACTGCGCCAAAAAAACAGCCCCAACGGAGCCTTTAAAGTTCACAGCAGGCTAAAACCGGACGACACACACAGCCGATACACGCATGTCCGACTCTCTCCGGCTGCAGCCACCGACAGCGACCTATATCACACTGACAGAAACCCGCTCCGGGTCCCAAAAACACATAGGAAAACAAATCAAACGCACCTAAACTAGGTTTATTAATACTCACAGGTGCAGGGTTGTAACACACCTTTTAATGTAAGGAGAAGGAGGGGGGGTACAGCTCTGTATTTTCTGCCTTCACCTTCTCTCTCACTTTCTATTGCAGGAAACAGACAGGCCCACTGACGTCAGCGGGGGTCCCGTCTCCGCCTCCCAGCTACGGGGTGTCCTCCCCGGGCAGCGGGGGACTCCAGACGGACGCAACAACACCGCAAAGCCAATCACACGAGAGACTACAGTTAGCTGCTCCTCAAGCTTCATCTCCTCCTCTTCCCGCGGTGCAGTAGTGGACCGTCATTAAGTACATTTACTCAAGTATTGTAGCCTATTTATGAAGAAATTTGATGTAATATACTTGAGTATTTTCTTTTCATGTCACTTTATACTTTAACTCCACTACATGTCAGAGGGAAATATTGTTCTTTTTATCCTACTACTTTTATCTGACAGCTTAAGTTACTTAACAAATTACTTTTGTTATAATTACCAAACAGTTTATGCAAGTACACCTGCAACAATTGTTGATTATTCTATCAGTTGATCCACAGAAGATTAATTGCCATTGTAGTATTTTGTAGGGTGTTGTTTATATTTTAGGTTCAGGATGTTTTTTTTTTTGTTGTTTTTGATTAATTTTGGAGTGTTAGCTGTCTTTTCTGTTGTTTTGTTTTAGAATATTTTTTCATCCTTTTTAAAAATAATTTTGAGGTGGGTTTTTTAAAAATATTTTTTAAGTTTTTGGATGTGCATGTATGCTTTAAGATTTTTCTGCTTAAGGCAACTTAAAGTTCATTTTTCTGATTATACTTTCATAGTTTTCAAACTCAGAAACACTGAATAATTATCTTGTGCTTGCCTTGCTTTTTATAGTTCCTCACAGATATTTAGAGATTTATAACTACGCAAATAATTCCTATCAACTGTGAACATATATTTTCCTTTTGTTTAACACAGTTAATCCAATAGAGTTCTTTTTATGAGATCTTTATAAACTGTTTTGAAGACAGCAGCAAAAAAGTGTGGAACTAATAAAAAAAAAAAGTGCAAACATATTTGCAAGTGAAGACTTCTGGTGTGCTTAGAAATTGATGATGAAGATCAAGTGGATCCCAGTGACATGTTTTTGTGGGTCTTAGCAATGGAGAAAAACTGTTATTGTTGCTCGTCGTTTCTAAAAGGAGCCGCAGGTCGCGTCGTTTGTCGTGAGCCCCCCTCGCGGAGCCTCGCCCCCTCTCCTCTGCACATACTTTAGGACTGACGGTTTTCCCGGAGGTTCCTTGTTGTCAGGTCACGTTGTGCCCCTCCGCCACTACCGACCGGGCTTTCCCATGCACAAACCCGCAGCAGGCTCATAACACTGGGTCTGTCTGCAGCCGGTGCTCGGGGGGATGACTTAAAAATGGATGAACTGTGGCCTCCACTGGGGCCAAACAACCATTTAAATAACTGCAATGTAATAGCAGCCCAATCGAAAATGTTTATTTATGGGATTTGCCTTCCTAAATAGTCATGAACTGTACATTTCATCAGCTTGGCCTTATTTCTTATGTTAACCCTTAAAAACCTAGTTCGGCTCCAGTTTTTTGTGTTGTGTTTTGACGCTTCTCAAAAGCTATTTTAAAAAAAATTGGTTTGATTTCATTTAAAAACACAAGGGGAAAAACAATGACTAATTTGGCAAGTGGTGCCCCATAGTTTGCAAGAAATTACTTAAAGGTGATGAAAAAAATGACCTGAAAATTAGTTTTAAAAAGGATGAGAATTATCAGAAAGTTACTAAAACTAGGTAGAAATATCCAGAAAACTATTCTATTAATCATTATAATTATAATTTACAATTATGTCACACAAAAGAAAAAAAAAATCTATTTTCTAATTTTCCGAACTTTTTTTCAGGTCATTTTCTTGCTTATTTTTAAAATTCACTTTTTTGGCCTATTTCCAGGTAACTTTCTTGTAACTACTAATTTCTTGCTATTTTTTGGGCCATGTGTTGTTCAGTTGTTCACTGCCGTCTATCCATGTTTTTGAAATAAATCAAACGAATTTGCTCAGGTTCCAAAGGGTTAAGAAAAATGTGTAAACTCGAGTGGATTTGGGCTCTCAGGTAGGCTTATTATCAAAATACTTTAATTAATTTCAACTTGTGTCACTAATAAGAACTGCACCCCTCTTATTTTAATTCAGATATATTGCACATACATTTTTTGCATTTTTAAAAACACTTTATTATAACTTAATTCTATCCTATGTTAATGTCTTTTTTAAAATTAAACTTAATTTTTCTCTCACTCATGAGGGTGTACAATATGTACTGTTACTGTCACCCTATCATCTTCTTCATCATCAGAACAAGTAGTAATGTAGCAACCTAATGCAGTTTTCCAGCTGTGAATGTGCCATGCAAAGATGTTGTTTTTTACTGACCATAACCAAGGGGGTTAGTGCCACATCATGACCACAGCGTTGTTAAACTTACAACATATCCACAACATAATCATGCGCCAATATAATGTATCCGTTTGCAAAAACAAACAATGCCAACGTTTATTTTTTCAATCGGGTTAAATTGAATGACACTTTAAAACCCCAATATATCAATTATTTCACAGGATTCCAGTGCTTAGGCTGAAGCCAGTAATCATTTGTAAAATATGTCAATATTTTTTTGTATTTTGATCAAGAACTACACAAAATTAACAAATCTGAACGTCTAACTCAACGTGAGTGCACACACAGAGTCAAATGGGTTAGTATCAAATGACCTTTGTGAATTCACACTCAACCCGTTTCCCCTGCGTTAACTCATATTTTCCACAGTAGCTTTATCTTAGCAAGTCTTTTAGGCTGCTGTCTAAAAGCTCACAAAGAGGAAAATTTTTACGTTGTTCAGTTTGAACTTTCTTTCAACAGACGTGATAAAAGCATGAAACGAGGCCGCCTCACAATGCAACATGTTCTCACAGCCCACTCAGTCAAAGAAAGGTTAAGTCAAGTCAAACTTTATCTGTAGAGCACATTTAAAAATAACCGCAGTTGACCAAAGTGCTGAACAGTAATGAAATGCAAAAACGGATAAATACAGAAGCAAATAGCAATCCAAACAGAAGGGAAAATAAACCTAATAAAGAAAATTCAGCGCAACACAACAGAAAATGAAATCAATTTAAGTTTCCAGGCTCAAAAGAATCGAATGCCAACACAAAAGATATGTTTTCAGTGGCGACTTAAAGGTTTCTATTTTTGGAGAAGTTTTAATTTGTACAGGTAAGCGGTTTCAGTGTTTAGGTGCACCGCAAAGACTCGGTCTTCACTGTTTTTGTGCTCTCTTCTGGGAACATCTATGAGCATCTGATCGGTTGATCTGAGTGCTCTAACTGGAGTATGAAGACAAAGGTAGCGCCAGACCGTTTAAAACTTTAAAAACAAGCGATAAATCTTAAAAGCAATTCTAAAACTAACAGGAAGCCAGTGTTTGGAGGCCAATACTGATGTTATGTGATGAAATGTCTTTAAAACAAGATGATTTGCTTTGAAACTGCTAAAATACGTTGATTGGGATTGCTGTATTTTGCTGTAAATTGTTGATATCTTCATGTCATGAAGATATAAACGGAGGAAAGTTATAGTATTTTTATCCTCTAACTATGCTCACCGTGAGTGTGAGTTTGTCCGGTTATGACACATCACTAACGCAAAAGGTTGTGCTATTTTTGGCCACATAGTCAGAATTAGCTCTTAAAGAAATGAAGCAAAAATAAATTGAAATCTTTCACCCACGTTCTTTGAAAAGAAATGTGTTAGCAAAGCGAAGTGATAAAAAAGGTGCATGAGATGAGCATCGCACTATATATTTAGCACACAAATGAAGGGCTAATCAATTAAAACAGTATTGAATTTAATGTTTTAGTGTGAGAGGAGAAGATTACGGAAGTAAACTGCAGTTTTTAACATTTTCAGATTCTCCCCATCAAGCAGCAGTTGCAGCACAAACTGTCTCTAAGAAAGTTTGCTGCAGTGAGGCAAATCTCCCCATTAATAAGTGTGTGACAGCCGCCCACCTTCATATCACAGGCTTCCTGCAGACTGCAGAGTGTGACTCCTGGCTCAGGCGAGCTTTATGACTCACCTGTTTCAACTGCAACAACTTAAAATGGCACATTTGAATAGTGGAACTTTTTTCTGCAAGTAAGAATGTGTTGTTGCTATCTGAACATTAATGCAGCATTTTTTGTCTGTTGGGGTATTTATTTTGTATTTGAATGCTTCTCTTAAATATAAAAAGGCTTTCTGGCAATTAAAATCAGCTAAAGTTGCAACGGAGGCTTCTCTATTTTTTGAGAATGAACTTTTTTTTCCCACATTCTCTGCTGTCTGTACGCCTACATAAAAATTGAGATGTTTTTGGTTTTTCGGTGCATGATGAAAAAGGCAAGGAGGAGGAGGAGAAGGAGTGTGTGTGTGTGTGTGTGTGTGTGTGTGTGTGTGTGTGTGTGTGTGTGTGCGTGCGTGTGTGTGTGTGTGTGTGTGTGTGTGTGTGATGTAAAAACCTTTTTACATAACCACATTTTCCCTGAGAGGACAGCTTGTTTGGTTTGAGCTAATGCAATGCCAAGAGTAGAATAACTGTTTATTAATTGAGCCCTCAGCTGACACTCCGTTAGCCAAAGTCAATGCGAGTGCCGATCAAATCAGAGTTTTTTGAGGGTGGAGCTGGACGAGATCCATTTGTGTATTTAAGGATCAGCAGAAATGCATTTTTGCTCTGGAAGCGTTTGTAGATTTGGAGTAATGAAGTCCGCGAGGAGAGGGAGAGGTGCTGCTCCTCTCCTCATAATTCACCTCTTGGACAAATAATCAAGCTTTCCATTCTCCAACAGCACATTTGCAGTTTACAATAATAACAGTGGCAGATATAACACTCAGAGCTCGTGGTCATTTTTTAAACAATTATTCTTTGATTTCACACAGACGTAAACAGAGGCAGGCTCCTCAGTGCTGGCTGATGGCCATCAAATTTGTCAACTAAGACGACTGCTGCTTTAGCTGATCTTAAGCTGGTTTTATTACTTGCAGCCATAGAAAAATAATTCGAATAAAAGAGACATTGAACTGTTCAGCCTGTTTTCACACACTGTTTGTATGTATACCTGCGTAAGTACTGCACCAGAATTTGTATATAACGTACAAAATCATGAAGGCTGCGATCACTTCACCAATGTGCTGATGAGGATACAGAAAAACGTAGCATAAACAGTAAACGTCCACATAAGTAGGCAGGATGTGGTGGTTGAAGGGTCAAACAAACACAGGACTTTCCCCCAGGAGACCAGTGTTTGTGTCACATATGAACCCAAGTAAACTTTGAGTTATAAAAAGTTTTATTGAGGAGTGCTATTTTACATATGGAGGTTTCAAAAACAGGAGCTCTTTGGATTCAAGGACAAAATTGACCAAAAAAAGGAGGGAGGGGTTAGACTTTTTATTTCTTTTGTCAAAAAGTCAAAACCAAACATTTCCACATCACACTGTTTTGCAAACGCTAAAAAGCCTGCAATAACATGTTTCGACTTACAGTCCCTGATGAAGCCTCTAGGTTGAAATGCATAGGTTTTTGTTAAATTAACCTGTGAGTTACCCGTTAAAGAGTGCAGGTGTTTTGAAAGTAATATTAACCAAAAGTGATATCCCTATATGCCACATAACTAAACTTTGGCTTTTTCTGTACATGGCCGATATGAAGATCCGAATCCTCACCTTTTTTTTATTCCAGAATTGAAAACTTCAATGTTTTGTTTTCGGGCTTTCCATTTGCTTAAGCCTTCAAACATTTAAAAAAACTGCTCCTTGAATTTTAAACAACTACAAAAAGTGAACATATTTTACCAAATTCCCAAAATGTGGTGTAATGCTGCCTTCACGTGATAGGTTTAGCCCTACTCTTAACAACGTTTGACAGATGAAAATTATGTTGTAATTCCGTTACTCCACAGTTTATTGTTACTTCTCTTCACTTTATTCAAACATCATACCCGATTCTATCCCTGGGGTTTCCTCCTTTTTTTTTTTTTACTGTGTTAAAGGTTATTTTGGCAAGTATTTCCTTATCTGAATTTGAGGGTCTCAGGATGAGTGTGTCATAAGCCATACACTTTGCGATTGTTGAGAATAAAGTATAAAAGACTTGACTTCCTCACACATATACAGACAATGAGGCTCTGAGTGTCGTCGTAAAGTCTCAACAGAAGGTTGTGAAGCTGCTCAGTTTGGATTCCCCTGAACTCTACCATGTCAGTTATACTTTAGTCAGCGCAGCAATATAATCACAGTCATATTAAAGAAGGGGACTTCCTCAGCTGCCCCCACAGCAGTGTTAGTGAACGGCAGCGTGGCTATTAATATCCTGGAGTGGTTACAGAAAATAAGCACAGCTGCCCGGCCGAACCGTCCTCCTGAACAATAGCCTCTTATGTGCAGGGAAGGCACTGCTGTTTGTGTCCTTCGCTAACTGATGTTCACGGGGGTTCTGGTGCTGTTTGTCTATCTTTGTTTCCCTGCGTATCTAAAATAGATATTTATTGAACGCGACCTTCCAAAGAAAGACGGTATTCATAAGGGAATGCCTGAGTGTCCTATTTCTCTTGGCACACAGCGAGGCGTTTGGATAAAGATTGATGTTGCTAAAGTATTTATAGGGTGGCGTCCTTTCATCCCTTTATTTTTTCTGCTCTTTGCACTTCCTACTGCTGCAGATTTGCAAGAAACTGGCCATAAACACAGTATAAATACAGTACAATGGTTCTGACACCCAAGCTGTCCTGCAGAGATAAGCTCTACCTTAAACACGAATCACACCGGACAGATTTAAAAAACAGAATCCAGAAGCAAACAGCCAACCCAACAAGCTATATTTCAGGATTTTCAATTAGTAGTATCATGTTGTTTATAAAATGCAAATTATGAGGCTGTAATGTCCACCGCTCTCTGTAATTTGTATCCATAAAAGCTGTTTTTTTTTTTTCCAAACATTGATGCAACAAAGGTTTACATTTTAACTGCTGTACACTGGTTTGAGTGTCTGTTTCTGTGTTTTCTCCACAGCTCTGATAAAAGACATCACTGGATGCTTTGTTTACTCCGCACCATATGATGTTACATAACTAAGGCTGTTGCCGCGGCAACGCCAGGACTCCTCCCCTCACCCAACCACCCATAGACACTCACACATATAAACACACACACACACACACACACACACACACACACACACACACACACACACACACACATACACACACACACACACCCTGCTAAGACAACAGGACAATCTGCAACCACATGACTGGTTGATTTAAAGTGATACTTTGATGATTTTTAACCAGTTTTGTGTCATAACAATGTGGGAAGTATGTGTAGATGAACTGTGGTAAACTTCCCTCCATGTAACCACCTCAAACCCCAGCAAACTCTGCCGGATGACACAAATTGATGCAAAATACATCATCTGGTGCAGTTTCACTGGTACTCGGGCTGTACCTCTGCATTTCTGTATTGTCCACCACCACGGACACAACGAATATAGAAGTGGATCAAGAGACAGCCATGCCCTCCTCTCCCTCTATCTCTCTCTCTCTCTCAGACTGAAATCAAATCTAACAATAAAACTTGGAAGGGCTGATATCAGAATTCAACATATTTCACATAAAACAGGTCGTATGACATCCAACAAAATGCATGCAACAGCTCGCATGATATCATACAAACTAGCACCCCACTAATGAATATTTAACGTGCAGTTACATAATTAACAGAGCTGTCAACTTTAACACATAAATCACAATGCAATTAAGGTCCGTACATAACAGCCTCATTTTTTTTATTGTGTTAATCGCCGGCTGACACTCCTGTCTTTAAGAGGCAGTACTGCGCTGAGTTTTAAAGCTAAAGTGATAATACTGTCATGCTGGCGTCTCAAGAAGAAGGATAAAAAGGTTAAATTTTAGTGATGGAAAACCTGCATGGCCATTTCACGGGGTCCCTTAACCTCTGATCTCAAGATATTTGAATGAAAACACACGCCCACCTTATGCTCATTATGCCCATTCAGTTTTTTGGTGTCATTTGTTTACTTATCAAGACATTTTGCTAAGAATTGCTTTACCTTGTACACATAAACCTAAAAAAAACTGTTTTAAAGAAGAAGTAATGGAATAGCAAGAGTTTGCGAACAAGTGGGCGCCATAATGTTTCTTGCATAGTAAAAACTAGACTGACAAAAACGTTAATCAAACGGTAAAACTAAGCAAAAAAAAAAGAAGACAACAACAACATGCTGTTCCTGGGTTGCTACCTCTTTAGCAAGAGTGCTTTTTCTCTAGTCATGTGGGACCAATTTTAGAAGTATTTGCATCTTTCTACTGCATAGACATCCTAGTCTCAAAAGGCCATCTTTCCAACAGTGAAATACTTCTTTAACGCTCGCTGATGCTCTCTATTAACTAGATGGCCTCTCTCTAGAGTTCGCAAGTGTTGGTCCTGAGAGATATTTTACAGGCATCAGGAAGGGAAACATCTCTGCCATGATGACCCACTGTGGTGTTGTTTGATAAACAAATTAAACATACACCGCATTTTATTACATGCACTCAAACAACCCTCGTTATTTATGACCAGCAAACCCAACAACAACAACAAAAAAGACCCTGTGATGTAATTTCTCACCCACAGTACAATGTACATGTTGTCTGCATCTGAATGGAAACACTGTGAGTCAGTTTTCATTACTTTGTGCGAGAAATCAGCTCCAGTAGTTGAATTCAAGGTCAGGGAGGCTCTCCTGCCTTCCTGAGCCGCACAATAACAACCGCAGGCATCCCCGCACAAGAGCTATCTCTTTGTGTTGAAGGGTACAGTGCTGAGTGCTCTCTCAGCTCTCAACGCCGCCTCAAAGCTCCATTCACACGCCATCTGACAGGCTATCGAACCAGCTTCTGGTCCAGGAGGCAGAAATAGAAGCTCTGAGCCTCCCCCCGCCGCTGTATCTGTCAGCACACTGATCAATTAAAAGCCACTTTTTGTCCCCCTAGACAGTTATTTCACCCGGCTCCAGTTTCAAAGAAAGAAGTCCAAAGGGATAAAGTTGACATCTGCAATGCTTCTTGAGGCAGGAGGAGCTCAATCTGTGTGGACTTGGCCCGGGAACCGTAGAGTTGCCGGTTTTAAGTCCAGCTCTGACCTGTTCAGAGCAGGAGAGGTGCCAGTGCGCCTCCTGGCCCAACTGCCTTGTTCTGAAGCCTCTCTATAAGTTAATGCATCCCTACAGGTCGTATTTGTTGGCACTGAACATTTCTACAATCTACAGACATGTTACACTGCACGTTATTATGTAGCTTATACAGTATGTTAAAACATTGTGTTTCAACAAAGCTGTGGTTAATGTGGTTGGATTTAGGCAAAAACTCCACTTAAGTATGGCAAGGAAAAGATCAGGTTTTGGCCTAAAATACCACGTTTGACACAATCATGTCTGGAAGCAATGTCTCCTTAAACAAGAATCGCTTTTGGTTCTATTATCTGGGCAGGAAACACAGAGATGTCTTGGTAAGAAAGAATAAAACTTTTTTGTGACACTATGCCGACAGGAAATACAGCAGTTTGCTACAAAACATCCATATGTATGGACTAAAAGCCGCTGGAAAAACAGCCACAGGTCGCTACAAAACACGAAATATTACAGCCTTAAAAAGTCAAAGGGAAAACACAGAAGGGTTGCTACAAAACATCCATGTTTGGAGCCTAAAAAGTAGATGGAAACACAGCAATGACTGGCTAAAGTACAACAGTATTGTTGTTTGTTGGTCTAAAACAGTACTTTTGTCATTTTGTGTCTCTTTGGGGTAATTTTAAAGTCTTTCCTAGTTGGTACATGAACATTTGACATTTTATATTTTGCCACCTCAGGCCCTTTTAGATTCTAGCTGCATTTTGAGCAGTTTTGAGATATTAAGCTTAAAAGTGCTAAAGTCCATATAGCAGTAATGATATCTACATTTTTGTTTCATTAAAAAAAGTCAAAAAATGCATAGAACTTAATAAAATACACCTCATACAATTTCAATAAGTTGTCACAGAATAAGATATGAATAACTAAATTTTGACAAAAATGTCAAAACCTTATAATGCTAAGATAACAATTTGGCAAGTGAAGTTTCACACTTTGGGTCCTTGGACCTGTACCCGGTATGACCATTCAGTGATCCATTCAAGTCCCAGTGACAAAGTCAACTCATATACTACATCTACATACGATATGATATGTATAAAATATGTAAATGTACATATTTATTGGTTCACAGAAATGTGCAATGCCAGTATTTTCTTTTTTGCCATCTGGGCTGCCAAAATTTCTAGCTGTCCAATGGTACGACCAAATACCTACAAAACTGAACACATTCCCATAAGCTTCAGCTGTACTTTGCTTAGTGTTAATCATCAAATATAAACAGGCTGAAAGGCTAAACTGAGACGGCGAGCGTGGTGAACATGATACCTGCTAAATATCAGCACGTTAGCATCTACGACATTGGCATTTACCTCAAAGCACCCGTGCCTAAGAATAGCCTCACTGAGTTGTTTTTAAAAAGGTTCCAGTGTTTCCAATCAGAAAGGTTCAACTAGAAAGTTCTCAGCAAATGAAATCAGGTGTGGAAAAGGTATGTGTGCATAACGTGTTCACATGTGCATTGCATGCCAGCGCTATAAAGAGCAATTTCACATACATATAAATACATGAAACCATAAACTCTCAAGGTCTCATGGGCGTCTTCCAGCACGTTGGGATCATAAAACGGTCCCAAAGCATGCAGCCGGGCACAGATCCAGAGATACTATCATAAAAAAAAAAAGCAGGGAAAGACTGTGTACGATGTGATTGTGTATGTGTGATACGTGACAGTTGGCCCGTAGAGGGAGAACATTTGATGGTATTCCCATGTCATCCATCATGGCTGTGCAGAGCTGTGCAGTGAATACATGATGGAAAATCAGCGGTGTTTGTTTCACCTCCAGACGTACGCAGCGCAGAGCGAGATTTGTACAAATCTGTGTGTAATTATGAGTGAGGGGGAAAAAAAGACATATAGATGTATTTCATATGGAGATTTGCTTGTGTAAATCAGCTTAGTTAAAGATAAAGCCACTTTTAAGGCCTGACTTTAACCCTTTGAAACCTGGGTTGACATCAGTTTTCTTGTGGTGTTTTCAGGCGCCTTTTACAAGCTGTTTAACCCTTTAATACCTGAGCAAGGATTGATTTCTTTCGAAAACATTGGGGATATAACAGTAAGAGACTTGGCAAGACATGTCCCATAAAATTGCAAAAAATATAAAAGGTGACACTAAAAACCCTGAAAAATTATTTTTAAAAATTAGGTTAAGTACAGAAAACTATGCTGATAATTATAACAATGAGGTGTTTAAAATTATGTTGCAGGAAAAAAAAATACTTTTTTATTTTTTTTTTTTTTAGCACTTTTTTAAGGTAATTTTCTTGTTTGTTTTCGAACTCTTTTTTTCCTTCTTTTTTTAATGTCTTCACGCTGGTGATAGCTGAGGCCAGGGGTATTACGTTTTTGGGTTGTCTGTCCGTCTAGCACATTCTTGTAAACGCAATATCTCAAGAATGATTTGGGGGAATTTCTTCATATTTGACACAAATATCCACTTGGACTCAAGAATGAACTGATTAGAATCTGGTGGTCAAAGGTCAAAGTCACAATGACCTCATAAAACATGTTTCATGTTTCATAACTGGTGCATGAAGGCAGTATATGTAGTTTTTTTCTTATTTTCAGGTCATTTTCTTGTAACTTTTTACTAATTTCTTGCTAATATTTGGGCCATGTCTTGGTAATTTGCTTGTTTCCTTCTTCCGTATTCTTTCAAAAAAAAAAATCAAACCAATTTGCTAAGGTCTCAAAGGATTCAGCATCATGCAGTATTTGATGTTTAATCAGTAGAGCAGAGGTGGAAAGATTTTATGCCCGACACTAATCCCTGGTGAGAAAAATCACTTTGCCCGATGCCAGCGGTAAATGCAGCACTTCTTCTCGGAAAAGCATAGCTGAGGTAAACCCCGTTTCTGTGCCCCGATCAGTGGCTCCATCCAGCTCTCAATGCCCTGCAAAATGAGCCTTTAGGAAAAATAAATTCCCTTTTTTCACTGTTCCCATGTGACCCACATGTTGTCTAGAGGAAAAACATTAAATGTTATTTAAGCCGCTCTTTAAAGCACGGCCAACATCCTTGCCCTGCGTTGACTCACCGCCACAGACGGTGCCAGTGAATTTTACTACAGTCCAGCTGAGTTTTCCATTCAGCTGCAGACACCGACCTGCAGGCTGGGGCAGGACACCGAGCCGGAGCTGTGACGACATCTAAGCAGCATCGCTGACTAGGATGTGGGCTGAGGGAAGCCAGACTAAAAGCTGGATCCTGAAGCAGAGGAGTGTTTTCGGGGAGAAGCCTGGTGTTGTGTCAACATTTCCAGTGACGCTACCACAGAGGGAAAAATCCCTGCTGTTGAGAAGGCCAGGCTGCACTAATAAGGGAAAATGCTTTGAGTGTCTGCTTATGACAGTAAATGCTCTATTATGTGAGCAGAAATTCAATAATTCCATTCCAGGGTGGAGTAGAAAATAAATATTAAAGAGAGAAGCTGTATTCTGCTGCTTTTTACTGCTGCTAAAAATATGTATTGTGATAAAAAAGCTTAAAAAATATGCAAAGCTACCACTGAGGA
Organism: Plectropomus leopardus; assembly: GCF_026936395.1. NCBI lineage: Eukaryota > Metazoa > Chordata > Actinopteri > Perciformes > Serranidae > Plectropomus > Plectropomus leopardus. Next base: position 26,316,571 of record NC_142192.1, on the reverse strand, counting down.
TTTAGAGGGTTTAAGCCATGGCCAAGTTTAGATGAGAACAGCCACACTAAAAATAGGCAAGTCTTTCCTTTGCATTTAAAAAAATCTGCGTTCATATATTAACATTGTCAAAAACAATCCTCCTCTAACCTGGAAACGCAAAAACAACCGAAAACGCTGTAGTATGCAAGCCAGTTAGTGATGTAAGTTAGTATGTGTAATGACACACCGTAGCAGAACACCAGGCGCATGTGTGAAGTTTGTCTGGGATGGCACCGTTTTCACGCCATTGTCACATGAACACAAGAGTTTAACATTTCATGGGAGAACCGTTGCCATGTAAACGCCCCCGATGTTTGCATGGTTACGATAAATCTGTGTCCTCACTAAATTCACACCAGCATTTCAAACTAGTGATTTACTAAATTTGGTTGCACCATTAAGACTTGAGAAGTCCTAGCTTGTGAAGACTGGGGTCCGAGTCTTTGCAATGGTTCCTTCTCTTTATATATCTCTTTTTAACTCGGTGCAGACTAAACTGGATCAATGTTTGAGCGCTGCTTGGACAGAAACCGACTGTTTTTAGTGTTGGAATTTAGTAAAATTGCATCTCGCAAGTAAGGGGGCTAAAATTAGCACATTGACCACAGCGTTGTGTTTCCACAAATGCTGATCGGAGCCAAAGCCGATAAATACGTGAGTCACATAGCTGCTCCAGCCACAGCTGTCAAATCTGACTTTCCTCCACATTTGAAATAAACCTTACTGTATGCACTAACTATGTTAGAAACTTCATGTTTTTCTCACAAAGTGCACGATTGTTGTGGTCATCCCAGAGGCTTCACACCGCTACAACATTCTACAAATGGTTTCATCTCGCAGCAAATTTTAGATCTGTACTTGGCTTAAGAGACTGGAGACGGCTAACTTTGCAGTTCACACTGCAGAAGAGCAAAAAGAGATGGATGTTTCAAATGCAGACATACAAAAAAACATTACGTCACTGTAAAGACATCAATGTCTTCAGTAAAGAAAACTGTCATAGGTGAAGGTTTCAAGGCGGAGGGCAGGCTAAAGATGTAAGTGGATGATTTCAACATAACTGACCCAGGAAACATATATTGTGCATTTGACCTACAGGGGAAAAAAAGCTTTCCTGAGAACTAAAAACCCTTTACAGGGTCTTAAAGGAGCTGTATACAACATTAAGAGCATATCTTATGATCTATGAGTCTGCTCTGGGAATGTCTGCACACGTTACTCATCAGATCCAAGAATTTCCGTTTTGACTGTAAGGCACAAAAAAAATTTTAATAGAAAAACGCTAAATAAAGTACTATGAAGTATAAACATGTTGAAATACTTGGAAGCATGTTGAAATTTTTCTTAGTTAATTCATGAATTTCCTAAAAAGAAGTGGTGGCGTAATAGTGCGCTGACTAATGAGCTCGCTTCTTACTAAGAAAATAATTGCAGATTACTTCTGGGAACATTTAAGTGAAAAAACAGACGTTAAAATTGGCATTAGACGTTGTTCTTTTTTAAAACGGCACATAAAAAAATGTATGCATGCAAATTATTTTTTCAGACTTAAAAAAAACATCTTCTCATGCACGTTACATCTCAAATGTCACAGCACTAAAAAGTTCTCAAAACAATGAGTTTATGTTTGCCTCTGAATTCATCCATTATGTAACAACATTGTTGACACGCTGTCTATTCCATCTTTTAAATTAAAGTCTTCATGGTTTGTTTCCACTTGTTTGCACTCTGAATGCCTGGAAAACATTTGCGGGAAGAAGAGGAGGGGAAAAAAAGCGGAGGGGAAAAAATCCTGTCAGCTGTATTGTTTCTACTTTTAGAGCCTTCGCTGGAAAAGAAAAGAGGGCAGGAAACAAAGAAACACACTGGGTTTGCTTGGAAAAATGCTGCATTAGCCGGAGAGGGGAGGAGGAGCCGGATGCAGCTCCCCTGGTACTTCATACATCAGCTGATTTATGGGTTACACATAGCGCTTAATAACCCTCCACTGTCCCTGTGAGCGTGGGCCCTGGGGAGCGTCAAAGTAGTCCGAGGCCTGAAGCGAAGCGCAAAGAGACCCAGAGGTCAGTGTGTTGGGGGAACCTCCAGCATCCGGCTCACTAATATATTAATTGTTCTCTGAATGCTGGAAGATTAATGTTTTGTGAGATGCGACCTTTTGTGATGCTTTTCACCTGAGACACACTCTGATTTGCAAAAAGATGTCTGATGGGGCAACAAACAAGAAGAGTAAGACAATCAGACAAGTTGTAAATAAGCCACATTTAAATTGCTTTACATGTAAGATGTCAACCAACCAAGTAAAAAGTAATATATTAAGGATTTATCAACATGTGTGAACACTGGCAGGTTTTGAAAATATTTAGAGGAGCTTTATGGACTTTTTATAACAAAATGTTGACAAAAACCAATAAAACCAAAGACGGGAGTGGGGTTGGGGTAATCAGAAACAAGAATATTAAGTGCTGTAGCCCATGTAATTATTATGTTTTCTGTACATTGTAACTACTGTCACAACATCTATGTTTCACCTCTACCTTATTTCTTTATTATTTTATTTTTATTTTTTTGCTTTTTTTGTCTTTGTTTTGTTTTTTGGTTTGCTTTTTTTATTTCATGGTATACCATATTTGCTGCCAAAACTATTTTATTTATCTGCAATATCTGTTATACTTGAAAACCCCAATAAAGACATTGTTAAAAAAATAAAATAAAATAAAAACTAAATATTAACACATCATATTTGGTTTGTTTAATCTGTACAAAAACTAGTGTAAGTGTACAAACAAGTCGTGGCTTTACAAGCTTTATGTCCACATCAAATTTCTGGTCAGGAGTAATAACCTCTTACAGTCTTTTAGTCACAGCGAGGTTGACATTAAAAAATTTCCCAAAATGTCGAATTATTTCATTAAGAGGGGAGACTAACAGGTCATACTGACGTCAAGTTTTTTAAAAGCTGGTACTGTACAGTTTGTTTATTCTTAGCTTGTTGTTTTGTTTCGTTTTAATTGACTGGTTAAACTGATTTGTTTTGCTTTGGCTACGTCATTTAACAATACTGTCAACTGACATTAACAAAGAGGAAATGAAAGTATTTCGGTTAGTTGTTGTTGATAAATGAAAAACAGTGCTTTCCCAAAGAGATTAAAAATAGTGGGTTACTTCTTACTTTCAGGATCACACAAAATATTAACAGTACTTCACTTAATACTGTGGATATCAGCTTGCTATATTGGTTACATTATTTTTGCCTTTTTATCAACATAAAATATTAGTAAAATGTATCATATTTTATTTAAAATTGTGGGAAGAGTTTCTTTAAATTATCAAATCTTTCAACGCTTTCTTCTACAGTCAGATCTGATCACTGTGGACTGGAAACACGGGATTTTGAGTATTTGAAGTATATCAGCTGTAATCAGGCTTTCCCCAGTGTTGCTCTCTCAAATTTCACTGCTCTCTTGATACTTGTGTTGGCAGCAGCTGCAGCTTTTAATTTTTTTTTTCCGTCTGAGAGACAAGTTTTAAAAAAAAACATGTCTTCTCATAGGAAAAGTAAATTGTTTTAGGATGACGCAGCACACATAAATATAAATGGTAAAATATGAGGGCTTCAGTTTAAGGTTAAGGAGTTGACTGCAGTGGAGACTCTTTAAGTTGTTAATGTGTTTTTGAAGCTCTCTTACGCCCCCTGTGGACAAAACAGAAACACTCAAAACAGCACTTACTGTTTTCTGCACCTGAATAAATATTAATAACAAAATGCAGCAAGCCTGAACCAAAACATTTTCACTTAAAATTTATAAAGAGATTATTTTCATACCTAAATACGATAAAAATCAATCACTTTATTTACAAATAATCTAGAAAAAAAAGAACAGCTTGTTTTTTGTGGCAGTTTTGGATTACAAAACAAACCTGAAATACTAACGTTTTTGTGTTTCACTTCTTATTTGATCATATTTGATTGAGTTGATGTTTTTCTCTCTGTTATTATGTTGATGACTATTGCTCATACTGTATTCTTGTATATGATAATGCTACCTATATTCTCTTATTTTTATATCTGTTCATTTCTTCTGGCTGTTTTTTTTAATGGCATTTTACTTTCATGCTATTTCATACTTCTACTCCACTCTATTTCAGGATATAAATATTGTACATTTTAATCTACACTACATTTATTTGACAATTGCAATTTTGAACACATTTCTTATATTTCTTATATAACAAAATATCTCTTTTTTCTTATTTTTACAGATCTATATGTATTGTGTAGCACAATGAACATTTTTTTCTTGCCTACCTCTCATTATTTCTATTTTCTTATCATTTCTCTTTGTTCATGTACAGTGTAAGAGCAACAATAATGTGTCCCAATTTACCTCCAGAGATCAAATAAGAAATGTATAAGCTCCATAATTTAGAGGTCTTAAAATATTTATCATTTGTTGTTAGAAGATTTGCAAAAATTCTATTCAAAAATCGCCTTTTCTGTAGTAATATATGTAGTTTGTCCCTGTCCTGTTGCTGTACACAGTAGACACTATTGTGCACGTGCTATCAGGCAGTTATGTATGTCCTTACCCATATAAAAAGACAAGGGCCTCGAAAAAGACTGTAAGCTAACTAATTATTTCAGGATACCACAGCGACTGGACCCGCCAACATGCTGTCAAAAAAACCGAAAAGAAAAAAAACACCTGAGGGAGCGGGTGAAACTCGAGAGCAGGGGAGCATTGACCGTAGTTGTTCAGACTCTACCTGCTCTCAAAAAGTGTTTTTTCACCACTCAGGCAACAATATCGCTCCTGCAGATATGCTTTTATAGATATCCATATTGGTTATCGTCCAAATGAGTTGTTATATATCTGCATACCTTCAAAAAATACAGTATCGTGCATCTGTACTTGTATGCATTTAACGAGCAGAAACTGTTCGTTTCCTTTGAAAACTGAAGTGTACTGAAGGCATGTAACAGGCGTAAACTGAGACGAAATCCCAGAACGCCAACGACAGACACAGGAAGAAACCTAGTGCGTGATATGTAGACGGAAAAGTCCACATTTGATGAGTTGGGATGTGTCGGTAAATAAACTGTGTTGACCAAGTTTGCAGCTATAAGGTTATCTTCACCCCTTCATCCATTTATGGTCATCTCAGCTCCAGAAGTTCAAGATGGCCAAATTTGAGGCTTCAATACGGGAGTGCACAAACCAATGTGTGACGTCATGGTGGCTGCGTCCATTGCTTTATACAGTCTATGCGTTTACAGCTATGGCTAAAAAATGACTTATCGCAGGTTTAAAATGAGTTTAAATTGAATCGACTCTGGTATATTTGAAGTGAAGTCGCACTATCCTCCTCCAACTCCTGGGAGATTTCTCAGTACGTCCCCGTGCCTCCACTTCTGCTCCAACACTGTGACAATCTGATCTCTCCCTTCACTTCCTGTCATATTTGATAACTGCTCGGCGCCGCAGCCTCTGGCCGTCTGTCACTTTACAATCACCGCTGCTACTGACTGATTTAAAAACACTCAAGTCTTCATTCTCAGGTTCGTCCGTGCAGAGTCCAGCACCAAGTTCAACCCGAAGCACGTCGGTGATGTGTTCGGGGGCTCACTTGGGTATAAGAGCTACCCCTCAGTTGAGTCCCACATTGATGAATTATACATGCCTCGCATCACACCTCCCACGCTCCGGCTTATGTAATGTCAGCCACGCGTGGAGAAGCGTATGAGTATACATGTGTCTATGTGGATGTATTTATATCCAGACTGGGATTGAGGGAACGGTGACTCATTCTCTTTGCTCTTTATTTTTACCCCACAATCTGCCCACCCACCCATCGCCTATTTCTAAGAAGAAAAGAAAGCGTATTAGTTTAGACTTTTCCCAACTGTACAGTGTTGTTAAAATATCACTGCATCTTCTTCACCCCCAACTGAAGACATTTTTTCACAGAATGATGCTGAGAATAAATACCATGATGGTTAATCAGCCTCACATAGGATCATTTTCTCCCACAAAAACAATTGGTGAAATAGTGAGAGTAAAGGGATCAATAGGCATCGTTTCCAGGAGCCTCCTCTGTTCCTCTCCAGAAATATCAAAGTATTGATTATATACGTCAATCCTCCGAGTACCGTTTCCTTCAATCACAGCCACTGGAGTGTAAAAGGGATCACATAAAACGCCCGTTAAAATAGCAAAAATGTTTTTCTTTCTGTATTTGGATCCCTTGAACAAATCATTTCAGAGATTAAAACTGTTTCAGAAAAACAACATGAAGCTGCGTCACACAGCAAGTTTAAGATCCATCAGTTCAGACTTTAAGCTGACTTTATCATCAGGAGGTGGACGTGACGGTGGATGACATGTTACCTAGGCGAGATGGCTGCCAAGCTGCAGACCAAGAACAACACAAAACAACAAACAACAAACCGGTTGCTTTTTTACCAAGACATCGTTAAGTTTCCAACCGAGACAGTGCTTGAAAAGCAGTTGGTTTTTTACAAAGACATCATTGCATTTCAAACAGAGATAGTATACAAAAAGCAGCTGTCTTTGCAGAGGCATCGCTGCATTTCCAGCTGGGATAGTGCCCTGAAAAGCTTTTGTTTTCAACCAAAATAGTGCACGCAAAGCGGTTGTTTTACAGAGAGGTCACTGCATTTCCAGCCGAGATAGTGCTACAAAAAGCTGCTGTTTTTTACAAATAAGTCCCACGCAAAGAGGTTGTTTTTTTTACCAAGACATCGCTGTGTTTCCATCCAGGAGCCATGAAAAACAATTTTTTCCCAAGACATTGTTGCTTGTCCTGGCAGGAAAGTCCTACAAAAAGTGTTTTGTTTTTTGTTTTTTTTTTACAGGGCGTTACTGTGTTTTTAGCCAGGACCAGTGCCATCAAAACCAGGTATTTTCCCTCACAAATGTATTAGCTCCCTAACCTTTCAGATTTAGTGATATAATTCTCACATCTGTGACCACATGATTAATATAGTGGATATAAAGGCAGCAAAAACACAATAAGGTATCTCCTCCATCTGCTCCCTTCACTGCCTCTGACAAGAGCTGATCACAATTGGTGCACAGTCACTATTTTAAGCGCCTGCAGTCAGCACAAATCCAGCATTATGTTTCATTACATAACTCTACACCTGCCTGAAACTCTCTCATCCGGTGCTCAGCAACCTGCAGGCTCAGTTCACACCTGCCACCACATCACTGTCACATTCCTGCACAGCACAACTGCGCTAATCAGCATTTACCTCCAAACCAACACTGGTGGAAAGGTCAGCGTCCCAGCCAGCAAACTGAAAGTAATGGCCGGGATAAAATTGCTCCTGTCCCTCCCCTCGCTAAGTTAAAGTCACAGGATGGCAGACAAAGCCCAAATCAGCAGCGACATCTCAGCAGTGGCTTGTTACTGCCACCGACACAGTGTGCTCAATCAAAATGTCAGAGCCCGGGCCTGGCAGGAAGGCTGAGGTCCAGGTGGACAGGTCTGGAGGGGGACTGATAGGGGTCCAACATTGTCCCCTCCATCCTCAAGAATGCCATCCTCCCTGTCTGTGGCATTTTACGTACAGTCATGTGCTAAACAAAAGGCGGTGCCAAAATGGTGTTCCCGCTTGCCAGCATCAGATGGTAGGTAGGTTTCCATAACAGATTTGCGCAAAAATTAAGCGATATATGGTGATAAAACACAGATTAAGTGATTAATTGTTACTTTTTTCGCAATCTTATGCACTTCTCCTCTCGTGTTAACATTTCGAGACGCATGGCGATGGATGCTCAAAATATCAGCAGGTTTATTTCTATTGCAGCCATCACACTAGCCATCACTATTTCCAATCAAAGGAGGCGTAGGCGTGTCATGTGAGCACGGCCAGGTGGGAGCGGCCATGTATGAGGGATTTCTGGGAGGCAATAGTCAACGATTTCACAGAGGAATTGTGGATTCAGAACTTGCAGATGATTCACTCAACTTTTGAAGAGTTATGTGAGAGTTATATGCCAGTTCCTACTGACAATTGCATAGACATAGCACCTTTATGTGACCTATAACAGCCAAAAAAGTGTTTCCATTGCAGTTTTGCGAAATATTACTTTTTCGAATTGCCTGAAATAACACCTCATGCGAGTGTAAAAAACATTTCTGCGATGAATTTTTTTCTAAATTGATGTTTCCATAAAGCATATTTCATATTTGTAATTTCAATTTGCACAATTTGAGGGTTTAAGGAAACCCGCCTAGTGATAGGTGGTTAGCTTGTGAGTATAATGGATGGATTACTGAACCTGGCCTACCAGGTTCAGCCCCACGGACCCTGCAGGGCCACAGAAAAACCACAAAGACACAAAGAGTAACACAAAAGAACTCAAAATGACTAAGAAGAGAGAAAAAATGACCACAAAGAGACACAAAACGGCCGCAGTGAGATGCAAAACATCTATAGTAAAAAAAGATGCAATATGATCGCAGAAATGCAAGACAACCATGAAGAGACACAAAAAACCACATGGAGACACAAAGCGATGACAACAAGACAAGAAATGACCACAAAGAGGCCCAAAATGACTGTGGCAAACAAAGGACTACAAAGACACAAAAGATGACCACGAAGAACAAAAAATAACTACGGCGAGAAAATAAAGGCCAAACAGAGACACAAATAAATGCAAAACAACCCCTAAAAACCCCACAAAACTACAAAGAGAGGCAAAATGATCACAGAGGCGGTAAATGACTTCTAATAGATGTAAAATGACCACAAATACATGCAAAACTACAAAGAGATGGAAATTCCAATTGAGATGCACAACGACTAAAAAATGACAAGAAAACAACCACAAAGTGATGCAAAACAATGAAGAAGATAAAGAATGACCACAAAGAGATGCAAAATGACTGCAAAAAGATGCAAAACAACCACAAAGAGACACAAAACAACTTCAAAGAGATGCAAAATGACTGCAAAAAGATGCAAAACAACCACAAAGAGACACAAAACAACTTCAAAGAGATGCAAAATGACTGCAAAAAGATGCAAAACAACCACAAAGAGACACAAAACAACTTCAAAGAGATGCAAAATTAACATAGTGAGGCTGCTCTCTTGGTCCTGTGTGGGTGGCTGGGTGGGGGGGGTTATTTTTACCCAGAAGCGGGACGGAAACAGAGACTTTTCACATTTTTTCTCATTTTACTGATGTGCCCCTCTTTTTTTGTGCCCAAGTCTTGCCCTCTCTCCTTCACTAGTTTCTAAACCCTGCCCCGGCATTATGTAACTGTTCCAGTAGGATGTCGAGTTAGACAAAGCGGTCCTGAAGAGCAGGGACGACAAACATTTTTACAGTGGAAATCCATTATTGATGAGGATGAATCTTGTTTATAGCACAACTCATTTGGATCAAGAAACCACCAGACACTCTGCAGCTCCAACTGAACACATTACATAACGGAGCGCCGGAGTGGATGGAGGAAATCCTTTATTCTTGTGTCTGAAAAGCATCCGACATGCTCGCTGTGCAGCGTGATGCTATCTCAGCTGCGAGACATGTTCTGTCTTATCATCACACTGTGCAAAACATGTCTTCATCAAACAGACACATCGCATCTGATAGAGATTCTTATCACGGCGTCAAATCGCTTTTGTCAATCCGAAAACGAAAGAAACACAAAATCTTATCAGAAGGAAAAAGAAAGAAAAAGCTGCAAGGATGGAGGACTTTTCTGCAGCTGCGACTACGTTTGCCAAAAGGTTTTCGAGGGAAAAAAGTCCTAAAAAACACAAGACAGTTATATATTTTATAAATTACATGAACACTCATACATTGTTCTTGGATGGATATGGGAAACTGCTGTTTTATGAGCTCATCATTTCTGAAATATACAGCTTATGTTTTCCGGGAGAACAGCCAGTGGGTAAAAGAATGCACACGAGGTGCGAGGGACAATGCACGAGGCAGGTAAGAGCTCGACAACATCAGGAGGGAGAGGTTTCTGGAAAACATTAGAACGATAATTTATAATGAATGCCCCTCTCCTCTGTGGAAAATGTATTTATTACTTACTTCCTTTTTCTGAGTATTTGAAAGTGTTGTAGCTCTCCACAGGTGAGAAAACAACAATTAACGTTGCTTAAATTAATCAGTTTCAAACACAGGTTGACATTTTATCAAGTGTGTCTTAAAACAACACTCAAGTAAACAGGTCGGAGATCACACACACATTTATTCTGGTGATTGGGTTGCTGCAAATATAGTGGGTATCTTTTTCTGCACAATTTTGTAATAGCTCCACAAATTGCGTTTAACTCAGACTGCTGAAGTCTCAGTTGAACTTTGGCTTAATTTTAACATACATTTTGACATAAATATCCCTCATTCCTACAATGGAATAGCACTAAGAAAGGATCTCGATTAATACAGTAACCAATAACTCTTAAAATGAACCAATCATCTAATGGGGATTTAAATGAATTTACATCGCTGTGGTCTGTCTGTGTGGAGTTTACGAGTTGTCTCGCTGGATTTTTAAGTTTTCTTCAGGTTCTCCTGTATTACAAAGACATGCCGACTCTGAGGTTTGGAGATTTTTAATTTCCCATACGTGTGAATGTTGTCTTTCCATATGTCTGTGATTGACTGGTGACGTGTGCAGGACGACCCTGTCTCTCACCTGATGTGAGCTCTGATAGACTCTGGTCCTCTGGGACCCTGCACAGGATAAGAGGGTCCATCTGCAGATAATAGAAGGACGGGCAGGTGTATAATTACCTGTCAGTCACCTGTAACATCTATTTTACATATACTACCTCGTGGTGGCTGTCAGAGGTGGAAAAAGCACTCAGATCTTTTACATGCCTGAATTTAAAATTAGTATACCTGTAGGTTTTTGCAAGTGCATTTCTTTTAAATCACGGTTGAAGACTTTTCTGGGGGGTTTTTCTGTTTAATAAATCAAAGAATTATTCATCTATTACACTGAAACATAACTTTTATTTTTGTATTTTATACCTGTCTCTTATTTTATTTTAGCTTGTTTTTATTTTATTTTCTCTCTTATCTTTATGGCTGTTTTTAAACTGTATTTAAACATCCCCATTTAATGTTTCTTTTTTAACTTTTTTTATGTTTTATATAGAGCATTTTAAACTGCCCTTTGCTGAATGTTGCTACAAAATTAAACTTGCATCACTTCAAAAGTAGCAACTAATGTAAAAATGCTGTATGTTCAATGCTTGCAGCTCTGAAATGTGGAGCTAACTTTAATTGCTTTATATACTGCTATAAGGGTCAACACATTATTGGCCTGGACATTTATCAGGGTCGATATTTTTTATTAGTTTGCCAGTTATCTGTATTGGTATTTTTTTATTGATCGCCAATAAAATGAATTAATAAAAAAGTGTGCATATAAGACTCAACCATCACCAGGGAAGGCAGTCTGCAAGACACGCAAAGAAACTTTCACTTTGTAAAACCTCAGGGAGCTATTCTTAATTTATTCATTTTGCTGAAATTTTGCTGTATATGATGTTTAAAGTTTCAGTTTTGATTGCTAAAGGCAACAGAATATTTTAACAGAAATATTTTCATTTTTGTTGTCAATGCACATCAGTTCCAAATATCGGTTATCGGCCTCAATAATCACTATCAACCGTGAGAAACCAATATCGTTGACCCCTATACTGCTGGGTATTTTAATCTTTAATATTAAATGATAATTTAATAGTTGATTTGTATTTTTGCATTACAAATCTGAATCTTTACACTTACCCCAGCTGTTCGTCTGAAATGTAATAGAGTTAGAAGTATTAATTAATTAGCATTTGAAAAAAAGAAATATTCAAGTATTTAACCTGAGAACATGTTTTCTGTGGAGAAATAGCAAAAAACAGTAAAAGCAGAGAAAAACAGAGCACCTCCTGCAGACCGTTGTCCCTGTTTATTTTTCCAATCATCGGTGCCACAGCGCTGTGAGACGCCTCAGAGCAGGCCATCACTCCCGCTGTGCCACAGGTGAATATAAAAGCTAATGCCTCGATTTACGAGGGATCATCACTGCCTGGATCGGATATTGAGCGGCTAAATGAGTGATGGGCTCTCTGACTCAGTCGTCAGTCCCAGCGGCTCGGAGGATGAATCACCGTGGGGATCCCTGTGGGTGATGTGTTGACGGCCGGCGGCCTCACAGTGAGGGGTGTGATGCTGCTCTCTTGTGGCTTTTATGGAGAACAACAATTGATGCTGCAGCTTTGAGAGGCTGCAGCATCAATTGTCCCAGTTCACCCGTTAATCTGGAAATCTGCTTTAGAGTAGTATGACATCTCTCAGCTGGTTTTAACTGATCATTTAAAATCTCTTTATTTTTACTTTACTGCTGTTTAAGATTTTGTTTGACTAATCTGCAGCTTTTTTTAGAGAAAAAGAAACTGTCAGATGAAAATGTAATTCCAAAATTAAGTTTTATCTTTAGCCTGTATGATGGATTAGATGTAATAAAATTGACCTCATAAAAGGTATATGAATATTTAAAAAGATTAATTCACACACAAATAATTGCAAAGACAATGGCATCTGTCTTTATGGTTACTGATGTGCTTCAACTGGTGATCAATTTAAAGATGTAACCCTTGTTTTTTTGCCCATTTAATACCTAAAACCCTTTTAAGTGAGTATGTTAATCTATTTTTAGTATAAAAATCATAAAGTATATTTCTGTACAAATAGAGAAAAGACAAAGTATACACAGATGGTCACGATAAATCATCCATATAAACCCATAAATATTGGGAGCACATACAAGTGTTGCAGTGTTAAGTGTAATGAATTATTTATTGCCAGCTATGACCTGAACAATTAAATATTAGTGCATTATTTATGATCTAATTTTGTATGTCAATTTGGCACATTTAATCATGCAAAGTAGCTAAAAAAACACCAACTGCAGCTGAGGCTGATTCTCAGTGGAGTCTGGTGTTTTTGATATAAAAGCCTCAATCCCCGTCGGTAAGGGCAGTCTTACATTAAGGTAAAACAGTGAAATATTCTAAACATAGCAAACATTTAAACCGATATAGATTGTTTTAGGAGGTCTAAAACTAGATTGCTCAGTGCTGTTTGATTATATGTAGCCTATGTGACGCAGCGATTTTCTACCCCGAAGTTATTGTAAATAAAGTTCAGATTGTGATTTGTTCTATGTTACAGGCTGTATAAATAATACAGCTTTATTGTAACTAGCTGACAGAGGACATACTGTGTCTCCACCTACCTCGGCAGAGTCGGATATACTTCCATCAACAAACCGATTTAGCATCAGTTGCTCAGAATATGCTGGTTAAAAAAGGACATTTTAAAATTGCTGGAATATCAGCATACACAAATATAAAAAGCTCTGATGTATACTGGAGTTCATATAAGGCTCTACTGTATATTTAGCATTTTCAGGCTTCCTGAACTCCTGCTCATTCATCAGAGTTCACGATATTTCCTGTCTGGCGACGGCGCCGGAGAATCAGGGGTGTTTGCTGATGTTTGTCACACTGTCCTCGCATGCGACCACTGTTGGTCGAAACAATAGTCCCTCATCAGAAAGTAATCACTGACGATGGAGGAACCCAGCAGGGGATCCCACATTGTTCTCACAGGGGAGTGTCGGGCACACGCTCTGAGGAACAATGGGGGCAGAGAAAAAGGCCATTGTTCCTCGTCATCATCATCATCTTTCAATGTCCGAGAACTTACATATTTGTCGCAGTTCATAATACGAAATTTGAGTTACAAAGAAATAGTATGCAATCTGTAACGCAGCCAAACGTTATCATGGAGATAAAACAAAATGCCACTAACCGAGCTCGCCAGGGATGGAGGTCAACCTGTAGAGCTCTGTTGCTGTTACTTTGCCACGTTTGTAGTTTTAACTTTTCAGTTCTATGTGCAACATGTTTGTCATTGATTAATTGACCATAATAACAGTGTCTGAACGCTGTCAATGAGCTGTAATGTGTTTACGGCTCAGTCGATGTGACTGAGCTTCCAGTGGATTGTTGGTCAGAATAACACAGAGAGCATGCTGGCTTGCTGTAAATGTAACCGGATGCATTGTGACAATCGTGTAATTTTTGGCATAATGCCTTTGACACACTATCTAAAGAGACCCCAGTAATGAATCCTAAGACTCGGAAATGAGTTAGCATATCAGCACCTCCAGTTCCCACCTCTCAAAGTCAATGGGTTTTTTTTGTTATGTTTTTTTGGTTAGAGGCATGAATGAAGGTCTGTGGTTAACAAAAGCTGAAGAGACTTTCACGTCTTGTTCTATGACATAAAATATGTCAGTAACTACCCCACTCGCAAACTTTGAAGCTGTTATGTGTCGTAAAAACAAGAGGCTAAATGAGACTACAGAACATCATCATCCTGAAAACAGCTTTACAGTCTCATTGTGGTGGCGGATCACTAATTACCGTCTGCCTCCTCCTAAGCAGCGCTAAAACAGTAATCCAAAAACATCTGCACCGAGTTTGAAAGAGAAACTGAATAAATAAGAGATATATAAAGAGAAGAAACCACTGAAAAGTTTTCAAAGGCCTCTGTTCCTGCTGCTGTGTACCTGCTCTCCTGCCTTTCCGTGACATCTCATGGACACACGGACAAACCAAAGCTACACAGACGCACACACACACACAAAAGCTGACAGAAAGGCAGACTCGTGTGCTACAGTGGTGCGTTCACTGGCAGTGGGGACAGAGTCAATCGGTTATATCTAGCAGGTGTTTGAAAAAGCTGCATTCGCACATTAATTTTGGTGTGCTGCTCAGCCATCTCTTCCTCTTCAGACATTTCAACTTCTTTTAGTGGTTACACATTTCAACCGACACCTCACATGCTTTTAGGTATCAGGGCTTCACTTTTGAGCAAGAAAAAGAAACAGCTCATCAAATTCCCCAAACCTTCAGAGTTCATACAGTTTACTGCTTTCACTGCTCTCATTTCAGCACAACTGAGCTGGAACTAATTTTATTTCAGGGCTTCCACTTCAGCAAAAACCTGCAGCTCGATATATCCTCAATATACCTGCACTTTGTCTGACATTTCAACTGCTTTCAAATCTTACAGTTCAGCTCGTACTTAAACGTCACTCAGTGCTTACACTGAAACTTCAGTATTCAAGCTATTTCAACGTCGATTCAACAAAAACTTTCTTTTCCAGTTCTAATTTATAATCTTAAATCACCCTCATATTCTGCCACCAGCTGCTGTTTTTCTTCTGATTAATCCATCAAAAGCATCATTATCACGCCATGAACTACATTTTCTTTGAAATTACATAAACAAACCTAAATTTGGAGTCACTCCAAAACGATCAAAGACATAAAGTACATTTTTGGCATTCTTCCGACTGTAAAAACGCCCCGGCCTTACTCAGATTTCATTGTGTCGACGGTGTCGACACAGAATATGTTCCATGTTTAGGATATTACAAGAGACGAAGGAAACCCAGACGGAGATCACAGCTCCATCCCGGCGGCAGGCACTGTTTGTTGTCTGCGCTTTATATACTGTACATTATGAGCAACTGCAGTCAAGTCAGCGAGCACAAAGGCAAGGTCAATAATGTGAAGTGATCCGCCGGGTCGAAAGCCTTGGCCCTGCTCCAGTCATTGTTAAAGGGGTGGCTTTTTTTTTTCAAAGCAAATATGCGATCCCCTTGTCTGCACTCACGCTCAACTCTTGAGTATTTCCTGCCGAAGGAATCAATAAGACAATAGCAGCGAGTGGCTCGGCGGACAGCATGAACGGAGGCAGCTCTGAGACATCGAGTGCTCTTATATGACTGATTGTTTGGATATGCAAAGTGACTGTAAACAAGCTGTAAAGACGCAGTCCTGCTACTGGAAACACGATGAAATAACTGGAGAATCCCGCACCAAAGACCTCATTTATGACACTGAAACTTTTTTCTTTTAAGACAAACCAAATACACATATATTTCTGGAAGATCAATCACTTGAATTAGTCAGGATTTTAGACACCTAACCTTTCGATCCATGACAAATAATTACCCTTTTTGTGCTACTTACATTCATCAGGTGTCAGGCAGGTGAGTGTGTGGCAGCAGGGGAAGGACAGTCCTCCAGGCTCCAGATGGCTGGAAAGCAACGGCATGACGCCACACTGACATTCAGGCTGGGTCGGTTTTAAACCGGGCTGGTGAGGGAAATTTGAAGCAGGTGGATGAGACAGTCAGGTGAGTGGGACAGGTGGAAGAGTCTGAGGACATCTGGTGGATAGATGGAGGTCATGCAGGAGCTGATGGGAGGACAGACAGGCAAAGGCTGTAGGACAAATCTCATATATATATTCTAATGCACTGCTGGTTTTTTTTAGATTTTATTTGTCCCTGTTGGGGAACTGGTTTGCAGCATATCACAAAGGCATTTAAGCACATGATGACAAAATCACCAAGACCATACACATACCAGCACCATGACTGTCTCACATACCAAAAAGCCAACCTAGACCTGCGCAGAAACAACAGACACACTCATTCAAATGAAATACTAGGAGACAGGGAATAGTTCAGACTTGCTGGGCATCCGCCAAGACAAGGAAAAAGTGAGATTAGGTGCTATCACTCATTTAAAAACCTCATGGAAAAGAGGAGAGCAATATTATTGCACTAATGGTCATAGATTAAATGAGGAGGCCTCTGATCACCCACAATGTTGTATACCTTTGTCATCATTCTTTCTCTGCAGTTGCCTTCAGAGCATTGTAAACTAATTCCTAATAGTTTGCAGGCAGCAATAATAATTTTCCTGACTGTTTTCTCTGTGCCTCTGTTGCATTACCAAACCAGAGTATGAGGATGATGCAGAAGGATAAAACACTTTCATTTAAAGCTGAGTCCTGAATCTCAGGAGGTTAAGTGTGTCATCCTTTATTCATAACGTTAGCAGTTCAGTCCTCGGCTGCACGTTAAAGTGACGCTGACCAAGACTCTGAAGCCCAAGTTGTTTCCTACAGGAAGAAAAGCGCCTTGCACGGCAGCTCTGCTATCATTGGTGTATGAATGATGAATGTGTGAAAATAAGAAATTTATGAATCTCTTTGTCCAGTGAGGCAGAAAGGTGCTATTGTACATAAATGCCTTTGTCTTTCTGAATAACCAGGGATATTAACAAAATGAAGAACTATTTGATTTGAATAGTTACAATAATGATGAATTATACATATTTTGTCAATTTAAGGTGTGTAGACCAATTTCAACACGATATGATATTACAGCAATTCTTTAAGAAAGGATGTCATTTGGACATGATACTAATTAAAGGCCTGTGATTGATATATACATATATATATGTATGTATATATATATATATATATAACGACATATAAATAATGTCAATAATTGTAACCAGCTGAGTGCTGTAAAGTTTAATTTAAATTGACAAAGAAACGAAGAAATGTTTGAAAACATTTCATGGATTGGGCTAACATACCACTACTACGACTACTACAACTACTACAAATACCAACAACAATAATATATTGTTTTATATAGAAAAATCAAAACCAGTGTTTACTATGTGCTTTGACAAAAAAGCAACCCAGAAGCAACAAGGATTGCTTACACACTTGAGCAGTTATATTTTATGCAATATATAACCACAGATGCCAAACAATAAGGCTAACGTGAGGCCAGACGAAAATCATATTAGAATTAAAAACATTCAAATACAACAAAACAAAAACAACAAATTCAGCTCAATAATAGCTAACTGTCAGGGCGCACAGACCAAACGGTTGTTTTGCTGGTCACGCAGTGTTAGCTTACTACATCGGATACATTAGCTTAGCAGCTAGCAATGATGTCCTTTATTCACAGCTTAACAAATTACATGTTTTAGTAATATTTTGCTTTACTCACCTTTGGAGTAAAGCTCGTGAACCACCCGACTGAGCAGCTCGCTTGAATTTCATCCAAACATCGTTGAAACAGAGCAGCTAATGTTTGTGTAGCGACAAGTTAGCAAAGCGCGATCCCCGACCAGGTAACGTTACGTCGTGTTTCTTACTTTCATTATCACATAACGGCATTTTTTAAAAACGGCATGTGACGTCTGATGAGCAGTGTTTTCTCTGATATCCGAAATATATCCACACAGTTGATTTAATCCCACGTAAATATCGATTATCCACATCGATTTCCAGCTGCAGGTCGGCATCTCCTGTCGTTGCTGCACATCAGTTCAAATGTACTGACGCATGCGCAGTAGGCATCTTTGCAAGCGGCAGGACTTCTTTTTTAAATGAACTTTATTGATATTTACTGAACATTAATTTCAAACATTAAAAAGGCACATCATGGTTATGTTCATATATTCACAAAAACTGCACAGAGCGAGGGCAACAATCAAGAAATATAAAACGTGTAGAACGTGTAGTAAACAATTTAAAGTGAAGAGTAAATCATGAGACAATCAATAAAAAAACAGGATAAGGACACACAGAGTTTTATTTTTTATTTTTTAAATTTATGTTAGCATCTGTTTAGGAGCCATACCAAATTATAAATAACCTTTTAGAAGCAGTAGATGTTTCCTGTCTTGGGGCTTTTTCTATTTTGCAATATTTCAGTGATGTTTTAAGGAGTTTTATCTCATTTAGAAAAATAATAAATATGGGAGAGGTCTTAAGAAAACATTTATTTATAAAATACTTTACCAAGATAATCAAACTAGTTATTTCCAAATTCGTTAAGATCTCCCGTGCGCATGCACTAATGGAGATATTATCGCGCATGTGCACGTGGAGGTCTGCGTGTCTGCATCTGGGTGGTTTTGCAATGATCCATATTTTCACTTTGCATTCATGATATCTGATTGTTGATTTTTACATTGATATACTGGATTTTGGATTCTTTGTTCACTGTGGAGGAGAAAAAGATACATTCATTGTAACACATGGTGAGTAATTAATACATAAATGGTCATTAAGTGAAGTGAAGTATTCCTTTAAGGTCAGTTAGGAGCATAAACATAATTGTCTGTACATTTCTCCCAGTTTACCAAACACTCATAAATAAAAAGTCACATTCCCTGGCCTCTTATGAAACACTTCCTTCCCTCAGCGCGGCCGCTGACCTCTTATCAGGTCCGCTCAGATTTTTCTCTCTTATTGGTTCTGAAACCGCCGTCTGAATGCTGATGAGTGGAAACCAGGAGCTCAGTCACAGGCTCTGCTCTGAGCCATTAAAGAATAAAATAACAAAAACAGGGTGATAACAGCTCAAGACCTTTGTCCTTTAAAATCCAAAAGCACGCTGATTAAATTCCATCATGGTTATTCATAGCCGCCCTCCTCCTCCTCTCAGCGCTATAAACACGTCCCATTAGACCACTGCTGAGGTTTGTTAGCCTTGAAAAAGAAGCCAGCGGTCAAATGCTTTCAAACCAGTGAGGGAAAGCACATCACACGGGTGGAATAGCCACAAAATGTCAAATCAGATATGACGATTGTGCTTTGTTCAGTCGTGGAGTCTCGGGTACAATCAACATGTTTCAGAGAGGCCCTGCCCCTGTCATCACGGTCATGAGACATCACGTACTGGAAGTCTTTTTTGGGGAATGATACCACGGAAAGAAAACAGACAACTTCCTCACGACAAAAACTTTTGCTTCGCTATAAACGGTTGCTGCAGGAGAGCACGTACAGCGGTGCCAGGGGGGCCGATGATCTCCGTCTGCCCCGGTGCCACCAGGAGACGACGCTCCTGACCCCGAGGACAAAAGACACAGAGACGCAGTGAATAATAATGCATTCAAACACTTGGACTCTGTGTGTGCCAGCTTGATGCTGCGTCCGATTGAATCCACAAAAGACGCAAACACACAACAGTAACGAACACTAATGAGTTTGATTCTTTACCTTCAGTGAAGCGCTCAATTTGGATTCAAGCCGGATTAAATCATCTGCAAGAGCGACGCCAAATGGGCTCTCTCTGTTCAAGGGTCAAATACTTGATGGTTCTGTGGAAGAGACGTAGACGAAGACAGTTCACCCCAAAATCAAAAAATACTTTTTCCTTTAAGTCATTTTTTGCTTTTAATAATTTACAGGAAAACTGTCACAGCTTATTTTCTGAACTTTGAGATTAAAAAAATAAAGTGTCAGAGTTCGTGTTAATCACAGACTATTATCAGCTCTAAGAGCAGACAAAAAACTCCTTAATCAACACTTGTCGACTTTAAATAAATCATCTTGAATAAACAATGGAAAAGCTTCTCTCACTTTGAGGCCGATTGAGGTCGCCGTCATGACGGATCAAATCCACACACACCGCAGATTTTCCAGCCCTCAGATAAACTGTCCAAAACTTATCTGAAAGGCCTCAAATTATGCTGCTGAATGTGGACGTAGATTAAAAAAAGCTTTGATTTTTTTTTTTTACAAATTCTGCTGAGTTTAACTAAATTGGGAGACGATTTTCTGTCCTCAGCTAATTAAGTATTTCAGTGTTCTTTCACCTCTGAGTAAAAACTGGAAAAAAGAGTGAGGAGACGGAGAGGAGCAGACAAAAAACCTGAAAGAAGAAAGTAAAGAGGAAAGAATCAGGAGGGAGAGTGACGATAAAAGGGACGCAGATTGAAGACAGATCAGTCAGGAACAGAAACTCGTTTATACTGCAAAAGATTTTTAATTCAACTGACTGTTGAGTATGTACAGGAGGAACAATTTGTACATAAATAGGCAATAGTTATAAATATCAGCGGTCTGGCTGGTACAAAATTAAAAAAAGAACATATTGTACATTATCTACAAGTGCCACTTTGGGTTTTTGTACAACATTGTCTCTTGTTGGATTGTCCGTAGAGTCCCATTCACACGTTCTCTGAGCTGCACTGCACATGCAATCACAGCGGGTACACAGTATGTGTCCGGGGGGGAATATGTGGCATTTGGACGACAGTAGACTGAAGGGGCAGCTTTAGTTATAAGCCTATGAAAGAGACGGGATTATTGAGCTGGGCGTCTCGCTGCAGTGCGATGGCATTTTTAAAAGTCTAGAGGGGATTATTAGTTGCTGGGTGTCTCCTTAGATATTGCAGTACACAGTCACACAGCCACTTAGACGGCGGCTGAGTCACAGAACCTGGAGCTGGAAAAAAAATAAATAAAAGTTGTCATCATGAGCGATCATGGCACTGAGTGAGAATACTCCGTCACCAAAAATACTCTCCAGTGGTTAGTTTGTTCACGTCAGCTGTTGGTCACACTCTTCGGGTGAAGACTTTGTACACTATGGCTATATACAGCTCAGGATGTTCAGTAAGTGCACTCATCTAACGTCTGCAGTCACTTCTAACACAGCAAATAAAAAGCTTTCCAACACGTCACGTGAGACGTTTCTCAGCGAACCGCTCCTCTGCACACAGCTCACAGTTAAAGGGAATTTGTTTGGTGTTTTTGAATCTGGACCACATTCCTGCATGTTTTTGTGTCAAAGTGACTAATAAAGACAACAATGCCACAGTGGTGAAACCGGCAGCGATGTTAACACTACCTGCATTTGTGAATCCTAAATTTACATCCATTAAAATCGTTTTTTTAAGTGTCATTGTACCTGTGTTTTAGACCAGATACTGTTAAGGAATTTGTAAATAAATATATGTTTAACATCATGTTCATAGCGAGTAAGAAGGCTCTTACAAGAACACGGTTGACAGCAGATGCACCAGAGGCTGAGGATGTTCAATGTTATTCATGATATTTTTGTGATGGAGAAACTTATATTTATTGTAAGACTTGAACAGGATACGTTAAAGCTGTTGGACATCTTGGATTGAACATACATCCTCATTAAGATCTGACTTCACTTGACGTAAGAAGATATATTTTTAACATTACTTCCCCTAAAGTTTACCTTAAGCTGCTCAAGTTTCATCTGTTCATGGTTTATTTGTGGCTCCATTGCGTCTTTTCTTTCGGAGTACGTGTATGCAGCCAGACCTTCTTTCAAATTATTATTGTTATAGATTTTATAAAGTTCAAATGTGCGAGATTTTCGAACAAGACTTTTCTTTTCACACAATAACAAGTAGAACAGCGGAGGTAAAGACAAACTTTCATTTCTCTGTACGGAAACTTTCCATAATGTTGTCAGACACTTCTAATAATAATAATAATCTGAGTCTGTCAGTGGTAAAAACAAGCGCTTTCGGCGGGTGTAAATTGATGAAGCACAATCGCCCTGAGTGGTTACATCGCAGCCCAGTGCGCAGCTTCTGGCTGTGCGTCCTCTCTTGATACCGGACCAATTTCAAAAGCTGTTGTCTCCATAAGTCACTCGCAAAAACAATCCGAAAATAGGGTCCAGGTTGAAAAAAAACCCCAAAGTTTCCCTTAAATTCGTCACCCTCTCTGACACTTTTGGGGGCCGTTAAAGAACGTGAACGACCCCGTCTAATGAAAAAAACAAAACAAAAACTAACCTCTGATATCTACTCACATGCACAACCGCACAGACCGACACCAAACACAACACTCATAATGTCTCCTATGAACCACACACACATACAAACATGCAGAAACTGCCCCACAAACAGCTTCACAGAGATTTCATCACTATGACAGCAGGTGAGTCATCAGCAGCGACTCACATTTGGTCCCTGAAATTGAGCTAAAACATTCAAGCAGGTAGTACGGATGATGCGCAGAGCATTCAGCAGATAGAAAGGGGGAGTCAGATTACTTCTCACTAATTTTACACTTTAAATTTTGAGGGATAGAAAACTTTTTGTCTATATCAAAACACTCTGAAGCATCATTTTTTAAAATCCACAATCATCTTTTCATTTCTGTGCAATGTCGCCCTCTGGTGTGCTGAGGTGGTACTGAAGGTGAGCTGAGTCAATTACATAACTCCTATAGCAAACACACTTTGAGCTACAAAACCACACAGCACACACATGTACCGACACAAAAAGTCTTTTTCTTCACGTCAAATTCATATAAACTTTTGTTTCATGAAGTCTGGGAGCCGAGCCAATGTGCAAATGTTTCTAAGACTAAATAAAACTAATAAATCCTGGCTGTGACATCGATTAAAGAAAAAAAAAATGATAAAGCTAGAATGTAAGCGATACTTTGGCTTTACAACCTCTCACCCTGCTGCACACAAGAGAATCTGAATTTTGGGAGGACTTAATAGCAGTGAGCATTAACTCTTTAAAACCAGAGCAAATTGGCTTGATTTCTTAGAAAAAAACGTGGAAAAAGGCGATGAGCAACTAAACAATAAATGGCTGAAAAATGATAAAGAAATTTGTGGAAAAAAAAAAAAAAAATACTAGACAATTACCTGAAAGTGAGCTAAAAAAGACCATAATTTTAAATATATAATTATAAAATGATCAATGTAGTTTTCAGAACATTGTTCTGTGTTTTTAAAAAAACAATATCTTTTAGGAATGATTTGCAATTTTTAGGACATTTCTTGCCAAGTTGCTCATTATGATTTTTCCCCATGTTTAAGAAAGAGATCAAACTATTTTTTTAGGTGTCAGAGATTTAAAAGTTTGAACACAGCACAAGAAAACTGATGTGGATCCAGTTGTTAAAGGGTTAAACTTAAATAAAACCAGTGTATCTTTCTGCTGTCAGTGAAGAACTAATGTATTAACATGATAAAACCAGTCTGACTAAAAACAGTAGCTTCAAGCACATTCTTTGCTTCACCAAAACGCGATCATCAGTGTGTTATCACTGATTTCTGTGTGTAATTACTGTGATTACTGGGTCGAGTCACAGCACAGAGCTATCATCGCACACTGTGCTAAAAACAAGGCAGATTAATTTCAGTGCAATATGCAAAGTTAAACTTAAGGAACATTGGTTAACAAAGCAAAACGAAGAAAAGAGGGAGCCATAATAAAAAATGGCCGTCTGAGCAGCAGGATGTGTCTGACCTTCTCCAGTTTGGGAGGGTTTTCCACGGGAGAGTTTATACTGCCGATGACGCCGCCGCCGCCGCCGCGTTCAAACGTTATCACAGTAAATCTGCACCGAGACTCACAGAATAGTTTGAATATGTGACTCTCGAGAAGCTAAACAAGCCTTTTTAAAACCAAAACATCTTTCCTAAAACCTGAATAAGAGGAACCTGATCCTGGTCTCAACCAGACCTGAATCAACCCTGTTTGATGCGAACACCTCTGATCTGCTTTAAAGGAATAGTTCAACATTTATTCTCTGTCTTGTTGGGAGTTAGATGGGAAGAATGACGCCACTCTCGTGTCTGTAGAGTGAATATGAAGCTGGACGCAGGAGGTCGTTGATTTAACATAAAGAGTGGAAACCTCACCTCACTGCCGACCGCCCGCTCGCTCCACAGGATGGTCGGCTAATCATTTATGTTGGAAATGTCAGACACAAACGGGAACGTTTCTACACGCAATCTGGGAATGTTAACTTGTTAACCCATTTTCGGGAAAAGTTGTGGATCACTTAGGGAAGTGGTTGGGTCTTACTGGGGACTGAAGAGAAGTGCCAAATGTATCGAAATACGACTCGTCACAGCTGTTCGGGTGATCCTCATATTTTGGAAAAACACATCCCCTCCAGATTCTGAAAAATGGAGGCCCGTTATGTTAGAAATTGTGTCATACGAGCACGTTAGCAAGGGTCAACGATGAAGCTGAAAGCTGAAAGAGGTCGTGGGCGGGTTTTTTGTTTTTAATATGACCGCTGCGTTGTAATGATTTGGGGTTCAGTTGTATCGCTGTGGTGCTAAATTACTGTTCTGGGTCTAAGAATGTGTAGCTACCAACAACAATACTGTTGGTTTGTTCATGTTTGAACAAATAAACAAACGAAAAAAATGCCTACCAGCACCTCCCAAGCTCACTGATCAACATTTTAGATCTCATTTGTTTCACACAGTTGTGTAAAAAGACAATTTTCTGCTTTATGATGGTTTATGCTACAAACTAAGTCTTAGCTCTCCATGAAGTCACTGCACCCAGACAGAAATAACCTCGACTCGACACATCCTCGGCAGCATTGTGCGTCCATTATAATCAACTAAAGCTGCGACACTGACACTGAGGCTGCGCTCTCCTGCGCAGGCATTACACGGCTCTTCTCTGTTTTTACGCTGCTGGTGTGCTTTTTTCTTCTTTTCGCCAACAAGTAAAAACTACACAAAACTGTGAGAATGATGATCACAATCAGTTTAAAAAGGATTCAAACGAATACCTCATTGTACCCGAGTCAGTGCAAAACAGCACAGCAAATCTGTGTCTGTTCCCACTTTTCACATTCAAATAAAAAACTACGCATGCTGCTGTTAAAACAATTCAATTAATTAATTTAGTAGCATTTCATTTAGCCTATGTTTCCGAACATACGCATAACATGCATAACCAACTGCATTAGCTTTTTGCAGAAGTCAATACTCACAAAGTGACGCAGACAGTAACTACACACTACAAAGATGGAGTCTGTGTAGCAAAAAAACCCACTCTGCTCCGCCTACAAGTCTGTACCTCATGTTTTCAGCTGGCACCACCTGTAAAACACTGACTACTTACATTCATTTTCAGGGTCATACTTGTATTTTGGGTTTTAACATATGCATGTTTACATACTATAGAATATGTGTGTGTGTATATATATATATATATATCATCAGACTGTGGTTGAACACCTGTATTCGTTCTCTGTCTGAGACACTCAGTTTTAGCACCTGTCTCTTTAAGCCCGCCCCCTCTGAAAAAGCCTGCTGTGATAGGTCAGCGTTTCCGGGTCTTCTGTATTTCGGTGTCAGTGCAGCCAGGCAATGACTTTTACGGACAGTAGCAGCACTTTTTACTGTGAAAAATCACCAATAAAAGCTTTTAAAACAACCGGACACGTTCCAGCAGGAATATGATTTAAAATCCGGGACAGGTTAAAAAAAATTGGCAACTAAGATTACGTTTCTTTGACGTTAGCATGTAGCTACATGTAGCAATGTATGCTACATAATTCAAACAGTTTGCAGTATTATGTGTGGAGCAGATGACTGCATAAAGAAATCCATCATTAAAGAACGGTCTGAAATAAGATATATTATTAATGACTGAGCTTTAGAGGTGCTGGTTGGCAGAATTTGTTAACTTTAGACAGCGTCAGCTAAGCTGTTTTCAGTCTCTATGCTAACGTAAGCTACCTGTGTCCTGACTGCTTCATTTTTACTGAACAGAAATGAGAGTGGCATTTTCTCTTCCAACTCTTGACGGGACAGCATGTCGAAATATTCCTTTGACTCCAATTGGAGTTCTCGTTGGCACACACTAAATCAATATTTCAAACCAAACGTAGCGCCATGCTGGTTTTCCTCTCCTCGTCTACTGATTTCACCGTCTTAGGCAAAGAGCGTCTCACACGTTTACAAAGTGCAAAATTCAAAGCTGCCTCTCGCTCGTGAGTTGGATGGAGCAGCTTTTTAACCGTTTAAGGAAAAGGAATGATCATGATCATCTGTACGTGGTGAAGACCGAGGGGAGAGGCTGATGTTGTAATACTGACGAAAAATTGTGTTTTTGCTGATGAACACTGTTGGGTTGTCACTCCCTAACACACCACTCGTTGCTCAACTTTTGTTCTCGCGCTGATCACTGAAGGAGATCATCAGACGATCATTACAGGTCGTCACTCTGCTGTTTTTTTTTTTTTTTAAAAGAGGATTTTTCCCCACAAGTGCAACAGAAAGCCTTCAAGAGTCAGTGGCCATAAAAGGCATCTGGATGTCCCAGAGAAGGCTGTTGGCACAAAGAAGTGATGTAACTCTGGAAACAACTGAAAACATGGCTTTCAAGTCCAGAAGCTGAGGATGGCGCCGTCTCCGCCTGGTGCCGCTGTCTGACACGGAGACAATCGGCCTGCATTGAGTTCCCTTTGTGATTGTGGCAGTAACAGAGCAGAGACACTCTCCTGCACCCAAAGGTCCAGAGCGTTTCTGCCTCCTCTCCGTCCACGAACCCAGCCACCTAAAAGTCTCTGATTGGCTCGATTCAACTGCCCTCGTCTCAGCATCTGCGCTTCAACGCGTCGAGGGGTTTTCGCTTCACAGAGTGGCGAGGATGCGTGAGAAGGAGATGATGATGGAGAGGGTGGTCTGCCCAACGCCCAACATCAGGGCCTCCAGCGGCGCCATGTCCTTCCCTGCCACGCGGTACACCCCCGCCACCGCCGCGCCTGAGGGAGGAAAACACACATCACCAGTGTTAACACAAACACAGCTGTCTGTCACGGCCTGTCACCATTACTGCAGATTGTCCGTTCACAATGAGGACAAACATCCGTCCTCGTCTTTTCAGCGTCCCATCAGGAGTCAATCCATTCTGCACAAAAGCTGCTTTTTCTGTGTGAAAATGTATCAAAAGATGTTTGAGGCGTTCATGTGAGGATGTTATTCAATGCACAGCCACATACTGTGCTCACGCTTATCCTCACAATATGCTGTTTGGGCCGTCGTCATGGAAACAGACAGCAATAACAAGAGAAACTTTTTATGAGTCTCTGTTCCCAGGACCAAAACAGAGCGGCCTGATTTTGGTTCAAAACTAAGCAAAACTAAGAGATGAAGCTGGATTTAAAGTCCATACAATCAACTGTATCGTCAGCCAGTTTGACTGTTATCAGCCTGATAAATGGCCTTCATAAGCGTTCAGAGGTGTAATAGACAGCGTACTGGTACAAGGGGTTGTTTTTTTTCCAATACCGGTGCCAAAACTAGAGCCTGATCAATGTATCTCAGTCAATTTTATTGTCCGATATTGGCTCATAACAGATATATCAGTATCGGCTCAAGTCTATTTTTAACATAATACAGATAAAAGATGCACAGAGTAATTTAGAATGATCAAAGTCCCCATAAAGTTTACTGTTTCAGTGCACTGACTTAATTTTGAGAAAAGAGTTTATTATTAAACTGTAAAATATTCTGCTTGATCACAGATCTTTGTCACAAATATTTGATAACTAACCCTGAGGGATAATTGCATTGCATAACTTACTCCTACTCCAATATCAGTATCGGCATCTGCACTGAAAATCAAGTATCCGTTGGGCTCTGGCTACAAACTACTTTGAAAACGGTACCGCTGCCTAAATGGTGCCTAAACCAATACTTAAAAAAAATAAAAAAATAATAAAAAATAAAACACAAAGCGATGGTCAGCAATGTTTAAGAATTCAAAGGCAATTTAAACATGAACGATATATTACCTCTATACAATCTAAAGTAAACTTAAATGTATACATATGAATAAACACCACTAACAAATTTACATAATAAACCTATACGGTGATACTACAGTACGTTATCACTGGACAGCAGTGTTAATGTTATCTAGTGGCAGCACACCATGTACAGAGGCGACGTCCTCGCTGCAGCAGCCTCGCTCTCCTTTTATGCTTAAGCTGTTTATCGTGTAAAGGCAAAAAGCCCAAAAAATAATCTTCAACAAAAAAAAGTAAACAAAACATAATCCATTTCATTCTGAAATTCCTCACATAGAGGAAATTAAAAACAGTTGTTTCATAGTGACTTTAAAAATCATAATGGCACAGCAATTATGGGTGTCTTTACTTACGTCTCTCCACTGTCAGTAAAATCTGATAAAACACACCTGCAAAGTCCTGAATTTTTTTTGGCTCATTTGATTCAGTCATGAATATTAAATGTTGTAGAGAAATATTCGGGACTTGAAACGCACTCGGAGGCTTTAAAGGTTGTGTTTTTTCTCTGTAACTCAACCTGACCTTTCCTTTCCCTCTGCTCGGCTGAGATTGCTGCGTTCGCTCTGCCACTCTCCGACTTTAAGCCCGTCTGGTGTACACACAGACGGTGAGACTCACTCAGGGGTGTGTGTGTGTGTGTGTGTGTGTGTGTGTGTGTGTGTGCTTACAGTCAATAGTCTGCTCTCCCTGATTGCTACACATTAATAATAAAGTGTCTTTCTATTTTGGGGCCCGGCTTGCATCTATGATGGAGAGTGATTCATTGAGCTGAGCGCTGTGGAGCTCCTGCCCTACGCTCTCATGGATTTAGGGCTATTTACACTCCTGTGATCACACTCTGTTACAGTGAGGGGAATGAAAGACAAAGAAAGGCTTAAATAACATCTGGAGCGTCTGCGGACAAACTGTGGAGAGAACGCAGATAAACAAATACAAATAAACAGGTGACAAGAAAGCAAAAATCAGTAAAATGCAGGTTAAAGCTAAAAGTGGGGAACAATTTTTATTATTTTAGTTTTGCCATAATTCAGCTGTAGAACTTTGGGACTCTAAGGGGATATCATAAAGGCAAACTGAGTCTGTGTGATGCTAAAACTGCCATTTAATGTTATGTGAAAGAAGAAAAACATTCTCACTAATCACTATTATCCTGATATTTATTTTTACCCATATTGCCCAGCCTTGCATATTTATGAGACCACATAAAATGAAGTAATCTGGGGTTTGGATTAGTGTAATGTTGTATATTCGTACACTGTAAAAATGTCATTATCTGTATCTTTTTTTCAAAAGATGAAGTTAACAAGTCAAATAACTGATTAGCTGAGACGAGGTGGGAAATAATAAGTTTATTCTTCCTCCTGCTCCTTCTCGAACATGTAAGATGCATTTTCTTTATGCTTATTTGAATCCATTCATTAAGTTTTTTGTATAAGTTATCCATTTTTGTTATTGCCATTTTGTTCCATTTTTATTTTTTTCTGTTTGTTTGTTTTACATCTTTGCAATATTTATCAAGCCATCTATCTAGTAAACATATTTTTTAAATTAAGGCACTGAATTGAGCCAAAGAAAATGCAACATTTGATTTTGTCTACATCATCCAGACATATCTGAAGCTTCCTGCGCTACATAAAAAAGGTAAACAAGAAAACACAAGTCTGAAATCTCTCTGTCATCTCGTGTGACAGGAGTTAAAACACACACACACACACACACACACACACACACACACACACACACACACACACACACACACACACACACACACACACACACACACACACTCACTCCCTGCATCCCACTCTCCTCCCTCCCTGTCACCTCCCGTCTTCTTCTGGCTGACTGGCTGACTGTTGAGGTCAGTCTAAAAAAAACCAAATCAGGATTAACAAACAAAACAAAAAAAGAGAAGAGGACTCACTGGTGATGACGCCTCCGGAGAGGGAGGCCAGGAAACCCACGCTGACCAGCACCAGGGTGATGAGGCGGCCCCTCTTGTGGCGCTGCAGCATGACCAACATGAGCAGCCCCACCGCCCCGTGGACGAAGAGCGAGGAGAAGAGACACCACAGGAACACCCAGTACCACATCTCTGACGGGGGGAGGGGACAAAACACATCCGATCAGGTCGCAAGATGGGACAACAAACAAGAAAAAAATTCAAATTTTCACTTGTCATCTGTTTTCTTCGATTTTTGTTATATTACCTGTTCTGGTTTTGAAAGGAAAGTTACATTTTAGGGGGTCACAAGCCAAGAGGGTTGGGAAGTGCTGGACTGGACAATTTATCAATTGATGCAAAAATAATCAACAGGTTAATCAATCATGAAAATCCACTGATTTTAGACATAAAGGTCATTTTACTGGTCATGATAATTCCTATTTAGCCTGATGTCTAATGTTTTCCTTGTCACATCGGAGGAAATGACATCACTATGACATCATCAGGGTTTTCTCAGCTTCATCTTGGGCTCAGAGACGACAGATTTATAACTAAAGGCCTGCGTTACTAACTGGAGGTTTGGATTTTTGAACGTGCAAATTTACCAGGAAGAAAGATTCTCATCAAAGATGATGTCCAGTTGCATTTTGGGAAATGTAGGACCCAGTGCTTTACGAGCTTGGCCCATACTAGATAGAAAAAGTCAGGATATCTTGGCCTCCACCATTTTTTAATTGATCGGTCTGTAAGTGCAACAGTAAATCACTGCAGTTTCCCTTTAAGCAGTGATGGAGTGAAAATGATCGATTCCTGAGGTTTTTCCATCACAGCGAAGAGTTGGATAAATATTCCTCCCTGGGCAGGTAAAGATAAAAAATGTCCTTGTCATGCAAATTCAGAGATTTCAGTGCTTAGAAAGGATGCTCTCCGGCTCCGTGGGGCCACCGGGAGACTTCCTGATGCATTTTTACAGATTCACACATCACAGACCTTGTTTGAGGGCAGATTGCAGCTACAGATCAGGATGCACAGATACTCTCAGAGCCTCACACATCTGCGAGGGAGAATTTCAATCTACAGCCACCACAATCTAAGTCAGGGCCCATCGAGGAGGCAGCCGACCGTAGTAATGGACCTGAGGTCGTGATGTATAAAACTGCTCCGGATGAGAATTCACACGAGCTGCAGCGAGCTAGACATTAAGCAGTAAATGGAAAATCTGGTCTGAAACAATGGCTTATTGCTGGCTTTTGTGGGCTGGACTGATGATGAAGAATTCAACATTTGCACTCCTCGCTCAGCTGCAGAACTTCGCCTTTATACTGATGTCATAAGGAAAACTAGATATACGATCATACGGTTGTTTGCCTTCGTACACTAGTCAAGTTACACTTATAGTTTACATCCATGTCTCTAAAAACATCTTCCCCCCGGCAGCCCAGAAGATCTATACAATCACAATTTAAAGGGTGGCACCCAGTGTTCTGAGTTATGGCCAAAAACATGTTTTGTGAGGTCACCATGGCCTTCACCTTTGACCTTTGAACACTAAAAACTCTAATCAGGTCATCCTTGAGTCCAAATGGACTGAAATTAAGGAAACTCAAGGCCATATTCAGATACTGCGTTCACAACAATGAGACAAATTCATCTTAACAATGACCTTGACCTTTGACCACAAAATCTAATTAGCTCATCCTTAAGTCTACTCGAACGTTTGTGCCAAATTTGAAGGAATTCCCTCAAGGTGTTTTTGAGTTATCACGTTCATAAGAATGACACTAACAAAGTCACAGTGACCTTGACCTTTGATCTCTGACCACCAAAACATAATCAGATCATCCTTCAGTCCAAATGACTGTTTGTGTAAAAGTTTTATATCACGCTCACAAGACAATATGGATGTACGTAAAGACGGACGAACAACCCGTAAACATCGTGCCTCGCGCCTCAGCTAAAAATATTGTCACTGATACTTTACATTAAGCTTGCTTTTTTTTTTGGTACTACCTGAAAAAACTTAAAATATTGTCACTGATGTTATTGTTCATATTTTTCTTCATTAAAATATTTTTTACACCTCTTAATGTTTGTTTTTACATTTTTCCCGCATGTTGTCAAAAATGGTATTAAGTATTTTTCTGGGTATCAGTATTGAGTTCTAGTATCATGACAACCCATATTTATAACATATTTATTTATTATTTTATTTTGTGCTGTTGTCCTTTCTTTTAGCTTTATTAACAGTTGGAGTATTTTACTTATTTATAGGTTGATTGGTTTTGTCCTGCCTCTGGTGTTTCCTCACTTATGGTAGCGTTTCCTCAGTTTCTGGTTTTAACGAGTACTGTTTTGGATTTTTTGTGTTACAGTTCATTTGCATGAAAAGTGCTATACAAATAAACTGTGCTTGACAGACTGATTGAAGCCTAACATGTATATATCTTTATCAAAACTGGGACCAAATCAGAGGTCAGTCCCGTTTCAAATCTATCTCGTCTTCTTCCTCCGTGGCTTTCTTTCTTTGTGTCTTTCTTTCTTCTTTCCTTTAAATAAAGAGCTGTTGCCTCGTTGCACTTCGCCAGCGAGGGGCCTTGCTTTGAACCACTGGCACCGTGGGAGCGAGGAGAAGCCAGCTGGCCGAGAGATTATTCGAGAAGAAAAGACTGAGGGGGAAGAACGACCAATCCAAAGCTGGGGAATGTTGTTTAAAGAACTCGAGCCTGTTTTGTTTGGATGATGGGACATAAACAGGAAATGTGACATTGTTGTGTGGCGTAAACATCTGAGAAACTGCCCAGAGGGAGCTCTTCAGCATGTCTATCAACCCTTGTTGTTCCACAGTCGACCGAGCGCCTACATCTACTTATTGATCCGGCAATCAGCTGCCAATCTGGGCGGAGAGAGACGTGACAGCACAGTAACACAACGGCTCTTTGTCCTGCGTGACTGAGCTCGTCAGTTAGATCCCCAGCTGTATCTCTGCCGTCTTTCTACAGCCGTCAGCATCCATCGAGCCACAGAGGAGAGAGGTGTCCATGACGAGGGATGTAAGAGTTAGAGAGATGGATTTTTTTCATTCTGCTCATCATGCTCCCTCCTGCGTTCTCTGGCCCATGACCCGGAAATCAATCGAGGTCCGCTGTCATGAAGGATGTCCCAATCATTTTAATGTGTCTCTAAGGAGAGGAGGAAAGACGGGTTCTTTGGAGGAGCTTTAGCAACACTCAGGTCATATTACAGGGTTCCTGCATCTTAAGGGAAGGTAGATTTAAGACTTTTAAATGTGTTTTTTAAATGCCACCCCACCTCCCTGTTCTGTACATAACCAGAAATCGCAGAAAGGGGACAGTTGTCTCACCTCTGGGTTGGGAACGGAAAACAAGGTTTATGTAAAACCTAAAGATAGAAAGGCGTGTACATGGGTAGGGCAAATGTGACGTTTTAATGAAGTCATCTGTACAACCCACTGTGGGAGTTTTAAAAAGCAGCTGTTAGTGATTATCAGCTAATCCAAAAAAGAACAGCAGCGAGTATAAATGTTCAAAAAGTGGGAAAGTAATAAGATTCAGGAGCTCCTTGCCCTCCGAGCAGCAGATGAGATCAGCTGCCATATAACAGAGACAGTAAATGATTGTTATTTACATGTTATGCCATTGTTATTGTTTAAAGCGTCTAATGCTTATGTTTTATATCACATAAGAGGCAGATGTTGTTGTGGTTAACGTCACGCCTCCTCTGATTCTGAAAAGCCATAATGTAACGTATAATCACACACTGGAGCGGAACGATGCCATAGTTGTTTATAGCGCTCTCTGTGTTGAAAGGGCTTCAGTCTCTCCCACCTGAGACACAAGCAGAGGACGCAAGAAAGACACACAAAGAGAGGTGAGGCAAAAGGCAATAAAAACAAGTAGACATCTGTGCTCTGCAGCCGTCACCTTTAAGTGACGTCAATTAAAGATGACGTGTGGCACAGCTGCATCATCAACTGTGTGTCATGCCAGGTTTATACGTCACGGGCGCTGAAAAGACTTCCGCAAAGCATACACCAGTGCGTCTTCGCTCATCTCAACAAGCTTCCTCTCTTCTCAAGATACATTTTAGAAATTGAGACATTTGCGCTGAGAACGATTTCCGGGTCACAGGCAGGAGGATGGAGGAGAGAGGAGATGAGGAAGCACAAAACAGACAAATAAGAAGAATAAGCTTTTGGTTGCACAGGCCAGGCATCTGGTGCCCAACTTAAGCCTGAACGGATTAACACAATGTTCAACACAGGAGCATGTCGGGACACAGGAGGACGTGTCCCACAAACCCCACCTCTGTCATCATGTCCCCTGACCATTGCGTTTCCATTACAGATTTGTGCAAAACTTCAGTGATATTTTCAAAATGTCGATGAAACACAATTGTGAGATGTCTGCGTTTCTACTGAGTGATGTTATGCGACTTCTCCTCAGGCGATAACACTCCAAGAAGCATGATGGATGTTCAAAACACCAGCAGGTTTATTTCTATTGCAGCCACCAGACTAACCGTCGTTACTTACAACTGAAGGCGACGTAGACGTGTTATCTGCACGATAATGGAAAGGCGAGCCCCTTATATGTGGACGCTGCCACGTATGAGGGATTTCTGGGAAGTGATAATCCACGATTTCAGAGGAATTGTAGATTGCACTCAACGTTTGAAGAGATGCAATGCAATAACACCTCTTGTAGCGCCTGTTGCGTCATGCCTGAGGGAGCCAGTTCCTACTGAGAAGCACATATCCATAGCATCATGTGACCTATAAAAGTGGAAGTGTTTCCATTGCAGTTTCTCTAAATATGGCTTTTTTGACTGATCGCCTGAAATATCACCTTGTGCAAGCACAAAAACTTTTTTGCGATAAATTGGAATTTTTTCTACACTGACATGTTTCCATTAGGCGTATCTTATATTCATTCAATATCAATTTGCACAAATTGGAGAGTTAATGATAAGCTCAAGTTTAGGTATTTATCATGTACTGGGACTGAAAATGTGGGTACGGTGCATCCTTTGACCAAACTGTGTGTGAAGAAGTTAAGACTGGCTTCATCTTAAGCAGCTGATGCATCAGCATTTACAATCTAACCATGTCAGATATAAAAATATATCAGTCACAGGTATTTTTCTGCAGGATGAGTATTTTTTTTAACTTTTGTTACTTAAAAGTATACTTAACTGAAAAAACGTTTGTATTTTTGATTGATTTTGAATGTAGGACTTCTACTTGTAATGCAGCATTTTTAAATTATGACACTTTAGTACTTTAGTAAGTGATTTGAATACTTTACTTTAACCACTGCTGAGCACAATCACAGATGACACCAGCTGAGAACCAAATGTCAGTAAAATCTGTCTTTGTTGGATAAAGGTGTAGCAGTCAGCTGATGTGCTGGCTGCCAACATTTAAAGCAACATTTAAAAGACCTGTTTAAGGGGATTTCTGTTGCATGTCATGATGAATTACAGGCTTGATGCAATGTGATCAAGATTTAAATCAACTACCAGAGAAAGAAAGTCTGTAAGGTGAAATGTTTCAGTGAAAATACACAGTCGTTATTTACCCCAGCTGACAGAAACAGCTCCTGGCAGGTCATTTTTTCAGTTTAGCAGATGCTGGAAGCTGAACATTTAATTTCAGGGGACACTGGTGCAGGTGGTCACAGCTCAGAAGCAGCACCGATGGGGTGAGAGATGCGTTCGACTCGAGTGCTGTGTCATGTTCAGAGATACCAAAACACAGTCGGAGCACGGCATTAACTTCTGCTAATCCGCAACTACAAAACAAGGTCTTTGTCCGCACAGCAGCTTTAGAGCTCGACGGTCAACAGTGAAGCATAAAAAAAAAAATCAGGCGATCATGTTTTTCGGTCGCCTGATAAGAGTTCATGTTCTGCACGGCCACGCAGGCCGCAGCAGAACATGAACGAGTCAAAGTGGCAGGACTGCAGGAGCTCTGCAGGGGCGCCCAGTTCATCCATCAGGAGGAAGAATGACGGGTTTGTCCTGGTACAGGGAGACAGAGAGCGGCGGGACGAGGCCGGCCGCTGGTGATAAAGCTGAAAGTGTCTCCTTATTTCTTTGACCTGAACAGTGCAAGATGAATCCAGCAGCATCAGCTCAGAGCAGAAGGTTTACAATCCTGCAGTTTCTGTCCTCTCTTCTTGATGATCTGAATCACAAACATCTTAAAATTTGTCTTTTGAAAAAAGACAAAAAAAATTTGTCTTTTTTCATCATTGTCAGCCCGATGTTTATATTTTTCCATTTCTACCAGGGTTTATGTTTTTAATTTGTTTTATTTTACTATTGTTGTAATCTTATTTTATTTCATTCTTTGTAATTTTATTGCTGGATTTTATTTATTTGTTTTAATTTTGTCTTTCCTCTTTAAAGCACTTTGTAACCTTACTATAATACAGCTGTTTCCCATTCTGGATGGACTATAGACGAAATTGTGAATCTTTTGCAGACCTAAATTTACAACACATTTTACTCCCAACTTGTCACATACCGGCACCCTACACGTCATATTATGACGCTCTACGTACCCATCCAGTGTCGGTTGGGACGTTGTGACAGTCTACACTTGTAATATGTACTGAGTCTTTTCAAAATAGCCTTTGGGTTTCTCAGAAAATGTAGTTTCTGCTCATGCATATGGTCTTTTTAAAAATACATGCATGCTACAGATTCTAGCATACTACGTTCTTATTAAAATAAATAATGCTGGGTCAAAGTCCGGAGTTGATTTGATCCGTCGACCTCCCCTCCTGCCCGACTTATGCAGACTGTCTTGCTCTGGCTAAGTGTCATGGCAAATAATACAACACAAACTGTCTGGTAAGTTCAGAAAATACCATCACTTTACTGTAGCAATGCAGCTTTTAAAATCAGACACATCAAACCAATATAAAAAAATTTGGCTCAAAGAAGACCGACTGTTGCTTCGATCGTGTCCCATGTTTCAGTCAAAAAGTTGCACTCAAACACGCTGTAAAAAACTACAACCAAATGCCAACTAGCACGTACTCTCTGTGCCTATGTAAAAGAAAAACATCTCTGAATTAGCTGACAAAAGCCAACAAAGGACGACTGGCGCCAACGGTGCGCGTCAAACCGCACAAACTCAGGCAACAGACGCTCGCCAACAGCACAACATTGGTCAGCAGCTGACTGTCATCTTTGTCTATTGAGGCCTTCGCTCTTACAATATCATGATATCCAAAATCTAAGATAATATCTACAAGGATGATAACAATTAATCAATTATCGATTAATCTGTTGAGAATTCAATCAACCCTAAAATTTAAGATTAATCAATAGGCTACGAAACGCTGTCAGAGAATATGCAATATGTTGCTTAAAATGCATTTGTTATTGTTTGAAATAATCAAAGTTTTTTATATTTATTAATTTATTCAAATAACAATTAATCAATCGTTAATTTTACTAATTAATCCCTTAAGGAAAGTGCTTACAATTTGCAACCCTAATATCTACTCCTGCCCAAGTACGAAGAAACTGTTCACAATGAGGACTGTGAACTGTCCAAAGTGACAAGGACATTGTCTGTGGAAACAGTTGTATTCACCTGGACCCGAGCTAAAAACGTCAGAGATCGATATTTTAAAACCTGGGAACATTAAACTAAAACTACATGTTTATCTAGTCATGACACATGTTGTTCATACTTTGGTTGAACGAACATAAAACTAAAACCTTGCAAACAACTGTCTGTTTTCTCCAGAAAACTGTGGCTCATATTTGCAAACCACGAAGCAAACTATGTTCTTTTCACGGTTTGTTGAAGTGAAACTGCTGCCAGCACACAAATCATAAACAGGAAACTCATTTGTTTAAGCAGCTCCCCGAGGCCTCAAAGAAAGGGCAGAGGGGTTGACGTATATATCAAAAGTTTACATCTGATTCTGGAGTGCATTGCTCCTGTTGTTCATGGCTCACACACTCTCTTCTCGTGACCTTATTTCATGGCGCGGGAGGTCGTTTTTCACCTGGCTGGTGAACTGCGGGGTTGAGGGGGATCGGGTGGCAGATTCATGCACCCTGCTCTTGAAAGTCCTCGCAAGCCTTTCTGCTGCAGCTCTGCTGCTTCCGCAAACTTCTACATGCGCTGCAGCTTCCTGCTGAGTCAGCATCATTAACTACCGCCTTTTATCCTCTTTGCTTGATGTGTTTCTCAACACAGGATGTCAGCTGCATTTCAGAGCATGGGTCTGTGCCAACTCGGCTATGACCACATGTCCGCCTCGCCTTCACTCTCGCTCTGCAGGGAGGGACGCAAGAATGTCTATAATCTGGTGTTTTCGTGACAGAGCGGTCCTGTTGTTCCTGTATACATCTACCCCTTTTTCTCCCCTTCATATATTTAGCAGCGAGAAAATAAAAAAAATGATCTGAACAGATGGTGGATGGCAATTTAGTTCTTGCTGAGGAAGTTCGGCCTGCCTGAAGAGGAAGAGATAAAAAGCCCACACACCGCTTTTCTTGTTCCTATATATATATATTTTTTTATCTCAGACTGACCGTGCTTTGACCCCAGGTCGTTGACACAAAACTCAAAGAAAGGGTGCACATCGTCACCTTTGCAGAAACGCTGTCAGTCGTGTCCGAATGACATTATTGTGTAGGGAACAAGAAAAACAGCCTGCAGGCATTTTTCCTTTTTGTGGTGGACATAATTATTGAGAGCAACTCTGGAGGAAGCACCTTACTATGCCGACATCTTTATCAACCTAAATGTTTTTTTGGGTGGTGTTGTATACACTACCATTAGTAGTGTATTACATATAGTAGATGTCAGTAAGCACGTCCACAGTTTGGAGAAGCACGCTGAAGTCCAACATGGAGGCTAAGCGATGTACTGCTGTGGACAGGGTCGGCAACAAAACACATTTTAGCCATCTGAACAAAGTCTCACCAAACAAAAGCAATTTCTGTTTATGTGTATGCTATACTGAGAGTATTTTTTACTGTTTTACTTTAATGTGAGACTGTAATTTCCAACTGGAAAATTTAAGCCGTTAAAGCATTAGGAAAAACAGTGATTTAACATCACTGATCACAGGAGCTGCTGGTCTGCTGCTGCCTCAAACAGTTATTTTGTTTGTGTTACTGTGTGACTTTGGCATTTAAAGGGTTACTTTGGACTCACAAAAGTCACACATTAAGACAAACTAACTAACTGATCGAGGCAGTGGTAAACCAGCAGCTCTCGTGCTCAGTGTGCTAAAATTACTCTTTCTGTAAATGGAGTCTGGTGGCTTTGACGAGAGCATAGATTTCCTCAATATAGCATACACTTACACTGATATTAAGTTTTTTAGGTGGCATAAATGCTATTCTGCAATTAATTGCGATTCAACAGATTATCGGCCTGGCCGATTATTGAGGCCGATATTTTGCATTTTGCCAATTATCCATATCAGCATTTCATTTTAATGATCGCCAATAAGATGAATTCATTGGAAAGTGCAAAGAAAGTGTCAGCATGAGAGGAACTTGCTTTGTAAGACCTCCGTGAGCTATTTTTATTATTCTTTTTTTTTTTTTTAAATTTCACTTGACTTTATAAAAAAAGTTACTAAGAACTTGCTGTATAAGATGTTGAACAATTCAGTTTTGATTAAACATTCGCTAAAGGTATTTAAACAAAGTTTTGTGTTGGAGTTTGTTATGTTCCAAATTCTACATATTGACAGCAAGATTTAAAATTTTATTTTTTAAATGCATATCGGTTCCAAATATCCATCTCATTAACTAATAATAATCTGTATCAGTATCAGCCCTGGAAAAACATTATCGGGGGACCCTCCCTAAGCACCCCATACAAACCCATTTTTTAAAAAAAATCAGAACTATTCCTCTGAGCTATCAGCCCATCCTGATGCTCAAACCACACATCTGCAGCTTTTTGATACCTACATATTTTTATCGCCTGGACCCACCATTCAAAAGCACGGATTTTAACTCAGCCTCACTACTCCTGGAGTCTGGACCATCCCAGACAGATGCCCAGAGTTGCTGCCTCTAATTGCCTCTTGATTACTGGACTGCAACACAAAGGGAGGAGGAGAGGGGAGGGAGGCGAGCGACACTTCATTTACTACACAGTCAAGGTGCATTCACGCAGCAGAAAGATTAATTAGCCGCATGTTGTGATTATTTTCATGTCATTCACCGACTCCGCACGCGTGGACTGAGGAGTGGCATTTTTTATTGCCGGCGTTCACTATCAGCGGAGGGAGGAGGTACAGATGCCCCCCCTTTTACACCCTTTCTAAGCATGTCAGGAGAAATATCACACATGTAATG
This sequence comes from Plectropomus leopardus, assembly GCF_026936395.1. Lineage (NCBI taxonomy): Eukaryota > Metazoa > Chordata > Actinopteri > Perciformes > Serranidae > Plectropomus > Plectropomus leopardus. The sequence continues at coordinate 26,275,927 of NC_142192.1, read as the reverse complement.
CTTTAAAATGGACGGTGACACAGCTGTACATGCTGCTGTGTGAATGCATGAAGACAGAAACCTTTCATTCCGCATACATACCTGTGAAGTGCTGCAGCGTCGTGCCTTGCACCCAAAGGCTCAGCACTTGCTGCACCGACAGATTAACAGAATAATCCCTGTTCGTTGTCATGTTTCTGCCGCCGCCGCTGCCGCCGCCGCCCGGGTTCGCACCCCTCTTTATCGAATAGCTGTACTTGGCTTTAGTCGAAGGCATGGAGGAGACCGGGGTGGCATGGGATGCGAGGCGGCTCTCCCCGGCGCGGCTCGCCTCTACCGGTGCCTCTGCTTCGGCTTGACGTCCGTCTCCGCTCCGGGAAGGGAAGGGCCGCTGGCTGGTCGGTTCATCCTCGGTGGTGTCGGTGGCGGCTGTGTGGAGGCCATGATGGGATGGCAGCGGGGAGCGCAGGCAGGCAGACGCACGGTCGGCTCGTCCTACATCGGCTAGCCCGGCTACATAACCCTTAAAGGGCCAGGCGCCTGCTTTGAGGAGGAGGGAGGGGGGGGGTTACCGTAGACACATCTTCGGGTTATAGCGCTCCATGAATGGGGAACAATAGAGAGGACGGTGCGCAGAAAATGTGCGTAAATAGGAGAAGTTACGTAGCAACGTAATAACGCCACGTTACACCAGTTACCTACATTAACACACACTGCTAAAATAATAATTTCAGTGTTTTACGAACAAAAGCTAGCTAGCTACTGAACTGCGTGGTTGCTAAACAACAGCAAATAAACAGTTTCGCGTGCAGGTGGCACGAGCTTCGACCGTGACTCAGCCAATCAGAACAGACGACCCAAAGTATCGCTAAATATTTATATTTGTACTCTTTTTTATTTATTTTTCACTTATTTTATCTGTCATCCATTTTATTTTCATTTATGTGTAGTTTTTATTGTTTCTGATGTTGTTTGTTTGGTCTATTTCTTTGTATTATTTTTATATTGACATTATGCAGTCCATGTATCCCCTTTCTGCTTTGTTTTGGTTGTCAAAGCACTTTGTAAACTCTGTAAAGGCGCTATATAAATAAAAATATTATCATTACTACTACTACATAAACCTTTTATACACATATGTAATGTTTATGTTTTGCTTATACATTTTTTTGAAGACATTCTACATCAAAATCAAACTGTCCAATGAAGAAATGTTTTGGGGGTTTTTTGTTTTTTTTTTAGTTTTTTTTTTTACTCTCAATATTGACATTTTAGGGAAATAATATTAATAATAATAAACTTTATTAGTATAACACTTTTCAAAACAAAGACAAGCAGTGCTTTACAGAAACAAATAGTGATAAACTATGTTTAAAAAAAACAATAAAAGCCAGTTTTAAGAAGTGACTTGCAACTCTACTGGCATGTGTCAACTATAAAGTATGTATGTGAAATGTGATACAAGCTGTTGTGAAGTAACTGATCTCTTGGAATAATCTATGGACTTTGCACTTTGACTGGATAAGAAAAGAGACACTTGTTTTCCATCTCTGAGTTGTGTACTGGCTTGGTATTGATAGTGATTTTTTAATAACCTATAGCCTACTATTATAGATGTGCATTGAATGTGCAGTTATTATATATAGTTTGTTTGTTTTTCTTCTTTTTCTTTCCATTAAAAAAATGTTTTTATTTAACCTAAATCCCCTGGCATGCTTGTTTGAATTTGGCACAGTGATTACTATCAAAATGTGTGGCATGTGGAATTTTCTCAATAAAGTTTATTTAAAAAAACCAAAAAAAACCAAAAACACGTTGACAAATGCCAGCTACTACCGGGGCGTTGCCCATGACGGATGCAGGAGCTCTCCGCGGTGCTGATTGGCTCACCACAAAACGCCTGATATAATAATAAATAATATGATGGGATGGATGTGAGCAAGGCACACAGGGATGGTGAGTCTAAGAGGCAGGTTTTGAATTTAAAAAAAAAATCAATACATGACTTACTACATGTTTAAATTAAATTATAATAAGCATAAAGGTTTAAATAAATCCATATTTTTAAGATAAGGTGCACTAGTGGACCTCACAGAGCACCTCAAGACAAACTGAAAATGACTCCGTCAGCTCCTCTAGGATTAAGACAGAATCTGAGAACATATGAAAGCTATTTTAAATAGTGTGAAGCTTTACACGTGTGTCTGACATCTTTTTTCTCACAGCGTCAGAAGGAAAAGTTGGATGTTGAAAGCAGGGAGGGAACCTGAGTGTTATGTAGACACTGAATGTTCTGGAACATTTCTCTGAGGAGTGCAGTATTTTAAGAAGTGTCCCAGTTCAGAGGTATGAGGGCGAGGAAACGTCTGACATTTGACATCTTTTGAGTCTGTAGAATAATCTCTAAATGCAAAGGTTAACAGTGCAGGTTTTAATAGGCTGCCGGATCACGGAGGAATTCATGCACACTCATATCTCACTATAAGTTCAGCTATTGTTGTTAGAGAGGCAGCACACGATCTAGAGAAACATTTAGCAGGACAATGTTGGCTGTTAGTAAGCTGCAGAAAGGTATTGTCAAAGGAAGATAAGAGGGAGTTTTTGCTCCTTTAGTACAAATTCTGTAGCCATAATCTTCCATCTTTTGATTGGTTTTGGGTTTTAAAAAAAAGGCCATTCTTAATATGAATAAACCAACATCAGGTTGATTAATATTCCCCAGAGAGCACAACAAAATAACTTCATGAAAAAAAAATCAGATATCAAAACAACCCGTCAGCAGACTGACTGATATCCTCTGAAGCGCAAAAACAAAACAGGAAAATAAATAAAAACAGATAAACCCCTCATGTTTTTGTCTCTATAGAAATCTTACACAACTCAATCAAATCGGCAATTCTTTTTATACGGAATTTGAATAAAAATCATTCATGCTGGCAAAGGTAGAAAATGCATTTAAATGTCTGTTTAATATGGTTAACTGTAATGTAATGTGGGATTTGTTGCAAATGGGCAAAATATGCAAAACTATCATCTTTTAAACATAAAATACATACATTCTTGTGTCCACAGGCTACATAAAATTTCTTAAATAAGAAATGTGGAATACATATTTAGATTTTTCCCCTCTGCAGGTTAATACAAGAGTATAAGACCACGAGAAACTGTTTCCAAAACTGGTGAAATACTTTCCCTCTTCTTCTGTAGACATGCTGTTTCATCACCACTTTATTTTTTTCAGTATCCTCTTGCATCGTTTCTCTGCCCCGAGGGCTTGAAAGAAAATCTGAAGAAAAAGTTCAGGCAGGATTTTTAAGGAGAGCAAAACAACTTCTTTACCCCTTTAAACTTAGAAGTATTGATGGTGATTTTTGTGATGCACTGATTTGTTTTTCCTGCATGTCTCTGTGTGGTCATTACTGGAGCCTTCTAATCCCTTTACTGTAACTATGAATCACACAATGGACATCACAGATATTTCCTTTCATACTGTAATTCAGTTACTCGTCGCCAGATATTTACTGTAACATGTAACGCAAGTATCACGCAGCACGAATATTCCTGCTTTGTTTTTAAAGTTCTGGCATTGCATTTAAATCTGCTATTCTCTATGAAACTTGACAAAAGAAAAAAGAGCTCAGTCTGTAGCTCGCAGACAACTGGTCTTTGGGGGAACAGACAATGTTTGGTTTGCAAAGCAAATGTCAACCTTTGTTTCCTGTGAAAGCCAAACTTTTCAAACAGAATCCAACAATGTAAAACTGTCCACCATGAAATTATTTAGAGAGCCTTTTATCACTTGAAGCTTCACATTACAGCAAAAGTATCAGGATTAATTCAACCAGAGAACGTTTTCATGAGTCCATACTCGATGTTTCGACTTTTTATAGAGAAATACTTAAAACGTCATCTTCAAATTGTTAAATACAAAAACATCAAGGCTGGAAAATGTCCTGTTTTATGGCGCTAAATCAGCAGGTTGTAATAATTTGAGCTAAAATGATAAAGTCAATGCTTCAATCAAACTGAAATTATGAGGTTAGACCAAAAATACCATACATTTAATGCAAAAAAAGAAAAAATGCAAATCAATACAAGTCTTTATGTTGTAGTTTGACACAATAAAGTTAATTACAAACTCTACAGGAAATGTGTTTATTCAGTTATACTAAATGATCTTGATAAGCTGGTGGAGATGCTCATTTGTCATGGAAATGTGGATTTACAACATTGACTAAAAAGTTACATTTAAAAGTTATATGAAGGTCGTTTACTTTATAAATGTAACATTTCATTATAAAGTTATGTGTTTTGTTTTTATGCAAACAGTATTTTTTAATTTCACTGTATTATAATTTAAATATTTGTATCAGTTCTATGTGTGTATAGCATGAAGCAAAGTTTTGTTTTCTGTAAAGTGGAGAACAAAAATTACAACATAAATCAGGGGCGTTTCTAGGATTTGAGGACGTTGGAGGCTTAGCCCGGACCTCTGCAGAGGGGTCCAAGGGGGATCCTTTCGGGGGGATTTTTTTGTTTGTTTTTTTTTTTTTTGTGGATGAGCAAGCTCTATTTTTATGCATTTTAATACACTCTGGCTCTTTTTTAACTGTTTTAACTGTTTTATTTATTTATTTATTTCATTCTCAAGATTAAATATCAATCGTGATGTTGAAATTGTTTGTAGCTGAAGGGGGTTGGGGGGGGGGGTGATTTGGCATTTATGTGATCACAAATTTGTACATTGATGATTGGGCCCTTGGTTTGTTATGTTATAAAACAATAAAGACAATGTAAACAAAAAAAGAGAGAATAAACAATTAGTAGTTACTATTAGAAACAGAATACTTGTGACTGTGGTCATTAGAAAATGTTTTGACTTGAGTTAGAAAAATAGTTTTGCATGCAGGATTTAAGTAGCTTTTACAGTTTTGTAGTATTTATACTGAAGTAAAGGGTCAGAGTAATTCTTCCACCACCGCTGGTTACCTTCTGTAAGGTGTCTGTCTGACTTTTTTTTTTCATTTATGATTTTATATAAAAATATCTGCATTACAAGCTAAAACTTTAAACCCCTGCAGCCTCTCAGATGTTTTAATTTTGTATCCACACTTCAGAGGGTGAAATGAATTCTCAGTGTACGTTATGGGGGAAGATGTGATGCGGAGGGTCGGCAGGGTAAAAAGAACCGTGCCGCGGGAGGTGGAGCTACGTGGGTGGGGGAGATGAAGGAGCAGACACATCAATGGTCATAGCAGTGGGATGAAAGAGTCCTTTGACTCCCCCACAGCTCTGCTGCATCTTTGAATTGATCCTCACCGTCTCCGAGCACGAATCCGAGAACAAAAGATGTATTTAGTTTACTGTCAGCTAATAATGCAAATGCTGAAAGATAATTTTTCCATTTCATTCTCAAGAGAATGCAGCCTTATTTACTGAAGGAGGGGATTTTCAGCACAAGGAAAACAAATTATCAGCACATCAAATGAGTAGATTTAATGAACTGCTCGCTGAATGCTAAAATAAAGGTCAGATCAGAATTAGGTCAAAACATGATTAATGATCCGTGCTGATTAAAATGTCATGTCTCCCTGCTTTGAAATATGATCCCAATTGGAAAACTGCTGGCTTTGAGCTTACATAGCCAATTAGACATTTCCCTCAGTTGGCCAGTAGGTGGATTCCTTCTCCCATTTTTCTAACATCTCCTGTAGTTTTCCATAACAGTCGTGTGCATGTTTAGATATCGAATAACGGAAAACACAAAATGTAATCTTGTGTATGAAGATGATTAAAATGACAAAGAGTGACTTCTTTCAGCTTTATGAATAAATGTTGACTCCTGACTCACTGCTGTCATCATCTCCATGTACATAAAAGGCTTCACCACATCTGTTGTTACACACTTTTGAGCTGTCAGTCTTGTTTTTGAATATCTGCAAGCACCACGTGAATCCCCTTTCCCAAGAAGAGCCTTGACAAATGTTTTTGTCTCAAATGGGGATTTTTTTGGGGAGGGCAACCTGAGCCGTCACCATATCCTGGTCAGAGTCATGCTGGCATTGTGCTCGCCCACAGACGCAGCCCGAGGTTCTGCACGGACCTGCAGCATTTTGGACCTTTCATATGCAGGCTTTTTGATCTCACGTATACATTGAGCCCATTGTGTTCGTTTTTGTGTCCGTGTAACTGAATATGCAAGGTGAGATATCTTTTCATCTGCGGGTGCTGTGGTCTCTCAGTCTCTCGCTATGTTTTTTTGTCTCTGCCCCCCTCAGGCAGATGGCCTTGACTCAGGTGAGTCACCAGCAGAGCCACCTCATCTGGCGAACATCCCTGTCACAGTGAGGATGTTAACTGGAACCAACCGGCTGTGTGATGACTCAAAGTACTGCTGCCGCACTGTTACACAAAGACATCTCCCAGCTGTGTCCGTTTTTGTCTTTTGGTCTATGTTTGGATGAAATAAGTGGCTTAGAAATAAAGGAGGAGGAAAATAAATCTCTCGAGGGGCGATTTGAGGCAAGCAAATCTGAAAACTCTGACAATCTATGCCCAGAGGAAATAAGTTGAAATACAAAAGGGGTTAATAAGAGCGGTAAATCTGTAGCTGGCAAACAAGTGCCAAGTGCAGCTGCATTTATTAATCTATAAACAAAGTAAATTGACCATCTCTTGTGTTGCGGCAATTAACAGGTCTTTCACTTCTCAATAGTAATGGGCAAAAAAGAACCAAGTTGCCAATGTCCAATGCCTTTTTTTAAAAAAAAAATTTAAATAATAAATCAAACCAAGTTTTTCAGGTTTCGTGGGTTTAGACGCTTGTGAAAGACGCCTGAAGGCAGCATAAGAAAACTGATGACAATCCAGGTGTTAAAGGGTTAAACAACATGTTTACAATGAAGAACAAAGAAAACAGATCAGGTGAGCCATTAAATATGATCGGGAGCTCATTTTTCAGATGATTCTGACACCACATGAATGCAGCACAAGGCTGCAAAGGTAACTGGTCAGTAACATTTCAATAACATAGTACTGAACTTATATCTACAAATGAAGCTCAGAGTAAGTTCAATCTCTTTCTTTATGCTTCATTCATTCGCACTTCTTTCTCCATCTCACTCCCACTGCTTCCTCCAATCAGCCGATTAGTGTTTGCTTTCCTAGTTAACCAATTAAACTAGCCAAGATCTCTATCAGCCAATCCTGTTGCTACTATCACATTTTAAATCTACTCTTGACTTTTTTTGCGTGCGTGATAATTTTCAGGTAATTTTCCTGTGCTTTTCCTGTCATTTCTTCTAGCTTTTCTTAGTGCCTTCTTCCAGGGTGTTTGGTTTTCTCAGGTTTCAAAGAGTTAATATGCAACTCAATTTTTTCCAATATACTAGAAAAAGGTCCTGGCTTAGTCTCTTTCAACACAGTCCTTGGCCTGAAAAACACTGAAGGAACCAGCTTTTAGAGCTCAAGAGCTGAGATTAACAACAACTTGAAATTTGTGTGATTTGTGACAACAGGATGTAGCCTAAACCAACGAGTAAACAAAAAAGTCATAGAAGTAAATGGTTTTTTTTAAGAGGTATTAAGTGTTTTCAGTATTATCTCATCTTCTCCAAAGGAGCTTCATTCATTTAAAAAGAAGAGACGCTGCTGAGCCTCTTTTCCTAAATGACATCTGTATTATTATTAAATCTCAGTCTGTCATCAAGCACAAGTATTTGTACATCTGGATGATTTCAACACGTGTGCCATAAAAGCCTTTTGGATGACTTTTTAAGCGTTTTGAAATGATCAAATGTTTAGTTTTGGATCGCCGGCCACACAGACTTGCATTATGGGTCCATGTGATTGAACCAACTGACTGAAAAGAGACAAGTGTAGGCCTGACAAAAGTTTTAAAAACACACTATAACTATTGTTTGCTGCTCACAAATCTGAAGTCAAACAGAGTTCACGAAGGCCGGCGCTCTGATTCCCTTTTGTAGTGAGAACAAGGAGCTCCACCTTTGATGGCTCTCTAAAGGCAGGTGTGCACAATCACAGTTTAAACAACGGCTCTGTTTGAAGTGGCACGAGTTGTACCGAGGGAACGAACAACGGTTTGATCTTTCTCTGGCTCACATGAAAATAGCTGCACCTGAGAGACCTGGCGCTTGACCACAACCAACGGCTACACCTGCATCGACAAAACCTGCCCCCATGTTTTCATCTTTTCTCATCCTCCTTTATCTCCCTATAAAAACTACCTCTTCTATATTTTGGTGCTGCTTTTCACACACTCACTGCTTTATAGATATTTTTGGGTTTTTTTTAGTCCGTCTTGAATCCTGGGAAATCGCAACAAAATGACACCAAAGATTAGCAGCCATGTATTTGGTAATTTACAGCAGCGAGTAGTAAACTGAGGGCTTATGTGATTAGAGGGATCTCGTCTCTTTGAAGGGTTACATCAAAAAAGTGTTGAGTGACCGCTCATGCAGGCGATCAACTGTGGGAAACCTGGAGCGAGATCCATATTGCTTCAGGCGATGTAATCCCGATGAAAGACAACTTGCTGCCTCGAAATGTTCAGCTGAGTCTCAGGACTGGAGCAGCGTGGATGAGTCAGAGGGCGAGCTGCTTCATGTTAGTGCACGTGGGTGGATCTGGTCTTTCATTGAGAGAAACTTTTCCTCAGGGCACAGATTTTCAATGTGGGTCAATGTCAAAACCAGAGCAGTGTAATTTACTTGTCTTCATTAATAACTTGTTACTTTGGTGGGATTTTGTTGCAGAGAAATAACAGCACCACAGCTTAAATAACTTTGACAGGAGGCCAAAAGCGGGACATTTGACCTCCTGAGAGCCAAGCTTTTGTTTGGTTTTCATTCAAAATTTCTCCTAGCTATTTGGGATTATATATATAATCACAACTGATGCATTTTACAAAAATTGAAAAACATGACAATATAAAAAAAATAACGTATAAATTTCAAAAACAGTAATAAAACGACCGCAGCGTTGTCTGTTTCTGCCCTTTAAACGGCAGTGTAGCCAATGTATTCACACAAGGAAGCAGCTAAAATCTGAAACTTCACTTATTCTAACTTCAGTCTCCCCCAGAGGCCTTTATTCATCCCCGGGTCGCTATAACTTGTCTGGGGAGACGGGGGGAAAGAGGAAAGGGCTGGATGCCAGCAGTATGTGGGTGATGCAGAAAAGCTTAACACCAAACTTTCCAGAAGCATAAATGTTCCCGGCACGTTTTGAGGCAGACAAGCAGCCAAAAACCATCCAGTCCCAACAGACCTATCAGCGTCTGGGATCTGGCCTTCTGTAAGAGGGGGGAAACTCAATGACCCAAATAAAACTGCTGTGTAGATTACATTCAGCCTATCAGGACACTATTTCCATCACAGTTCAGGTAAGCTATGAAATGCGACGGACTGTGTCGGGCTAACACCAGCGGTATTCAGTGCCCAACAAATGACCATGAGGCATTAACAGTCTCCGCTGATTAGACGTCTTGTGATAAAAAGCTCTTGAATTACCAGCTGAGATAAGAGCCTCTGTGTTTTTGTCGTAGAGGTCTAGGAGAGAAAGATTTAGACGACAAATACCTCGGCAGCATCCGTATCACCGGCTGAGAATGTGTCAGAGTCTTATCGACAGATTGACTCAACAGAAACTCAACAAACTTAGAGGCATTGTGAGCAGTGTGATGCTGCTGGGCTCCCTCTTTGTCCCCGAATAAAAGACTTAAATTTCTTTATCGCAAACACAGGCTCCTGTCTAGACTTTAATCTATTTTAAGAATTTCAGTGGGTTTACTACAGCTGCTACAGAAGGTTTTTGACCTTGTACAGGTGTTCTGGTTTTAAATGAATAAAAGATTTATCTTTAGACTAAATACTCAATCACCATTGACTATGTTTACATGAAAAAGTCTCCTGATTTTTTTTATTCTGAAAAAGACAATTTTCCTTCTAAGAGTTTCACATGGCATATGGATAATAATGTGCCCTAACATGTTGTTTATCACATCAAAACATATAAAAGTGGAACTGCTTGTCATTTTATTCCTTGCATGGAAAAATGACTTTTTTTCCCAGTTTCCTACTGGTGGCAGGCTTGTTGGACCGTGCAAACGCAGCCTCGCTCTTTTTTCAAGCACCTTCATGATAATGATGGTGTATCTGATATTTGCTCATATCCAAAAACCTGTTTTTTATCCAAGTCTGTCACAATAAAAGTAGGACTTTTCTTATGGCATGCATCTCTTCACCAGCTTTGCAAACTGTTGGTGAGATGTTTTGTGTATAACTCATTCCTGACAACACACAGAGCAGACTGCAGTCGGACAGGACAGGACAGTGTCTCAAACTGCAGTAAAACACCTAACTGACATATATATTCTTGATGCCCTCTATACAAAACATGCTATTAAAACCAGAATAATGCCAGCATATCCCACATCAGAAAATGCTAATTTAAAAAAAAAAGCCTATTGCTGAATATCTGAACAGAACGCTGTTTACATGATTTGTAAAAATGTACCCATTATACTTGGGTGGCCTACTAGAATAATAAAACCCACATGTTTATTTTCAGTCCTCTGCTGCAATAAAGATGATATATAGACGGAAAACTTTATCTCACAGGATAAAATGGATATTAAAAAAGATTTCATTGGGGACATTATTTACAGTTGAAAAAAGTGATATACTGCAATAAATCTCAAAACTCACAACATGTTTAAATTAGCAATAATACTGTAACGTGACTCAAGTATTGTGATAATCTTCGTATCGTGGGTCCTCAGGTGATTCCCACCCTAATAGCAGTTATCATACTTTTTATTATTAAACCAAAATAAATGTGCATTGTACATGAAGCCTTTTCAAAAACATTTTTGAGATTTGCCCTCTGAGGTCTGGTTTTACTCGGGTGTTGTTCTTGTATATGAGGTCAAATATTCTTTCTGACACATCATTGTACTCATATTGCTGATAAATGTGTGAATTTTGTCCTTGATTGAGGAGATTGAAAAACTTTGGCAAGGCACCATTTTTTCTTTTTAAATTCATATTATCTTGTGAAAAAAAAAAGCCTCAAAGCACCCATTCAGGCCTTCGTTTATCTTGCAGATATAACAGCTGCTCGTCTCCGTCTCAGAAATGTCATCTTCACTGATAAGCCCGTCTATCCTCACAGACAGAAAATAAAATCCCATCACACAGCTTCCTGTCTGCCTTTTACAACAAGAGGGAGCACGTTTCTCTCAGAATTACTGCCTACGAAACATAATGTGGGTGTGTAGATTGTCTGGTTACAGTATGATGTATGACCTCATATAAATATTTAGCGGCACAGTAAGTTTTACTCTGAAGTCGTTAAGCCGTAAAACCTTGAGCGAGTCATCCTGAATGCCGGCAGTGGTGAGACTAAACAACATTTATGTTATTCCTCATATCTGTGATGTCATTTGTGGGAGTCTGAACTATTTTTGTGTCACAATTCCCAAAATCTGCTCCACTAAGTCCCAAAACACATGGATGCAATCAGCAGTCTGAATGTTTCTTGCCTTTTCCTCCTGTAAAACCATATATGAATAAAGAGAACTGGAAACATTAGAGGCAGGGCGTGTTCGTTCCTATGAAAGTTGCTCATTGGCACATGACTCCAAAAAGTTGGTTATTTTCTGGGTAAACAATTACCAGAATCTGCTGTATTATTAGGCCCATAGAGCACACGCACCAGACACTTTCCATTTTCCGTTTTTTAGGAGGTCACAGTGACCTTGACCTTTGACCACCAAATTCTTATCAGTTCATTCTTGAGTTGGCATCTGTGCAAACATTGAGGAAACTCCCTCGCAACCTTCTTGAAATAATGTTTTCTCATGAATGAGACAGATACAAGGTTACTGAGACCTTGACCTTTGATCACCAAAGTCTAATCATCTCACTGTCAAGTCCATGGTGATGTGCTAAATTTGAAGTATTTCCCTCACAATAACACATTATTGACAAGAATGAGATGGACACAAGGTCATGGTGACCTTGACCTTTGACAAACAAAATCTAATCACAACTGGAATGTTCCAAATTAACATTTGTGCCAAATGTGAAGAAACTTGCTGGAGATTCTCTTGAGATTATATGTTCACAAGAATTGAACAGATGCAAGGTCACAGTGACTTTGACTTTTCACTTATGACCATCAAAATCTAATCTTTTTTGCTTTCAAAAATAAGTAAAAAAAAATAGGAATCAGAGATCAGAGTAGCCTAAATACTCCTAATATGATGCTGATGGAGTTTTGTTGTATAACAGAGAGCAAAAGCTTCTGCAAAACTGACTGATTTATAAACGATTTTCCCATTCAGACGAAATACTGCATAGTTATGGCCTATTAATTAACCTCAAAAGTAATATTATTGACTAGCTAACACAGAATATTACCAAATTTGAAGTTGATTAACAACCAGTCGTTAATGTGGTCTACTGTAACGATTATTTAGCATAACTCGTCCGCTTGTGAGGGACCTGATAGTTATAACTTCTGTATTTGGGTATCATTTCTTGTATTTAGACAAAAGCTCATTTAAAATCCTTTAACTAGCTTTTATCTTTAAAACAAATGATTTGAAAACATTAAAAAGTCAGTTTTCAACCAACTTATGGAATTCCACTGTTAGTATTAGCATATGTTAGCTATCTACGGCTGAATCCATCAAAATCGAAAATTGGCGGTAAAAAATCAGAAGCTGCCTTTGTGTACTTGTGTGTGCAACCGAAAACCCCGAGTTCCTAAGAAGTGCCGCAGGTGTGGGCTGAGATCATTACAGTAAAGCTCGTGCCTCAGGTTAAACAAAATCCATTCCTCAGAAACAGAGTACTTACTTTCGGAGTCATATCGAAACAGATGTGCTGGCAGTCAAATATCCCTATGAATGATTTAATTTCCTTTACAGTCAGTTTTTGTTTCATGCCTGGCCAGTTTAATCAAAAAGGGGAGCGTGGTGGGGGGGGCAGGTGCAGCGTCTCATTCCAGGTGAGATGAGGGTTTGTTCAAGCACGAAAAGAGGAGAACACTCCCATTAATTTTTAAAAATGATTCAAGGCAGGAAAGAAGCAGGTAGGTGTGAATGTGGGTAATGTGTATTGAAGATATGATAAAATGAAATGTGTCAAAGATCCGGTTAAAGACTTACGCATGCTGCCTTTATCTGAAAATCACATTAAGTACAAAAAACACCCAGCTGACTCACACAAAAGTGTCACTGATCCTCAGAAAATGAAACCTGACATTAAGATTTTTTTCTGACAGAGAAGGATGCTTTTGAGGCTTTAATGGTTATTGTTTCTGAGTAGGCATTTACTTTTGAAATCAAATTACACCTTTACCTGGATTTTATGAGACTTCCGTGCTTATTGAAGGGACGGTTCAGATTTTTTGAAGTGGGGTTGTATGAGGTACTTATCTGTAGTCAGTGTTTTATAGTAGATGTCAGTCAATGCAGCATCAGTTTGGAGAGGCAGGCTGGAGGCCGACATGGAAGCTAAAAATCATTTAAGTTTAAGTGTTTGCTGTATTGAAAGTATTTTCCCTGCTTTATCTGGCAGACAGCCCATTTTGTCAGGGAAGCCGTTGACAGCTTCAGCTCCCCTGCCGTCAAAAAAACAGCTTGTCTGACCAGGTTTTCGCATAATTTTTGACAGTTTAGCTGGTCAAACCAGCTTGTGATGCTCTCTTTAGCTGGTTTATCCACTAAAGTTCCTGTAAAACTGACATCAAATCAATGTCCAAAAGTATGGAAAAATAACAGTTTCATAAAGGAGAAGAATGAAAAGCAAAGGGCATAAATCAGTTAAATCTACTGTAATGGGATATGCATGAAGATAAATGTGTGCAGCTTAACAGGCTGGTCACACCGGCATGTCTGGCTAAACCATTGAAGACCAGCAAGAACTGGGTCAGGACCATAAGACCGTCTTCAAACAGCTAAAACCAACTAAAACCAGCTACCAGCATAAGCTGTTTTTTAGCTGTTTTTTTCAGCAGGGAGACTCCACTGACAAAAATGTAATTTTAGGAGCTTCTAATCTACTGCTGCATCAATCAGTAAGTCAGTTTGTCCTATTTTGTGAGTTTGGTGACACAGAATAAACTCTTTTCAATGCCAAAGTCACACAATAACCCTAACAAACAAACTGATCAGGGCAGTGGCAGACCAGCAGCCCCAGTGTTCAGCAATGTTCAGGTTCTCATCTCAAGTCGTCACATATTGTCGCTTTTTCAGGGGCCTTTCACGTCTACATATTATGCTGTGGATATCCTCCTTACCTGCCTCTGCTGCTGACATTCCAGGAGGCCGCAACCAATACTGGGATGTCAACATACGCATGTGGTTAAAATTCGAAAAAAAATATCATGGTTTGGCTCTACATTCGTACTGGAATCAAATACCAGGCTCCTGGGTGAAAGTCCAGGGTTTGTTGGACGCAACCACCACCACTCCCATCTGCCCTATAGGGGCATTTGTGCTTCTTATATTACGTTGATACCGGCTGAGTTTAACCTGACACTGTCCAGCAGCATATCAGACGGCCAAAACAGGGTCCATCTGACCACGTGACCAACTGACGCCTGCCGTTCACGTATCAATCAGCCATGCCAAGTGCCATCTGGCCCTACAGCGGCGAATCACAACACTATGAAAGGTCCTATCTGGTGCGATACAAACTGACACCATCCAGTGGCGTATCACTACCATGACAGGTTGCTTTTCCGTTAGTATCTTACTCTAAAATCACTGAAAAAGCAAAAGAAAGGGCTATTTTTTTCAGTGGAGCTTGGCTTTGAAAAGAGTGATATAACGGCTTCATTTTCCCATTGATGTCACTGTCTGATATTAAGTTGACGGAGTGAAAATATTCTCAAAATAGCTATCATTTATTTTGATATTGATTTTTTTAGGTGTATGTTTTGTTGCTGCGGCACTACAGCCTACTGACATCTACTATGTCTAATACACGGACAATGGATAAGTATCCCATACAACTCAGCTTTCAGGTAAAGGTGCAATTTTGATTCCACAACACCTATGAAACAACAGCGACAGCTCTTAGAGGGTGAAACCTATATGAAAAAGAACATAAAAGCCTCAATAGCATCCTTCTATGCTAGAAAAAAACACTGTGGTTCGTAGATTATTGTAAGAGAAAATGAAACCTAAAAATCTCACTACAGTAGGGTCCTTTGTTACCAAAAACCTCAATTCACCAGCCCTCAGGGCATGTAGTAACCAGATAAACACTCCCACCACGTCACCTCCATATAAGGCTGCTATACAAGCTTTATTGCACAACACAGCTCAGCCCAGAATTGCTCAATACCTGCTCAAACATTCAAGAGAAGACGTAGAGAACACATTTGGTACATTAAGTCTTTTGTTGTATTTGTCTTTGTGGTACTGACTGAGTGATTGCTGCTAGTTAAACATAGTTCTTGGGATTTCGTGCGCAGGGAACTGATGTCATTGGGGCGCCGCGCGGTGAAAATTACAGGGCATCACGAATAACACTTGCTAACATGGATACGCTGCAAGGACAAACAATAAACAATGTTCACCTCAAATCCTTCACTGACTGTTGACACTGGATTTCTTCTGTTTCTCTCTCAAAATTCACAATATACAAACAGAGCGGTCATGATTATTTTTAAAAGATGTATTTACTCAAGAACATTTACACTGCTTCCATGTTTCACAAGTCTAAAAAATAAAAACAATTTTGCTTAAATGCTATTTTTAGCTGGAATGACCTCCCAGTGCTACGAATAGCAGTCTGAGCATTTCATAAAACACAGAAAGTAATAAACAGTTGCTGAGCATTAACAAGGTGACAGAGATATGTGTCAGTTTCCGGAGGTACTACATGGCTTTGGTATTTTTCAAATTCAAACATCTGGATTTACTTGAGTTCCATTTTCTCAATTGGTCTTACCCCACTTTTAATCATATTTTATTATCTGTTTTTAGTCTTGTTTTCTTTGTCTCTATCTGATTTCAACTTTGCATGTTGCTGTTTTAGTTTCCAACTTCAGTGATGATGACCTGGTTCAATAAAGGCTAAATAAATAAAAATTATCCAAGAATTTAACTTGTGCTTCACATAATCTTGTGTATGATGAATACTTTGGCTCACAGAGGAGATAAAGCAGGGGTCCTCAGTGTTTTTCAGCCCAAGGACCCCTTAGGTGAAAGAGAGACTGAGCAGAGACCCTCTACTACTTACTGTATCAAACTGAGTTGCACATTAAACTGGGCCTACAATTACGTCATAAAGTGCCATGTGTTAAAATATTATTTTTTCTGAGGTTGGCTGAGAACAGAACAATCCATTGTGGCTCACAAAAATGCTCATACACTTGAAATAATAATACAGCGAGTTGACCAGTATGGTGAAATAGTATAATAGTAACCATTAAAAGCTAATTGGTTCACTAGTGTCACTGTCAGTTGTTATGGACAGGTTCGGCACAGTGATTTCATTATTAGTATTTATTTATTTACTTATTTTTCTATTTTTTTAAAAATGTATTTTATGACTAGCTCTATTATCTTTCTAATAATATGTTGGATTAATTATAATGCACTCTGAGGACCCCCCTGAGGAACGCCTTGTTGAAGATCCAGGAGATGAGGTATTATAATTCCTGATTTGTATGCGGAAACTAGTCAGATTATCACTAATTACTTATGGTTTTTTCAAAACAATACTGAGATTAATCTGAGACCATTCTGAGAGATATATTCAAAAAGGTCATTTGTGATGATTTAATCGTGTGTTTACAAAACATTTGCTATCTTCTATAAATGGCATATCCCAATTTTTTTAATTACTCATTAGAAATGTAGCATTTCAGGTTAATAAGTGAGATAAGCTGCCTGAAAATGGGAATCTTAGTAGAATTTTTATTTTAATTTTGTTATGTCAGCAACTTAGCAGAAAGATTTCTGGAATAAGCACAAACACTTTCACTTCCGTCCTTTCCATTAACCATCAGATTGCGCAAATTGAAATTGCAAATATAAAATCCACCTAATGGAAACACATCAATGTAGAAAAAACTCACATTTATTGCAAAAACGTTTTTAGGCTTGCATGAGATGGTATTTCAGGCAATTCGAAAATGCCATATTTCACAAAACTGCAATGAAAACCCTTTTTGCTCGTATAGATCACTTGATGCTATGACAACGTGCTTGTCAGTAGGAGCTGGCTCCCTCAGGCATGACGCAGCAGACGCTACAAGAGCCGTTACTGCATCACCTGACTCTTCAAAAGTCGAACGGACCATCCAAAAGTTTTGAATCCAAAATTCCTCTGTGAAATCGTGGACTATCACCTCCCAGAAATCTGTCTAACGTAAGGTGCTCGCCTTTCCATAACTGCTCACATAACACACATACGTCACTTTCGATCAAAATAATGACGGCTAGTGCGGTGGCTGCAATAGAAATAAACCCGCAAATGTTTTGAACATCCATCGGCATGCTTTTTGAAATGTTATCACCAGAGGAGAAGTCGCATAACATCACTCAATAAAAACACAGTCATCTCACAATTGTGTTTTATCGACATTTCTAAAATATCGCTTAAGTTTTGTACAAATCTGTAATGGAAAGCTGCCTACAGTCAGTCAAAATAACTTTCTTCAGAGGAAAAATTATCTTTGTGAATTCATGTTTGTGATCTTTTTTTGTTGTTTTTCCTTCAAATATTTAAACAGGGTTCAGGTGTGCAACAGATGCCCCCTTCTCATGTTGCCAGTAATTTGTATTCATGTGGTGGTCGCCTGGTTTTGGGGGTCATTATGTATCTTGGCTGAGCGACTGGATGTGTCACAGTTCAGCGGTGGAGCTTCAAATGAGGAGGAAGGGGAGGCCTGGTATGGATGGCTGCTTCTTCCATCTGCACTACCTGCGTCTCTGGTGGCTGCTCGCTCAGTTACTCACCCTCGGCGTCTTTCATCAGCAAAGAGCACAAAGTACCCACGGATACCTCGGCCTGAACGTGAACACATAATGGGATCACACACAAAGGACAAGGCATGCTGGGCTTTTACAGTCTCCCTCAGAGAGTATTAGAAACCCTCGGGCCTTTTGATCGGGTTTGGACAGGAGGCAGCATACCAGGGGCTAAAACTGGGTTGGAAAATTTTTTGTGCGTGTATAATACATATGTGTGAGAAAAGAGAAATTCCTCCAGCCTCACCATCTGATACGTTTAGCAGAGTTGCCCCCAGAATGCAGAGTATTTTCTTGATCTGGGCTGAGTTAACGGGGAAGGCATGCGGGCCTGATCCCAGGGTCACCACACTTAAAAGCTGATGTGGACCGCAGCCGAGTCAAGTGAGTCAAGTGAAGACACCGACTCGCCTGAATGTTTGTTTGTGCGTCGTCTTGTTTGTCCTCGTCCTGCATGATTGTCATCATAACATCAGGGAGGGACTCAGGTTCGAAAATTTGAGGCATTTGGTTTTATTTGTCCCCACAAAGGACACGATCCACCACAGTAAAACACGTATATAGCGTCTGTCACATCACCCTTTGTGCTCGTTCCTCAGGGGACTTTCTGGAGTTCAGTTCAGCTTTGATGAGCAAAAAGAAACCACTACAGCTCAGTGTCATGTTGCTAATTAGGCAAACTCACCCAAAACATGACCCACTTAACAGCTTAAATGATAAGTCTGGTGATATTCTATTTGCCAATGAATTAACAAGTATTGCACGTGTGTCAAACAATAAATATGACTTATTTTTAAGTCAATAAATACAGCATTGTTGTTGTAAATCCTTACTAGTATGACAAATGTGTATTAATCTGCAGATAAAAATAGTCCCCCATAAACACCCGGCTGCTAGAAAAAAAAAGCTGGCACCGCATATTTCTGGAAACCACAGACATCATACATTTACACGTTCCATATACCAACGTTTCTGAAGAGATTTTATATGTGTGCTGACTTTGTCATTAAAGGTGGAGGGGATGCTGGATTGCGTGTCATAGCTGAGACGACTGTCAAGATGCAGACCAGTGCTCAAGACCAACAGACAACAAAGTCGGTTGTGATTTAGTTAGTTATCGTTGTGTATCCAGCAAGTAGCAACCTTATTGTTGAAGTGTCAAAAACTGAAGTTCCTCTATCGGCCACTTGAAGCCAGTTAATCCCCATACAGCCCCATGTTAAAATTCCCAACTTTACACCAGAAATAAACATGTTTACAGCCTGGAACAAAAAAAGATTTGGTCTCTATGGCTAATTTCAACATTCAAGACAACTGTATGTTGTTTTTTTTTCTAAGACTCACCCTTTTACATTTAATTAAGGTCAAAGGTACCTATAATTGAGCAACAGGCAGATAGTGTCCTCAGTGTCTGACCGCTCCACAGCTCCGGCGTCTCTCCCAAATGTGGTCACTCTGGCTCCAAATAACCAAACCAGCAACAGCTGAAATGCCAAACTCAAGGCCAAACAAGAGTCCACAAACCAATGGGTGACATCACAGTGTCTATGTCCATTATTTTAACCGTCTATGGTAAATACTCATGAGTACACCAAACATGTATTAATACACAGCTAAAAGCAGTCCCCAATAAAAAAAAAAACATTTGCCAGAAGAAATGTTGGCATTAGGTTTCTGAAAACCATGAATGCATTACATTTGTGAGTTTGTAACGTATCATATGAATGTTTTTAAAGTTATGTAGTATGAGCTAACTGTTATGTGGAGGAAGAGAGGAAGATGAAGATTTTTTGTCCACCTGCCAGCGTAGCTGGTGGATCCCAAAACCTACAGCAGCACACGAAAAGTGATGCTGCTCCAAGTTTCAAAGGGTCAAAGAAAGACGTTGACTGTACTTTGTGCTGCTCTTTAAAACTCCACCTACAGTAATCTACTTCAGACCATCCAGTGGTGATGGGCATGATGTTGTGCACGTGTCCCTCAAGACCTTCAGTGGCTTGTTTTACGCTGAGCTCATACACACATGCAAAGCTGGCACTGTATCGGGCAGCACACTGATGATGTCAACTTGTTACAGATTCAAACACGAACTAATGATTGGGCTTTAATTGAAAAACCAGCAAGGGCACGCTCGGGTTAGAGGGTGGATGACGTAAGAACACTCGACCCAGTTTGCAGTAACACAAGTCACCTGCTCGCTGCAGACTGAAATAGCTCCGGCAGGCAGACTGAGCTGGATAATGAGGCCTGTTTTTAATAAACAGTGACCGAGGATGTCGCAGCTGCGCGGCCTGCTCTACGCGGATAAATGTCCTTTTCCATCTTGTGTGAAACTCTGGACTCTGCAGGCCCACCGATGCTTCCAGGAACAGTATGTGCCCCGCCACCGCCCCCCCACCACACTGAAAACCTCACTGCCTGCCTCTCGTCACATCACCACCGGGCACTGAATGAACCGGTTTGAGGCTTCGCTGTGTGTTTATCCAATCATATTCCCCTGCCATGACCACAAAGCTGGGCTTCCTCGCAGTGTCCAGTTTAATTTTTCCATGGGGCCTCACTGGTGAAAGCTCTGCGGCTTGGGGTTCAGAGTGTCATGAAGTCAAGATGTGCTGCCTGGCTGGTGAGCCGTGAGGGTGGATCCTGCTCTGGCTGAGAGGGAGGGAGGGGGAGATTTATGATGGGAACCCTGTTATTATGGGCATCTGGGTACATAGTTACTGTAGTGGTGCTGTGTAAAACATGTCGCTGCTGCAGTATATAACCCCCAAAGATCAAAGCGTCTGTGGGTATTTTTCTTTGTTTTCATTGACGGTCAAAGTTTGGAGGTTATTTGACTTGTTGTTTCTTTTGTTCTTTTGCTCTGAGGGTTATCATTATCATCAATAACTTCTGGTTGGTGGTTTCAAAATTAAACTCTGGCTAAATTCTAGCATGTTAATATGCAGTTCTTCTCAAGGTTTCTGGCTCTAAAATGACGCAAACTACACTGTATGACATATGAAAAGTGAATAGGAAAAAAAACAAATCGACTCTCTTTATACACAGTGTCAACATACAGTCCCAGAAGAAACAAATTCAATGCAATGAGGGCTCCTGGCGTTCATATTAATATGTTTAGTTTTTGTTTGGACCTGTTTCAGAGAGGCGTTGATTCAACTTAATGGTTATTTTGAAGGTGCAGTTTGTGGTGCTGTTGAATAATGTTGCATCACACTGAGAGCTGTTAATAATTTGTCCAGTTCATATTACATGAGTAAAAAATGGAAAGAGATTATAACGCAAAAAAGTTTAACAGCACTGCAAACTGTAGCCTCTAAAATGGTGCAATGGTGCAAATTTCAAAAGGTCACATTGATTTAGCTCAGCTATTCCATTTAAATTCATTTATTTTGCCACATACTGATAATGTCATTATTTTAAATGCTGGTGTGGCCCTGCAGCAATAAAAACTGAAAGTAGTTAAAATCAGTTTAAGTGTTTCACCAAGAACTTTCTTTATCTTCAAGTCATTAGGCAGCTATTGTCTGTATGAATGTAAACACTGAAAAACAGTTGAATTGTAAAAAAAACCCTACATTTCCCTCCACAGATTATAATCTATATGACACAGTTTTGCTGTTAAGGCCTTATATCTCACACAGCAGACATGTTTTTGTGGATCTAATTTTGACAAATTCACAGGAGAACACTGACGAAACCGTGCATTTATTTAATGATTTTCAAACTTGTTCCCAAACTGTGGATTTATAACTCTTTGGATGGGAACTCTTTCTTTTTGTCCCCATCCATTGTAGTAAAATAAACTCATCAGTCTCCCAAATTATCTGCAGTGCCAAGAAGAAAATTTCTGCTATCTGTTCCTCATCATGTTTCTTTCTTCTTCTCTCACTCTGATGAACTCATTTGCATGTTATTATCCCGCCGTCTTCCATGAGAGGGAATTGAATTTGAAATGCAAATCGTAGAAATAATTACTACTTGGCTGCACGGCGACAATTCAGCCCTGTTTGCATCGCTAATGGCAGCATCCAGAAGAAATATGATGCAGTTTTTTATTTTTATTTATCAAATAAAATAGTTAAATATAAAATAGTTTCCTTCTTTGTCTGTTTTTATTCCATTTTTTGTGCTTCTCTCTCAGAGATTAATTGTTTACCCAAAGAGGAAAGCTCATTAACTAGTCATTAGCCGGCTTTTGTCAAAGTAAACCGTGTGAGTCACTAGAGTGGTTTTTAACAGATTGGTGTGAGAATTAACGTTTCCTCCAGACTGAGCGCTCTAAAGCCGAAACAGATGTCGGCATCACAGTCGCTGTAATCACAAATAAATCTAAAACGCATATGGAGGCTTATCATGCAGTCATTTTAGTGATTTAAAGTTTGAAAACAACATGGATGAGACATGAAGAAAGTTTACTGATGGTAGTTTAGATAATTATGTTACTTTGATGAACTGGTATCAAATTTGGTAAAGAATTCCAAAAAATGAACCATATTTATGTTATGTTGTGTGATTAGGGATTTAAAGTACAAGTGCAGGTAAGACAAGACTGAATAAGACATTTCATTCAATTATATTTGCACACAAATCAAAAAATGAATGTAACTAAAAAAAAGTGCACTCAGTAGGACGAGGACCTCTTAAAGTAAGAATATGCTGAAATAATGATATTTATGGCTCACTGTAGGTTTTTACAGAAATAAAGTGTATTACATTTTACAAATACATACAAGAGCATACAAATTGATTTTAAAACTGATTTTAAAACACCTGAAAAAAATAACTTTGCTAATGACTCTAAAAAATGAAAAAACCAATGTTTTGGGGTGTAAATATTAGGACAAAAAGGTTATTTTACTTGCCAATAACAGCTATTTGAAATTGAAAGAAAAATAATTTTGATTTTCTAATGTTTCGATTTTCTATGACAAATTTAATTTGAGGGTTTTTCCACATAAGGTGATAGAATTGCTTAAATTTTATTTCTGTCTTACAAATGGACAGTGTAAATTTTACTGCTTAAAAAGCTGCAATTACAATAGTTTTACAGGCTTTACAGGCTGTTCTGTGAAGTTGTTCACATCCTCATGGTATTTTTTACAGAATTTTTCTGGCAACTGTTTTCTTCCGTAAAAACAACAGAATCTCTTTTACAGTGTAGCCACTGCAGACAGTTCCAGCAGATGCAATGCAGCGTATTTCAAATACGTCCCACAAGCTAAAAAAAGAAATAAAAGAAAATACACGCCTCGTCTACTTTTGACAAAGCTGCGGTGTGCTGCACAGAGCAGATCAAGTTCCTCTACTAACAGCCACTGTGTGGAAGATACAATGATATTATAACTGAAAGGCAGCCACAAATTTTTGAGCCATGTCGCTCATAACTGGACTTTTAACAGAATTAACTTTGTCTGTAGGCTGCAGCACAACAACAAACAACTAAAATGGAAAAAGGAAACCACTAACGCCAACCTACTTACTGATCATAGAAGCACAAATATCAAGAAAAAATGACAAAAATTAACAAAATCTGCAAATCTACAAAATCAGGCAGATAAAACGCCCTGATTCTGAACGCTCCAGATATGGTATGACACTGCAGTGGACAAAACCAGATTGCAGCCGGCAGAAAGCTTAAAAAAAAAGGGTATTAATTAATCTCCAAACATGCCTAACTTCAGAGTTTCGTACCATATTGGTTATGAAATTAAACTGCAGTTTCTCCGGTTCAAAATGAGACCAAACTGTTCCATGGGCGTCGGTTTTTGGTCCATGATGAAGGCCAAAATGTGGCATTCAACAGACTTTTCGGCTTGTTGTTTTTAGCCAAACCAATTTCTAAATTTCTGAACATTTTTGGTTAACATTTCTGGTTTGGACTGAATATTTCCACAACTACCTAATGGATTGCCATGCAATTTGAAACAAATATTCATGCCTCCTTCAGGATAAATTGCGTTAACTTTTGTGATCCTTGAAGGCCAAAGTGTGGCCTACAACTAGGCTTGTTATATTTTAGCCAAGTTCAGACAATTTTGGGAAAACCCGCTTCCAGTCAGCGATAAATGACAGTGTAAAAGTGAATGAACCAGTTCTTCAACAATTGTGAATCACTGCAGCCACGAGAGATTTTTTAACATTCAGTCATAAATTTGCACACAAAATATTTGGCTGATTGCGCCAGTAGTTTACAATATTAGCTGCAGACAGACGGATACACACAGTAAACTGACCTTTTAAGGTCTGCATATAAACAAACTAATTTTCTTCTTTACAACAAAGTTTGATTTATAAAGACTTAAGCAGCTCACCTGCATTGTTAAAATATATTTTTGAACTTCTATCAAACTTTAATCAATGAATTGCTATTTTAAAAAAAGAGAACCTAGTTGATAATTTTGCACTAAACATACAAGCCTGACCAAAAGTACTTAAAAAAATGGAAAAACACAGTAAGCTAAGATTTACAATGAAAAAATGCAAGAAATATTAAAGCAAATGGAGCAATAAAATACAATATAATCCTTTTTCAGATTATATAAATGAGCTTCTGATTGTAGCCAGAGAGAGTAACTGCAGGACTTCAATTGTTTTTATAGACCTTCTCAATGTTGTTAATCACAGACGTCACTTAGTTAAACTACTAATAGAGCCGACATGTGTCAGTGTTTTTGTGACATAAACGCTCAGCCGATGACAGAGACAAGCCTCCGTCCGTGTTTAGACAGGCGTGTCACAGAGTCTCGCAGTGAAGCTAAATGGCTGGTTTTTGCTTTTTCAGGTGGAACCACAGACAGTCGCTGAGGTCAGATGGAGACGGCAGCCTCCTGCACACTCTGCTGCTTCCTGTCTTGCCTCGTCTGTCCCACAATATCGATACATCCTCCCACAATCTGCTTTAAGATTTATTCTCACATGGCTTCACAGTGTGGCCCTTTTTTAGCATTTTACTTTAGGTGATTTATTGATGCATTGTGTATTGTATTTTATATAATTTTTGCATTTTACTCTACGCACAGACTTTGTCATAGATTTTAAAAATAGCTGCTTCAAACCAGTCCAGATGTTTTGGTTCATGTATTTTAGTGCTTTTTGTTGGACGGACCACAACAAAGATGGAAATAATACATTAGCCTGCGAATAATAATTTTTCATCTCCTGACGCTCCTCCAACACTAAATATTCCCCTCGGTTACCCCACAGGGCTCGCTGCTGTTTCCATGCACATCCCGCTCCATGTTGAGTCCCTGATGACTCAAACCGAGACTTAGTAAATCTCCCAGTGACGCGTTGGCGAGCCTCTCGTCGAATGATAAACTGCACACATGTAATGTCTCCTGCAGTAAGTGGCAGGCTGTGAACGCTGAACCAGAGGCTGCGTGATGAGGTCATGCACGAATGACCCGATGAGCTGAAACTCGTGCTGTAATTTTTCTATACGCTTGAACACCATAATATGACGGTAATTAACAGCGACGATGTCATGAAAGATTTGTCTCGGCTTGTAATGTTACAGGTAAAGTTCTTTGGAAAACCCCTCGACAGCTGCACTTATCCCATCCACTTTCATGCAAATGTTTCTGTTGCAATTTTTGCCATTAGCTCTGGCACAGAAAAA
This sequence comes from Plectropomus leopardus, assembly GCF_026936395.1. NCBI lineage: Eukaryota > Metazoa > Chordata > Actinopteri > Perciformes > Serranidae > Plectropomus > Plectropomus leopardus. Next base: position 26,250,311 of record NC_142192.1, on the reverse strand, counting down.
TATGTCCTTATTGTAAGTTTGTATTATAGTTAGCTTTTCATTATAAATTTACGTGGTTTTGCATCTCTTCGTAGTTGTTTTGTGTCTCTTTGTGATTGTTTTGTTTCTCTGTGTGGTTGTTATGATGTTCTTTGCAGCAGTTGTGCATCTCTTTATAGTCATTTTCTCTGTTTTGTTTTTGTGTCTCTTGTTATGTATTTTTGGTAGTAGTAGTTTTGCATCTCTTTGTGGTAATTTTGTCTCTTTGTAGTCATTTTGAGTCTCCTTGTGGTTGTTTTGAGTATCTTTGTAGTCGTTTTGTGTCTCATTTTGTTTTTGTTGTGTTTCTTCGTGATCATTTTTTGTCTCCCCGTGGTTGTTTTCTTTGTGTGCATCTTGTGTTTCGTCATCGCTTTGTGTAGCTTTGCTCCATCTCTCAATGACCACAAGACCAAAACAAAAATCTGAGAACCAGAGACCATCGTTTAAATATTTCCATGTTCTCACGGTGAATTAAACAGTACAAGAAGTTATTATTAATACTGCTATTCAGTGAAGGTCAATGTAATAAAAAACAAGGTAAAAATAACTAAAAAAAGCAACATTTAAGGTTTTATTGTAAAAATTGTTACAGCACATACCTCCCTCTAAAACCACCACTGTTACTGTTTGTGTGTATGGATCAATTATAATCAAACTAAAGAGAAATAATGTATTAAATAGTGAGCTTTCGAGATGTGGGTGGATAGATTTTTTAAATTTAGGGGAGAGAGCTGTTTCAAGTCTTTGTGCTAAGCTAGGCTGATAACCCCCTGTCTCATCTTGCTCTTGAAATGAAAGCAAATATTTCATCACAATTGTTACTTTAGAAGCAACTTTATCCCCGGCTTAAAGCATTGCAAAGCGGCGGTTTGGGTGAATGTGCTGTGTGTAGTTTACAGGATTTGTTGGTATTAAGTTCAGTTTCTCAAGAAGTTACCACTTGTTGCCATTTGGAGCCGATGTCGTGCAAAGTGTAGCTTCTTAATCTTTAATATTCAGTCAACATGTTGACCTTTGATGAAAGAACTGTTGAAGTTTCATCACTCTCCTGCTGCTGCTGTGGTTTCACCCGCTGAACTTCTCAGTGGGAGAAACATAAAAAACAAAGATTTAAACCTCGTCTGGGTGCAGAGCTGGAAAAACAAAAACCTCATGAGTAAACAAACTCCATTCATCATCAACATGGCGGCGCTAGATTTTACGTCTGAGTGACGTTTGGAGCAAAGGGTCAGCTGTCTAGTATCTAGCTTTCGGATGGGGGCATGTTCACCAGTACTGACTGAACTCTCCTGAGGCACAAAAGAACAAATGTAGTGTGTTTTTTTGAACAGGAGACGTTCCCTAAAGAAAACACTCTCTGTCAGCTCATGGTCCCTCAGCAGCTCTGAGAACACGTTGTGCTGTCAGTCTGTCTGCGGATGAATCCCCGGGGATCGTCCGGAAGACAAGATGAGTGTGAGATGTGTGATGAGTGCAAAGGTCAGAGGTCACAAGAGCCTGCAGGGGTCGGGCTTTAAACTTAAACTATACACTCTGTACCTGCGCTGCCTCGCAGACGCCACAGAGTCAATCTTACAAACTTGCAGCCGGCTGCAGAGCAACATGTTAACATGTTTAAGGTCAAGCTGTTTCATTTAGGGGCAGTGAAGCCATATGTGTTGAATTATAATTGTTTTTGTGTGTATCATGATCACGGAAGAATAATAAGACAATAGGCCTCTGAGCATAAACATGGAGAAGGTCTCCCACTCCTCCTGAACAATGGTAAAATGAAAGAGACACAAAACAGCAAGACTTTGCTGTAGTTTTGTTGGATTTTCTGTGGTTGTTTTTGTCTCTTAAAGCTGAGTTATAGTTGTGCTTCGGCTGGTTTATACTTGTGTGGCGATGTCTGCGTCGCTCTGCAGTTACACTTTCAAAACACTAGTTGGCGGTGAGTTTTCTGTGTCGCTGTGTGGAGTTTCTGTGAGTCGCTGTTAAGTTTGATTGATTCAAAACAAACCTAAAACCCTCATCAAACATGACATCATCACAACATCTTGTTAAAAATAAGTACAAAATTTGGCTCCATAATTACTAAAAAGGTGAAGCCCAGGGTCCCTCCTGACAGTTTGGGCCCCTGAACTTGTGCCCAAACAATGGATGCGAATAGCCTGACCACTGAGGATACTTAATAGTTTTAATGCTCATCGTGCTTAATACTTACATCTATCTCTCTGTTGTTCAGCGTCAATGAGTCATAACGGGATGCAGTCATGTCTGTCACCCACACACCGCATTTTCTCTCTTTCAGAGAGCGTCATTGAGCGTCACGGTGACATATGCCGTGCTCAGTTATTGTGTGTCCCCTCAACTGTCCCCAAGGACTTCTCTTAACAAGGTGGGGAAACACCTGATCTCTCTTGTCCTTTAAGTGGTTAACTCTCAGGTTACGCTATCCGCTGGGGGTGAGGCTCTTTCCCACAGAACCTCAGAGGCCTCGGTACGTTATGTCCTGCATCATGAAACATTGGAAACCAGACCCTCCGAGCAGCAGGGAGATCATCTTTCAGCTCCCACGTCTGACTCTGGTTTACCTGAGAGAGCCACGTCAGGTTCAGGCCTGTCAGCGCTCTACTGTAGCTGCAGCATTTAGCAGCTCAGATAGTTTAATCCCCAACCTTTACTGACCTGACCTCTTCTCACACACTACTGTGAGGCGTAATACTGATAAGTAAAGCAGACATCCAACAGAAAAGTGCAGTAAAGTTGTTTTTATAGCCACCATATGAAATATCAAAATGATTAAGTAAGGCTTCCTTGCTCTTGGTATCTCCATTTAAACAAGATCACATACTGGATTTTTTGATTTTTTGAGAGAAACGTGTATGAAATGGAGCTGAATTTGGTCAAACACTAAGAAGAAGAAGCCACTGTGCAGGGGACAGGACCTGAACTAATCAGGTTTCTGATAGAGATCATGGACTTCATGGACTTTGTGGCTCTACAGCGGCTGTTTTCCACCTTCGCTCCTGTCATATGTGAGAAGACAGCCTGCAGTGCCAAGGTCACATGATAACAGTCCGCAAGAAGCACCAATAACATCAACAAGCTGCAGACATTCATAATCCAGTGTCTCAGACGCATCCCTGCGATCTACCGGCCAAACACAATCAACAACATCAACCTGTGACAAAAGAACAAAACAAGAGACACTTGAAGTTCAGATAAAAGTGTATAAAATGGAGCTGAATTTGGTCAAACACTAAGAAGAAGCAGAATAGGAATATAACCAAGCAACTCAGCCTACTCATTGAAACATATGTAAATTTAAATATTTTGACTTTTGGTTTTCAAACAGGACACAAACTCCAGTCTCCTGGTCCAAAGTCCTGTGTTTGTTTGACCCTGTTGCTGCCAGATCTGTGCCAGAAACCTCATTTGATCCGCGCATTTTCAGAGATGGTTGGGATTAGACACGGTCAGGACAGCCCATTGTGCAGGGGACAGGACCTGAACTAATCAGGTTTCTGATAGAGATCATGGACTTCATGGACTTTGCGGCTCTACAGCAGCTGTTTTCCACCTTCACTCCAGTCATATGTGAGAAGACAGCCTGCAGTGCCAAGGTCACATGATAACAGTCCGCAAGATCATAAATTTATGAGTTCTATACAAATTATAATGCATTACTTTTTGTAGGTATAAGTATACAATGAATGAGAGCGAATGAGAACTTCGAAAACTATTTCCACTTGTTGAGTTTTATTGAACTCCACATTCAAGATTAAAGCTGTCTGGTAATCCATAATTCTTCATCTAAAATTTTCCAATAAAATTGTTTTCTGAGGATTTGGAGACTCCAACAAAAAACAGTCAAAATAGATGGATTTCTAGTCTGACACACAGCTGGTCTTCAGTTCAGTTCAGTCCAGCCCGTCATGGTTCAACAGGTGTTTTTACCATCAGACAGACTCGACACCAAAACTGCTGTTTCCATCTCTGTGTTTCACCATCTCTGAAAACTGCAGGAACGACTCAACTTTAGCTCGGTTGGACTCCACATAGTTTAACAACTAAAGAAAACCTCAACAGAAATATTTTTCCACTTGCTCAATACCCCAAGAAGCTGAGCGCATTTACTCAACTATACCTAAGTACAATTTTGGAGACAATTTACGTAAACAAATATTATATTGTTGTGCACATGCATACAAGTCAGAAGTCAAAGTATTGACTTACTGTGTGATGACTTATCAGGTGGAGAGAAAACAAATCAAACAGTGACTTTCAAAGCCAACTTGAGATACTTGTCATGCAAACTGTACTTCATAACTTGTCATTTTGAATCACTCTCTTAATCTCATAATTTGGATTTATCTCAATTTATGTCACCAGTTTATACTACTTTATACTTCTACTCCAAAATATTTCACTCCACTACATTTATTTAACATCTATAGTTAAAAGTTACTTTGATTTTACATTCAGTACAAATACTTGTTAGATATGTTGCATGATTATAGATTTAATGGCCTTACATACCTTTTCAGATGTTTTCACTTATGTTGCTGATTAGAGGAGCTCAGGTTGGAGTTAAACAAAGTCATGCTGGAATTTATTTATTTATTTATTTATTTTTAATCTTATCTATTTATTTTTGTTCTTGTTGAATCTTAAAAGGGGACATTTTGCACAGTGTATAGAACATTTACTTCTGATACTTTAAGAACTACTTGCGTACTTTTACTAAAGTATATTTCAAACACAGCATATTTACTTGTATTATTATACAGAGTATTTTTAAAGTATATTTCGAACACAGCATATTTACTTGTATTATTATACAGAGTATTTTTTCACAGTGGTATTGATACTTTTACTAAAGTAAAGGATCAGAGTACTTCCTCCATTGCTGTCTGGATGGAAAATTTTATTCTATTAAGATCTTTGTGGCAAAAATCAAACATAGCAGCATATGAACCAAGCTTCACTAAGTTGAACCATCTCTGACAAATAAAAGAAAACTTGAAAGCCTCATGGTTCAAGTTGTTTTAAATCATTCAACATTAGGATATTTAAAGCAAAGCTACTCTGGAAATACGAGACTGATGGTTTTTATATTTGGATGCTTTAGCTTGAGATCATCAGAACTGTGCTGCTAATAATTTAACCACCTTTTTATTTCCCTCTACATCAATGCTGACATTGCATGAAGTGGATTTACAACCTCCTTTCTGCGACCTAACGTCCCGCTGGCATCAAACCAAAAGTCTGGTTCTTGAAATAAAGCAGGAATTTTGTGCTTCAGCACAATGGGGATGTTTTATTTTCCGGTGGAGATGCACACGCACAGGGCCTGGTATGTGTGTGTGTGTGTGTGTGTGTGGGTGTGTGTTGTGCACATTCACAGGTGTTAGTGGCTATAACAGCAGAGGCCAGAGTAGAAACAAGAGTGTGTTAAGGAAGAGGATTTCTGGAAGTGAGCATTTAACACCACCATACCACTCTCACCCTGACCGGCTGCTCTGTGAGTCACAAATCAGAGTGTGTGTACAGAGGAATAAAAAGACACTCATACACTCCTAACTATACTAACTTTGATGATCCTCTCACTTTTACTCTATCCCCACCATTAGGGTTTACATTTGTGGTTTGGGGTAAATATCTCCCAAACTATGGTGATCCCCTGAAGGCCAAGCTGTGGCCTGCAACAAGGTAAGACTTGTTGGTTTAAGCAAAGACAATTTCCAGAAAACTTTCCAGTAAAAGATAGTATAAAAAGGTTAATAAAACAGGTTTGTCAGCAACTGTGAATCAAAGCAACCACAAAAGGTCCTTGAGCATACAGCTGATAATGTGCAAACAAAATATTAGGCTGATAGGTCCAGTAGTTTATAAAATTAGCTATGGCCAAACAGACACGCACACAACCAAACGCATGATCCCCACATGGCTATATAAAAAAAACAACAATAAAAATAGTACTAAAAGAAGAAATAAAGAAATCTATCAAACAATTACATTTTATTAATCTAATCATCTTTTTACCTTTGTACTATGTTGCAAAATTTGCCCTAAAGTGGTGAATTAAATTTTTTCGCTGAACTGTATTCAGCATAAAACAAATGAGTAAGTGGTTCAGAGTTTTAATGTCAAACCACAAGATTGTATTTGTAAATTTTAAGTGAACAAAATCAGATTTTACAATCAGTTCATCTTGAGGACAAATTGAAAACAAGCATTAGTTCAATAAGTTTTCATTTAAATCTTAAACTTACAAATCAAAACCTCAGAGGCTTCAATTACCCGGCGGGGCACTGCAGCATGAATCCATCCTTTTATAAAAACAATGATACCACACACTCCAACCACCAGGCACAAAGCCATGCCATGGATTACCATTGTAGCTCAGAAGCTACAAACTGGTTTCCAGCATGAACTCAGTCTGGATGAACATTAGGATTCTTGGTTTCCCTCTTTAAGTGCTTTTTGTTCCTGTGATGGGGGCTGCTGGGAGGGCGGAGGAGTACATGGGAAACATGCTTGTTAATTCAACTTACAGCAGGATTTCTATGGGCTTCTCTTAAACAGACAAAAGGAGGCGAAAACAAAAACCAACAGGCTTTTCTTTGGTTTTGTTGTGCAGTAAAACCAACCAGTCATTGAGGCACATTCCTCACAGCGTGAACAGACTTTTAAACATCGGAAAGTAGTTAACTGTGGCCTTTGGTTCAGATTTGAAATGTAAAACATGTCTATTAACTAGAGCTAAACTATATTTATATTTTAGATAGTTTGAAAGGTTCTGTTTCTTTGATATCAAATCAAAAACACAAGAGCAAAACTGTGAGGATTAAACTGTTTCTCTGCTCTTAGCTTAGCATGTCCAGCTAATTAGTTTACCACCTACAGCATTAATCAAATTTAAAATAAAAAGCTAAGCTAAGCTATGTCAACCCTCATTTAAAGACTTTAGAGTGCTGTTTTTACCATCCAAAACCAAAAACATGAGAGTACAAATGTATGGACAGGCCTTTTATTTGTTCTAACATTAGCTGCAAATGTTAGCATGTAAAGCTAACTATCCTTAAGCAATAATCAAAGGCCAAGAAGCATTTATTTTCAAATTTGAATTAAACGCTTAAAAGCAATCAACCTTAATTTGAAAAGTATGGAGGTTTAGAGCTACTTGTAAGGACTGCATAAAACTGTGTGTTTATTGTTGGCTGCTAACGTTAGCATGTCCAGCTAACTAGCTGACCTACAGCATTAGTCAAGCATTACTTATAAGCCTAAAGAGCATTTCAACATAACTTTGTTGGGTTTCAGGTTACATTAAGAAAAAAGCCTTTTTTTTTTTTTTAAATTAGCACACTGTGCAGTTTTACCTGGAAGCTGTCAGGCTAACTTAGCAGCTCTGCTAATGGTTTCCAAACACACACAGCCTTTCCTAATCTGTGTTCGTGCCTGTACTTGTGTTTCTGTTTCCCACTACACAAGTTTTTATTTCACCACAAGGGTTTGTTTGGGTTCATTGTTTTATTTTACAATTTGTGATGAAATAATAATACTACATTTACTTCTGAGAATATTAGAGGCAAGAAATCAGTTGTGAATATTAGCAGCTTTACAAAAATGATAGCAAATTCAAAATGTTTTCGGAGTGTAAAAGTTCAATGAGCGCCTGCAGGTGTAACTAGCTAACTGGCCAGTCAAACCAGGCTGCCAGGAAGTACGCAAAGCTTTGAAGTCAATTTTAGCAGTGGCCAAACTGAGGAATTACATCTCTCAGGTCTGTAAGGTGATACCATGTAGCCCAAAAAGACTTTTCCCCATCGACTTACAATGCAGAAGAGACATCTGCATACACTTTTTTCACTCCCTAAAATGAGTTTGATCTATTTTGGTCAAATAACATTCCTAAATTTTAGTGGAGTTGTATGATGAAATCATTTTATCCACATTTAAGTTAACAGAGCGCTAAACCTGAAGTAAGCCGCCCCACAATGCACAATGCGAAAGATTTAGGAAATTTTGAACCCTGAAAAAAGAGCTTTTTTGGCTCCACACTAAGCAACATAAATAAACAGGGCATAAACAGGGCCCCACCTCCAACAATGTATCAAGGTCTGTTTACTCTCATAGCTCTAACAACAAGGCTATTTTATCTTAACTTATGATGAATTTTCACTGCATGTCATAGACAACTCGACTCCTACTGGCCTGGTGTGCATTTGGGGTCATTTTTGCTTTTTAGCGTCGACAGTGGTGATATTTTGTAAATGAAGGTCATGTCGATAGTCATTTTTAAAGGATAAAAGAAAAAGCGTGTGTAGACAGGGCCTTGAACAAATATCCTCTCTTGATTTTATCGAAACTAAAAGGCCAAGGTTAGTTGTGGGTCTGAAAATTAAGTCTGTATCCGGGACATTAAAGGTCTAAAAGTTCAGTTTACACTGAAACAAGCTTTAGGATGTTTCCTAAATAACATGCACAGTTTGGAGACGCTCCACAGGTAACAGGGAGATAGAGAGTCGCTCCTCAGTAAACATTACCTTGAAATGGGACTTAAATCTTAATGGACGGGAGATTTTTCACTATAATCCAGAAAAAGGACACTAATTTAATGCTTTGTTGCATCATCAAACAATTTAAATGTTGCGTCCAGGAGATCCAGCATGAAGCCGTCATCCCTCGGTTAGTTTGTTGACAGTGAAAACATGTTTGTTGACCTCAGTTCTCCCCTGGGCGCTCTACATGTTCTCTGGGATAAAGACTGAGCACCAGGAAAGCCGGCAAGTGACCTCAACCATCAGCCCGAGGCTGGAGGGATTTCCCAGCATATAAACAATGGTGTGATCCCTTTGAGTTCACAAATACACATACACAGCCGATATTATGTCTACAGGTCACGTGTCTGAGCAGAGAGGATGAGTTGGAATAAACCCAACTGGGGTTAAAACTCAGAGCCAAAAAGCCATTTTATGCATCTTTGTGGTGCCAATATTCACATTCACTATAAAAACAAGCAAAAAGTCAATTTGCTTTTTTTTCTGTTTATATTATTCTGAATTTAATACAATAAGGATGAAAGACTCAGTTTTATTGGCTAAGTACGTGTATACATTCAAGGAATTATTCTAATTTCAAGTTTCTCTCAATGTAAATACACACAGATTAATCTACAAGAAGATATAAACAGACATAAAGCTAAAAACAAGGACAACAACATTAATTTATGCATATGTTTTGCATAAATTCGGTGGTTATGCTCAGTTCATACATGTAAGCACCTCGACAACAGGCTTGAAAAGGACTCACTTTATCTAAATCATGCAGTCTTGATGGGGCAGAGGGTAACTGGATGATTGTTTTGTATATTTTGATGCATTTTTTGCACAGTGACTTTTTAGAGGCTGCTCAAAAATCCCTCTCTTTGTCAAAAACTGTTTGCCTGATGAAGGGCTAATGCTAAAAGGCCGCATTAGAATAATGATTCTTGCAAGTAAGACGCAGGAGGAGTTTTTCTCTTAAAAAAACTGCTGATTTTTTGCTTTTCTTTGTCTTACCTGGGTATAAAAGGTTATCTTTGGATTTAAACAGTAAGTCAGGAAAAACAACAAGATGTATCGTGGTTTTTTTGCACTTTTTGGGGATATTTTTTATACCATATTATCAGCAGATCAGTTCACATTTATAATAATAGTTGCAGACAACCAGTTATTTTTGTACAGTTGGAAAAACAATTTTCTCCCAGCCAATTTGTCACAATAAACATAATGATGGTTTTTTTTCTCTCTATCGTCTCGTTTCATTGTGCCCACGTTGCATTGTCGTATCACTTCATTATGTTTCACTCAGTTTGCTGTCAATCAGCCGCTGCCTGCACAAAGAAACTGTCAGTGGAAATTTGGGTGTCTTTGTTTTGCTGGAACAAGAAGTTAATTTCAAGCTTGGTTTGACACAAAAAAATGATAAGAAATATGTAAATGTAAGAAGAACCTGCAGTACAGCAACAGACTGGGCAGGCTGTAAACTATAGAGGGAAGTAAATAGTCGATAAGTGTAGAACAGAGGTTGAATTTTTGCGTGTGGTGCTGAGACAGCTCCGTGAAACAAAGCTGCATCTGTTCTTGTGTTCAGAGACGGATGTGAGAGCAGCAGGGGAGCAGGTATGAATCCCCGCAGGCCTCCACACACTCGCTCTGCTCTCTCCTGTTAAACCTCGGACCAATATTTCATTGATTTCTGTGACAAGGTAGAGAAAAGGTTTCAAAGACATCAGATCCTCAGAGCTCTAACCTAAATGTAGCAGCGGTGGAAAAGGCTTGAGGTTGTTGTGCCGATGGGATTCGGCAGTCTGGCCAGGCTTTACCGTCTGGTGAGGAAACAGCTGCCATGACCCACTTCTCTGCTCCGCGTGACGCTCGTCTCTGGATCTGATATGACGTCCGTGGTGATTTATCTTTATGATTTCTTACAGTTCGGACCTAAAAGTGGCTGCACATGAAGGGCAGCTGAAGCTGATCGATAAACTGTAAACTGTGGTGGATGTTCTAAAAGAGTCCTGTTTTGAGGCTCTTTTCTTTCCATTTCTATTTCAGTCCCTCCTGAATTTCGTGGGCTGTTCTGGGGATTGTTGCAGAAATGCCTGATATCACAGCAGCTTTTTTATCAAAATTTGGATGTAAGTTCCAATGTTTATAGTTGTGTTTTTACAGTGAAATTGTGGGGGCAAAATAACAAACATTGCTGTGACCCTACCACGAATGGGAAATATTTTGAAAAGTCAAATTTGCAGTGATTGGACAAAATTACAAGGTCGCACAGAATTTATGGGAATTGGCTGAATTTGTGTCAGTTTTTGCAATTGAAAGGTTACTATAGTTACTAGTTGCTTTGCAGATTATTTATACAAAATATAATAGAACTAGGCTGTTCTCATGCATTGTTCGTACCTACAAAAAGTAATGCAAAAGTAAAAAGTAATGAAATTAAGATTAATAAAATAGTTCATGGTTATTATGAGCATATGGCGTGTACTTGTGTTTAAGAATGAAAGGAAGTTTCTAAAGCTTACAGAAAGATAATTAAAGTCTCAGGGTCTTTCCTGTAGTCTCCTCTAATACATCCTATTTGACTTAACTTGTTGGAAGCCATAAAAAAGCCTGAAACTATTTTCTTCTCCGTGTCCTCTCAGTAACTTTAGTTTGCACACATACAGTCACGCACACACACACACCTGTGTTAATAAAATTTAGCTCCTGCTGCAGACTGATTACATCATTTAACAAAAATTCTGGTAAAATGTCTAAAAATGTCTCCTGCAGTTCCAGTTAACCTCAAAAATCTTTCTTTTTATGAGTCTTGGAAAGGAGAAACACGAGCAGTCATGTGATCTTAAACCAATCACAGACAGTGTGAGGAAAATATTTTGAGCTGACACCAGCTGTAATGATGACAGCAGAGGTTTTCTAATGTATTTTATCTGTATCATCATCTTGAACCGCCAAATTATGAAGAAAACCTTTTTGACTTTGATGACGTACTAATGTCTTTATTTTTATCTCAGATTTCTGCAGAAAGCGTCTCAACACTTCAGCCATTCCCGTGGAGCACGGTAATAAAAGGGCTCAGGTTGCCTCTGTGTTCATTCAGTGGAGACGCAGCACAGCAAACAAACAAGGAGAGTGAAAGGCTAACCCTGTTGTTTGGAGTCAACTACATCCTGTACAGTATAATCCCTTAACGGAGGTCTTTTGTTGTGAAGGGCTGAGCTAACTGCAGGGCGTGGTGGTGTTACTGAACTGTACCTCGACTGAGCTGTCAGGGTGAAATATAACTCACACCAACCAAAACCAGGAGAAAGAAGAGACGAGAGCACCAAGGAGGCTGATATGTACCAAAAAATACAACCTAAAATAAAGGCTTTGTTGTTTTTGTCCTGGAAACAACACATGGATTATAGTTCAGACAAAGAAAGGCCTGCGGTCGACAAGCTTAAATCATATTCATAGCTTTCAACAAAATCAGGTCATTTCATAACGTTGCATCCCAAATGACAGACGGATCCAGCCTCAGTGTGAAAGTGAATTACAGTAAACGCCCCGGCAGGGTGGAAAAGGATGGAGGCGACGGATGGCGATGATAAGTGAGAAAACGGCTTCAGACGGACGTGTTGTTATAACAGGACGCGGCCACATCCAGCTGCAGAATTGCATAATATGAGAAAAGGAAATTCTGCTGATAAACTGTCTATTGTTCCAAAGTGCCAGCAGACCAACAAAATAAACACAATGTGGGCTCGTCCGCCCGGCTGGTACAAACAGCAATACTGGATTCATAACATGGATGTACCGGAGGTGTGTACCGGAAAATTGAAAGTTTATTTTGCACATTATAACATAACTGCAAACAACAGCAAAAAACATGAGCTGATTTCAGTCAGAAAAACTATTGCCAAGAAACTGAATAAATAGCGACGCCGAAATTTGGAAAGGCTCAACTCAGTCAAAAAATCTGAATAACATTATAATTGGATGTTACTAAATCAGCTGGAGCCAAGCAGCTGAAGAATGAGCTGCTGATTGTGAAGCACAAATGAAGCAGCTGCCAACCAGCAACTCTGTCGCATGAATAAACACTGCCACTGCATATTTCTGCAAATCATGCATGTGTAACATTTGTACATTACTTTGGAGAAATATGTTGAAACTTAACCTTTCTCTATGTTTAACAACACTGTGGTTAACAGGTGGTTATATGTGTATGTATGTATGAAAAACCACTTGGTTATGATTTGTAAAAGATCATGTTTTGGCGTGAAATACCCAGTGCTTTGGCAAAATCGCCACTGTACATCCCACCAATGTCTTGCCTAAAAAAACTCACTATTTTGGTGGCACAAATGTCGCTGGAAATGCCGTCTTTGTCTTGCTAAAAAACACCTAGTGTGATGGCATAAATCACAGTTGGGAATGCCGCCAATGTCTCACTAAAAAAAACTGATTTTATTGGCACAATCGCCAACATGTTGATGAAATGCCGATGATGTCTTGCCAAAAAACACCCAGGTCTGTTTGCACAATTGCTGCTGGTATTGCAACCATGTATGTCGTTGTTGTTGTTATGTCCCACAAAAAATGAAATGAAAAAATAAAAAGTTTAGTTTGCACAAACATGGCCAGAAATGTGACCAATATATTGCTAAAAATCACCTAGTTTGGTTGAACAGTTGCCACTGGAAGTGCCGCCAATGTCATCTGCACCGAGGTGAGACATGGTCTACCGTCCCCTCCACCTTCTGATTAGAAACTCAGTTCATGTATCTGTAATCTGAACTACATTTCTTCAAAAATGCTGATGTGATATGTATTCTTGTGATATTGTGATGTTCTAAAATGTACTAATGCATTTGTTGGGAACTATTTACAGCTGCAGATTAATTTGTTGCTTTAGTGAATCTTATCAGCTGAATGATGTGGTTTTAATAGTTTTTGGACAAAAATGGAGCTCCTGGGCCCAGAGAAATTAAGATTAGGTTTAATTAGGTATAAGCAATACTTGTTACCAGGATCGATTCAAAATTTTTATGAAATATGCTGACAATAAGAAACCAACACCAACCTTATCTTTAACTTGTTATTGGTAATTGTGATAAAATTATTTAGAAACTGAAGAGCTGTTTAATGTGTTTACACATGTTGATTAAAAAATGTCCATTGTGTAGCATTTGCAGCTGATTTTGTTAGTTTAAAGTTTTTTCTTGGCGTTCTTAAGGGAGTTTATTATTAGAAAGTGTCTGTATCGTCTCCCATACAGTAAATATAGATTGTTGCCCTTCAAATCTTAACATCTAACAGTCCTCTCGGGGTTTCGTTAGCGCGCCCTCACGACTCTTCTCTCTCACAAACAAACATCCGTCTCGTCTTCGCTCAGAGCGTAGCGTGGCCTCCTCACAGTTCGTGTGTATAATGAGATAAAATGTGGTCTTGGTAAGTGGGTGAAGTCGGGATGCCGAGCTCAGTTCAGCAACAGTGATGCCTCGGGGGGGATTCACGCAGGCGGGTTATATCAGGTCAGGATGGAGCTGGATCCCCCTGCAGCTGCCGGCGGTGTCGGTATCCTGCCCTGTTTTCATTCCAGACGTCGGCTCGGGGAGCCGCGCTGGTGGAATTGGTTTAGCCCCAGGTAGCGGTGGATGAGGAATCCATATTTGCAGCTAAATAGGGAAATAACCTCACCATCAGAAAACCAGACATGTGCAGCTCAGACAAAAGGTTGGCTGTTTGCATTGTTCCTTTTGTGTCTTTTTATGCACAAAGCATCTCTTTTTCAATCACAAAAAAGTCATCTTACACTTTAAATTCTGGCAAGTTGATTTTTCGCCAGACTATCGCAGGGCTGACACGTAGAGACAGACGACAATTAACGCTCGCATTCACACCTATTTAGAGTCACCAGTTAACCTGCATGTCTTTAGACTGTGGAAGGAAACCAGAGAACCTGGAGAAAACCCACACGGACATCAGGAGAACATGCAAACTCAACACAGAAGGGCACCCGCACCTAAGGTCCGAACCTCGCCCCAACCCACACGCCACCGCACCACCGTAAATATAACTGTCAGTCTTAATTTATGTTAACTTTACTGTATATCTAACTGTTAAAGTTTACTTAAAATCTAGTTATATTTATTGACTTTGGGAAGTTGTTAAAACTTAAAAACAAGTTAAATTCAATCAATATTCCTAAGTTTTAGCAACTTCTGTAAACCAGGTTTACTATCTGCATTCTGCTGGTTGCAATCGTCAATCATGTTTGTTTTTTCTTAAACAACAAAACAGAACTCTCAAATCTCCAAATGTCATCGTTGGTAAAATCCTGTCATGATCAAGTTCAGTCAGACTAACTTGGTTTCCTGAAGGTGCTAACACTGCGAAAGAACAAGAAATTCAACTTCTCAAATGACGTAAATACAGCAAAATTATGAGTAAACTGAGTAACTTAAGGAACATAACTTAAAATTAACAGTTTTATTTTCAAGGCAATCAGTTTTCCTATTTGTTTTTTTTAAAGTAGGATCAGCTTGTCAGATTTTACAGTGTGTATTTTATTGTATTTGAGCTGGTTTGAGCTTTGGGGTAAAACTGCAGACCAAATGGCACAAGATTTAAATTTCCACACGCTGTATTTCATGCTCAACAGAACAGCATTTCCCAGGATCACAACACATCACATCTCCGACTCGAGCTCCAGTTGTTTCATCCACAACTTGGAATTTGAAATGATTTATAGTGAGGCGCGTTTTTCACCCACATTAAAACTCCAGCGAGCCAGAGGAATACAAATATAAACATCACTTAGAGTTCCTGCGCCCAGATGAACTCGATAGCAAAAACAAATGGCCGGTTAAGTCGGCAGCGAGCTTTTCTGCACATTCTTTCACCAAATGGGTTTCTCATCTGCTGCTTTGTCTCCTCTGCAGCATCTGTTGCTCCGAAATCTGAACGCAGCATCAATCTGAGGTGGCAAAAGTTTGTGGAAATGTTTCTCGGGCACTCAGTCTATAAACGGAGAGTTTGGATTTCATAGGGGAAAGAAATTAGAAATATGTGAATGTGGTGAGTTGTTATAAAACCCTGATTTTACTTTGGTAATGACTAAAAAATGCACTGGCACAAAGAAATGTATAAAAATATGCATTTTTTTTTCTTTTAAAAATAACATTCCTGCCACAAATCTTCATCAGGCTCTAAACTCAAGATATGAAACATCTTTATACTGAAACTATAAAAACCAGACACATACGTGATTGATAAAATGCATCCGTACTTGCACGACTGAAACTAGTTTGTGCTGGAAATATATAATACCAGACAGACAATACAAAAAAAGAAATACTAATAAACAAAAGAAGTTCAAATAAAGTAGGGAGGATGAAACAATATGGCACCAATTACATAAAAAAGAAGCAGCATTATTCCCTGGCTGACAATCATGCTTTTTTCTTTTTTTAAATAACTGCTTTTTATGGGTCTCAGGTCAATTATGAGTGCAAATGTAAATGCACTTTTATATTTGAGCTGATTTAATATCTTTTCTGACACCTTCATGGACTGTTTGGCCACTTCTATCCTGTCTATCAGCTGACAGAAAACACCTTTTGCTTTTTGCTCTCCTTCTCCCCAAGACAGTTAGATAAAGTTAAAAAAGCTGCTGGTGATCCTATAGCAAAAAAATGTCACTTGTCATTCATTTTGTCAGCATGCCTCCAATTTCTGTGTTTTTTCACATATAGTTAAGGAGTAAATGTTAAACTCTCATGCTATCAAAAACATGTAAAAAACCCAATGAACTCTGAAAAACGGCATCGTCACAAAGCAGAAAACAGGGCTGCAGATGCTTAAAGGATCAATTTATTTCACATGTTCGCTGTCCTGTGAAGATGCCAACAGCCCTTTTATCAGCTTTGTGACGAGGCATTTTTCAGACACATTTCAGACACATTGTCTTCACAGGACAGTGAACATATGAAATCAATTTATCTTTTTGGCACCTATAGAACCGCTCTCAGTTCTTCAGCCTTGTTTCTACATCACAGTACGTTCCACAGCTGCCCTTACAAAGTGCGTACTGTTGCAAGTATGCAACAACTGGGAGATAATATTATAACTGTCATAATCTTGCGCCCTGAACTTTGACCCTCATTTTCTTATATCTGTCACAGTCTGTGGCGCAGAATTTGAAGTAAAGGAAAAACATATGGAACGCGGAGGATCTTGAAGTTATAAATTTATGTCACATCGGAGATACAAAACGGTGTTCGCCGAGCTCACAAGAGACGAAGTAGGTCAGCTTGTAGAGCTCTGCTGTTGTCACTATGTGATGTAGTTTTAACTTTGAAGTTAGAACGGCACAAATTGTAGATTCTTTGTGATTAATTGATAGATTACAGTCATTGCGGCTTCTGTCAGCTGTCAACGAGCTGTCGTCTGTCTGCAGCTCAGTCTGTGAGGGCCAGAATACCCAGAAAAGCATGCCGGTTTGCAAACTGCAAATGGAACCAGATGCATTCGGACATCCACGTATTCTTGGCATTTCACGCAGTATGTATTGGGACACACTAATCTTTTTATAGCATATGAAACAGTATGGTAGTATGAGTACTGGAACGCACAGATAAATCTGGTTTTTATACACATACGGTTTTAGGTGACATAGCTGCGGGTGATGTGATAAGGAGGAGTTCAAATTTAAGTTGAGAGTGGAAAACATTGTTTTTATGTTTTTTGCCAATTTCATTGATTGTTTTATTATGTTTGCTGTCTGCACAGCATTCTGTAAATGAAAGGTGCATTTATTAAACTGAAGATGAATTTCATTACTTTTTATCCACATTTAAGCTATCATCTCCTTAATAATAATTGTTTAGTTTTATCCTATGAAGCATTACGCTAAGTCAGCTTCGACATAAGCATCATGAAGTCCTGAAGTTGAATAACAATATGGTCAATATTTTAACCGCAATGATGGTTTGCAGGAATGTGATAAATTAGCGACACCAACACTACAAATAACCACAGCCGCGTGTAAGGATAGCAGCTCTACTGCTTACACAGCTGGAGAAGTTGCATTACTCCTTTGCCATATTTCTCATAGGAAAGTCAAGTATTGATATGCAAGCAGAGGTTTAAGGTTTACATTTATTTACGGCAAACTGTGGGAGTGGAAATGAGGCTTGTGCATGTGCACCCAGCTTCACAATGACTGAGATTTATAAAACAGAACCAGGTATATGTTGCAGCTTTATACATCTAAGGAAAAAATATGCATGCAAATTTCTGTCATGAATTTTGAGCATCTGGCCCATGAGTTTCTTGGGAAACCTGACGTCAAAAGCACAAAATGTCTAAAAGTACAAGAAAGTAGAAAGCAGTAGAAAATCAGGTTAAAAGTATTTTGCGGAGCGGCAACGTCGCTCAACCCTGCAGAGAACTATATTCAGTCTGAAGGCCCGTGTGTAACTACTGTGTGTGTGGCTGCCTTTATTCATATTGACTCTGACTGCACGGGGGGACGTGACATTGAGACGAAACCACTCCGGATGGCCAAGAGCAGAAACTGGATCGAACCGCTGACCACAAGTTTGGCTGTTTTTGTGCATGTTTGTGAGTCAGACGGAGAGCAGCAGAGAGCGGAGGACTTTCAGGTGATGGCAGACATGTCGGAGGCCCTCAGCTGATTGACTTTCTAAATATAAAACTCAGACGACGTGTTTTGTATCTGCAGACGCTGAGGTTTTCCTCACTGGAACATCGGATTGATTACTGTGTGCTAACAGTCACTGCCTTGTTGTAAACATCTGTTTTGTATGCAAGATAATGTGCTGGCGGCTTCTAGATGAATGTTTTCGGAAACAGAGAGAGGGTCAGAAAGGGAACAGGCCTGAAATCCTCCTTCAGTATCACTCAGATGCAGCATTCCCTTGTTTTCATTGTTTAACATTATCAAGTTAGTCAGCTTGTCAGCTTTCCAACAAAACCAATTAAATATTTGCCGAGTTTGAATGCGAGTGCAGTCAAACATGGACAGAACCAAATCAATTATCTTTAAAATCTCTATTAGACAGCAGACAGTAAAGAAATGAAATGAGGAGAGAGAGAGGAGGGAAATGACATACAACAAAGGTCCTTGGTTTAACCACAAAATAAAAATAGCGTTTGAAAACAATTTCAACACAGATGACGACTTGTAGACAAAATTTAGAATGGAGACGTCATCCTCCTATATATTTAACCAACTACTGACTTGTAAAATAGCAAAACAAAAGCATGGATAAGATCAGAGAAAGAAATCAACTAACAAATAAAATGCTGAATGATACACTACAAAATTACATCTCACTCATATTATCAGCCAACCAACACGCCCCACTTCAGCTAAATTCTAGTCCCACCATGTGCTTGTGTTGTTTGCAGCATCCCGGGATGTAGATAGCAGATGCAGAAGGACACTTGATTTTCAGACATGGAAGTCCGCTGCAAAGCGGCATCATGTGACGATTTGGGATAAGAACATGTCGCTATTTTCGTACATAAAAGGGGGTATAAATGAGACCTCAGTCTTGCTTTCAGGAAACTTTCTTTTTCCATTTATGTTGTTTAACAGATAACAGTGGTGGTGTGACCTTCAGAGTGGTGCCAGACAAGCTCTCAAAGCCTCCACTCCTTCAGCTCGTTGATGTAATCTGTTTATTTCCATTTCACATTCAACAAACACAGCGTTCGTCAATACCAGAGAAGTCCCATCACGTCTCCTCTGCCCGCGGGCCAACACCACCAAATCCTACTGTAAGCCAAAACGCTCTCTTTACTTCTTTTCAGCCGCAGACCTCGGGCAGAGCTCCGTGTCCTGACAACGGCAACCAGAGAGCAATCAGACTCCGTTCTCAAGAGCCACAATTAGATTTGTAGCGCTCCAGACTTGGTGTTGAGCAATCCGCCAGCCCAGACTACACCCTGCTATGAGTTCATTAAGAAACTACCCACACTACACCCATTCATCTCAGTCAGAAGGGTATGCAGGAAACCAGAACCCCATTTCCAATTCACCGCCAGCCATACCAGAGGCGCACACAAAGACCCCAGCACGGATGGCTTGCATTGTATCCCTCGCTTTCCTTCCTGAGTATTCACGTATTTGCTCAACCTCTTCAGCTATGATTGTGCTTTGTGTTTCGGATTAAGTTAAGAAAACATTTACATGCAGGTATGAAAACAGCGGAGTGAGGCCGCGGTGAACATGAGATGTGCTGGTTGAATGAAGTAGGAGAAAAGGTCAATGCGTACAGTGCAGTTTAAAGTAGGTCAGCTGGCAGAGCGCTGTTTGTCTGGCAACGAAAAGGTGAGTAGCAGGACCGGAGGTGGAGTTAAAGGTCAGGAATCCCTCTTAAAAATGTTCGGTTTTGTGCATATTTAAATACAAACTCCAGAGTGCTGTATTATGAAAGCGCGGAGGCACCGGAGCTCCTCACCGTCCACCAACATGTTTGGGGGGGTTTGTTGCCGCGTTTAGATCCCTCACTTCCCAGAATTCCCACCCGCATTGCGCCCCTGCCCGCAGAGCACAAAAAGGATGGATGGATCCTCTCCATAAATAACCAGCAGAGCAAAGCCAAAACCTCGATGTTTTTCTCTCCATGCTTTGTTTGAGCGCGCCCCCGGACAGCTCGCTGTCGAGAGCGGCCGGCCAAATGTGCTGGATCCATCACATGGGCAGATAAATCTCTGGCACACATTTGAATAAAGGGAAAATGGAAGCCCAGGATTTTGACGCTGGAGGAGAAGAAAAGCTGAAATATGATCAGATTAGAGCGACTTGTCCGCACATGAGATTATAAACAGTGTTGATATGGTGTGTCATGGAGGGTTTGTTCTTTACGAGAAGAGCTGAGTCATCTGAAGCAGCACTTTGGATCAGCGATGAAATGATTAGTCGAATCCTCAGTGAACACAAATGTAATCACCAGTTTTGACATTAAAGTAATTGTTTTATGCCTTTTAAAGCATAAATGTCAAAACGTGATCTCCCTCAATCTACTTAAATGTGATGATTTGCAGCTTTTGTCCGTTTAATGCCATTTGAAATTAATACTTTTGGGTTTTTTGCTGGGTTGCTCAGACTACACAAGAAATTATATATGCTGCCTTGGGCTTTGGGAACTTGTGTTTGATTTTAAATATATAAATACGTCTTGATAAAAATCAGAAATCAATGAATAAATACACACAAAGATTTGAAGGTAACGGGGAAGAGTCAAGCTGCAAAATTAAGGACTGAAAAATTATGCCAAATCAAAAGTAAAGTGGTTGATCAAACTGAGGTCTCCAACACAATCAATCCCCACAACCCCCATGTTAAAACTTCAACTTTACAGCAGAAACAAATATGTTTAAAAACTGGTATAAAAAACACTTTTGGACTCTTATTCATGACAAATGAAGAGGGGTGAATTTTTATATAACAAATTTATGGATATTTAAGGGCAGGGCTACTTGAGTGACAAGCTGTCTGCGAGGCCTTACTACCGTCTGTGAGTCAGATCCAGCCCTCGCTCCTCCACAGCTCCACCCTTTCATCTAAATATGGTCACTTCTTGCTCTAATGGTGATGCCCAAATTGCCAAATTCATCGCTTCAAAACAGCAGTCCACAAACTAATGGGTGACGTCAAGGTAGCAATGTCCATTACTAATACAGTCTGTGGGACGAATGCAGCCTTGACTTCCCAATTACCAAAGCGATGGATTCCACAAGACAGCAGTCGACATAATTAGCTAAGTGTAATTATTAAATGGTAAAATAGCTAAACAGACAGCTAAAATGAAGCCTCCTGCAAACTGTGAGATTATAGTAGTCTTAGTCTAGTGCAGATACACTGTGTACATGGATCTCAATAAACTTGTGTACGACACAAAGTTTGATGTATGCAGACTGTGGATGACATCAGCTACTGAATCGCAGGTTACTGAGTGCGTCCACTGACGTCAATACTCAAGAGCAAAATGTGAAAAATACATGAATCGAGTCCTTACTGTAGTGGCATTTATGTGTTGAAAAAAATCTAAAGAGGAGGAGGAGGAGAATGTGGACGCAGTTGTCGCCGAGGAAAAGAGGCCAACTTGGCATGATAATTTTGCAACGAGAGCTCTAAGTATTTATCAGCATCTACTAGTCAAGCCCCCAGGAAGTGCTCCAGGCCCTGATGCAAATTTTACATGGTGGCCAAATATGGTCGCCGTAAGTCTCTAGTGCGCATGCCTTATGGGCCTGTAGATCCAGGTATTTTATACCCAGAAAAAAAGTTTTTTTTGCTTCATGTGCCAATTAGCAGCTCTCACAGGAATGAACGAGGCCCCGTCTCTGTTGCTGTATCCAGATTCTTAATACATCCATTCTACTTACATTTAGCATCAGTGGCGTACTGATCAGTGCATCATTTCATGCTACATTTCTATTGATTGGTTAGTGTACGCAGGCCATATGAGCAGTCACACACTGAGATGCTCATTCAAAATCTCTGACAGTGTCAGAATTTTATCCCGGGCTGTCTTTTATAGCACGACCATGACAATGGCCTTACGTGAATCTTTTTCACTGTGTGACATAGGGCCACCGTTTTAGAGCAACAACCAAAGATATTGCCAAGTTTGGTCATCTTTCATTGAGGACAGCCCAAAATTACACAGAGTATACCGGGCTTTGAACTCTCTAGTAGTATGGTTGCAGAACAACCTAAAAACAACCTACCATAAACAGTGAAAGTAGCAAACCTGGCTGGTGTGGATGAAGGTACTTGAGCTGATCTGTGAGGGGCTGATGGGGGGGATGTCAGACACTAAAGGTCGGAAAGCGCTGGTGTAGGATTTAGAGTCATGCTGTGATTTGAGGGTGATGAAGCCTGATAACGTGTTGACACTCACATTTCTGCTGCGAGATTTCACCGCCTGCTTGGAGGCACGATAAGACCTGCGGTTGGCAAGGTGACAGACTGAGTTTATTGACCCCCTCTGCTCTGTCTGATTGGAGAAGTGTGTGTGTGTGTGTGTGTGTGTGTGTGTGTGTGTGTTTACTGTATGTGGTGTGTTACGGGGATGTGTGAGCGCATGCAGCTTTAATCAGGCCACTAATCCCGGGGAGCTTTGAAGCTGCAGCATTGTGGGAGTGAAATAAGACACTTTAAGCCAAGATTGAGACGATCAGGCTGTTTTTTTATGCCTTTGTCTGTAAGAAAGAGCTGCCATCAACCATCAGTTATATTTCCAATCAATCAATTAAATGTTTAGTCTATTGTTACGACACCAGGTTGGTCGAGAAGACAGGGGAGATAACGTAAAACCATCTGAAGAAAATGAAACGTTGGACTGTACATTTGATCCCCGTAAAACTACGCAACCAGCTGTTATCACAACTATAGTTTCGAAAATGACATCGGTAGAAGGAATACGTCACTTGCTGCCGACTGGTTAGAGCAAAATAAAACAGATTAACATCTCCTCCCAACAAGAAATCAACTAATCTGAACACACTGCTGAATGACGAAAAACAAAATGCATTTCAGTGTGATTGTCATCCAACCAAGATGCCTGACTTCAGCTAAATTATAGTGCTTCTAGGGCTAAAGTTAAAGGGACAGTTCGACCCAACATCAAAACACACATATCTCCTCTAGTTCTGTTTCAGTCTGAAGTGTTTTGGTGTAAGTTGTCGAGTGTTTGAGATCTCACAGCAGATCACACAAAAGGGTTAAACGTAACGCCATGAGTTTATAGTGTAATACTTGAAGCTCTAACATTAGCAGTAATGGTAACACACTTTCAGCTCCTTAACAGACACGCCTCCAGTGTCTAAGAGCAGAGAAAACTGCTCAGTTTTCATGATTTTGAAACCTAATTTTATTTAGTTTACACTTGGCAATTTCTTTAATGATTCAAATTTGTCTGGGTGGTCAATAACATATGTTTCTGTAGTTTGACAGACTCATTACACATATTTATTTTTGCTTTACCCGGAAATTTGAAATTAAACATGGACAGATAATATGAATGCCCTCAAAGTGCCTCTCAAATGGACACCAGCAGGAAAAAGGAAACAGAGCCAACCAAACCTGGTGACGAACGGTGGAAGCTGCTGGAGGTCGGTCTCTCATGGGATGAGGCACAGCTAATGAACGCGAAAGACCATGTTTGGTGGAAAAACATCAGCGATGCCTTGAGCCCTAAAGGGGGTGAAGAAGAAGAGCACTAAGTAATTGGTGGTATGATATGCAGCAGGCCGCGGTTATTTCTGACGTAGACAGGAAAAACCATAGTATAAAGAGCAAAAACGTCCATGTGGAAGGGAGATGAATGGGTCAAACAAATTCAGGACTTTCACCTGGGAGCCCACTGTTGGGTTTACTGTGAAATACCAAAAATTCAATCCATCAATCAATTTTAATAACTAAGTGCCCGTATGAGTAGCATGCAACGCTAGAGACATATGTCACATGACATTATATGACATTAGTCACATTATTTAAATTATGATGTTTTTTCTAAACCTAACCATGTATTTTTGGTGTCTAAACCAATAAATGTAAACATAAAAACGTTTTTCAACAACTTTTAAGGAGCGCAAACTTTCCATTCCCTGTGAAACAAAATGCATGCATGTAACAGAGACAGGTGAAAGCAGCTTTATTTGTACGGCACATTTCATATAAAAGGGCAATTCAAAGTGCTTTACAGAGCAATAAAACATGTAAAGCGATATAGACTTTCAATAAAAGAGTGAAGAGGAAAGGTAAAAGGTAAATTAATTACTTAATTTTTTTAAAAAATCACGATTAAAAAAAGAGAGAAAAAAAGAGATACACATAAATTGACACGCTGTCCCTGAACGTCCAAAACTGACGCAGGAGGGTAACTTAGGCGTCATATTTTTATACGTGTAGGTCCACTGACAAAACTATTTCACGAGTTGAAATAGGAGCGTGTTGGGCTGGTCGGTGTAGTTTATCTTGACTAACCAGGTCATGATTTCTGAAAAGAGGCTTCACTGTTGAGTCCAAATGTATTTTTTTGGCGCTTGGGGCACCACAAGCTGAGTGCCATCTATTGGACAGAAGGCAGACATGTCTACAGTTGATATTTTCAACACTCGGCAACTCACACCAAAACAATCTAGACTGATAAATGGCACAAGTAAGAGGAAAAAATATAATTTTGAGTTGGGGTTGAACTGTCCCTTTAAATGTGAAAAGTGAAAACACAGAGAAATCCTTATACAAAATGTGTGTGTGCATATATATGTATAAATATCCCAGCCTGGTTTCTCCCCCCGCTGTCTGGCTGAAGATTTCTCTTGCTGTGTAGTGAATTAGAGATGAGAAGTGTTCTCCGGCTGTGGATTGAGTGACACATACAGCGGCTTATTGTTCAGTGGAGTGGATGATTGGGAGCGAGACCTGAGGCTACACTGTGTCTATCATACGTATGACCTCGGTGTCCTTTCATTTTAAAGTGGGAAAAAAAGGTATTTTTCACCTCTCTCGTTTCCACTAATAAAGCTCTGCTGTATGTGGGATCTGTATGTCGTCTGAATTTTAAAACTGCTCTTGACACTGAAGCATTATCCTGCAGTAGCTGGTGACAGGATGATGAACAGTTAGCTCTGCGGCAGAATACAAGACCAATCCAGAGGCAAATTACTCACAGGGGAAGGTGTGCCCGGGCAATGTACAGAGAATGAACAAGTGAGAAGGGAAGAAAAAACAGTGAACATTGAACTCTGGATTTTAAAAGATGGCCTTGGCGCCCGGTTAAGAGTAATTCACGTTCACAGTGAGCGTTTACGTGTGCAGCACAATCTAAGTCTAATTCAGACTTTTATGGCCTTGTTTTTCAGCGACCGTGGATCACTTATATCACTGCCAAGCTGAAGGCCAAATAAAGCTAAGCCTTTAGCGGCGCACAAGGAGCTATTCAGGTCATTGAAATACAACTGTGACAATCAGACGTAAATGAAACCCTTCATGTCAAACTGGAGCCTTGGAGTGGGTCGCTAAAGGCTGCAGAGCTCATAGTGCTGCGACTGTTTCCTCTGATCTGTGGTTGATTCAGCTAATGATGCAGAAGGGAATCAATCTACTGTGATGTTTGAGCAATGTGATGGAGGACATTAAACACAGCACATAATGTGAGCAGAGAGAGCAGTTGAGAGGTGGAAATCATCATTTAAATCGAATCATTTCAACCAGTTCAGTACAAAGATTTTTAGTCATGATGTACAGCAGTTTGTCGTTACTTCACTTATCCAATGTACATTGAATTTGTCAATAACTTTGTTTTTCTCGCATGCCTCCAGGGTGAACGAAGAGTCCAAAAGCTTTATATTCTTATCCCAACTCACCAAATATTGCTGCCGTGTCAGCGTCATTCACACCCATGTACAACAGGCTAGGTTTGCAACACTTTCTCATACCGAATTGCAAGGAGGTAATCGGTACTGTGTTCAGCGTGAGAACGTGTCACTACATTAGTTACACTGACGATGTAGAGAACAACATAACTTCTACAGCTGCCAACAGCCCACCATCATTCCCAGTTAGAGAATGGGTGAAATCAAAGCAAGGCATTTGGGCTGGGGCACCAGGCCCCCAAATCACTTAATCCGCCCCTAATAACAACAAAAGCAGAGAGCAGCTGGATGAGAGATGGAGAGATGTGTTGCCAAATTTATACAGAATTAATAAGAATCCAGCTAAAGTCTTACTAGTCCTCTGTGGAAGTCTGAAAAAGTCACTTTCCTCCGCTGAACGTTTGACTGTCAGTCTGCTGCTATCTATCAATCAGCTGTGCGATCAGCAAAATGTGTTACTTGTTTTCATTGGGCCTATTTGTTTTTGTCAGAGGTTGAAAACAGTAAATTCAATCTCGGGCTCAGTTACTTTGGTTCGTAAAGACATCTGGCACACAGTATGTATTTAGGCATGGTTTGTAGAAATAAACAGAAATAAAACAATATCTATTTGTGTGCCAATAAAATACATAAAAATGTACTTGAGTTAATGTACTTAATTAATTTGCACCACTGGTTTAAGGTACAAATGTCAGAAAAACATCAAGACCCCTACTGTGAGTCAGACTCATATTTTCTCGCTCCTCTTCTTCTCTTGTGTGTTTTGTGCATTCCTCTCTGCTGCTGCTCGGCCACAAGGCTGCAAAAGGTCAGAGGTCACAGAGAGGGAGACACTGAGGACGAGTAGGGGGCCTCGCCTGTCTGTGAAGTTAGGGAGGTGGGACCCATAAATCTGCCTGAGCTGGTTTGCGAGAGTTTGAGGGACAGTGTTTCACAAGCAGCAGCGAGGGGCCACCTCCCTCTGTCCGTCCGTCCGGTAACAGAGGAGCTGTTGTCAAACCAACGCCTCCTGCTTCTGTCCGTCCACTGAAACAGCAGTGAGGATCTCCGCTTCAGGCCACAGAGCCCTGTGATCTCCACTTATGGAAGATGTATGGCTGCTCTGCTCTCTGTTAAAGCCGGGGTCAGATCTGCGGGGGCGCTTATGTAACCCAAACATCACAGACACCTGGCGGAGATGAAAGCCAGGGTGGCTCATTTTTCACTCGCACTATTACCGGCTATTTCCGCGCTGAAATGCTCCATAATGCCACTGAAAGACCTCTGGAGTCCTTTTCTGCTGGTGTAATACTGTAGGTGTGAGACCACAAATACTGCGGCCCTGGTGGCAGTTGTCATGGCAACCGGGGATCGCTGCTTCAGAGCCCAGATGCCAGTACAAATCTCCCCCTGGCCAGTGATTGTTTGACTTCTCCGCTGAGATTCAAAAGGAGGATTTTGGGCTGTAATTCAAGCTTGTAAGAGGCTCTCTAATTCTCTCATTTCTACACTCTGAAAAATAAAGGTTCCAAAAGGGTTCCACCTGAAGGGCTGAGTTTAAACCAGCAACCTCTTAACTCTGACGAACACTTTTTTTTTTTTTTCTTTTTACGAGATGGTTCTTCAAGGGTTCTTCTTGAAAAAGATCCATTAAGAACTAAAACTATGGTTAGTAGGAGAGAGATCTATGGCAGAGGTTCCCAACTGATGGGTTGCAGTCCAAAAGTGGGTCGCAGGTCCATTCTTAATGGACTGTTAGTGACTCGTGAACATGCCAAGTTTGTAAAAAACGCAATTTATTTTGAGGAGCCTCTGTTGTTCTTGTATTCCTGCAAGATGTTTTATTTCTTTGTGTTCTAGCAATTGTTTACAATTTGTGAAATTAAACTGAATATGTGCTCATTTTGAATGTGTGGACTTTGAACTCTCTCTGTAAAATCCCTTCGGTGGGTTCTTGTTAGCACCCTTAACCTAAATTACACCAGGTCCGTCAACATTGCGCATTACAGCCATGGCACGGCCTCTGAAACCAATCGTGGACGTCCTAGACATTGCTGGTGATTCCACCGGATGCACCTCGAAACGTCTCAGAAGCATCCCAGACACGTCTTGCCGCTCTGCTCTGCGGAAAATATGCGCCAGGTCTATTTCTGCCGGAGATGGACAGCAGCCAGATCAAGCCGCACAGAGTAGATCATACCAGACAGGAAGTCAAGCACTTTCAGAACAAAACGCCTAACACGGATTCAGGATCATGTTTCACTTAACTGAAACATTTCATCAACAGTATCTGCTCCTTCTCCTTCCAGCAGCCCGCTGTATTTTGTCTAGGAGAAGCATTAATGCTGCTACTAACAGGCGCTGTACATGAAACAGACAGATGGTACATAATAACCAAGAAAAGCACTGTATTTTTAACAAAAACAGGTAAAATCTCCTACATATCTATTTTGTAATTGAATTATTAATTTTTCATCTGTATAGTTATTATGATAGGTATGTTTTTATATACAACATAGCCACAAATCTTCTATTTATTCCATGTTTAACTGGAATTTTCTTTACACTGATGTGTATAATCATCAAAATGTTTTTTGACTGACACACGGCCAAATTTCTTTGATCTACTTGGTTCATAGCAGGACTGTAGACTACAGCATAACAAAGTGGGTAAAAGTTGAAAGTTTGAACTTTAAGAAAAGGTTCAACGGAGAAGCCAAAAAGGTGGGCGCAATAGAAGCCTATACAGTTCTAGTTAGCACCTTTATTTCTAAGAGTGTACCAACGACGAGCTGATAATGCGCCGAAATGACACGCCATTAGAGACTGAAGACTAATGGACTCATTGAATCGAGCCAAATGTTGTGAAAAGGGGATAAACAACCTTTTTTGGCTGATTTCAGGCTGTTTTCTTCCAAAGCGCTGATATAAACAGATGGGAAAATGAGTCGTGTTTGTCATAGGAAACAGGTGCTCACATGCACATAATCACATGCCTTACACAGAGAAGAATAGCCCCCCAGTACCCACTTGTGGCCCAGAGAATGGGCTCCAGCTGGGCACGGTGTATGTTACACAAACGAGTGTTTTGAGTGCCTTTACAAGAGGCATTCATCTGAGGATATGACTGTTCAGAGGGGGACAATGAGAGCCGATAGGGTCCCTGTGATTGTGATAAATGAGCTGACACAAATTAGAGCATTCGGAAACACATGAGAGGCAGGATAATTACAGGAGATTTCAACCCATTTAGAGAAAACAGACTGTGTAACAAACAAACAGGCCCACATCAGGCCTGTATGTGTGCAAGATGTTAGAAAAAACTTCTTTTGCATTTCTGCGTTTCACAACTTGCAGATCTTGAGTGCAATACTTTGCAGAGAGGAGAAGTGTGCGCTGAAGAGGTGTTAACAGGGTGATGCACAGAGGCGAGGGCTTTGCTGACAGTTTCTCAGAGATCAACCCGGGTGTTTTTTGTCACCTCCATTAGAGACTGAGCTCAGTGTGTGGAGGTGACATCTTTGCAATCAAACGTGCCGTCTTCACTCGAGTCAGGGTGAGTAGCAAAGATATGCTGTACATAAATCTAAAAATAATCTGTAAATTAGTGTGAAATAATATGTAGAATAATACAAAATAGCTTGTAAATTAATGTAAAAAAAGAAACCCCTAAATATCTCTAAAATATCGTGAAATATCTTTTAGATTAATGTAAAAATAACCTGCAAATTAATGTTAATTAATTACTGTAAAAATAACCTGTAGATTGTTATAGATTACCTGTAAATTAATTTAAAATAATATGTAAAATAATATGTAAATTACTGTAAAATAATTTGTCAACAGTTCCAAAAAAGAACCGTAAAAAAATCTTAAAAATGACTTGTAGATTGATTTTAAATAATCTATAAAATAATGTAACATGTAAATTAATGTAAAATCCCCTGTAAATCAGTGAAAAATAATCTGCAAATTAATCTGAAAGAACCCTGTAAATTGATCTAAAATAATTTGTGCTGTCCTGATCTTTACAGCATTAAAAAAAAAATCATATGTAAATTCATGTAAAATCACCTGTCAATGAATGCACAATAATTTGAAAATAATAGTGTACATTAACGTAAAAAAAATCTGTAAAATAACATGTAAATTTATGTAAAAAATAATCTGTAAATTTATGAAAAATAACAGGTATTGTAAGTTATCAGGAAGTTATTGGGATTGTAAATTATTTTAATTTACTCTAATTTATGATATTTATCATGCTTCGTGATTAGTTTATTTATATTAATGAAATATAAAAACACAGGGTTCCAGGTGGTACTGGTGCTCGCTATTAGCACAAAGACATCTTTTCTCCTTGTTTATCCGTATCTTTTCGTCTTGTAATCTAAAACTTGAAAACATGAGAGAAACAGAGAATGACTTGTTTTTTTGTGCAGCCACTGTTTTTAAACAAGCTGCAGTGATTGCAGAATAGGTTACAGCTCAGTGAGAAACTTATTTGTTTATGTATTTATTTATTTATTCATTGAAGGGCAGGTAACAGGGCAATACCCAGAAACACAGCTTCACCAACGTTTCCGTGCAGAAGAAAATGCTACATAATCACACTTCCTTCACCCTCAGGGTTTCACTGTTTCTCAGAAAAACCACCAAAACACCAAAAGAGCTACAACTTCCTGATATGCAACCAGTGAAATCATGCTTTAAAATATACTGTAGCTACTGTAAATTTAGCATTTAATGTAAATCAAACCTACAATAATAACTTATAATACTAATAACTACCTTATTAAGATGGTTTGTTATATGATCCATTAAAAATGCTTAAAAATCACTCTAAAACTATTAGCCTGTGGCCTCTGTTTGCATCAAAATACTTCTCTGCCACAGAAATGATTTTTTGATTCATTGTGACGTTAACTTCCAGAGCATAAAATTTCTGATGACATCGATCCTGAATAAACTCTCATATATTCTCAGAAATCACAGGGAAACTAGATTTAATACTGCATGGTTGCAAGCCTCTGTGCACCAATCAGGTTGCAGTTACAGTTTATATCCATATCTGTGAAAACATGGACGCTTCACACAGAAGATCTATTCAGCCAGTACAGTTTCAAGATTTGTTTCACCAATTCAGTATCTGACCAAATGTCTCTCTTTCTGTTCCTAAGATAGGACGTTGAGTAACAGACCAAAATATGTTTGCACAACACTATGATGTCACAGTTGACCTGTGACCTTTAGAAAATAAAATGTCATCACCTCATCATTTTATTCCATTAGACATTTAGCACATGAATAATCAAGTTAGGGCCAAAAACGTGTTTTATGAGGTCACAGTGACCTTGACCTTTGACCATCAAATTCTAATCAGTTCATCAGTCCAAGTGGACGTTTGTGCCAAATTTGAAAGAATTCTTTTGAGGCCTTTTTGAGCTATCATTATCATGAGAATGAGACAGACAAAGTCACAGTGGTCTTGTCCTTTGACCTATGACCACCAAAATCTAATCACTACATAATGGAGTCCAAGCGGATATTTGTGCCAAATGTTCAAAAAAATCGCTGACATGGAGCCATAAAAAGGACGTCAGAACTTGATTTAGAATCAACACATTTCAAAGACTCTGGAAACGTGTTTCAAAATAGTAAGAATGCACATATTATATCAGTTTCTCTCAAGTATCTACAAAAATCAGAGTGAAAATAAATGTTTCCGTCTATTAGAAAACCCGGTTCAAAACAGCTCATTTGGAGGATAACAGCATTTCTCCAAACTGTGAGTGTGGCAGACGACATATATTGACTTGCGTAATATTGATCAGGCATAACCATGTCCAAACCAACCCAGCTTTAGGAAACTATGAAAAAACCTAAAACAATAATATTTTGATTTTGATTGAGGGTAATGTCTGATATGCATTTAAATATGCATGTAAGACCCTAAATTACATATTTCTGGTGATTTGGGTTCCCATAGGCTTTTCATCATTGCAAAAGCAATCCAGTGACACATGTCTATTAATCCATGGGTTCATAACAAATAGGAACTGCTAATAAAAAATAAAAACAAAACAGCCTTTTAATGATGCTGATTTAACAGCTCCAAATCTTAACCTGCAAAGAACTAAAACAAAAACTGACAAAATCCATCAATATGAACTTTTCTCATGTTGCATTCTCATTCTTTCTTTTTTCATTTACGTTACTGAGCGTCTACATTACTCACTGTTGAAAAAAAAATCGTTTTTTTATTATAAGAATATATCAACGGTTCCAGATAATTAATCTACTACTGTTTTCTAATAATGACGTCAGATTTGTAACATAGAAATATGCTCGGGGGAGAGGGGGCGGGGACAGAGAGCTCCTCCAGCCAATCAGCGGCTCTGTATGTAAATGAGCGGGTCCGGGCAGTCAGTGTGGGGAGCAGCAGTCTGCCGTACAGGAGGAGAAAGAAGCGGTGCTGGTTCGCAGAGATTCCTCCGTGCGTGTTTCTCCGTCTATGAAACTCTGGATGGCTGGTTAACCACACAGAAAAACACTCCAGTCCCTGCACTTTTCACTCAGATGTGCGCTCTGTGAACGCCATAAAGCGGATATTTTACTCACTGTTTACTGGGAGTCACAGAGAAAAGCTGCAAGATGAAATACAAAGTAAGTGAAGCGCTACTTTCGCTTGTCCTGTGTTATAACGTATACAGGAAAATGACTGCAACAGAGCTTTTTTTTGTATGAAGAGTCGACGTGGATGTTGTGATTTGAACTTTTCCACTTCTTGTTTGAAGGCGGTAATTGTAAGTTATTTAAATGAGTGCGTACGGGTTTGTGTCAAAAATTGAATTGGTTAAAAAGGGAAACTGCTGCTGAGAGGATGCGGTCTTAGTATGTTTCTGGTTCATTTATTGGTAAATGTCTGATTTTGAGGCTATTTGATTTGTGTGCATTGTATATACCTTCAGGCTACATTTACTGCCATAACAGGGGCGTAAATAGAGTAAAACGCACTCCCACTCTAGAAGAAGTAGTAGAAATAGGAACAGAGACAGAAATGTGTTTCGGTTTCTGCCATCCCTGCTAAAATCATCCAGCAGGTATAAAAAGCACACGTGCACAGTTATTTTTGCTTCTTAGTGTCACGTATGTCCTCTTCAGTGATCCCCTCTTGTGGTGGTTGTTGGACTTTTCTTATTTGTTGCTGTATTCAGCTGCGATTTGGCATTAATAATTCTGATGTATTTGATTTCTTTAAAATTTAGTTCAAAACTGTTTTATTAGGGCTGTAAGTAAGTTATTTTCTATTAACTATTACTGTACTATAGTAGCCTATTGTGTCAAATGTTAAATACATTGTCTTAAAAATTAGAAACTGGCAACAATTTAAATGTCAACTCAAAGATTCTCAACTCTTAATATCACATTATAAGAAAAAAATCCCAGAACTGAGAAGCTGGAAGTAGGGAGCATCAGTGGTGCCCCAAAGGGGGGGCATGGGGGCCACTGTGATACAATCAGGCCCGCAGAAAAGTCGCTCAGCCTTGCTTTTAATTTTCTCAGTGGAACCATTGTATAAGAGGCATTAACAAGACTGCAAACAATGTCAATTATTACCCATACTATAATTATTGTTTTGATCTATGGAGGTTATTTATTTGTGAAACTTTCCTCAAACCATAAAGAGCAAATTAAAAATCTGTGACGTTATCATAACGTAAAGTCTATGAGCCGAGCAGGAACTAGGAAAAAAAACACTAAACTGCATAGTCAGTGCACAAGGAAACCTGGATGCTAGAAAGTTTCTTTTTGCCATAATAGCTAGGCAAGTAACTCTATGGATACAATTGGTGACACCTGGCGAAAGAAAATTTAAGGCATTTTTCACTTAAAGATAGTGGCACTTTGTAAAACAAGACAACCTTAGGCATTCATTTGGATCAACCATGTCACAGCAGCTCAGACAAGGGGCTAAATAACGCTCTAAAATTAGGCTAAATTTTATTGTGGGAGCAACTGGCATGGTCAAAGGGGTACCTTGAACTCTCACCTCAAGATATCTGAATAAAAATGGGTTCTTTGGGTACCAACGAGTCTTCCCTAAACTGAAGAATGATTGTTTCAAATAAATGTTTGGTTCCTTTCAATCCATATTTTACTCAAAAAAATTAAAGCTGTGTATTTGTCTTTCTAAGTGAAAGGACAGCCTGTATGAAGTACAATGAATTGCCTAACATTTAAAGGTACATTACACATTAAAACAGGATGTTGTGAAACTCAGTGTCAACTGTACTGGTATTAAGACCTGATTTCTCATTTTACAGCTAAAGGTACTAAAGTATATCAGTATGTGATTCCTGAAGTCTGTTGATACAGTTTTTAACTCGCATCAAATTCCTGAAATTCAGGTGTGGCTTTTGGTTTTGGTGCCACCCCAACAGTTTTGCTGGCCACCGTAAGAAAAATTTCTGGTGGCACCACTGTTTGGGCCAGGTCAACTGTACATCTTACTGCACTTATTGCTCAGTACTTATTATATTTCACAAACTGTCCAATTCATCGGTTTGCAATGATCACAGATGAACTGAAATCAATTGTTGGCACGTCCTAAGAGCCAGTAAGCCGAGCCATAAGGGAACAACACAACAAACCATTGAAGGAGGTTCAAGAAAAATAGCCTGAGTTTGATTGCAAAGTCGTTTGAATACAATGGGATATCTTTTTAATACCACAGGGAAACTTTAAGCAGTTTTGCTTGAAAATCAACAGAAAGAATGTAGTTTCTTTCAATGAACCAGTGAGTTAAACTACTAAAACATCATAAACCGGATGAAACAATCCCATTAATGCTAGTAGTCGACAGATTATCAGCCTGGCTGATTATTGAGGCTGATAATTGGCATTTTGCCGATTATCTGTATATGCATTTTATTTTAATGTTTAATGAAAAAAAATAGCCATTATCAGTCTCAATAACTACTAATAATTGCTACCTGAAAAAACAGCATCAGTCAACCCCTAATTAATACAACCTAATATAATAAGAGCTGTTAAAAGGAAAAGAAGCCCAAAGTTGAATCCTTACATCAAAGACGGTTTTGTCATACTTTCCGCTTCCAGCTGAGATCATTTCAGCCTTTCACTTAAAAATGAATCATGTCCTAGTGAAATCGCCTCACTGCTGTCAGACTGCCCTTTACTTAAGCACGCAGCCAATCAGAGGATCTGTTATGTCTGTTAGTGTTATCATCAGCTTGACAACAGGGTTGACGTGACGTACAGGATTCACTGTTGTGTTAAGTTGACATGTCTTGACCCCTGCTTGCTTTGTGAATGCTCCCGAGCCTTCAAAACTATTTGGGAAATGCAGGGCATTTAGCAATAGACTCGTTGCCTTCAAGTGTTGCAGTCTGAACTCTGCTTCACCATATTAGGGAAGCAAAAACTCTGCAGTCTCATGCAAAAACTGTGCAATGTCTTTGGATGATTCATGGGTTTTCAAGGCAGTGGCTGTTTTCTGAATTGTGAAGTGGCCATCTTGGCTCAGACTTGCTTATTCTCCAGTGGGCCTGGTGTCACCCTGTAGCAGGGTGGGGTTGTGATTGGAGGGTGGTGAACGCTGTGTGTCTGCGTCATGGTCCCAACTGAGTCATTGTCCGGTTAAATTCACAGAGCCAGAGCAGTTGAGCGTGATGGTTTTTGGCGCGAGGCCAGTGAGCATAAAAAGGAAACCGCTTTCATCATGGTCACTGTTTTCATCCTGAACAAGAGTATTGATCAGTGGATGTTAACAGACGTGATCAACACCAGTGGTTTCCAAGCTGTTATCTGTCAATAGGAAGGATATCTGTGACGTGGAACTGCGTCTCCACGTCTTTGTTTGCCTCAGGAGAGATAAGGCAAGCATAGAAATCATGCAGAGCGCTCTTTGTTTATGATATCTGCATTATGCAACACCGCCAGAGCAAAGTAGGGTGGCAGGAAGAGAAACGTAAGGTGGAAATTAGATGACACATTCTGCGTCACTCCTGTGTGTTCAAGTTTCTTGCATGTCTCAAAGATCCGTGTTTCTGTTAAACAATCTGTTAAACAGTGTCAAAGTTTAGCGTGTGGCCTATCAGATCCCTGCTCTGGATCTCAGCCACCATGAATTATTCACAGCTATATTAAGCGCTCTTTTCCTCGCAGAGTGGTAATGTTTCAACAGAAGTCCCGTCACATGCCCTGAGGTGAGGCGCTGCAGTCTGGCCAGGCGCTGCCCCGCTCCCCAACCCCCCCTCCTGGTTTCCAACGTGTGTTCAGGTGTGAAGGGAAGGCTTGTCTTCCATAGGTCACCTAATGCATATAATCCCCCTGATGGGACGGCAAACAGGGATCTCTTACAGCGTCAGTGAGGCCCAGCAGTTCATGAGGAGGAAGAGCACAATACCTTAAGTAGTTTAAAGGAACAGTTTAACATTTTTGTAAAATACACTTATTTTCTTTCTTGTGTCATCACACAACTTTTCTGGGGCAAAATACGTTTTTAAAAAAGTTTTACCTTCTCTCCCAGAGACTTCCACAAACTTTAAAGCCATTCCTTTGTAGCTGACGTAACTGTTGCAGAAATAGCTTCACAACCACTGTGAAGAGTGATTAGGTGAACCCACATTCAGGCCAATTTATGTGTGTGTGTGTTTTTAGTGTTTCTTTTTTATGGGCTCAGGCTCCAGGCACTGGTCCAAAAGCAGAGAGGGTTGGAGGAGAGCGCAGCAGACATTGTTCTGAGAGGGAGGAGGAGGAGGAGGAGGATCTGTGATGCTGAAAGGGCCTGCAGAAAATGAAAGAAAAGAGGAAGTTGTGGGGGGAACGAGAGGGCAAACAGAGTTGGGTGTATTGGGTCGTGCTGGTGGGGGAGGGGACGGGAGCCTGGAGGTCGAGGAGCGCCCCGTGAGAATGAGAGCATTCCAGGCGATCGTGCGTGGGAAGGTTGTGTCGGAAGATGCACATAATTGTTTCAAGGTGCCCCTTTACATTGTTAATGAGTCTGGCAGCACCGGGATACTCCGTTTTTTCTTGTTGTGATTGCAGAAGGAGACATTCGTATTCTTCGAAAAGAGAACGAAGTTGTAACGCACACAATCAAGCAGTGAAATAGCTTTTCCTCAGGCTCTCTGAGATTGAATTCAGCACAGACCATTTACTATCCCACTGCTAGTTAAAAAGTCCTGGTATTTTCATGCCGCAACGTTGGTTTTCAAAACAGTTTAGTGCTCCAAGTTTGCTCCTGTGCAGGATTTTCAGCGAGCATGAAGAGCTTCACCCCCAGCCAGAATGAATAGCAGTCCCTTCAACCCCCCTGCGGCGCCCTCGCACCGTGAGCCAGCCATTAACATTTGAAAACGGTCAGCGGGGAGACAGACTACATTGTGTGCTCGGTGCAGCCACAGAGAGAAAGTGTGAGAGAGAAAGAGACTACCTAACATAAGCAACAATGCATAATCATTTCCATGTTTGACCTTTGGCGGAAATCACCCCCCCCCTCCACCCACCCAGAGGAATGCCAACTATTTTGCAGGGTCATCTCAAGATGTAGCAGGCCTCTGTCAGCTCGGTTCGACCCTGTGGAGAGTCGTTCTCCAGATAAGAGGAGACGTGACAGCTAAGAAAAGTGTTTTTTATTACGGCAAAGAATTGGTACACATAACCTGTAGTTACTTATTTTAGTAAACAAGAAACAAGGTGGTAGGTTTCTGCTGCAGAGATTCTTTAGCTGGCTGAATATCTCATGAAAGTCTGATAATAAATTAATCGTTTCAGTCTTTATAGACCTTTTTACACCAAGATCACATTATAGAGTTGCTATGAAGTTCCTTCTTTACGCCACTGTTGCGTTTTTACACAGAGCTAAACAACGGCAGCATCATGCTGCTTCAGTGTGTGATTTTAGACAGCATGCCGGCATCACAGAGGAGTGATGGGCGTCAGTTTTAACACAACATCCGCCTCCAGTGTGACATAAAATACAAGGGTAGGCAGCACTTTCTAACAGTAACAGTTATTTATCAGTCCTGTTATATGACGGCTAATCTCATTGTCTGCTCGAAGGGTAAGTACTTTCCAGACCATATTGTTTTCCCAATATACAGATATTTACGGCTGCTGTTCTTCTTTGAACTAGCTGCTGCTTTTTAAAATCTCCCGTGGTGGAATGCATCCATAAGGTACTATCAAAACATCACACCAGTTTATGATCCCATCCTGCTGGCTGTACCTTTTACACAGATGTTGTTTCAGCACTGTTACTATCTCTGCTGCTGCATTAAAGGTGAGATAACTCTGTTCAGCACTTGCACCTTATATACAGGACGGCGAGATGACATAACGCCACAATTTTCTCACCTCGAACAGGTAGTGTTAAAAAGGCTAATGTCAACCAAAAATCCAAACAATTTGTGGTTTCAGCTTTTCAATTGTAAGAGATTTGCTGTTTTCTTTGTCATATGTGAAATTTAATGGGATATCTTTGGATTTTTGATTGTTGGTGGTTGGTTGGATAAAACAAGTATTTTCGTCCTCCCTCACCTGCTTTTATTCTAACTTATTATTCCCTTGATTCATTTTCCTTTCCTTTATTTAATGATGGGATGATAGGTATTCCTACTTTCTTAGTATAGTTTGTAATTTCCAATGTTTTCTTTACTGATAGCAACAATATTTAGATTTTTTAAAAATATTTCTACAATCTGGTCTACAAAAGATATTGCTGTGTAAATTCACTGCCTTTAAACCTCACTAAAGTATCAGGAAATAAGTCAAAATGTTGTTATATGCAGAGCTAAAACAATCACTTAATTGAATAAACATGAACTGGCAACCAGTAAGTATTTTTAAAGCAATAATTCCAAATATTTTCTGGTTCAAGCTTTTCAAATGCCACTATTTAGGGTTTTTTTTAATCAATGTAAGTGGGTGTTGGACTATTTGTAAAATAAATCAAGACTTTTAAAGACAATAGCTTTAGTTCTGTTAGGTTTCCAAGGTCATTTTTCAGAGTTTACTGACTTTTTATAGAATAAAAAAATTAAAAGGGGCTTTTGCACATTCAACTATCTCGATGCAGGTGAATTTGTTTCAGTCTAGAGGGAGAGAAATCTTGGTCTAACCAATAATTTGTGATGCTGAGTGCAGTGAGCAGGATCTTCTGTTCTCATCGAAAAATAATTTTAAAATAATTTATAAGAAAGATAAAGCATTAGCTGAAGCCCTGATCACATGGGCAACCTCTGACAGAGATGAAGAAAATACAAAATCTAAAAGGACATCATCATTAAATGTTTTCAAAGGGGTATTAAAGTATTAAAAATGTTAAATACTAAACAAAAGATTCTCCTTTTATCTCCGATGCCCTTCATGTGTCAAAGGGGGAAGATGGCAGCCTCAGTTGTTTGTCTTTTTTGTGTCTGTGAGATCTTTTGCGTGGCGTGAAATCGGGAGGACACTGGAGTGAATATCATCTCATTGGCTATTCCTATATGTAAAAACTATTCAATGTGGCCCTGTGGAGATACCATGAAACATATTTCACATGTCTGCTAATGCCCCCTGGGGGGATTAGCGCTCGTCTCCGGGGGTTACCACGATGCACTCATGTACCCTCGTTTGGCATCAATGCCAGGCTTGGAAATAATCCACCGCTCTGTTCGCCAGCACTGAGCGCCTCTTGGCTGGGGCCCCATGAATACCATCCATACTGTTGTTTTTTGTTTTGCCTATTTTTTGACTCCTATAGGTGCAGTAAATTGTCCTGTGTAGGTCAGAGGTCAGCGTCAGCAGCCAAACAAAGCCCCCAAAACATACAGAGGTTCATAGCTTTGCTCAAAGACGCTTCAGCAACATGAATGGTGGCTAAAAACGTGTCTTTAAACTGAGGGACAGTTTCTCTTCCTGCAGCTTCACAACATTCACAGTCCCAGAATGACTTGGCAGAATATGAGACGCAACATTGCACAATATGTTTCCCCAGCAGCCATTCCAGTTCACAGAATTGATACATATTTTAGGGAATATATCCAGTATGGATTTCACTCCTAATTATAGGCTGTACTTGGCGTTCAGGACCAGAGCGAGGGAGTCCAAGATGTGAAGTGATAAGAGGTCTCTGCAGGAGGCAGGAAGTGCTACAGGCTAAGGAGGAGGGCGTCATGTCAAGTTACCTTGTAGTTTATGTGACAGTAAAAAAAATAAAGCAGCTGTGATGAATGGACAGAGTGCGGAAGAGAACAGTCATCTGAACTGAGAAGTTGCGCAAATCACTTCCTGTGACTTAATCAAATGGTGGCTACCGGCCCACATTGTATTGTATCAGGACTTTTACTGCTGGTTGAGGTTCCCTCAGTTCACAACAAGATTGGAGGAAGCCGGACGCCTTAAACAACAAATGAATCTTCATTAACTAATCTCACCATTATATTTTTTTCTATAAAATATCAGAAAATAGGTTAATTTTTTTAAAAGACAATCAGAATTTCCTAGAAATCACAAAATGACTTATTGAAACATATTGTTATGTTTGCCAAACGTGCCCCAAACCCCAAAATATTCAGTTTACCTCTAACACATATGACTAAAATCACAATTAGTCAACATTTGAGATACTGGAAGAAGCAAATGATTACAGTTTTTGCTTGGAAAGTCATTGGAAAGATGAATCAGTTATCAAATAGTTCCTTATTAGTTTTCTTTTAACTGGCAAGTAGATATACTAACATAAGTGGTGACGGTTAGAGATACAGCAACAATCGTAATAACTTTTTTTTTTTTCAAGACATAAGCCTGCATTGAGTGATAAATGTCCAGCCAACATTTATTTTATATGTGTGGCTCGTGTGGGTAGTAAATCGGCTCAAAGGACCTTATATGAGATTGTCCCCAGGCTCCATAATTGTTGATTCTTTGAACAAAATATCAGGGAGGACCAAACTGCACAGTTTGGAGGACAAAATAAAGTTAGAAAGCTTGTTGCTGATAAGTGCCAGAGTGGCTGGCTTGTGAGGTAGCATGTTAGCTCCCTAACTATCCCTGCGAGTAGTATCTCCTTTACCAAACTAATAGCACAAAATATTTCACAGTTTATACTGTGACCAGGCCTTCAATGTAAAATAATGATGATATCATACTTAAATGTTAGCTTAACACAAGCAGCCACACTAGGACTAATATTCTGGTTATTTTTGCTTTGTTTTAGGGGAAACTCCACATTTATGACCCAGTTTTAGTCATGCACATCCACTGACTGAACAAACACTTGAGCTCTCAAACAGATATGTTTTGAGCATCAGCGGTTTGTCACAGCTTGCAGTGTGGTTAGACGCAAGATGGCACATCACATCCTGCCAAGCAGACCGTCGCCACACTGTTGCTATTGAGATGTTTTTTTGGGGGTGTGGAGATTTCCTCGCAGCACTGCAGCAACTTGTGAATCACAAATGAGAGACGAGGGGAAGGTGGTGGGTGTCATATTTACACTGGGGATACAATAGTCTTTTATGCAGAATGAATGGAGCCTTTTCTCTCAGCCTCGAGGAACTCGGTGTGCTGTGTCTTGACGTTTG
Organism: Plectropomus leopardus; assembly: GCF_026936395.1. Classification (NCBI taxonomy): domain Eukaryota; kingdom Metazoa; phylum Chordata; class Actinopteri; order Perciformes; family Serranidae; genus Plectropomus; species Plectropomus leopardus. The sequence goes on along the minus strand of NC_142192.1, from coordinate 26,208,772 downwards.
TGAAGATTTTCACTTGACCACCAAATCACAAAACAAAAATTAGGCCATTCAGTGCGTTCAGAAAGAAAAAACAAGCAAATTACGTGATTTATATCAACTAAGACGCTGTTCTTTTTTTCTTTTAAGAGAAGGGGGTGGCTTGTGTGTGACTTTTTTATGTTTTGTTTTTTGTTTGGTTGTTTTGTTTTGTTATGACCCTCCCCGAAGCTCCTTGTGCCTCCCTAAATTAACATTTATTTTGAGTCCTTGAAAAGTCAGGGAAAAGTTTGGTCCTTCCCGAGTGCATAAAAAATATTTGACATGCCTCCCCTATTTTGCACCACCCCCTCTCCTCTCATAAATAACAAACAGCCCCTAATCAATGACCATGGTGAAGGCCACAAGCCTGGAACGAGCTATTGATTGTTTAGCAGTTTGTGCCAGTGTAACTGTGTCATAACGATTGATTCAAAGCTGCTTGCATAAGATATCAATCAGTCATTGTGTGGCAGCAGTGTTTTGGATCACGTTTCCTTGGCTTTAAATGAAAGCTCCAAACTTGTGACATTTTCCGAAATAGCGGAGGTGAAGTTTCACCAAGACTGCTATGTAATTACGTTAATACACGGCCAAGTGGCTGAGGCTGTAATCAGAGGGTCAACCTTCCTGAAAACTGTCCAAATGAAGAAATTACCATGTGCTGTGAGCTCTGAACCGCTTCCCATGAGCCCTTCCTACCCAGAACCCTTCACACGGCCCATTTATTTGAACTGGCTCTCACCCGCACTCTGAGGAACGGCTCGTAAAAAGTCATCAGGTCCTCATTACCGTCATTACTATAATTATTTTCTATATTTAACCATGTGAAATGAGGCCAAATGAGTGTGCTGGTTCGCCTCTTTCTCTGCAAACCATCCCCGGGACACGTGTTACAGTTGGTACAGCCCTTGTTTTTTCACCGAAATGTGATGTTCTCACAGTCGGAGCGTACCACTTTTTTTTGGGAGCAGGTTTGTTGTTTGTTTGGGTTGAAAACATCCTTTGAAAGTTGGACCGTTGCTGTGGGGACACTGTGTTTCTGCTCTGTGGTGTGGTTGAGTGTTTGGCCGCAGTAGCAAGGGAATTTGAGTATTTGTGAGCTTGTTTAGCCAAAGCCACCTTCATTATTATTAGATTGATGTGAACCCCAGAAAGGCCCAGCCAAAACCACCCAGAGAGCGCTTACTGAAAGCTAAAAGGTGGGGCCCTTTCAGCCGGCGGTGAAGTTACATAAGGTTTTTATTTTTGGACGGTCAGCGTAGGCTTTCCACACAGGACGTTTACACTGTTTGTGTTCAGGCGAGACGCTGGTGGAAAAAATGCCCCGTTGATGTCGAGGTGTGTGAGTCAGAGAGAGTGGAGGGGCTCAGACAGCTGGGTCTTCAGGCTGTTTATCAAGCTCCAGGTGCAAAGCTGGACAGCTCAGCTTTGCACGATTCCTCACTTTCTAATGACGAAAACATACGCGGCCGTGAGAGCTTCCCTGGGGCCAGATGTTGTTGCAGAGGGCAGCATGAGACCTCTTTTTATCTTTGAGACTCCTTACGTACCCTCTGGGTTTGAGGTGTTTTACAGGCTGAAGTTTGTCAGACTTCATCTTTATGAATGAATCGATTTGTTAATGAATTGATTTGATGATCGACATAAAAAACATTGGCATTATTACAGCAAATAAAGTGAAAAAAATACCAAACCTCCTCTGGTTACAGCTTTGTAATTTTGAGAAATTTCTGCTTTTCCCTGTTTTATATCGCAGTAAACTAGAGATTTTCATGAATAGCCTTTTAACTGTTAACTGACAGTAAATATTTTGACTGATTCATTTAATTAGATTAAAAAATATATATTGAATAAAATATACTTGTGCTACAGGGGAAGATGATAAGACAGATGAGTCCACTGCTGTCCAGGGCTGGAGTTGTTCAACACCGCCAGGGCAATGCCACAATAGGCGGGTTTCCATTAACCCTTAAATTGCGCGAACTGAAATTGCAAATATAAATACGCCCCCACCCTCCCACTCGGTATATTTTAAAAGATACTGAGTTAGCCTTATTTCCTGAGACATGTTGTTCAAGAGAATGTATGAAGCAATTCAAAGGCTCTTATGGGCCTTGAAGGTCTGAAATACAGCAAAGAGCGAAACCATTTAAGACCTTAACAGTCATCTTAAGATAAGGTTTTGTTTTTACTATCTAACCGACTCTGTAGACCTCTGCCAGCCTGTGTTATTTTTTTAACATTCGAGGTCAGGACCACAAACTCTTCACATTTAGATTAGGAAGCAGCAGAACGCCTCTCGCCTCGCTGACTTATAACAGATAACTTCCTGGAAGCTCGTCTGTGGATGAAGCAGAAGGGGCCCTCCCCGCCTGCCCACTGACAAATGGCAAACACGTGTTTATAGGAGGATCAATGGCGAGCGGCGGAGTCACCGTGTTGTGACTAACCAATGTTTATGCCAGAGATCTGACGCCCGCTTTAATAGTCAGTTTCACCTGCTGCGATTACAGTGATGCAGCGAAGCAAAGAAAAACATGACAACAGGAGGAGCGTCACTTCAAAAGGCTCTGCGTGTTGCTGTTAGCCATCACAGCTAACAACATGTTTGCTCAGTATGATCAGGGCTGATGTTTTCTGTTTCACATCACCCATCAGATCTTAAATCCTCCCTGACTCATGACTCAGTCTTTACTGGTCGAGGTGCTATTAAAATGATCACGAGTTCCATATATATTGTTTGTAAGTTTAATTTCCCACAAACTCTGCCCCATTAAATAAAAAAAACCACAGTGAGAGCGAAGTGTGTGAAAATGTGTTCCCTTTTGGGATCTTTGTGGTCGTCAGACTCACCGCTGTTTGTTGCAGCATTTTTAACCAAAACTCTGAGTTTTCTCGTGGACCGCCAGTGGTGATTACAGCTTTTTAAAAGGTGTTAGTAATCCTAATAAACCAACCTAAAATAAGCCCCACCTAAAAAAAAAACAACTAAAAAACACCCCATCAATATAAGCTTTAGTATACACTATATTTAAAATATTTTTGTTAGACACAACAGAAATATTAGTTTAGTTGGACCACTGTGTTTAACTCTATATCTTTACATGTTACAGTTACGGCTGAAAATGAAACAGAAATAAACCAGTTTGCAGAATTTACATCAGCAATTGAATGGGAATTTCTAATCTAATCTAATTCTAATCACAGAGATTCAGTCTATAGATGTTTAAGTATGACATTGCAGCTGGTGGTTAAGGCACTCATGTTTTGCTGAAATTAGCTTTACTTCTCATTTACTGAGTTGTGAACATGATATTTGCAAAATCAACCAATTTATTAAGCTTAGATATATATAAGTGTTGAAGTGGTAACTTTAAGCCAAAGGGACGAAATACAAAAATCAACATAAAGGATTGTTATTACACACCAAATTACAATCTATGTTTTCCAGTAGCTGTGTATCGTAAATTTGGACATTTTTGCGAGTCCATGAATGCAATGCAGGTATAACTTTATTAGTTCTTTTTCGTCAGCAGCAGTTTGAGGAGTTTGAGACGCAGTGTGGATAATTGATTGGTCATTATGGTCAGAACAGATCATATCAGATCAATGCATGAGAGGAGCAGCTGTTACAGAAGTGAATTAAAGCAAACTTTCAGACACATCACAATGCGCGGATAAGTTTACTTTCACTGTGCCTGACTTTCTCCTGCTCCATCTGTGCCCAGAGTATTCTCTGCGCTCTGAGATTGTGGTGCAGTTAATAACCAAACAACAACTATGTTTCAGCAGTGCTCCTACTGAACAGTCCAGCTCCAAAAATATAAAATCACTCTGTGACAGAAGATGTTTTTTTAATTGTGGCATGCTGCCACAGATAAATGAATGTGTGGGAAACCCTGCCTTCGTGGCCCCTAAAGAATGACACAAAGAAAACTGAGGAAATTGTGTTAAATTCACCATCTGACTCTCATAACGTTCCTATTGTTCTCCCTAATGGAAAAATGAAGCAGGTATTTCCCACAAATACCTGGGGGCAATGATAAACCATTTGTTATCTTGAAAAGACCACACTGAATCTGTCTCAGAAGGACAAAACAAAGCATTTATTTTCTCTGCTTAGCTCTTCTGGGGCGAGGAGAAAAATCCTCTTTTGTTCTTTGCCTCTGTGATTCTGAGTGGTCTACAGTATTGTAACACGACATGATACAATGGTTTGTCAACCATTTAAAGTCAAAACTGCTCCAAAAATCTGAACATAGGTTGTAGATCAACCCCCAGAGAAACACTATGAATCATCCTATCTTAACAACATATACAGACTGGCCAACAACACTCATCACAGACCCCAGTCATGTCTTGAAAACAGTGAATATGAATTGCTGCCTTCAAATCGAAGATACAGGCCAGGTCCAACACTTTAATAAGGTTAGACTGAAGCACTTGTTTGTGCAGCAGTCATTCCTAAAACTAACTATGGAGCTTATTCCCAGATCAAAAGCATGTTGAAGTATCTTAGATCTTGTTAAATGTATGTATCTTTGCATTCTGTCTTTAATGTTCATCATTTTGACATTGCACGTGTAAAAAATTCAGACTTGATCTGATAATAAAAGCATCATCGTCATCAAACCTAAACACACTGCAACTTAAAAAACACATGCAAATACACAAAACATCACTTTTCCTTCTCTTGGTTGTGTTGTTTTTGCAGCATTTAGGTTCTGCATGTCAGATTGATGAAGATTTTCTTAAACTGCAGTCTGCTGAGCTTCCACCACTAGCATTCACTTGAGAAAAGGGAGTGCCACATAAAAGAGTAATCAATCACAGATATAGAACATATGAAAATCCATCATATTTAAACATGTTTTTCAGAAGTAATTTGTCATTTTCTGCAGAGGACCTTTCAAACATAAGTTTAAGAATTGAGAGTTTAGGTCCTCATATTTATCATTATAAGCACTTCTCATAAAAGTAGGAAAAGCTATGAGGTACTGAGGTGACGTCAGGATTAAGTTCAGTCTGATTATATGCACCGAGGCTTCACACAGTGTGAGTATGTTTGAGTGATTCTGTCTCTGAAACCACCGTGAGAAACAAAATGAGCACCTCAGTGCAGTTTAGAGGACAGATGCTGGGCCACATATTCTTTCATACCACCACTTATATCTCTAATACCCACATCTGCTCAAATACAGATAGACCAGTACGTTTTATGTGGGAGTGTGGTTGTAGTCTACGTGTTGGTTTGTGATTGTGTGCACATTCTTGATTTGGCAGCAGGTTGCAGGGATCACTGTAATTAGCGGAGACAAAAGGAGCGTGATGCATGCTGTTCTGGTGTCTGTGAGGTGATTTAATTTCTCCTCCGAGCATCAAACACGTAGCCGTTAATCACAGCGGGACAGCAAGCCTCATGCAAGGAACATGCGTACGAACAGGGTCATTCTGAAGTAGCACCTACGAGTGATTTTAAGGTGCTGTATACGACATTAAGAACATTAATATGGAAAAAATGTTTTTAAAATGCTCTTATCACAATTCCACTTAGTGCAGCATTTTGTAAATATAAAATAACCAAGTAAACAAACTAAAATGTCGTTAGAAATTGCTTTCAATTTAACTTAGTGCAGCCTTTGTTTTTTTTTTAATAAAATAACTAGGTAAACACTAAAATGTGTCTTCAGACAAGTCCACTTCAAAAAAGTGGTATAGCTGAACTTTAACATTACCAGTCACACTTTGGCTCATTACATCATTATAGTAAAACTAATTCACCAAAAATTTCAATTTCACTTTTAGAAGTTTAGCAGCTTACGCTGAACATGGAAAAAATACTCAGTTTCTACTTTTTGGAGAAGCAGCATTACAGTAAAACCTAAATATCTGCAGCAAATCTTACTCTGTTTATGACACCTCTGTGTTGGTGGATTTAAACAACGGATGGGATTGGGTACATGGTCAAAGTAACCAATCCTGACCAATTAAAAAATGCGTTGATCGGGCCTAATAACGACTCCTTCCGATCTGGTTGGGACATAGTCACATTCATGAGGCTGAAACGAGTGATTTATGACAAATTTGCGTAGAAAAAAAGAGTTTTGTAAGTCCGACTTATAGACAGTAAAAGATGTTTAGGATGAGAACACAAAAATGATCTTGCATGAGGCCAGAAATCAGCTTCACACTCGTCTCTCATTTCTTAGAACAAATATATTCAGACTAATTGGAGCTGCAGTTGTAATCAGCATCTTGTTTCCTCATGGATGCCTCTGCCAGCCTTGATCAAATTATTGCAATGAGCATGAACATCCAGGTCCGCTCCCATCGGGACGGCGTCGACCTCAGGGGGTCACAATTGAACTTGTTGCAGGGAGCTGGTAGCGGGGGGTGATTGTGAGGGTGTAATTGTGCGACAGGTGTTGCTGGCTAATGGCCTCAACAGTGCACTTAGACAATAGCCAGGGAGGCCGGGCCCACAGTGAGAGATAACGATGTCAGAGGCAGTGAGAGTTTCACATGGGAACCGGCTGAATCAGAGCGGATAAGAAAGCGGAAGGCTAAAGGGGGTTCAAGAAAGCCTCAAAGTGGGCTTCCTGATTCTCACACAGTGACTGAGGGGTGAGGCATTAATGACACCAGCTAAAAAAAAGGCACTGAAACAATAAGTGAAATCGAGTGACACTTTGCTGCATTTCGATGCTTTAACAGTTGAAGTCACTGTTTCTTGTTTACATGCCTCTGATAATCCTTAATCTGAAAAAAATGTATTAAAATGTATTTTTGATCCAAATTTGCTTGTAGTTTACTGTCAGATTAGGAATCAGATTTTATCCTCTTTTTAGCTCATTTCATCTGATACAAATGAGTTTAATCCAAGATACAAGATGAGAGTTTATGAAGATTTAAATCCAACAGCACTGTGGTTTCAACTGCTCTGTTTTTCACTGGTTTGAAATACAATGTAAGATATTTTCATGCCTCTACAGCGGCTATAGCGGTAAAACATCTTGAGGGAATTGCTTCACATTTGGCACAAATGTTCACTTTGACTCCAAGATGGACTGATTATATTTCAGTGGTGAAAGGTCAAGGTCACTGTGATTTTGTCCGTCTTCTTGTGAACACTACATCTCAAAGACACCTTAAGGGAATTTCTTAACATTTGGTTAATGATGCTCTGACACTTTGAGGGTCACAGGTCAAAGTGACTTTGTCTCTAATTCTTGTAAACACAATATCTCAAGATGGCCTGGAGGGAGTCTCTTAAAATTTGGCACATCTACTTGGACTCAAGAATGAACTGATTAGAATTTGGCAGTCAAAGGTCAAGGTCATAATGACCTCACCAAGCATGTTTTGGCTATAACCCAAGAATTCATAGGCTAATTATGACTAATGTCTAATAGGATAAAATGATGGAAGTGATGACAATTTATATCAAAAAGGTCAATGATCAACTTCACTATTACATCTTAAGGGTCAGCAAAAACTATTTCTGGTCCTTATTCAACAACATATCTGAGGAGCAGAAAGGGAAACATTTTGTCGGATACTTAATTGATGTGTGTGAGGCATCCGCGTTTCCACAGACATGGATGTAAACTCTAACTGCAACTTTACTTGTTTGTGGAGGCATACGACTGTGAGGCGGTAATTCTAGTTTAGTCATTTTATTGCTGAAGCCGAAGCAATAAATACGCAAACAAACTGGTTTTTGCTGTCTTTACAAGGCCCATCTGACTGGCTGGTGGTGCTGCAAAACTAAATGAAGTAGGGTTGTTCGCTGGGAAAACCAGACAACAAACACTCCCTTAGTATCTCCCTTAGTATCTACATTAAGGTGCCCTTGAGCAAGGCGCTTAATCCCTAATTGTATTTATGGAGCTTACATAGCATAAAGTACAGGACTGTTGTGTCGGGCAGCTCCCAGGAGTAAAACGTTTGTTATTATGTGAAGCAGCTTAAAAAGGAGTGTTCATACTCAGTTAACTCCTTCCATGGGTGAATAGAAGCTAAAGGAAAAAGACTGATGCATTTACTGAGGCAATTAGTCTTTAAATGCCTCTTTCAGACAGAGAAGTGGCACACTCGGGGGGTTTTCCTATCTCCAAAATCTGTGGTTTTGAGTCATTATCCCTCACCCCTCACTGGCCCTTTAGATAACTGTGCCCTGGAGCAGAGAGCAAGCTGAGAAAATCCCATCAAGTTCAGATTGGTTTGAAAGACATCTGGTGTGGAGCTGGCGGCCTAATGGGATCCTGCATGGTAATTTGAAGTGCAGAGGGAAGTTCACCAGCATTTCATTCACCAAAACTAAAATAGACGTTTGGTAAATGTTGGTAAACTTTTTTTTGAAGGAATAATTTAACTAATTTTAGCAGGGAGACTGTGGAAATTGATAGCACTCTTGTATCTGTACGCTAAATATGAAAGAAGAATACAATCTTAGCTTAGCATAAGGACTGCAAACAGGGGTCAACAGCTAAATATGAAACTATAACCAGTAGGGGATAGGGTGAGCTAAGCATAAATACTGAAAACAGGAAGAAACAGCTAAATATGAAATTACAGATGACAGGATAGCATAAAATTAGCTTAGCTGTATGGACGCAGGGGAAACAGTTAAATGTGAAGCTACAGTGAGCTGGATATAAGCTCAGCTTGGACTGGAAACAAGAAGAAACAACTGAATTAAACTACAGACAGCTTAAAACTAGCTTAGCTTGGCATAAATACTGAAAACAGGGAGAAACATCTAAATATGAAACCACAGACAACAGGAAATTGGCTTAGCTTAGCATAAAGACAGGAAACGAGAAAAAACAGCCAGCCTGGCTCTGCGCACAAGTAACAAACTCTACCTGCCAGCACCTCTACAACTCACTCATCAACACATTATGTCTCATCTGCATAAAAACAACTGTGGTTGTACAAAGACTTACGTGCCGAGGTTTTGTCGTCACCTTAAAGTTGTCAGGCAGCTGTTAACAAGTGGCTAAATGAGAGTACAGAACATCTACATCATGCCGATTGGCCTGAAAAACATCATCCCTTCAGCACCTTTTACAGATAATATGACTTTCTAAAGCTGGATCTTAAAGCTGTTGCTGCTTTGTCAGTTCAAATGAAGCACAGATCTTTATCTAAAGGATGTCCACTCTTTCTTTCTGCAGAACCTGATGGCCAAGGCGTTGTACGACAACATGCCGGAGTCCCCGGAGGAGCTGGCCTTCCGTAAAGGGGACATCCTGACCGTTATTGAACAGAACACAGGAGGCCTGGAGGGCTGGTGGCTCTGCTCCCTGCACGGCCGCCAAGGCATCGCCCCTGGCAACCGTCTAAAGCTGCTGATCGGACCCATGTTCGAGGCCCAGTCGCCGGCCGCCTCGGCTGCCCAGTCCTCCCCTCAGAGCTATCAGCAGAAGGCCGGCTCAGCGAGCGCTCAGGGGATCTACCAGGTGCCGCCGTCTCTCCAGAGTCCACAGCAGCAGAGTCAGCAGAGCATCTACCAGGTGCCTCCAGGACAAGACATCTACCAGGTCCCACCGAGAAGTACGCTAGCTGCTGATAGCACCCCAAGCAAGGTGAGATGGAAAGAGAGCTGCATTTCTCCAGGGCGGCAACTAATGACTATTTTCACTATCAGTGAATCTGTCAGTTAGGCTTTTTAGTCTCCACACTATGTGCATTATGTTTTCAGGTTGTATGTCCCTCCGTCTGTATGTCCATCCGTCTAGCACATTCTTGTGAACGTGATATCTCAAGAACGCCTCGCGACAATTTCTTTAATTTGACACAAACATTCAGTTGGACTCAACTGTTAGCTGATCAGATTTTGGTTGTCAAAGGTCAAAGTCACTATGACTGTCTTTCTCATTCTTGTGAATCCATTGAATGTTAACTGTAACTGCAACTTGACTGGTATGTGGAGGCATACAAACATGCGGCAGTATCTAGTTGATTAATCATTTAATCAAGTCATGCACCATGAATCAGCTGATTGCACTCATTAGCATTCCTTCAAGCAGAGAGGGGATGAGCTCATAAGTTACACAACCTGTGGACTATTGGCTCGCTATGGCACATTATCCTCCATCCCTGGTTTAGTCAATAAAATGTGAAAGAAATGGCCATCACAGCTACAGTCCTCTGTGATATCTTACAATTTTTGTCCAACCAACAGTCCATAAACTAAAAATATTCCATTTACAATCATATAAAACAAAACAAAGCAGCAAATGCTCCCATCTGAAAGACTGGAACCAGAGTATTTGGGGCATTTTATCTTGATAAAGACAAAAATAATGGAATGCATAAATCGAAAATTAGGACATTGGGTCAATTTAGAGAAAAAGGAGGCTGTTGTATTCGTTGACCTCCGGAGGCGGCTCTTTGGGATCAGAGCGGATTTAAAACAAACTGGTGGGTGTGACCTTCACTGGCGTTCACTGGTATTAGATGCGATACGACATGGCATTTATACATTTACACCGTGACCCGTTATCCTGCCAGTCTGCCACGACTCTCATCAGTTTGATTGCACACACAGAAAGCAGAGAGGCCAAAGAGATTGTGGGTCTGCCATGTGAAATGTGGACAGGGTGTGCCGGGTCTGGTGCTTACCACAGAGCAGGGTAGTGTTTTTGTGCAGGGCTCCCATTTGGCTTTTCTGGTACATTGGCACACTGTGTGTAGCAGAGCCAATCTAAGCCACAGAAGGGCAGTGAATATGGGAACTTGTGGAAAAGCAAACAGCACAGAGCTGTTTTTTGGATTTTGGTGGAGTCCAGCTGCCTGAAGTAGTTTTTTATTCTGTATTTAAATGCTGTACACATTGTGGCTGGCAAACCCATTACACCTGGCATGGTTCTTTACTGTATTGCTATATATACACAATCCTCCAAGCAGTGTATTCATTGTGCATATTTGTTGTTTTACTGGCTGGATGGTAGAAAATTTAAAGCATATATCTCAAGCTGGTCTACAAAATATAACCCATTTTACACAGAGCTAGACTGAATCATGCTTATATAGGGCATAGAGGGTTTGAAGCAAGACTATTTAACTTTTGAAAGACGTAATAACAGCATTTCCCTTTTACAAACAAAAAGTTGAATTCAAAAGAAGTAAAATCACATCCTTAATTAATTCAGTACACTTTAGTTTTTTGCTTCTACAACCTTACATATGTGACCAGTCACTTATGGTAGCTTGTGTTTGCAGATATTAACCAATTAGACACTACCATTGTACCACTGACTCATCTCTACTTGTTCTACAGTTATACGCTATTTTATCATCTTCTCTTATTCAGTAATTATCATTTATGGCCTTTTAAAGTTATTGGATAAAATGCACCAGTTAAAAAGAGTGAGCACAGAGATCCTCCATTACAAATGGAAGTCATTGCCAGGTGTGTGCTTAAACGTGGGGGATGAATTTTCCCGTTTATTCAACCACTTAACTAGTTTTAGCACCTCGGACCAGATCATTCCTCCAGGAGACGGATAGTAATTATATGCTGGATGAGCTTTTGAAATCCCGAGAGGATTTTTTTTTAAACAAATCAGCTCAACCTATCATAGAAATTAGCTAAGGTATGCATTTTCAGTAGGTAAATAGACAGCAGGCACCAAGGGCTTAGAGGACTTAGTGTGATTGACTGTGTGATAAAGTCAGTGAGAGCTGGGGGGCTGAGAGGAGAGACTTGTCAATCAACCTGCATCAACCAACACTTCTCTTTACCACCACCAGGCCTCCAGGCTCAGCGTACATGAGGAACGGTATTAAAAGAGCTTCGGTGATAACATGGAAAATTAAATGTGCTTCTAATGAGAGTGCATATTGTGCTGTAATCATGTTATTGGAGAGATTAAATTAAGTCTTGGACGTTTAACTTTCCCTCCAATCTGTGGTTATCAAAGTGGTGCAATTTTCGGCGGTCGTTCCTGTCTATTAAATAGAAAGATTTTGACTGTGTCAGTGTATTGCAGGAGTTCAGACAAGGCTCTGTTGTTTTCCAGTGACGTATGTTGACTGTTGGACCGAGCAATGTGAGTCTCTGTGGCCATAGTCGGTCCTGTTAGAGCCAAACAGCAATATCTGTAGTGAAAGGTTTATAGAGTGAAAGCTGAAAGAGTTATTTTGGGCATTCAGGGTTTGAAACGTCCCTTTTTTGCATGTTAATTTTGCCTACCAAGGTTTGGAGGGACATGAAACCAGCTGAATCATCTGTAGGCTACTAAAGATACATGGGGCATTAATTTAGCTCTTTTGGTTAAAGAAGAAGTTAAAGATACAAAGATGAGAAGACTCACTTAAACTGTAAGCATTCACAGCTAAGGATGAGCAGAAGCAAACGACTGATGATACATTTACCAGATTTGGTCAAATTCTTTGATAACTAATAGCTATTTCTTTCTTTGGGAATGACCACTTTGACTTAATCAGCATTAAATATGTTGTGCAACTCTTATCCAACACTCTGGGCTTAAGTTTACCAAACATTTGTGGCTTTCTTGCTTGTCCATCCCTCTCCCTCGTGAGGTGATATCTCAAGAATAACTTGAGGGAATTTTTTTTTAATTTGGGACCAATGTACGCTTGAACTCAACAATAAGCTGATTAGAATTTGGTGGTCAAAGGTCAAGGTCACTACACAATGTCTCAAGAAAACCTTTAGGGTTTTTTTTTCAGATTTGGCGCAAACAACTACTTTGAGTCAGGAGTCAGCTGATCACTGAGACTTTGTGTCTGTCTCATTTTGTAAACACGTTACCTCATTAAGGCCTTGAGGGAATTTCTCATTTTCAAACTACAACAGTTTTACCAGAGGAATGTTTAAACAGGTTTACTCATTATTTTTAACACATTAAGGACAATTAAAACTTAAATACGTTTTTAAAAAAGCACATTTAATTTTCAATACTTTCCAGTTACTTTTAGTTAATTCAAAAAGTTTGGGTTTTATGTGGTGCTTTATTCCAAATTTCATCAACAAAGCATTTACAGATTGTGTTTCCTCTATATAGCAACAGTGGCAAAGGTTTGAATACTTGGACCTATCACTTTATCCAAACTAATGGAGAAAACAAAAATGTCCAAAAGCTAAGACAATGGCCACAATATAAACCTGTATTAAAGTTATAATTATCCCTTTAAAGTGGCTCCCTCCACTTTAAAACTCCATGAGTAATACTGCCTCACAGTATTTATGGAGATGAGTTTTGTTGGCGTGAAATCCAAACCCTGACCTCTGCCCTTCAAAACACTGAACTCAAGTCTTGTTTACTACTGCTTGTCTCTGTGCAGCAGTATTGATGAGAGGCTGCAGAGCATTTACTCACGCTGCACGCGGTGTAAATCTGCTAATAGCTGACAGAGCTGAAGGGAAAACAGCCATTTTCTTGTTGTCAAGTGACACTCACTTGCTTCCCAGATGATTATAGAGACTGATGTGGGCTTCCTAGACTGATAATCCCCTCTCATGTAACTCTAAAGCCTCCAGTACAGAACTGTTCCTGCATGTCCTTCTCCATGTGTGTGTAGAGTCATGCATGCATGCGCTCTGCTTGGGTTTGCATGCCAACCCCGCAGTGCAAATCCAGATTGGCGACTGGTTGTTTTCCCTTCATGTGGTGTGGGGCTCTGGTGTATAAAAGGCACACTGAGGTTTTGGCACTCTCTTGCTCTCTGGCTGTTTGGTTTGATGCTGCAGCCTTGTCCTTGGGTGACCCTCCTGCGGCCCCCCCCTCAAGGCTTCAGAGCTGGGGACCGTGTGGGACAGATGACTGGAGCACTCGGCCACACAAAGAGCCTCCTCACATGGAGAAGCCTTGTACCGCCTTTTATCGTTCAGCTCTCAGAGGCCCGTTTTTCATCTGCTGCTCTTGATTTCCTCTTTCGTCTTCAGCTCTGAAAGGTGTGTCTGTTTCACGCCGTCAGTTTCTCTTTAGCGCTTCCTCTGACTCAGGCGCTGAGGTCACTCTGTTCAAAGATGGGTTGGGTTCAGAGTTCAAAGATCTCCGCCGAGCTCCTTATCTACTCCTACCAGACGGCCTTTTCATTCCTCACTTCCTGACCTCGAGAGGTCTGCTCCTTGTACGGGTATTTCCTGCGTTCACTGTGTCATACCCGTCGATCCAATCTGCTCATTGGAGCCCATAAAAAGGTACACTGTAAAATCTGACTTAAAATAATCTTGGAAACTGATTGCCTTGCAATAGGAAGGTAAATGTAAGTATTAATCTTAATTTATGTTAACTTTATATCTAATTGTTAAGTTTACTCAAAATTTGGCTTTTTACTTTTTGTGAAGTTGTTTCAACTTAAAAATGACAAGTGAAATGACGTTGTTCTTTTTAAGTGTCAGCAACTTCCGTAAACCAAGTTAGTCTGACTCAACTTTATCATCACAAAGATGATTCTGCCAATGATGAAGTTTGGAGATCTGCAACTTCTGTTTTCTTGGCATGTTTAAGAAAACGCAAATATGATTGACTAGTTTTCAGCTTGCAAAATACAGATATATAGCACAGCAAACTTGGTTTACTGAAGTTGCTAAAACTTAGTAAGATTAATTTAATTAAATGTGTCATTTTTAAGTTGCTGCAACTTTACAAAATTAAGTAACTATAACACAATTAAACTCAGCAATTTGATATAAACATAAATTGAGACTAATAGTTATTTTAATGTACATTTTTCAAAGCAATCAGATTCACACATTTTTAAAAAATATAATCAACATGTCAAATTTTACAGTGTAAGGGTGCAACAAAGGGATTCATAAACTCCCACACAACTCCAGGAAGTGGTCTGATAGCCGTATATGGGCTGTAAAGGGTGTGCCATCCACCTTGATAAAAGTCCCCCGTTGGAGGTAACACAGTTATGTGAAATGAATGGCTTGTTTGTTTGCCAGGGACATATTTTCTCGGCCTAATCATGCACATGACAATCTCAGCACCAGATAAGTGAGTTATTTCTTCCTGGAGCAAGCCGGCTCCTTGAGACGCCTGTCTGCTCACCATTGTCGCAGTTGTGATGAATCGCTGGCCCATGAGGTTTGACCGGAGGGGGGCGAGGTCATAAATCAGTGGTACCAAAAGTAATCTGCTCTGCCGTGTGTGCATACTGAGAGGACTTTCTCCCCTTGAAAGTTTTAAAGCCGAGGATGTGATAAAGTTACAGGACTTTTGCTGAAAGTCATCTTGTAGGGATGGAAACTAAAGCTCAAGCTTATGTTCAAACTGCCTTTTTCCCCCCAACAAAATAGAAATATTCAGATTTAAATGCAGAGGCAAGTGAATTTTGTGGCAAATTTAGCCACAACCGACGCTCTATGGATGCCACTGTCAGTCTATCTATTGGAGGCCCATCACATTAATTCAGAATAAAATAGCTTAACAACTAATAGACAAATGAACTTGAAATGTTGCACGGATATTCATGTCCCTCAGAGGATAAATCCCTCTGACATTGGTCATTCTCTGACTCTTCCTCTGGCACTACCATGAGGTTGATGTTTGTTCCAATTGTACCAATAATATACTTGGGTTTATGGGTACATACTATAAAACTAATGAGCATGCTAACACGCTAAATTAAGATGGTGAACACAGTAACATAACTGCTGCTAAACATCAGCATGTGAGATGTTTGTGAGCATGTTAGCATACTAGGGTTAGCATTCAGCTCAAAATACTAATGTGTAGAAAATGTTAGATTACCGAGACTTAAGTTTATGACCAGCCTGCACACTATAAAACTAATAAACGTACTAACATGCATGTAAGCTTTGTCTTTGTGAGCATGTCATCATGCTACTAGCTCAAAGTACATACTAGCATGGCTGGAGACTCAGTGGAGTCAGTTAAGACATTTCTCATTTCACATTATCCTCTTTTTTTCTCCAAACTGTCTCATGATATAGTTTTCTTGGAAAGTAACACATCTTTTAGCATTACTTCTCTTCAGATAATCATACCGCCGGATTATGAAGCGGCTTTGATCAGAAAGGATGAACGATGATCCTTATTAGTGCTAAAAATCAGTGTGTTCTTTTTTTAATGCTCCTCATTAAGCCCGCTGTCTGTTTGGGTTTAGCCACTTGGATATGTTATGGAGAGACGGCTGAAAGCCTCGCAGGATTCACGAGTTAATTACCTGCATTAATTAGTTTGCCACTTTAATAGGCTGCTGCAGCTTCGAGTGGCTGAGGGGAACATTATCGAGCAGTTCTGGCCCACAACACTGTCAGAGACGTCTTTGTGCTGTGATTCAGCAAAGCAGAAAAGGGCAGGTTACTACAGAGCAGGAACACACCCTACATTTAGGCGACGCAGTCATATACAAAACACCACTCTTAACTAATATATGAGTGATAGAACCATTAGTTTGGCGCCCTTAGGTGAACCCACATGCACCGTGCTGACAGAGCCAAAGGCAAAAACTGTCTGGACGTCGACTGTCAGATGCATGAGAGCACAAGAAAGCAGATGAGGAGGTGTGAATAAGAAGATGGATGGATGACATTCAGTAAAGTGCCACTTTGACGACAATGGCATTGTTGTCCCCGCCTTTTATAAGCAGACCTTTCGCGAAAAGCCTCGTTAGGGTTGTTGATTTGTGTCAGCGGGCACATTAGCAGGGAGGAAGTGGTTGTGCGTGTATGTATGTAACGGATGAAAAGGTGTGACATGATGATTTCCTGGTAAGTCATGCCACACACTAAGTGCTTTTTACCCAGAGGTGAATTATGCCAGGTCTGAAAACACTGCATCATTTTTTTCATACTATAACCTATTAGTGACAACTTGTGCCACGAGTGGGAGATACTGCTTTTGTTACTGTATATTTCTTCACTTCACTTATTCAGCTTTCTTTTTTGTTTTTGTAAAACCACCGATAAAAAGGCAAACTGATGTTTGAGGCTTGTTCTGCATGTGTATGAACAGGGTTTAAAAAATAGAATAAAATAAGACATTAGAGTATGCTAAATTGAAATAAACATATGACTGGAGATTTAAAAGTTACAGTGCAGTACAAGATATGAATAAGTGGTCACAACCTTAACAGCAGCAGACAGCCAGAATAATATCAGTAACTTGGCACAAACATTACATTTTAAAAACTTACCCTTTGATGTTTAAAATTAAAAATGAAATCATTTTTCACTATTACTATTTACTATGTATGCAGGGGTGCAGAATTTATGGGGTTTTTTTTTTACAGGATCTGGATAATCTGAACTGTTATTCTTGTGTAGAATAAAGTAATGTTGATGAAATATACTTTTTTAAGTTAAGTGGTTATGTTTCCTGATGGAAGCGCTTGTGGCGTATGATGTGTTCAAGGACCATCAGAAATTTGAAAGTCCAACAGTAATTGATAATTTCCCACAGATTTAGAAGCTACGTGTGGTGATAGCTGGTGACAAAGTGGTCAGTGTCAGTAAATTTTCCATTTCGTGTCCCTTCTATCATTCTGTGTCACCTCTTTTTTGTGGGTTTTTTGCGTTGCAGCTGATCAGAATTGTCACTTTATTAACAAATAGAAAAATTGCAAAATCAATGAATTTGCACACAGGAAGCCAGCGCATCTAGAGTGACATGTTTGTCTTTGTAAAGCGATAATAGACTCATATAATAACAATATGTCACTGCTGAAAGATGATAATAATAATTCATTGTTGTTTAGCCCGTCAACACACACTAAATATTGCCTATCAGTACTTTAAATCATATAACAAACTCCTGAGGTCATTGTTGACGTTATGACGACACCTCTCAAATAACTCTGAAGTAAAGCTGAAAAATCCTACCTGCCAAAAGCTGAGCCTGCCAGGATGTTAAGTAAACACGGTGTTGCTGAAAGAGCCATGAGTCACTCACCAGAGCGTGTAGGCGAGTTAACAAGGCATCTATTTGGCTCCTCAGGGCACTAGTTTAAACCTGATCCCTCTTCAGTTTGCTCTGCCTCCTCTATGAAGGAATCCTAAGCGCCTATCACCTGAGTGGGAACAAATGTTTGCTCAGTCGCCCTGGCTCTTCATGATGTCATCGCTCTCTGAAAAGGCCTGCCACTACTGCCGCCGCCACTGTGCGAGCGCCAACCTCATTGGGCGCGGTAAATATTTACCCACCAGCAATTACTGCAGCGCCGGGCGGCCTTAGAGCAACAGCCTGCTGGGTAAACAGAGGGCAGAGATGGGAAATAAATGAGCAGTGTGCATCTGGCTGCGGCTGAGAGGAGTCACTGATGGGACGAGTGCTACTCAAAGCGATGACATGTACCTGTGGAAAAGGTCACCGAGGTCTCTGACAGGCACCTCGCTGCCATCTGCGTATGACAGCTGAGTCCAGACATCCTCCCTTATCATCAGCACACAGACTCAACCCGCAGGGATGGCACACGGCTACAGTGACCTTTTACCATTCAGCACTTTGTTGTTACTCAGTGAAAGGACAGCTTTCTGTCTGCTGCCTGCAGAAGTTTTAAAAGCCTTTTAAAAAATATGAACACATTTTTCTCTTGCCTAAGATGAAAATATATATAAAATGCAGCTCTAAAGCCTGGCTAATGAAGCACAGTGTTTTTAACACTCAGACTAATGAGTGGGGCACCAACAATGAATACTTTGTACAAGACAAAACAAATACTACAGTCTGGCCTGACAGCCTGAATTTTGCATCAAAATTTGCACTCAGTGATAGTTGTGTACATCTATGAGTGCACTGCAGTGTGAACAGCTAATAGCTACTTATGCGTACTTCTAATGGCAACAAGTACGAAAGATAAATACAGGTTTTAAGATGAAACTGATTCAAACCACTGTAATTAACTGACTCCATCACAACATTATACTTCCACTATACAGTCCTGAAGTCCCCAAAACATAGCATAAAAATATTAATTAATTTTGCATCAAAATTCGCACCTCTTCTGAGTCATGAACACAAATCTGAACACAAGGACATGATACTTAGATTTTGACATTATGTGTGATTTACACTTCCTGAGGATATAATTATCTCCAGTATCCATCACAACTAAACATCCATAACTCCACATGAACTTATAGAAAAAAGGCGCACTGAGAACAGTCAAGATTTTAAGTTTTCTTTGGTATTAAAGTCATTTAGTTATAGTTTTATGTATATCCATGGATGTACTCCAAACATGAACTTGTAATGGCTTATGCATCATACTTTTAATGGTGACAGTTTGCCAAATTGTGAACAAACACTGGCTTAAAAAAAAAGAAAAGAAAAAGGTTGCAAAACACTAATGAACTGACTCCATGCCAACATTGTACTCATTGTTTACAATCCTGGAGCAGGATTATCCCCCAAACTTAAGTAAGACAACAAATATAGAAGTTACAGAAGCCATTAATATTAACTATTTTTCCTGCACTGTCAAACTTTTGATTTGGCAACAATTTGCCAAAATGTAAACAAACAGGCTTTTAAAAACCTGAGTTCAAGCTATTATTGAGACTAATAGTTATTACCTGGCAACATATCAACATCACATATTATGTTTACACCGACTATGCCCCCAAAATAAGGAATTTTGGTTCACTTGAGAGTATGACTATCTTCCAAACTGAAGTAAGACAACAAAAAACAAACATTAATTTTAACTTTTTATCCTGTTTTCCTGAGTATTTCCAAATAATGAACATTTTTAAAGTGCTATACAGCCAGATACTACATCCATAACAAATGGCAATAATAGTTTCCATGACTGTTCTCTCTACACTATAAAGCAGATGAAATATCTTTTTTTCCCCACTTGTAGCAGCCTGAAGTGTGCGAGCGACAGTGCGTGAGAAGAGCCAAAAGCAGCGGGGCTATTTATTCCTTCGCCGGTTTATTTCAGACGCGTTTTTAAAGTCCACGGTGTACGTTTCAGCTCTGACCCCACAGGCCCCGCTGGGATGATGTACGCACGGACAGGAATGCCAACAATGAACACCTTAAATCACCACGGGGCTTGTTCAGTGTCGGGCTTATGAGAACCATATGGACTACTGTTAGTCAGACTCCGGGCTCAGATGAATGGCATTCCTTTCCATACTAGGCGACGTATTCTCATTTTCCGTTCCTCTCACTTTCCACCGCTGTTACCTTTTTTTTTTTTAACATAAATCTCTTTTACAAACCCTCCTCCTCTTCATCTCTGCTGCTTCCTCTGAAACATTAATCGCATTCTTAGCTGGCCGAGGTTACGGCTCCTACTGCTCAGACAAATGTACGAGAGATTGTATTAGGATATTAACTCGGCTGTACAGCGAGTCATGACTGGATACCGGGACTTATGCCTCCCTGGAGACTTTCTCCTCTGCCAGGAAGCCACGGCTCCTATTTTCAAGCCCTATTAATGAACAGAGTGTGGCGATAGTTGTGCACGGGGGCAGAAGAGGAGCACTGGGCTCGGGGAAGGACATTCCCAGCATTCCTCTGTCTGTCTGACGCAGCAAGGAGGTCTGATTTTAGGGGGGGAACGATGGCGCAGGGGGAGGGGGATGGAAACATTGGGATTAGGAGGTGTGGAGGGACTGATTAGCACTGACGGGAAAAGAGGAGGAAAAATGTGGTGAAAAAAAATTAACAGGGGCAAAAAATGTCACAAGCAGTTTGTGTTTTGTTTTCCAAGCACGCCATTATTCTGCAGCCTGTCTGCAGCACAGTGTAAAATATTTTAAAGCTGTGTTAAATCCTGCTGCACAAAATGCCAGGGGTTGTTTATCAGTGGCCCGATGATTGCCTCACCAGGTTTTAAAGCTCAAAATGCAGTCAGTAGTACAGTAAAACGGCTTCTCATTTAATCGTAAAAGAGTTCAGATGAAGTCCTTCAGTTTAAAGTTCCTCACTGTTTTCTTAGAGTGCTGCTCAAGTTTTACTTTTGCCCATTTTATCGCTCAACTGAACAACATTAGTTTTTATGTTTTTAGTTTTTATTGCAGAAAAGTTTTCCCTCTAGAGCCACAACCCATCAGTTATTTAGTTCTGTGTTCAGTTTTCTATAGTTTTTAATATTGTGTCAGGTTGTGCTGCTTTTAGTCTTTTATATCATTGTAAACTGAATAATTTGGACTGGGTTTTTTTTGGACAAAACAGGATATTTTAAAGGCCCTGAGAACTTGTAATGGGCATTTTTTATTATTTTATGGACGAAACAAGTAAAATACAAAAAAAACCAATACTAAATATTATTGCTAGTTAGAGCCCTGTAAAGTTATTTTTTTCTTCGTGCTGGCAATAGCTGTGACCAGCCACATAATGTTTTATAGGCTGTCCGTGCGTCCATCCGTCTCTTATATCTCAATAAATTTCCTAAAATTTGGCACCAACATCCACTTGGACTTGAAAATGAACTGATTAGAATTTGCCAGTCAAAGGTTATTGTGACCTCACGAAACATGTTTTTAGCCATAACTCATGAACTAATATGCTAATTATGACCAAATTTCACAAAAACATCTAAAAGATTTTGAGATTCAAAAGGTCAAAGGTCAACTGTGACATCATAATGTTCTGCAAAAAACACTTCTCTGTCCATTATTCAACATCATAACTAGGGAACAAAGAGGAGACATTTGGTCGGATACTGGATTGGTGAAACTGTACTGATTGTATAGACCCTCTGTGCTGCTGGGGGAGATGTGTGTAACGCATCTATGATTTCAGAGATAATTTGGTGGTAATTCTAGTTTTGCATTACTTCTTCCTCTGCAGCACCAGGTTTCTTGACAAAAAGCATGCTTTCCAAAAAAAAAAAACAGGGAGGATGTTGAGGATATCTGCATCAGCTGTAATCACTTACTGTCCCAGGGTTAGTCGAGGACTGGGAATGAAAATGGACAAAACAAAAGGAGAAGGAGGACAGATGTACACAAGTCTGGGTGGCAGGAGGATTGTGTTAGTCTTGAGCACTGCTGTGTCCCAGGTGTCGCTTTTTAAGACAGCAGCTCTGACTGTTTCCCTCTCCCTCCCCTGCTGTGATTGGACAGGTGGTGACCCCGACCAGAGTGGGACAGTCCTACACCTTCAGCCCAGGCCAGCACAACCAGCAGGACCTCTACGATGTCCCACCCAGTAGATCACAGGGGGTACGTGTCTCATGCTCCCACAGCATGTACAGTCTACCAGTTTGACCTAATCTGCCTGCTTAATAATTTAATAATAAAAGTAAATCTTATAGCCTGCATAACCACCAGTCTACAGTCTGACTGAGCTCAAAGGGATTTAAAGGGACAGTTCACCCAAAAAACAAAAATAGATATTTTTCCTCTTACCTGTAGTGCTATTTATCAGTCTAGATTGTTTTGGTATGAGTTGCCGAGTGTTGGAGATATCCGCCATAGAGATGTCTGCCTTCTCTTCACTATAATGGAACTGGGCTTGTGGTGCTTAAAGCGCCAAAATGTTTATGAAAAACTCAACAACAATGTTGCGAGCAGTTTCATGTAGGAACTATTTTCTGTCTACAAAACTACATCCACCAACCGCCAACACTGTGCAGAAAGAAGTTAAATTTACTGTAATATATATATATTCCATACCTGCAAACACACACTGGTAAGGCTCTTTAATCTGCAAAGGGTAAAATAGTTTCTCTGTTGTGGTTTTGATCAAATCGGTCAGTTTCGGTGGTAAAAGATGTGGAAAATGTCATGTGCAGCTTTTGCACCAGTACACTACAGTTCAGCATTCGAAATCAACAAATCAATCGATTAAAACAAAACAGAAATGTCAGTGGTCAAAACACCAAGAATAGTTTTTAGATAAATACAGTGTTGGTTATAACAAAACTGTTTCTTTGACCCTCAGCTTTTTCTGTATCCCCCACACATCCTGTTCTCTGCATTGGCCTTATTTTCTCAGAAAAGATCCTTGACAGTTATAGTTTTGTCCTGTCATCAGGCGTCAGCTAATGAACGCTGCAGTTACGACATGTTGCATTATTGAAAGCAAAACAAGATGTGGAGCTTCTACAAAATAAAAGGCTCTTTTACCTCTGTCAATAATAAAGAGCTCCGATTAAAGCTTGATATATAATTAAGAGAATATTAAATAAAGTTTTCTGGACATTTTTCAAATCATTTTTAAACTAATAACTATTCAAATAATCCCCTCCAGCTAACTTTCATAGCATTTCCTTGTCACCTTTTACTTTTTTTTTCAGTTTTGGGGACATTTTTTGCCAAGTGCCAAGTTGCTCATCATGTTTTTCCATTTTTTATTTTTTTTTAAATTAAGAAATCAAATCAATTTTCTTAGATTTCATACATTTAAATGTTATTCAATCCAGGTTCTAAAGGGTTAAACTCTTATTTGGTGTTTATTTTCTTTGTCTGTCATTTTTCAGGTGTACGATATTCCACCTGGTCAGATGTTTTCTGGTGCGAGAAACCAGGGAGTTTACGACGTTCCTCCGTCTCAGATGGACCCGAGGACACAAGGCGTTTACGACATACCTCCCTCTTCACAAGGGGTGAGACAACGCTTCAACAACAGACACATCCTCGACCACAATGATCAGTCAGACATTCAAATAGAGTTTGAAAAAGGAAGTGGTGGCTGCTTTAGATATTTATTGATACAGTTCCTCATGTTTCTCTTAATTGTCTGCAATAAATGAATAATACGTCAAATGTCATATTTAAGACATTTTTGCGGCAGCACTAAATTAAAGCTTTGCCTGCCAGGAGAGTTTAACCATAAACTCTATGAGTCGTTCTGTGTCTGAAATTTAAAAAAAAAAGGCCAAGGACATAACTCTTCTGTTTCCAGACCCTCTAAGATTTCAGCAGACTTCCAGACCCAACCGGGCACTGGGCCATCAGTTTGTTTGTAATAACCTGAAATATGCCGGGACCTGTTATTTGCGTCGCTCCTAATTACAGTTTTGGGCCGGCCTGTCTAGCTGTAAAAGAGTGCATTTCAAGGCTGATGGAAATCACTTACAGGGCACCGTTTTATTCAGCCCCCACTGCGCTCCTGTCGAGCTGTGCCATGTAACGTCAAACTCTGCTCGCTTAAGTTAGTGGGAGGCTGAAGCCTTGTTGTATTTTGCCTTAGAGGAAGGAATCAAAGGCAGAAAAGTTAAGGTTTCAAATGTATCTACATTTGCCAGATGGTCTTCCACTTCCTCAAACTCTAACTGAAGAGCCGCTGCACAAACCGTATCCGGAGAAAAGCCGCTGACATTCAGTGTGCAGACTTCTTGCAGCGAGCTGGTTTCTTAATTGTCTTGTCAACTGGTTTTCTTAATAGGGATAATAGAGTAAATAAATCTGGGCTTCGCCGGGAGAATGGGTTTTTTTTTTTGGTTTAGGTTTAACCACATTTCTAATCGGTTTTCTATAAGTGTGCATGACAACAGACTGCAGACAGAGAAAGTAACAGCAGAGAGACCGGATGTCAGGAGTGTTAATACAAAGTCAGAGTACAACTGAAACAAATGAATCTTAAGAACTCTGAATAAGTCAAATTAAACTGCAGAACATTTGACTTTTTGTTAAATTCAGGCAATCATACAGTGAGACAAATTAACCATTATCAGGTGCACTACGGCCAGCTGTACAAAGACAGGTTATCTGATTTGTTATGTGACTGAGACTGAAGATGAAGTCCGTTTCATGTTTTAGTACGTGTATATGATGGTATTATGGAGTTTTATAGTAAAGTTTGGAACAGAAGACAAGTATGAGTAGTATATCAAGAAGATACATGTATGAAAAATGTGTCACAACTGCAACTACGTTTTTGTGTAAGAAAAAAACATGAACACAGTGATTGTGCTGCATGGTTGTGTATTTACACTAACTGCTGTCATTTCTGCAGGTGTACTCGGTGCCTCCCTGCAGGACCAACCCCGCCCTCCAGGAGGGAAACTACGACTTCCCGCAGCCTCTCAAACACAAACAGGAAGGCATCTACGACGTACCGCCACCTGTCCTAAAACCCGCACAGAGCCCCCAGTCGCATTATGACTTCCCCCCCAGTGTGGAGCCTCCCGCTCATCACCAACACACAAACACCAACGGCAACGAAGGTATTTACGACGTACCTCCACCCGCCCTTCATTCAGGGGCGGGGTCTCACAGGGACGTGTACGACATCCCCCGCGGCATGCAGCCTTCCCAGCACAGAAGCTCGCCCGCCGACAGAGACGGGAGCAAAGGCATCTACGACATCCCCGCTCAGGCAGTAGCAGACGTGACGGACGGCGTGAATCGTCTGTCGTTCTCAAGCACTGGCAGCACGCGTAGCAGCATGTCCACCTCCTCGTCCTCCACGGGCTCCGCCTCTGAGGGCCGCCTCGCTCTGGACTTGGACGCTGCTCTGCAGAGGTTGTATCGCCTGCAGCAGGCCTTGGATGCCTCAGTTGGGGCTTTGCTTTCAATGGCAGCTTCCCCGCACTGGAGGACTTTTCCCTTCATGGAGCGCCACGCCAACGACATCCGCACAGTGCTGGACAGGGTCCGGGCCGCTCTGGGGGACTTTGTTGTGTTTGGTCGCGGTGCTGCGGCAAACGCCACGGCTCTGTCGGACTCTAGCCTGCACAGTAAGCTGAGACGGCAGCTGGGACGCCTGGAGGATTCACAGCAGATCCTCCTGCAGGTCTACCAGGTCCTGGAGAACTGCAGCTGGGCTCTGAACGCCCTAGCGTCCTCCAGCAAGCACCACAACAAGAGTGACGACCTGGACCGCTTTGTCATGGTCTCCAGGACTGTCCCAGATGACGCCAAACAGCTGGTGTCCACGATAAGCAACAGTGCTGAGCTGCTGTTCAGGCGGACGCACATGGACGGGTCGTTCTCGATCGGGAGCACGCCTGACGAGAACCTGATTCACCCGCTCACCTCCCCCTCATCAGATAACGACAACTACGGAGGACAGACCAAACCCTTCCCCGTCCCCTCCAGCCAGGACAAAGACAACATGAACAACAGCGAGAAGTGCGTCAAAAGCTGGATGGAGGACTACGACTATGTTCATCTGCAGGTAAACCCTCAGAGTGAGAAAAGTTTGAGCTAAGGGTGTTTTGTGCAGTATTTTGGTGAAAAACAGGAATATTTTACGCAGTTTAACCCTTTGAAACATGAGCAAATCGGTTTGACTTCTTTTTCAAAAACATGGGATGACAGCTATAAGCAACCAAAAAAGAAAGGACCCAGTTATTAGCAAGAATTTTTTAGTTAGTTACCAAAAATGCTCTAAAATTAGCAACAAAAAAGAGAGAAAGGTAAAATAAAACAGAAAATGACCTAAAAAAAAAGTGTGAAAATAAAATGAATAGAAATCATAAAAATTGTTTTTAAATATTTATTAATATAGTTTCTTGAGATTTTTTTCCTAGTTATTTGATTATTCTCTAATGAATCTCTCTCTTTCATTTTTTTTAATCTAATTTTTAGAAAATTTTCCTTTCACCTGTTGATGTTTTTTTTTTTGTTTTTTTGGGTTTTTTTTTTTTTTTTTTGCAATATACCTTTTGCCTCTTGTTTTTGACAGTCTCGGTCATTCGTCTCGACCAGAATCTATTTTTTTAATACCATGACTGGTCAGAAATGTTTAAATTCTACAGACTATATTCGACTATAATATACAGCCTGTCTTTTTTCTATGAATCAAACTGTGAAACGCGACTGTGTGAGTACCTCCGAACGCGTCTTCTCATCGACTCGTCTTCCTCCGCAGGGCAAAGAAGACTTTGAGCGTCAGCAGAAGGAGCTGTTGGACAAAGAAAACATCATCAAGCAGAGTCAAGTCCAGCTGGGTCAGGAGCAGGTGAGACATCGTTGCACAGCTGGATTCTCTGTTAGCAATCATACATATGTATGTATCCGTTCTGTCAGATTCACACAGCTGTTGACATTTAGAGTCTCATGGGTGCAGAGAATTTGTATAACAAACAGGGAGTCGAACATTTGTAGACATTTTTTCCCGACCAGATGGCACCGCACTGCAGTACACAGTACATAGAAAATAAGTACACTGTGATTTGATGCGATGAAAATATATTTTCTCAATCAGCCTCTTACTATGTTCTGCTGTCTGTATGTGCTCCTTGGAAATATTGTATTTACAAGTTGCGAGCACATGAACAGCGTGGGAAATTGGGAAATTTCGATGATACCCGAGTTGTGATGTTTGCGTGACTTTTCATGGCAGAAAGCAAGTAAACAGTCACAACAATTGACCATAAAAAAGGATATATATTGCGTTCTTTTGTGTCATTACTTGTTTCCATCATTTACTTTTAGTAGTTGCACATTTTAGTACATGCATCTATTATCTGTAGCAAGCAGCGATCAATCTCTTTTTAAAATGCTCAGCATGCAGCCCATCTTCTTTGCAGCTTCCATGTTGTTCCCACTTTACGACCTCAAAGCACAAATTCGACTTTCCACCTCTGAAACTATTAAATTCTGACATCACATAAATGCAGCAAGAGTTGCAGCCCTTCATGAACACACACATTTTTGAGGTTTCGTTAGAAATATCTGTGTTCTCCTCATTTGTGTTTGCACAGTCAGAAAAAGGTGATGTCCCATACTTTTGTGCACCAATAAGTATTTATCAACAATTAATCAAAATAAATTGACAATCGTTGAGTTGTTTGCTTGTTTACCAACTTCTGTCAGTCGATTTGGTCAAATAACACTCACACAGGTCTGATGAGGCACTTTAGCTGAATTTTGAGGCTTTATCTCTTTATAAATAATAACCAAGGATGTTGTTTTTTTTAACTTAAACTTAAATTGTTGCTGATTTTGTGATTAATATTTAATGTTGTTGACAAAATTTTTAAGTGCTCTTAAGGTATTAACCTTTGTAGTCATAACTACCCCAAAATTTGTTCCTGATTGACTGAACCTGTTATTTCTCCAAACTGACTAATCGTTAAGTTTATGAAACTCAAAAGTAGTGAAAAAAAACATCAAAACCTCACAAAGCCCAAAGTGATGTCTCAAACTTGTATGTTTTATTCAACCAAATTCAAAAACAATTTTTTGTTTATTATGGTACATGATGAAAGCAAGCTGCAAATCCTCATATTTAAAAGCTGGAACCACAAAATATTTGTCTACATAATCGCAGCAGGGTGAAATCAGTCACACTGCTCAGATATTCTCTCAACTCAAGTTGTAAATTTATGTGAAAAAACTTGCAATTATACTGCCAGAAAGTCAGTAGTTTGAGGAGCGACACAGTAAATGAAGACATGAAGATGTGGTGGATTAGTGGTGCAAACAGAAGAAAAGTCACAAAGACTGAAATGAAAATAATAACTGTAATGGTAATAATGGTCACAATTAAAATTTTAATCTTAGATGCATTTTTACAAAAATATGGCTTCATACAAGCATCTCAGTAATATCAGAAATATAAGGCACGTGTTAACAAGCTCAGACAATAACGTGAATCTGTCGTCTTTCACAGATCAATCAGTTCAAGAAGCTGGAGCAGGAAGTGATCAAACCGGTGGAGAACGACGTCACGCAGTGGATCTCACACCAGCACTCTGGCGTAACCTCGGCGCCCCCCTCAGACTCCTCTCCCTCCACGCTCTCCCCCTCTACCCACGTGTGCGCTCGGGACCGCCAGCTGCTTGGCTTCTACTCGGAGCAGTGCGAGCAGCACTTCGTGACGCTCCTCAGCGCCGTGGACGCCTTCTTCGGCTGCGTCAGCGCTGGGCAGCCCCCTCGCATCTTCGTGGCACACAGCAAGTTTGTCATCCTCAGCGCCCACAAACTGGTCTTCATCGGAGACACGCTGTCCCGGCAGGCCTCGGCACCCGAGGTGGCCAACAGGGTGATGAACTCCAGCAACGTGTTGTGTGACTTGTTAAAGACGGTGGTGGCCGCCACGAAAACGGCGGCCCTGAACTACCCGAACACAGCCGCCATCCAGGAGATGGTGGACCGAGTCACTGAGCTCTCGCACCACGCTCAGCAGTTCAAAGAGCAGCTGCTGCAAATGGCCAACTTGTGATTTTCACCGGTAGACTCCATGTGTACATTAATCTAACATAAATATATATATTTACAGTATATCTATAT
Source organism: Plectropomus leopardus (assembly GCF_026936395.1). NCBI lineage: Eukaryota > Metazoa > Chordata > Actinopteri > Perciformes > Serranidae > Plectropomus > Plectropomus leopardus. Next base: position 26,179,665 of record NC_142192.1, on the reverse strand, counting down.
ATATATTGCTCCTCATCTTTAAGTTTTGTTGTAAATAGTCTCTGTTCTGTAAATATTTGCTCTATTTTTGTGTAGATTGTTTTATATTATGGTATGAATATATATATGTAGATGCAGTATTGGTGTCTCTGTAGTTTTACTGTAGTTTTTCATAACATTCCTGTCGTATATTATGAAGCACCTTACGAGATGTCCTGTGTTTTTCATTTTCGCCTGTAGAGAGTCATTGATGTGTCTTACTGCTGGTGTGACAGTAAATCTTGTACGTCATGTTAATGTCGTTATAAACTGTACGTGTGTGTGTGTATGTGTGTGTTTGTGGAGCTCTCCACAAAGTAAAGGATTGTTCTTAACCATGTGACTGTGTCCGTTAATTTCACTGACGTCACAGATTTGTTATAGTTAAGTGAAATTCCCACGACAGGAGTTGGAGGTTCAGGATAATCAGGATAAATGTGACACTTTAAATAATAATCATAAGCAAAAAGTCATTAAATAAAATTTTAGCAAAGTTATTTTACTTTAAACAATTAAATCATAATGAATGTTTACTTATAAGTAACGCCTTCATTTATGTTATTCTGACAGTTTACTATTGCCCACATTATAACACTATACTATACTATATATATATATATATATATATATATATACACATACTATATTAATCCTCTGTGACTGACAAAAACCATTTTTGTCTTTTTAGGGAGAGCTGAGGATCTTTAGGGGGAGACAGCAGGTCAACAGTATACGCCACATATAGGTGGTTTAGATTATCTGAAAGATGGGAACCTGAGGATTATTTTGAGATGCGGATCAGCACTGTCTCCAGTTTTTTGATGCATAAATATGTTAAAAACAAATTTTGTTTCAGTTAGAAACCTATTCAAACTTTAAAAGATTAGACTGCACCAGGGCAGCAGATTGGCCCCCGTCAGTGTTAAATTATCGTATTATATATGAGATTTTTTAACATTGTAGCTCATAGGATTTTGTGATTTTAACTACTTCATATACTATTGGGTAATTATTTTTCAACAATATATTTAATTTGACAGTTTTCTGTACAGTCTTAATGTGAAAAAGTACAATATTTGCCTCTGAGAGGCAATGGAGCAGAAGCAGGATATCAAGTTGCATAAAATGGAAATACTCAAGTACAAATACTGATAAATTGTACTTCAGTACAGTACTTGAGTAAATGAACTATCACCACTGGAATTTACATGACGAGTTAAGCATGACTCTGCGGTTAATAAATTAGAAAATTATATATCAGTGCAGGTTTTAAGCTTTTTATATGAAACCGTAGCAGCCCAACGTCTTGTCAAACTCCATCACGTCCTTGCGGACGCCTGCGGATGTTTTTGATTTCGCGTCATATCTGATCAGAGTTAGTTGTACCCCCTAATCTCAAGAAAAGGGTCGGTGAAAGATGGCGGCTGGACGAGGTGTCTGTGCCAAATAATTCTTCACTTTGCTCGCAGAACATTAGATTTGACACACGGAGAATAATGAGGGGCGAGGAAAAGGACGCTACATATGTTCTCTGGACCGTGAGAAACGTGTTTTTCCAGAGTGACCTGATCAGCTGCAGCACATTTTTTCTGGTTCAGTGTGGTGAATGGATGAAATGTACAGAAACGGACTCTTGGGAACATAAAGTTTGAGTCCCGGGCGTGACTGGCTGTAGGATGCAACTAAAAAACAGTGTTTTAACCTGACTGAAGGCGTATTCTCTCCCTGTGGAGGAGAAGCTGCTTCACACAGACTGATGTGTGAAGAAGAGGTGACCACAGCCAGACTTCAGCTCCCAATCACGAAATCTCATTAAAAATCCTTCAAGCTCACACAGGCTGGTGCTTTACAACCAGCCCAACTGTTGTTATTATTCACTCTGAGCTCTCCAGGGAGACGAGAAAGAAAGGAATCTGCAATGACTTTTAAAAAAAGAGTTCGTATAAGACGAACTGCAGACAGACTGTAAATCAGGAGGCTCCATTATCTGCTTCTTCATCCCTCTACTCCATTTCAGAGGCAAATATTTTTCTTTTATTTACAACTTTAGTTACTTTAAAGATTCATATTGTCATCAGATAATCCAAATCAATTAATAAATGATCATACATTATTGTAGGTCAAAGCAGCCGGCAGTAATTAACCCTTTAACACCTGGATCAACATCAGTTTTCTTGTGCTGCATTCAGATGCTTTTTACAATCAGTTTATCCTCTGAAACCTGAGAACATTTTTTTGATTTCTTTCAAAAACATGAGAGAAAGATAATGGACAACTTGGCAAGAAATGTCCCACAAAATACAAAGCTAAAAAAACACGTAGGCAGTGACGTTTTTCAAAACAACTTGGCACGTGAAGGCTTCAGGACACTTGGATTACCTCAGAGGAGCAGTATGGAGACATTTTGTGGTTTTGTTATTTGTTTTGTTTTTTTAAACATTTGAATCCTGGACACTATTTGCTTCAATTGTTTGGCAGGTGAGTGGACAATAAAGCTTCACCTGACTTTCCATCGGCATGAGGGTGAGAAGATAATGTATGAATTTTCTTTTTTTGAACTATTCCTTTAATGTTGCAGCTTGGTCTATAATAATACATCATTACTTGCTGATTATATTTAGTTTTTTAACATCTTAATCTGCAACTACAGCTGACAGATACATTTAGTGCAGTAAAGACGTTAAATATTTCTCTCTAAACTAGTATAGGCCTAAGGTAGAATAAAATGCTAACACTATTGACAAATACAAGCAAACTGCACTTAAGTACAATTTAAGTACTTCTACACTGTGAGCACTTTTTACTTGGCTACTTAAAGTATATTTCTATGCTAACACTTTTATATTTTTGCATGAGTAATATTTTGAATGCAGGGCTTCTATCTGTGACAGTTTTACACCGCAGTATTACTACTTTTATATAAGCTGAAGCTCTAAATACTTCTTCCACGGCTGCATCTCAGGACATGTTTTGGCTCTGAACTAGTGAGAAAAATAGCTTTTGGCCGATAGATGTTTGAGACTTGAGGACAGATCGGTGAATCAATGAGTTATTTTAGTCCTGGCAGCTCTAATAAAACCATTCGGGCCAGAACACACAGTCCTGAGCTCCTGTGTGTGTGTTTATGTCACCGGGGCAGCGTGCCAAACATCTCATAAATTGCTGTGTTCGGTTTACCACAATTGCACAACGACGTAAAGGTGCAGCGAGACAGAGAGCTGAAGCTGCATTTTGCTGAATCCCCTAAAGCAGCTGTCCTGCTCCTCGATGAGATACCGTCTAGTCGGGCCCAGAAACAGCCAACAGGTGTTGGGACTGCTGAGGTGGAAATTTAGCAGTGACATAACGGATCACACAGTCAGCTGCTCACCTGTCTGAGTGAACAAACAAACAGCGAAAGGTCATCGCAGAGCTAATGTGTAATTCCTGCAGCCAACAGCAGGAGCACAGAGCTCAGCTGCATGTAGAGGAGAGAGGGGAGCGCTGCAGAGTCGATGTCATTTCCTTGGTTTACCACAATCATTTCCTGTGAAGTATTTGCAGGCTCTGAAATTACAGCTTCGTAGCTAAGCAGGAACTTTTTCTGCAGAAGCTGCTGCAGCTGCAGGCAGAAACGCTCTGAGGCCGAGGTGGCATCATTAGTATGAATAAAACGAGCAGCGAAGGTTTGCCTCAAAGTCAATTTACTGTGCGGGTGGTTTCTTAATTTTCTGCATGTGTTCCCAGTAGATGATGGACGCAGCAGATTCTCAACATTTGACTCATACCACAGTGAAAGGTATCAATTACTGCACTTTAAATAATGAAGATGCATTTTAATTAGATTTATGTTCCTGCAGTGTTGTAAGAAGTACTAAAGTACCCACAGTTTACAAATACTCTGTTACAAGTCAAAGTCCTGCATAAACTCAAAATCAGCGGTGGAAAGTAAATAAGTCCATTTACTCAAGTACTTCAACCTTTGAAACCTGGATGACATTAGTTTTCTTGTGCTGCATTCAGACGCCTTTCACAAGCTATTTAACCCTTTAAAACCAGAGTAAACTGGTTTGATTTCTTTGGATATAATGGGGGAAAAAGCCATGACCAACATGGCAAGAAATGTCCCACAAACTGCAAGAAATAAATCAAATATGACAAGGAAATTATCTAAAAATATCTTTAAAAGGATGGGAGGATTTTCAGAAAATTATCCAAAAAAGGGGAAGAAATATCCCGAAAACTATAAAACGCACGCTTCCTTCTGCGCAGTGATACGGGTGATGGGTGTAATTAAGTCGACAGAAAATAGTTCCTACATTAAACTGCTCCCAACAAGGTCTGTGGTTTATCCTGACCAACCAGGCCATAATTTCTGGAAAGACACATCGCTGCTGGGTTTTTCAAATGTATTTTTTGGCAGTTTGAGCACCACAGTGCCGTCTAGATCTATAATACTGAAGAGAAGGCAGAAATGTATGTGCCTGTTTTCTCCAACACTCAGCAACTCACACCAAAACTATCTAGACTGATAAATAGCAGTACAGGTAGGAGGAAAAATATGGATATTTTATTTTTGGGTAAACTGTCCCTTTAATGTTTCAGTAATTAGAACCCAATAATATAATAGAGATTATGGGCCATTGTGCATCAGAAGTACTTTTGGTACTTTCAGTACATGTTGAGAAAGAAAAATGTATATGTATAACTTTTACTCCTACCAGTACTTTTTATGCTACTTTTACCAAATTGCAAAGTAAATTATCTAAGATTCACTTTAATGTTGCAACAGTGCCTATGATTATGCATTGTAATTTATTTATTTCTTAACTTGTTTTAATAAATCAATAAATTAATATGCCAAGTCACTATGGCTGTGATGATACATACAGTGTAATCAAAAGTACAATATTTCACTATTCATTGTAGCAAAGTATAAAGTGGCAGAAAATGAAAAACAAAAACAGTACAGTACAAGTACATCAAAATTGCATGCAAGTGTGGTACTTGAGTAAGTATATTGAGCTCCATCACTGTGTTTGTGGTGCATTTTTGGCTTTAAACTGCAGATATAAAGTTAGAACTGCAGATGCAGGATAAGTTTGTTGTTGCAGTCAAGAGTGACATTATAATTTGAACTTGAAAAGAGCTGACTGGCACAGAAAAGGATCTAAAAACACACCAGCTCTGGGGAAATTCAATACATTTGTCCGTCTGGATATATATAACTTTATCCCTCTGTTCCTCAACAACAGTTTAATCTTCAAGCCTCAGTGAGTTGTGTGTTTGCAGTCACAGTCGCTGCATTAAGTACGACTCTTCAGAAATACGCTAATGACCCTCGGGGCTGAAATGGATTAAGTCTTGTCAGAGACTAAACTGCTCTTTTAAAGCTCGACAGACTCAAATTACATTATACATACAGTAGATTAATTCACTGTACTGAGTCGTGGGGCAGTAATTTATGGCAGCAATCAGCTGACGGAGCTTAAAGGGCACAGAGACGAGGCATCAGCACATGTGTGTTTTAGTGTTTGTTTTATTTTTAGTGTTTTATTTGTGTGTGTTTTAGCATCTGTTTGCATCCATGAATTCCACTGAAAAACAAAAACAGATGCACTGTTAGAGAAACTTCATGACCCCTTCACTGATGACAAATGGGCAAAAAACCCATTGATAATCGTTTTAATTCGTACCATTTTCATTTTTTGCTGTCAAACTAGAGATTGGAAAATATATTTGAAAATATTAGGGGAAAATATCTAGAGTTAATTAATTAATCATTAATTAATTCCATTTACATTTACATTTTTTGCATGTTTTCCAAGTTTTATTGAACCATTTTTTTTTCTGTTTTTGCTACTTTTCAGTCATTTTACTTGTAACTTTTTCCTAATTTCCTAAAAATTCAGTGTAATTTCTTGTTATGTTTCCCATTGTCTTCTTCACATGTATTTGAAAGATATTAAGCCAATTTGTTCAGGTTTCAAGGGGTTAAAGATCACAAATATAGTTTTATATCGGTCTTGTTTTCAGTTAAAAGATAGATCAGATCAAAGATCCAGCTGAAATAATTTCCGTCTTTATCCACAGTTCACACTCAGTTACTGAACAGACACAGTGATAAAACATGTACTATCTTGTTCATTTGGTCCCTTTTAGCTGCAACTCTGCAGTTTGTTAGTGTTTGTTTTCCATCAGTGCGATGCCGCCACCTTGTGTTCAAGCTTTATACGTCAGGGAAGCTGTTAGGCCTGGGAGATTTCAGGAGACTTTGGGAGCGCTTTAGTTCACACAAAAGTCGTCAAGGTGACTCAAAGCTTTTTATCTGTTCATAAAAAAATGAAAAACTACTCTGGTACTGTGCTAAGAATATTGAGCTTAAACATCTGCAGTAAACTCTTCTTCTGCATTTCTAGAAGAAAACTTTACTTTTCCTGGAAGCTTAAGTCTGCAAAAGGTGTTTGATGAGTTCCAGATCTCCAGAAGACTAAATTAACATTAAAAAAGTAAAGAGATTTCTATAATTTTGTTCCTCGAGTGCTACACAAAAATCAGCCCTGTTCTCATACGTAGTAACAGCCCTGATGATCAGTGCTCAGATATAACAGGCATTTTGATGTATTTGGTTTAAAAGGAGCTAATTGTAACCACTAATATACACTGTTTTGGAAAATAACTAAACTAACTAAACTAATTCTATGTTTTAGTTGCAAAGTTTGAAAGTTACTTGTTACATTTGTACAAAGCTGCATGAAATGAAAGTCCTCAGGTGAAGTGCTCTGTTGTTGTTTTGACATACACCTGACTGCTGTCCCACCTGTGCCATTTTTGAAGTTGGTGAAAGACCTCATGACTCCTGACTCATCAACTCCACCGACTGGAAACCCCCCGAACCAGCTGAGTGATACACGCTGCAGGACAGACACACACACACACACACACACACACACACACACACACACACACACTGTTTGACTTTCTGCTTTCACGTTAGTGAGACTGTACTAAAAAAAACAGACAAAAAAACCCAAAAACTGAATGATAAGGAAATGTGAGAGGAAACAGAGCAAGATATGTGAGATGTCTAAAAAAAAATATAAAATATAATTTATATATAATATATATTTTTAAAATAATGTTATATATATATATATATATATATATATATATATATATATAAAGACGGTTTTTGGTTGTTTTTTTTTATTTAGGATGTTTCTAGGATTTTAGTGCATTTCTTAAAATTAGGACATTTCTCGGATTTTAGGACATTTCTCGGATTTTAGGACGTTTCTAGGATTTTGGGCCCTTTTCAAGATTTTAGGACATTGCTAAGATTTTAGGAAGTTTCTTAAATTTTAGGACTTTTCTCAGATTTTACAACGTTTCTAAGACTTTAGGACACTTTCAGGATTTTAGGACATTACTAAACAATTGATGAGATCAAATGACTAATATTTGTTTTTAGTTTTTTTCCCATTTTGTTTCAGAAAGGACAATTTAAACAGACCAAAAAGTACACTGGCTGTTTGGCTAGCCTCTGAACATCAGAAACATGTCCTGAGGACCTACACGGGCTACCAGAGCACCAGACGCCCCACCTCACCGTAAACTTTTTGGCGTTTTTTAGGTCCTACAGTCGGCTACATGCACAGTCTTTGAGCTAACAAGCTAGTAGGCTACTACGTGCTCGCAAAGACTTCCATCAAACACAAAATAACTGAATGTAAATGCCACTATAAACGCGTTACAGCATGTTTAACAACACAAACACAACATAAAACTAAAAAAAAAACAAACAGGTAATTCTGTTTACCTTTCTCCGCGTGCGCCGCCATATTGCTGCGACGTCAAGTTGACCGACGCGGTCTACGGACTCTGAAAAGGTGCATTAACCCGTTTTAATGTCAGCGTGACTGGAGAGTGAAGATTTAAAGTTGTAACCTACATGATTTGTGCTAACTTAACTTAACCTTTCTTCAATAACGGAAAATTTCTGAGCGTGCACTCAGAAAACGAGCCGCGCGGGGCTGAGGCGGTTACGAAGCGCGCGACACGTTCACTGCTAGTTCCCGCGAAACCACGCCCATCCGGCCGAAACAGCACTTTAAAAAAAAAAAAAAAGCCCTATCGATACCACACTGGGCCACACTGAGGTAAAAAAAAAAAGAAAGAAAAGTTTTTTGAGACATCAAGAATTAGGATAAAGTCGTAGTTTTACAAGAAAAAAAGTCGCACTTTTCTGAAAAAAACTGTTACAAAAAATAGTCATAATTTCACGAGAAAAAAGGTTGTAATTTTACAATAAAAAACACTTAATTTTATGCGAACAAAGTCATAATATTACGAGAATTAAGTCGTATTTTACAAGACAAAAAAGCTGTAATTTTACCGGCACACAACAACAGGGACAGTGGTTGCAAATGTCAAGAAAATGACCTCAGAAAAGTGTCGTAAAAACTTTAATAATTTTGTAACACCATTTTAAATACGTAATTATGATAATTATGTAGTTTCTTCCCTACTTTTTTTCCTTCCTAAACGTTTGTCCTTAGCTTTTTAAAATAATTTTCAAAATCTATTAATTTTTTAAATTTTTCTTTTTAATCATTTGCTCATTGCCTTTATTTCCATGATTCTGAAAGAAAGCTACATGAAAAAAAAGTGATGCTGCTCCAGGTTTCAAAGGGTCAAAACCATTCAGTTATGGGAAGATTTGATTGTTTATCTGGCACAAAAGGGATAATAAATAACAACAAAAAAACATTTAACAACAAAAAACATCGCTATCAGATATCAGCCAAACTATTACTTTAAACATTATTAACCCAGATTTTCACCATCAGTGCATCCCTACGATGTATATTCAAAACTTTTCTAAAACAGACATTAATTCCAAAACCATTTCCGGGTCTGGAAAAGTTTTTCTAATTTCATAACCTTTCCAGGAATTTTATGACCCTGTTTGAACCATCAATCACATTAACTCCAGAGTGACTTTTTCCCCAAAACACAAGAAACAAACAGGTCAGAGCTGGTTACATTTATGGCATTATTTATTTGAAGCTTGCGCTCCACTGAAGAAGAAAATAAATCACTGCTGATAAAAAGGTGCAAGAGTTACATGAGTTGTACTTGGAGGGAGAATAATACATAAATATTGATTAGTTCAGCTTTGTTTCGCCCTGCGATGCAAACCAAGCTGCTGTCGGCTGTACAAAAAGGAGGCCATGTGACAAAGTGGATGCCATCTAGACAGGCACTGGTGCAGACGGAGGCACGGGGAACGGGAGGGTTCGGACACCGCTCGCTCGGGCAGCAGGAAGCCTTGTTTCATCGCTCCTAAGCTGATAATGTGTTAAACTGAACACTGACAGTTCCTTGAAAGGTTCTCCTGACTCTTCAAGTATAAATCTATTTTAAAAAAAAAAGGAAGGAGAAGTTGCAAGAAAAAGGTCACATTTTTAAAACTGGAATGAAGTTATTTGTCATCTTTAAGCGTTATCTACCGTGTTTCCACCTCGAAAAGTCCACAATATGCAGAGGAACAACAAAATGACAGCACAAACATTCCTTCCATTGCACTTTGTCAAAGAAAACAAACGTGTCAGTTGCACGAACCACTGTTTCAGTTTATCTTCAGTTGTTCTTGTTGAAATGACGCAGACGAGCTCACTTTTATCGACCTACACAAGATTAAAACATTAGAACATCTGTGTGTGTGTGTGTGTGTGTGTGTGTGTGTGTGTGTGTATCTTCAGACTCCTCGTGGTGGCAGGAAGCAGCGTGGCGCTCGTGAAAGCCGGCCGTCACTTTAGCAGGATGACAGTGGAGCCCCAGACTCACAGCTCGTAATTAAACATAAAGACACACAGAAATGGACAGTAATGGCTTTTCCCTTTGAAACCAGGCGGTCTGCCTGGTCAGTGTAAAGTGTCTTGGTGAGGAGGACAGCTGAGTGTCCACACGGTCCTTGTGTAGTGTAGAGCGCGGGGTCGAGGGGTCATGGAGGGCGCACTGTGGCCGTGTGGGTGATCTACGACGTGCTTTCTGGAGCAGCAACTCTTTGGCGTGCGGTCCTGGGCCGACTTCTTGTCGCGGCGTTCGCTGTACGTTCGCTCTTGGTTTCGGACGGCTGCGTTTCGGCCTGCGGGGTGCTGGCGTCCCCGACAAGTTCACGCAGGAACTTGAACTTGGACAGGAAGAGCTGCCACACTACATACCAACCTGAGGGGCAAAGAAGGGAAATCTCTGTCACACACGATAAAGGCTCTTACAGCCGCAGGTGCAGAACAGGGTCGAGCGTTTCCTTCCAAATAATCGCCACCCATCACCAGAAGGTCGTTTAACAGCACTTCCTGCTGTTTTAAGGTATTTAAAGAATCCTCAAACTTTATTCACCAAGACGCAGGACTGAACGCTGCAGAGACGTTCCTGCCTGATGCTGTTAGACTTCTCAATGCTCTGAAATAACCATTGTTTTCAACCACTGCACTTCAGCACACTGACATTTTATAATAATAGTTTTTATTATTGGATATTTTTCAGAAGTGAGTGTTTTTCAGTATGTATTATTTAGTATTTATTTTAGAGATTTTCTTTATTTTTCCTGTGGATTATTGCTTCTACGTTATGTGTGCTTAGCTGTCAATAAACTGCTGTATCAAAGGTAATTTCCAAAGGATTAATAAAGTATCCATCTATCTATAACTGATCTTTCGTTAACTGATGTTTTTATACAATATCCCTTTTCACATCTGATTCATTACATATTGTCAAACTTTTCGGTTTTATTCACCAAGAAGGCATACAAGACAAACATTTTCTTCACAAACGTAACCCTTAGGGACTGTTTGGCACATTTTACACGCTTTTCAGTCCTCTTTTTTGGATAATTTTGGCTGTGTTCATGCATGATGTGGCATACATTTTGGTAAGATTGAGTATTATTTTTTAATATTGGAATTTCCAGCTCAGCTCCTTCAATTAGCCTGAAACACCCCGTGTAAACAAAACTGTTAAATTCATACTGTGATGTGGCAAGAATTGCTCCATTGACACCCGTTCAAATTGTGACTTTTTGATCCCACGGCCATCGAAGCATAAAAACATGCATTGTATTATGTCTTGGTGTCATTCTGGGCTTTTGGCTTTGAATTTGTAAGTTTTACTATTTTCCACCTGATGACGTCATTTTTACCATATCCGGCATACAGAGAAAATACATGCTTTTTCCACGAGGTGCAATCAATGTTGCTGCAAATCACTGACATAACCCAGGCTGTGATGATAAAAAAATCTACTTTGCATGTAGTTTATTGAAAATAATTAATTTTTGTGTTTTTTTCCCCATCTAAAAACATACTGGCATCATGTCAAAAACCTGGAATTTAATGGTTTGAAATTCTGAAAAGTGAATATTTGATATTTTGATTTTGAAAAGTGCATTTTGTGCGCAGAGCAATACTAGTGTGTGTAATACTGAGGCACGCCCTAAAAGTTGACTTTCACCTACAGTTGAGGAGATACGTTTGGAGGAAGTGAAACTCATGATCAGAATAGTCTCTCATATGAGTCTTACTCACAGTGCGCTCACTTCTGCGATGAATTAAATAGTGAAAATTAAATATTCCTCATTTTTCTGGGGAACCTCAGAAACTATCCCAAGGACCCTGTGTTGAGAACTGCTACATTAAACAACCAAACGTCAGTTTAAATTAGCTCTGACTTGCCCAATTACTGTTTTAAATTAACTCCCACGTACACACATAATAATACATCAATAATAATAATGATGTAATATTATTATATCATGACACACAGGAGCTGAATGCTTTTACTTTTGAATCTTTTGGTACATTTTGCTGATAACACTGCTGCACTTTTACTTAAATAAAGTTCCGATTTCAGAACTTAAAAGATAAAATCATGCCACATTTTCCATCTTTCTCTGCTCCGCCTACACCTGATTATCTGGCTCAGGTCTTTCCAGATGGTTAAAAGCTCCTCGGGTGCAGCAGAGGAGGAGCAGCCACGGTTATGATCCGACTCCTCTGCTCCTGATAAAAATAGAAACTCCTCACTGAAATTGAAACTTGACGGTCAAAGACATTCAATACAATCTGACCTGTCGTACAGATTTAAAGGAATAGTTGTACATTTAGTGGAAAAACTGTTATTCTCTCTGTAAATATTTGTATTTATCATATACACATTTAGGGACTGTTTGTTACTTATGAGGGGGGAATGGATGGAGCAAAAAGGGGTAGACCTGATCAAATAATTTTTTTATCCACTGGGGAGGGACTAATGTGTTTTAGTTTGGGTTAAGCGAGGGCCATACATAAATGGTTGACATTTGAGTTCATTTTACCAGCAGTTTCATAATAAAAAAATGAAGAATTCAAAATAACACCATTTATCACAGCCAGAAACTGTAAAAGCAGAAACTATCATTGGATCTTCACATTTCTGACAGTCCTTTGTGACATAATGTGTAACGAATGCTTCTGTCAGAAAAAAATAACCAAATTTCAGTTAAAAATTTTGTCAAAAATCAACGTTTGCACGAAGTAACCAGCGTGGCCAAGAAAAGTACAAAACAAAGGCTTCATATATTTCATCTTCAACGTATAACTTTCAAACATTAAGTTTTTAAAATTGTATTTCTAATTGATGGTAGAAGAAGGACCACTCATTTTCCTCTAGTCATTCAGGAAGGCTGAAGAAATAATATTTGTAGCTTCAGAAAGGGTTAAAAAATAAAAACACAAAGCACAGTCACACCCAAGCTACCCAACTCCTCCTGATAAATAAAGGACAGTCCCTTGCTACATTCCTGTTTATATTTATTTGCTGTTATTGTTTAATCTATATTACCTTTTAATCTTTTTATCTTTGTACCATTTTTAATGGTCATAATTATTTATAATTATTATAACTATTTTACTTTATTTTTAATCATTTAGTAATTAATTTGACCCTTTATATCTTATCTCTTAACTTTCTTTTATTGTAAATCTGTATCCTCCTGCTGTGTAAAGCACTTTGAATAGCCCTGTTGTATGAAATTTGCTATACAAATAAAGCTGCCTTGCCTTGCCTACTTTATTAAATGTTTAAACTTGCTCTTTTTTATGTTTTAAATCACATTTAGTTTACACGTGGTAATTTTTTAAAACATATTTCTGTTGTAGAAGGAATGGGACTTAATATCTCCACTGGCAGAGACTGCTTCAGTATAGCTGTTTAGCAAATGATAAATAAATAACTTATCATCTTTTTAAGTCTCTTATTAGCTTTCAGTTTCGTGTGCACGCCAAAAACGGTTTCCCAATGCGATGACCAAGCATTTCCAGCAGCTACCGTGTGGCTCGGAGAGTTAGCTTGTTATGTAAGTAACTTATGAAGGTTATTTTAAACTCACCAAACAGCATGAAAAGCAGCGCGCAGACCAGTGTGGCCACAATGACCAGCAGCGTGAGCCCGACACTCTGCCACATCTTAGCCGGACACCTGACAGCGACACCAGCATAAGGAGGAGGCTGCGGCGTGTTTTCGGACCGCAGACACACAGACGCGCAGCTAGCTGGCTGTTAGCCGCCTGGCAGCGGAGTCAGACAGCCGGCCTCAGAAAAACAAACACATCGCTCAGCCGCTTGTTTGCTAGCGGCTCTGCAGCTAACGTTAGCTCGCTGGTTATAAACGGAGCCGTTTAACAGACAAAATGTAGCTTTATCTAAAGTTAGCTGACGTTAGCTGGCTGCGGCAGAGTAAAGTCCTTCTTCTGTGTGCTACATAACTGCGACAGTTACAAGAAAGTCCTCACAGACAGAGACAAAGCTGTAGCTACAGTAACTGGGTTAAGACAACAATATCGGCGTCATGAGACCGACTCAAACTGCGCCTGCGCCAACTCCATTTGACCTCTGGGTAATGAAGTTTATTTTAGGTTTCAAGTTTTAAGTAGTTTTAACTCTCTGAAACCTGAATTGACGTCAATTTTCTTGGGCTGACGCCTTCCACAAGCATTTAAACCTTTGAATATATATTATTGTATTCTTACTTATGTATATCTGTTGTTCATTGTAACATTGCACACATATGTATTTTTTTTGTATTTGAAATTACATACTAGATTTACACACTGTAATGTCGCATAAGGCACAGTTGTATCTTTACACACTCAGCTCATTATCCATATTGTATTTTAAATACAGTATTCACATATTAGCACAAATTTTCTACTACTGTATTTCTTCCCATTTATATTTTTACACACTGACATTCTCAGCATATTATACATACTTTATTTCTTTTTAAATATTTAAAATATTACATGTTGGACTAATTGGTTACTATCAATGTATTCTATTTTTACATTTTCATTTTTACATACTTGCTATTATTCTATACGCTGCATCAGAGCAACTGTAACGAACCAATGACCCTCCATTCCCCAGGTCACGTCTCTGCAGACTGAGCCACTGTCACCCCAAGCTTAGGCACTCTGACACCTTATTTACATTCAAAGTAGAAGAAAAAAAAACCCTGCAAGAATCAAACTTATTTTCATTGTAAATTAGAAAGTCGTTGGGACCCCAGCACCCTATTGAGGACCACATTTGGCCTGCGAGCTGTAAACTGAGTATCACTGAATACAGATATCTTTATATTTAGTTTGGCTTCCACTTACTTTTGCAATATAATTTTAAAGCACCATTGCATTAATGCAAATATCCAGCAGGAGGCGTCATTATCACACATCTGTTACCTGCTGAATTGTTTTCAGGTAACACATCACTTAACTAAAATCATCCGCCTCATTTTTTAGATCATATGCATTTGTCACTGCAGCAAAACATGTAAGTTGCATGGGATTTTTATGTTGACAAAAGTAAAGACAATTCCACCACAAGCTGATGCAGAAAAAGCACAAATGGATACATGGAAATTCACAGAGGTGCAGAAAATGAAGTGTTTGATACTCAAAATTTTGTTGTTTTACATCATTATAGATTAGATTATGTTATTCTGTTATTATCAATGAGAAAGAGCAATCTGATGCTGTTTTGTCTATTTTAGATAGTCAATATACTACTGAGTAGAAAAGTAATAATAACAACAATTATCATCATCATCATCATCTATTTATAGTCTTTTTAAAAACAGAGCTTACAGTGCTGTGACAAACAAACAAAGCAATGGCAGAAACATGTTACTCAGGAGATAATACAACAAACATAAGAGAGACAAAACTTGGGTAGAGTTCAAATAAGAGGGAAAATAAAGCAAAATAGGCCTACAGGATGCAAAATGTCAGTAATTAATAAATGCATATAAAAAGACGAAAAGCGAAAAAAGCAATAAATCAACAAAATAAACAGGAGATAAAACAAATTTCAAATAAATAAAAAGCAATACTGCATTATATATATATATATTTATGTGTAAAAAGCCAACATTAACTATAAGTATGAGAAAAGGTCAGTGGGGCAAAAGTATACAGTATTTGTCAGTATAAAGTAGCATATTTTAGAAATACTCTAGCAAACTACTTCAAAGTTGTACTTTATAACAGTATTGAGTAAATGTACTTGGTTGCATTTTACAGCTGTGTGATTCAGCATGTGTCCAAGTTAAAAACACTGCTGAAAAACAAAGTGAGATGACCTTTGATATAAATAAATACATATATATTATAAATAAATTCAGGTGTATATAACTAGTAAGAGTTTACGCAGTGTATTCAGGTCCACGTCACCCTGTCAGTCACAGCCACTCCTTGTGTGAGCTCGAGGGACAGACATCAGGTCTCAACTTGTGTGCCCTTGCAGTGAAGCGTACCCGTTCACGCAGAGCGAGCAGCCTCAGGATTTGCATATTATACTTAAGTGCAGTGAGAACATGAGTCACCCTTCAAGATGCCATTTAGATCACGTGCTAGTGGAACGCGGTGTCTCGCCAAAATATGTGCGGTCAGCCCAGAAGAGTCTGTGTTTGTTATTTCAACTACATGGTTATAGTTTAATTGTTTAAAGTGGTTATGACTGATATTTTAATAATAATAATTAACAATAATAATAATAATGCATCAAATTAACCCTTTGAAACCTGGATCAACATCAGTTTTCTTGTACAGACACTTTTCACAAGCTATTTGACCATTTTCAAACAAACATTTGTTTAATTTCTTTCAAAAACACAGGGAAAAAAGAGGTAATTGTCATTGGCAGGAAATGTTCTACAAATAACAGAAGTCAGTAAAAGGTGACAAGAAAATTAGCTAAAAATTATTTTTTAAAAAGGGGATTATTTGAAAACTGTCCCCCAAAAAGTGGAGAAAATACAATAAATATATAAAATATACAATATAAAAAGTAATAATTTTCATCACTTTTTAAGGTCATTTTTTTTCAAGGTAATTGGTTTCCAAGATTATTTCAAATGAGAGCAACCTGTCAGATTTTACAATGCAGGTTGAAAGACTTGTTGTCTAAAATATAGAGTAAAAGTACGCATTTGTCGAAAATTAAAATACTAATATACAGTACAAGTAGCTTCAAATTATACTTGAGCCGAAATGCATTAGTATATCTTTATTTAACACGTTAAAAGTTTATGTGGCCCTCCTGTTTTCATCGATAATCCACTCTTCTTTTTGCTGTTTGTTGCTTTAGTGTCCTTGTCTACCCACAAATCATTTTTATCTCTCATTATCTACAGTGTGCTGAAAGAACATTTCCCCATTCCACATACTTATTCGTGTGTGTGCGTGTGTGTGTGTGTGTGTGCGCACATAAGGTGCCAGTGTGTTAATATGTATTTAGTCAATATCGAATTGCAGCGTAAGCGGGGAAGTACACTGACAACACATTCATGGAAAACTGTTTCCTTGAATGAGTCATAAAGCAGCTTGTTGTGTTTGTTAAGTGGCCCACATTGATCACACTGAGTGGGAAACAATATGTGAAGCAAACAGCGACCACACTGCTCATTAAATTTCACACCTGCCTCTTGCAAACACAATATATGGTTACTGACTTCATGACGATTAAAATTTTTTAATGTCTGATCTCAGTAATACTGATGATTATCTGTTGCTCTTATAAACACATATTTGACGGCTCAACGTTCCTCCTGATGTTTGTTCAAACCTGCCATTACCACAGATGAACTTTTGACTTGATGTGTTCAAACTGCACAGAAGAGATGTTTTACAGAAGGTATGGCAGGTAAACATCAGTGCTGTTCAAAGACGGTGAACCTGCTTTGCATATACACTCCTCAGCTAAGCAAATTTACTCACTGTGCTTAAATGCAAATTTGAAGTATTTGCACTGTCGTCAACATGTTTCCAGTTTAACACTTTGAGCAAATTGGCTCGATATGTTTGGGTAGAAAGGGATGCACAATTTAACAAGAAATGGCCCAAAAATGATTAATAAGTTAGTAAAAAGTTATTAAAATATGACAAAAAAGAAAGAAAGGTTCAAAAATAAACTAAGGAAAATGACGTCAAGAGAGTGCTAAAAAAATCATTTTTAATACGCAATTAAGAGAATTATACATTTTGTTTTCTGGACATTTTCCCGTTCCCATGTTTTTTTTCCCCTTCAGCTAATTTTCAGATCTTGTCCGTGTCACCTTTAACTTTTTTTGCAGTTTGTTGGCCATTTCTTGCCAAGTTACTCATTATGTTTTTTTCCTGTGTTTTTGAAAAACATCAGACCAGTTTTCTGTGGTTTCAGGGGTTGAAATGATAGTGAAAGGTTTCTTCTTACTTCAACCCAGAAGGTATTATTGTACTTTTTACTTTACATCATTAATCTATTGAGCTGCAGTGAGATTTTTCATTAAAAACACACAATGACCTCATGCACTGATATAGGCCACATTTAACAGGGGTGAGACCAAGTCATTGTTTTGTTGTAAGTCTCAATCTTTGCATTTCCAAAAAAAAAAAAAGGAGAATTATTATTATTATTATTTATATGGGACTTTTCAAGCTGAAGCACAAAGTGACTTCCAGATTTAAAAAATTACGGAATAAAAATAAAATATCAAAATATCAGAAACCCCATGTGGCCTCCCCAAAATAAAGAACATTAAAACACAAAAATCAAACAGCACTGCACGCACGCATGATCAGATGGAGGTGCGAGTGTAAAAATACAATTTCATTTATAAAGTTACATTTGGACAAAAGTATCACAAAAACAAATGCAAAAGCACATTCAATTAACAAGTTTTCACTTATTTTTTATTTATGGTAAATCCTGCCCTAAATAATTGTGCATCATTGTAACTCAAGACTGTTAGTTCACCTTGACATTTTACTCGAAGGGCTAATTAAAGGGAATTATCGCCCAACCCTCTGAGCAGTTGGCAGTGAAAGCATAAACATACATGGTGCCAATATGACACAAAAATTCATTATAATAGCTAGACGCAGACTTTATGGCTGAACAAATCATATCTGTTTGCATTAGGTGTATCCAGCAGAGTGGATTATGAGCGTACCTTAACAGGGTGCTATCCTTTAAAACCTTTTTAGTGGCATTAAAATCCACTTTTTCCCCTTAACATTTTTAAATAAAGATACAATTTGTATCAACACATACTGCCTCTTTTTATCCAGTTCACTGAGGCAACTTACAGTGTAACATACAGTACTGTGCATAAGTATGAGGTTACCATACATTTATTGTTTTAGCAAAGTTGTAGTATAGTAGTTTTAGCTCTATCTATCTATCTATTTATCTCTCTCTCTCTCTATATATATATATATATAAATATCTTAATACTGTGTACATATTTCCTGTATGTTCTTGTTGTATTTTAATAAAGAGACTACTGAGAAATAAATATGTATGATCATTATAACCTTGCTAAAATAAAGTTTAAGGTGGCCTCAGACTTTTGCACAGTGCTGTAGTTTTAAAAAAAACAGACATTCAAATACAACAAGGTGGATACCACAATACATAAATACACAAACTCATGTTTATCTTTTCAGTCTTCCCACTGAAAGACAAGGGTTCACGCCGGCGCTGGACTTCATCTCATCTCAGGGCCCGGTTCTGACTCTGCATCTTGAGGATCTCAGCGACCAGCATCTGTGGATCCATCTGCTGAGGAAACATGTCCATGGCCGTGTCCACCAAGTCAGCGCTGAAGATGCCGAGGAGCTTCTTCCGGACAACCTCTCTCTCCTCTCCACTGGGACGCGCCCCCTGAGGAGGCTCCCAGTTCGACCGCTGGGGAGGATGAGCCCCAAACGGATCGGACCAATACTGCTGCCTCTGGCGGTCGTCAGCTACGTTGTGCTGGAAATCCGTCGGCTGACTGTACGGAGGCATGCTGACTGGGTACGCACAGTAGCTGGCGTACTGAGGCGGGTAGGGAATGCCGTAATGCTGGTTGCGGTGCTGGAAAGCCTGCGTGGTTGCCCGAGAGGAAACGCCACGTAAGCAGCAGCTGCAGGGAGGGCAGTACTGCTGTCTCACACTGTGGCTGTGCTGAGAGCTCCTATATGTTGCACTGTATTCGTGATCACACACACTCCAGGGGGCGTCCATTGGCTGACTGTCTATGGAGCCCAAACCTGAGTCCAGCTGGTGTTCTGAGCCGTGTTCAACGGACGAGTGGTGGCCGCTCTTCTCTTTTCTAGACGTGGCCTTCTTGCTGCAGCGCTGACCCATCTTCACATGTTCGTTTTTATGATCTTTCTTTAAGGAGCCGCTCTCGTGTCCCAGAGTCAGTTTCTTTGCCATGTCCTCCACCAGCGAGAGGCTGTGTCCCGGCACAGGACTGGAGCGAGCTGAGGGCTGTTTCACTGCCGTGGACGGTGGTTTCGCGCCTTCCCGAATCTCATCAGCAATCGAGCGGTTCGACTGTTTGGTTCGCTCAGGATGGTGGAATTTACATTTAATCCCATAGGTACATTTCTTTCCTGAAGGAGAAGAAGAAGTTCAGTTTGGATCAGTGATGGACCACCACTCTCCTTCGTTTTCTGAATGCCTCTTATGCTGAAATTCTATAAAAACGTATATAAACACATGTGAACACATTGTTTTCACAACTTAAAGTGAATTTTTAGTCTTCATCTGACAGAACAGGACAATAGTTAGGAACTCACCGCAGAGACAAAACCAAGTATTCCTCTAATAAAAGGTCCAGTGTGTAGGATTTAGGGGCATCTATTGCCAAAAATGGAATATAACAATTATAATTATGTTTTCTTCTGTGTATAATCACCTGAAAATTGAAGTTATTTTGTTGTCATTACCTTTAAACAGTAGTTCACAAATGGTCTAGCCATGAGGTCCAGATTTCTTATTAGTCATTAATTTAAGGTCCACACATAAGATAAATTACCACATACTCAATTTTTTTCCCACAAAATCTAAACAACACTTTGACTTTAAGCAAAATAAAACAAAACATATTGCAAGTATAAGCAGAGACACCACTTCAAAATAAAAGTTCAAATGTTCAGTCACTTGCGGTCCATTCAAAGTGGACCCGCAACCCACCAGGTGGGAACCACTGATTTATATTTTATACAGAATTTTAATGTAATTTTTACTGAATATTTAAAGGTGAATATAATTATATTTATGTGAATATATAAAACTTATTTTGTTGTATGTTCTTGGAATTATTAATAATATATTTTCAGTTTTTTTTTAATTTTAGATAGATCGATAGATCAATACGCCCTCTGTAACAGTGTTTTAGAAGTCCTCTTACCGTAAGGACATAGCTGTTTTTTCGTAGTCTTTGGAACCCTCCGCAGGAAGTTCTCCAGGGTCGGTCCATAGCGGCCCAGAGGATCATCAGGAGGCATAAACCTGCGTTTGGGTAAATATTTCAAGATTGGTAAAACATTTTCACACATAGTGTGGCGAAGCCCCCCGTCTTTAAGAAGGCAGAACTGACTTGTTATTAACGAAGGAGTACATCAGCAGCCTCTCCTCGATGAAGTGCTTCCACTCGGGCTTCTTTCCCTGAAGGTCTCGGTACATGTCGTTAGACACGACAATGCCGTCAGACTCGTAGCCCAGCTGGACGATGTAGAAATCATCATTACAGACCACCCGTTTGCCCGCGACACGCCTCGACGGCGTGAACACTAGAATATTCCTCTTCTCCAGGTCTTGCAGGATGTGCTGATCTGTAAACCAAATGTGTCATATCACACAGTTGTTAAATAACTCCGATTATTGATTTTTTTGTCCACTTAGTGGCAGAGGAAGAGTAATTTCTTACGGTAATATGACGAACTTGTTGCATATTTCCATATCCAGCAGTTACAGAGCAACATTATCATTCATTTGGAGTCATGTTTGTGTCCACCTAATTAACTGAAGTCCAATATTCACTCTCTTTTTGCTCAGTTTTTGGTCTCCACCAACTCCTGAAGGAAATAAATATGTCTCTTCATCTGCTAAATGCTCCATTGTGTTCATCAGCTCTTCACTTACTGTATCTGTCTGCTGTTTGGTGCTGAACAGGTCATGTCGAGCAGGATTTGAGCTTTTTCACTGAAAACAGTGGTATCAGTGGTGAAAGTAAGCCAAAACCTCAAACCCGACAGCTAACCAATGAGCTGAAACTCGCCAAGAGGAGCTGCAGATTCAGGTTATCATTCTCTGTAGGTTCATTACTAAGAGCAACTCCTTTAAGACTGTTACACTGCAGAGGGGTGGACTCGATTCACACTACTTTGAATCCAATTAGACTTGAGTTAGATATTCAATGACTTGACAAAGCCAAAAAAATTAGACCTTAAATTAAAATTGAATCAGACCTAAAGCCATCGTCTCATGACTTCACTTGGCCTTGAACCTTTTGACTTGAAAATTCTTCATACCTTCCCCCACGCCTGAACATAAAAGCGTGTTCTTTAAAAAGTGTGGCGACACAAGATCCACTTGGTTTTACTCAAACCGACAGAGGCCCAAAAAGTTGCAGGAGAGAACCATTAAGAACTAATGTTACATCATTAATTAATCAAAATTATACCAAAGATAATTCAATTTGTGTACAAAAACTAAAGGTGGTCACAACAATGAAAAAAAAATTGCAGTATGAAAAGTGTGTGGGCCCTTCGGACAAACTTAAATAAGTACACTTTTTTCATGCATTTTCAAGCATTCATGAATTTTGTATATTTAACATATTACTACTCTGTAGTTAAAATGGCATAACATTGGTTGAAAAGCACATTTGAACTTGTTTAGGATCTGAAACTTAACAGAAAAGTTATAACTAGAAACTTGACCTGGGATTTAAGTAAAAACACTTGAGGTTTACCTGTGAGTTGCAAAACAATGACTTGGTCCCACCACTGTCACCACTGTTATTGTTTGTAGCCACTTTCAGTAAATCTTAAAACATCCTACACAACCACAATTATAATTTTTCAGGAAGAAACTGTTGCATTTTAATTTGGGTCTTTCCCAGCAGACAGATTTGACCTGATTAAATATTGACAAAGGGCCTTAAAAGAACATCCTGCAACTAAACGGTCTATCAGCCTGAGCAATCTGCCTATAAAGCAAACAGGAGGTACGATGTTAGTGCCCGCTTCCTGTAGGTTGACCAAAAGCTGTTAGTCACTTAAGTTCAAACGATTATCTCTTGGTAGCACAAACCATCGGAAAACCCCAACATTTATATTGCCTGAGTTTTAACTACATACTGATTACAGATAAGCTTTATTTACTTATCATTTGGAAAAAAAACCTACACAGGGTATTTCCCATTTTGAGAAATAAAAATCTGCAACCCTTGCATTAGAGGAAATATCATGTCCTGCTATTTTAACTGAGCAGTTTTTAATTTCGTCTCTTGCTTTTGACCCTTTAAGACCTGAGCAAATTGGCTTGATGTCTTTCAAAAACATGGGAAGAAGACAATGGGCGACAAAAGAAGAAATGACCCAAAAATTAGCAAAAACAAAATTGGAAAAAGTACAAGAAAATTACCTGAAAATTAGATAATAAAACCAAGAAAAATCAAGTAAAAGAAAAAAAATTGACCATAAAATAGTGCTTAAAAATAATAATAATTCTGTTAAACAACTTCAAATATATAATTATTATAACTATAGTTTTTCAGACATTTTTCTCAAATGTCTTTAAAACTAGTTTTTTAAAAATCTACTTATTCTTTGCAATTTGGCGAGCAGTTCTTGCCAAGCTTCTTGTAGCCTTTTTTTCTCAAGTTTTCAAAAGATATCAAACCAATTTGCTCAGATGTCAATGGTTTTTAATACTCATAAAGGTGTTTGAAGGCAAACAATGATGTTACTCCAGGTTTCAAAGTTGTTGTTTTTTGTTGTTTGTTTTTTTTTCTTTTTAAAAAGGCTGCTCGATGACAATAATTTTCATTTTTCATTATCCTGCCAATTAGATCCTGCAATAATCTTTTAGTCTTTTATATAATCAGTTCAGTAAGTTGAGGTTACTGTGCTCACACTTGTTTTATCTGTATAAAACATTTTTTTTTAAAAAAAGGAAAAATGGTCTTTAAAATTTCTGAGGAAAAGTGAAATATTGCAATGACCAGCAGTTGAAAACACAGATATATTTTCTTTACAGTGATACAAAACACTTCATATTGGCAAATTCTCACATGCTACAAGCTAGAGCCTGTACATTTTGGTCATTTTTGCTTGAAAAACAACAAAAACAAGAGGCACAACCTGCTTTTCTTAACACAAAAAAGAGCACAATAAGACCTCACAACAACTTCAGCATGCCTTGGTATTCAGTTAACAATGAGGGCAGTGTTTTGTAAGCCACGGTGGCAGGCAAAGAGGGAAGTAAAATAAATTAAAACAAATGTGAATTTCCGTTGACTTACCTGTGATGGGGACATCTGGCCGGGGCTGCTCCTTCCTCCAGGAGGGAACAAACACAGTGATTTCAGTGTGGCCTCTGTCGGCGAAAAAGTTCACAGCCAGCTGGATTCCCAGACAGGAAAAAACTTCCTTGTTCCCGTGGCTGTAAGGACAAATATAAACCAGAGAAAAAGGAATGAGAAAGTGGAAAATATTCATACGTTAACCTTTAAACAGGAATGTCTGTAGCAGTTCGGAACAAAGACAGGTGCTCTTTGATGTTCACATCTGTTTTAAATACGCCCGATTGAAACATTGGTTATGTAAATTTTTGGATCACAATGAAACAAACACACTGGTCTCAAACAAGTTGATGCTGTTTGAAACCTGCGTAAATTGGTTTGATTTCTTTCAAAAACATAGGGAGAAAGCAACAAGAAACTTAACAAGACATGGCCAAAAAATTAGCAAAAGAATTGAAAAAACAAATTACAAGAAAAATAACTGAAAATATGCAATGTGAGAGAGAAACAAAAACAAACCAGAAAATGACCTAAAAAAGTTCTAAAAAATAAAAAAATTTTTTTTTTTTCTGTAAATAATTTCAAATATAATATCATTGTAAGTAAACATACAGCTTCAGTACATTTTCCCCATATTTTGAATAATTTTCTAATTATCCTCCACTCTTTTCTAAACTATTTTTAGGTAATTTTCTTGTCACATTATTTCTTGCAATATGAAGGACATTTCTTGACAAGTTGGTCATGGCTTTTTCCCCCCATTTTTGAATGAAATCAATCTGCTTGGGTTTCAAAGGGTCAAATAGCTTGTGAAAGGCGTCTGAATGCAACACAAGGAAACTGATGCTGATGCAGGTTTCAGAAAGTTAACTGTTTGGCCTTGTTACATTTTTATAATATGTCCACTGCAAGCTCTCAAAGCTCAACATGACGCCTTAAAATTGCTGAAGTTACTGAATTTCAGGTCAGTCAACATCCAATAATATTAATATCTGAGCAAGCTACGATAATAAAATTGAAGAAATCAATGCAAAGCAACATTATGCAGGGTGTTAGATCTCTCCTCTAAAATAATCTGAATCTGTATTTTTATGATCCTTGCCATTAACAAGTTTGTATTTTTGCCTTTACCTTACCTTATCGATATTTTATTTTTCCTCTCTTTCCTACTTTGTTCTTCAACTGCTGCATTTCAATTTCTATTAGAATAAATAAAGTTTTATCTTATCACCCAATTAACGTAATACATTTTGGCATTGTATTTTTCTGCAAATAATGATTACACAACATTTGCCAGTTATACGCCATCAATCCAGATACCTTGACATTTTGTAATTCAACATTCCTGTGGCTAATGTGGTTCCATTAAGGTACAAAAATAACTTGGTTATGGTTTGCAAACCACCATGTCTTGGCTTTAAATACTCAGTTCTGTGGTCACAATCCCAGCTGAGAACGCAGTGATGTGTCAGTAAAAAAAAAAGCCCTTCTTGTGCAAATACTGGGCCAAGAAACGCAGCGATTTCTCGGTAAAACCACAGATGTATAATTATAACTAGATACTCGACCAAAGATGCTGCCTATCATTCCAAGGATGTTGTGCACCTGGCGCTGGCCCCACCCACGAGTTCCCGCCCAGCTCATAGATCTTTATTATTCATCTCTATTGTGATGATGTCATGGATTTTTAAAATCAATTATCCCAGCTCAAAGAAAGTTTTACAAATATAGAACCATTGTGGCTCTAAATGTCTAATAGAAAGAGTCATAACTGACTTTGTTTGCAATTTGAGGTGTCCTGTGTTATTATG
This sequence comes from Plectropomus leopardus, assembly GCF_026936395.1. NCBI lineage: Eukaryota > Metazoa > Chordata > Actinopteri > Perciformes > Serranidae > Plectropomus > Plectropomus leopardus. The sequence continues at coordinate 26,153,980 of NC_142192.1, read as the reverse complement.
CTTCCCTCTTTACCTGCTGCCATGTCTCACGAAAGCTCACAGCTGGCCTCACTAGCTTCGGTGGAAACATAATCAGCCTACCAGCACCTCTAAACCTCACTGATTAACACATTGTTTGTTTTAGTTGTACTTAAACTTAAGTGTAAAAGCAGTTGTGGTTGTGGTTCAGCGGGGAGTTACATGTCAAACAATTTCTTGGAAGACTTGGTAAATTCCCGGAGCTCTTGTCATGCTGAGCTCACCAGGAAACCAGCAGAGTTGCTCTGGGAAAGTGAATGAGTGGATTTCCCAAAATGTGTAACAGGTCAATGACAAAGGTTTGACCAAAGATTGTTTTTTTTAAGCTTAGAGAGTCAAAATTGTGTGCAAAAACTAGACAAATGTCTGAAAAAAATACATTTTTTAATTTTTATTCATTTATTTATTCACTTATTTATTAATTATCTATTATTTTTTAAAGATTATTTTTTGGGTGTTTTTGCCTTTAAAACAGTACAGAAGAATGACAGGAAAGGGGGCGAGAGAATGGGGATGACATGCAGCAAAGGAGCCACGAGCTGGAATCAAAGGACTGGGGTGCACATCCCGAAATGAAACAACATTATTCATCTCTGACACCTCAGATGTAGCCTGTCTTTTGACGTGAACTTTGATTAGAAGCCAACGCCCAGATGAGTCTGGCAATTGTGCTATTTTGGCAGCAGATCTAGAAATCTGTAGCAGCAGCAAACAGTGAAAACAAAGCATTTACCCTGAGGAACAGTTACAAATCTTAAGACATGACGCAGCGTCCCAGCATATTTACTTTAGCTCTAACTGTGACAAACCGTTGTCAGTGTTTGGAGCCCTCAGGGGAGTTTTTAGACTTGTCAAACTTCGAGATGAGATAAATGACAGGACAAGGAAAGCTTATACAGTACGACAGTTGTGGTGTGAAATGCTGTTATGCTCGTTTTCGCTTAAACTCTATAAGCAGCGTCGGTCTTTAAGGAAACAAGAGGGCACTTATACGCAGCCTGATTTGCATATTGGAGAAGACTGTCGACAACGTGTCTGAACGGGCGTGCCCGGCTGGGAAATACAAAAAGGACAGAGGTGTGTGTATGTGTGTGTGCATTCTCCTACCCTTTTTCTCTATTCCTCAAACTGAGTGCCTGTTTTTGCAAAAGAGGATCAATAAGAGAACATGTTTTTTTGTTCCCTAAATTACTGGAAAATATATATAAGTCCAGTGCTAAAACACAGAGCAGATAACAACAGTTTCTGATTGTCTCTTATGACAGCACACCGAAGCTCTGGGTGTTTTTTAGAGAGTGGGAGAGGCTGTGGCACACAAAAACACACAAACACACACACACACACACAAACTGTCCTTTCCTGCCAACCACATAAAAGATAAATGTTGTGTGAAGCCGTTGACTGTGTTTGTTTATTGTCCTCTGTAAATAATTGTCATTTATATCGAACAATCCCTCAGGTGATGCAAATACAGAGAGAGACAGCAGTGTGACATACTGCAGCTCCTGGTGAGCTGGGACCAGTTTGTCACAAAAAATTAGTTGCCTGTGATCTGTGAAAGTGTTATTACATTTAGTGTTATTAGCTCTGCTGGCAGCAAGGTGAGGCCGACATTTGTCTTGACAACTGTTGGATGGACTGCCATTAACGTTCATGTTCTCCAGAGACTGAGGTGATCCCCTGACCTTTCATCCTGCGCCAACACTGGCTCAAGTTTAGTTTGGATTTTGAAGCCAATATAATTGCACAAGAGTAAGATTTATAGCTGTGCTTCCATTAAAAGCTTTCATTATAGTACCTTTGGAACCAAAAGTAACCCTTACGAACAGGTACCTAGACCATAGATCTGTTTAGCATTTCTGCTGCACTCTGAACTTTAAGGCCGGATGTATACTTGCTATTAAACCTTGCATTAGTGTACACATGCAGCAGCCTCATGAGCGTTTTTGTACAGATAGTTGTATAGTACACGACGTGTTACTGGAGGATACTGCTAGAAGGCACTCTAGAGAACTCAGGACATCTACAACCACCAGAATAGACAGACACGGTGACACTCAAGGGGGTAACTATCATGTGAATGCTGAGATCAAGGAAGAAAAGGCGACAACGTTGGTGGTACGTACGGCCTCTAAATCAAGCCCGTCGGGACAATGGGGAGTACGTGTCTCCCGTGCTGTGTTAACTCTTTAACATCAGCTCTGCCTCCACACTGCCCCTGCAGTTTACATACATACTGCATCTTGCATCCATGTTAAGTTGATTTTTGAGTACGTGCACAGCCGACGTGCCAAACCGAAGCAGGAGAGAAGTGGCAGCCATTATGCGTGCACGTAGTTAACAGCAAGCATATCTCCATCCTTACATGTGGTGCTCCCAAACGATGGGACGTGATTGGTCAACACTAACTGGAGTACATACAGGAACCACTTTTTATACCAAAATCTTGTTGTTGCTCACAGATTCTGTATACATACATATGCAGAACCTGTTTATAGTGATTAAATGTGCAACTAACACTGTTAGATATGCAAGGCCAAGGTGATCAATATTTATGCACTTCCTGAACAAAACAGCTCCCTTATTTAAAACTATTATACAGTGCATATTTTTATAGTATTTTTTCTTATTTTTATTGTAATTTTTCCATTCTATATTTACGTTTCTTGAACTTTGCTTTATTTTTATTTCCTCTTTATATTTTTATTGCATGCGCCGAATTCCCTGTGTGGGAAAACCCACTCAGAAATAAAGTGATTCTTATTTTATCTTAGTTTATACGATCTTAATTTCATAAACCTCTCGCTACAGTGTGTCTGCATGTTGTATTTATATCAAAATAAAAACTCATCACATCGATGTGAGTTAGCATTTGGAAGCTCCCCTCGTTACCTTTTATGCACATCTGCTTTTAGCTACACTTCACCTCATCACCTGAATCATCGGTGACTTGAGGTGAAACTGAACGTTTGCATGTTTCACTGGTGACATTTCTATTAGTGCCTAAAGAGACTTTTATGGGAGAAATTATCAAAATAACTATAAGTTACAAACAATGAATAAACACAAGTAAAAACTTAAAAGCTTTTCTTAACTAAACAGAATGACCGAAAGCTTTACTCATCCATCGTTATGACTCTTGTCCTCTGTCCTCAAGCACTAAGCAGGTGTTGAAAAAGTCAAAGCCAGGTAACCGTTCCCTTTGCTTGTTTAAAATCTGTGTATGAAAATAAATCAATTCTGCCTGCATAGTCCCTACCTGATGCATGTCTGCAAGCTGTATTATAGTTCTGCCATTGTGAGGTGAAGGGAAAAAAATGCAAAGTGGTTTTGCTTGATTAATCAATATTGTGTAGCCGGCCATATAATATTTTAAAAGTCAAGACGAGGGCAGCTTAAAATTGGTCTGTGGGCCAAATTTGGTCACCAGGCCAGACTTTGGACATGCCTGGGTTAGGGAGAGTGTATGAGCTGTGCACAGCTCTACAATGAAAAAAAAAAAAAAATCAAATCAAATTTCCATAAAACTTCCTGCCCACCTTTAATTTTAGTTATGATTTTTTTTAATCAATTAAAAAAAACAGCTGCTGATTATTTTTTAATCAAATGTTTCAGCTGTAATTTCTCACCTCATGGCCACGTTGCTCCCATCTATAACGACCGGTCTCAGAGCGTCTTCGTCCTCACAGCTCTCCTCTATGCTCTGAACTGGTGCAGTTAAAGGCAGCTGCATGGTGGGGCCCTGAGGGTCCCCTCTGGGCATCAGCACCGATATCGTGGTCACTAGTGTCTGTTCGGACCCCTGACGGCCCTCCTGATTGGCCCGGATCCTCACCAGCTCCCCCAGAAGTTTATCTGTGTCCATGTTGGGGCCAAACTTCTGCTGAACGGCCTGAACTTGAGCTGTGGAGTACCCGAGCTTGTGGAAGAAGTCCAGCTGGGCCTCTGGGTGCTGGGGGTCGGGTTCACCGGGGTACATTTTCTCACTGGGGGGACAGGAGGAGTTTGGTGCTGCTGTGAGGAGTGAACGGAAGATCCATGTAGAGGCGTCAGAGTCTGTCAGAGGTGCAGTGTTTAACTCCAGAAACTTCAGCATTCATGTCTTCAGCTTCATCGCCCTCATCATCAGCCTGTTTGGAAAAACACATTATAAAGTCCTCTGAAGTACAAATACCTCAAAAATGTACTTGAGTATTTCCATGTCATGCTACTTCAAGCATCTACTCCATTACAATTTGGAACAAAATCCTGTACTTTTTACTCCACTATATTTATTTGATAACTGTTGTCGCAAGTTACTTTGCATGTTCAGATAACTGATACAAAATAAATTAATTATAAAATATGCAATGTTAAAGTGATGAAAACACAAATGCGTAAATAGTTATAAGCCAATAAAAGACATGCTACTTTATTTTAAAACTGGCCATTCTGCATACTCTTTAATACCAGCAAGATTCTGAATGCAGAGCTTTTAAATACCAATGGAGTATTGCTACACTATGGTACTGATACTCCTAAATCTGAGTACTTTTTAAGTTATTAATCATAAAAGACTGAGCAGTTTTTTATGGTGCTGGATACGATGTGCCGATTTTTTTTTTAAAAAAATCATCTAGGATGGAAAAATTATTGACAGAAAATTAATCAGCAGCTTTTTAATCATAGATCAATTATTTCAGTAATTACTACTAACTGACTAATTATGCTACTTCACAGTTTCTATCTATCTATGAAATGGCAGAATGCAATTTTAAAATGTAATTAAAAAATAAAATCAGCAATCCAAAATCCAGAAAAGGAATCACTTTAAAACTATTTAAAATATATTTAAAAACATCAAATCCTCACAACTGAGATGCAGAAACCTGTAAATATTTGTGTGATAAATATCTTAAAATGTTCACAGGTTATTAAACTAACCGCAGACCATAGATCCTGACCATAATATCTTTACTTCATCATATGACGAAAGGTTAGCGTGAAAGCATTAAAGGAGAAATGAGAGCGGAAATAAACAGATTCTAATGTCATCCTCTCACTTTCTAAATAAATGAAATAACAGTGAAACTTCTCATTATGTGCAGAAGCTGTTGTAAATACACGGCAACTCTCCAACTGCCCAACAACTCTCTAAAAAGTCGCTGCTCCTGTTTCCGACCGAAACTTTAAATTCAACAGAAGAGACAAAAACTTACCTCAGAAACCTCAGACGAGCTGTAAAATGCGTCTTTCTGCTTTAGAGCCACTGCAGCTGAAATGAGGCGAAGAGGCGCTTGAAACTGCTTTTCTGATCGGAGAGCCGCCGGTAAACAAGGAAGTCGGGTTTTTCCTCTTCTTGACATCAGCAATAAGGCGACCAACGTGGAGGTTTGGGCGAGTCACATGTGCCGCGAGACTAGTTATAATATCTCATCTGACTCCCTCTGTCTTCACACTGCTTACTGACATTATTCACACACGCTAGAAAAAGTTTAAATATTTAAAAAAAAAAAATACAGCAACAACACTGGATACAGTATCTTCAACTGCTCAAACCACAGTGTAAAAACAAACAGCTTAAAGTAAAATAACTTTAGTAAAAGTATTATGAAATCAAAATTTACATTTAAAGTACCAAAAGTAAAAGTATTCATAATGCAAAATGTCCTATTTCATGTATTTATTTCTATTTTTTGTTTTATTTTATATTATTCTGTAAAAGTTTTTATGGTAAACACTCAATGCTAAAGCCTGAAAAGTTCTATATAAATACAGTTTTTTATTATTATTACTATTATTATTATTATTTCATAATAATGTGGGTGTGTGTGTGTGTGTGTGTGTGTGTGTGTGTGTGTGTGTGTGTGTGTGTGTGTGTGTGTGTTAAAACCACTGGACTACAATTAGTCATGCACCATATGTATACATTACTGATGTTACAGCTGGTAAAGGTGGAGCTCATTTCAACTACTTTTTATACAACCAGGTGTTGCAATTCATCACATCATATAAGACTTTGTTAGTTGATTTAGCCAGTCAATAACAACCTGAATAACAAAATGTTAGAAATTATTAATTGGAATCTGCAATGTACTAATGTTATCAAATAAATACTAGGGATTAAAAACTACAGTATTTGCTTCCACGATATAATGTATAAAGCACCAAAAAAAAAAAAAAGAAATACAAGTATACCATAAAAATATTAATATAAAGTACTGATTATGCAGAATAGCTTTGTTCAAATTAATGTATATTATACTACTGAATTAAAACTGTTAGTGATGGAAGTAGCATATAACATATTAACATAACATATTATATTAACATATACATATATACACCTATTTATATGATGCAATGATGTATTATAGTACTAGTCTACCCAGTAGTATAAAAAGTACGTAATTTAAAAAAAACTCTGAGATGTATTTATTAGTATGAAAAACAAAACAATATAGAAATGTTCTGTAATAACTCTTTTAAAGGAGGCAATCCGCTAATGACTACTTTTACTTTTGATGCTCAAAGTTTTTCATTTTTATGTTAACAAGGACTTTTGTTTGCAGCAGAGTATTTTTACCATGTCATAAAAGAATTAGAAGGACAAGATACTTTTTCCAACACTGCTTTTGGCATGTATCTGCTGCCAATACTTATTAACTTAAGTAATATTGTGAATTCACAACTTTAATTTCTAACTTTTATGTAAATCTGTGAGTACTTCCCCCATCACTGATAATTACTGAAGTCATGTGCATATCACTTTGTCTGCTGATTTACAGTCTTAACTGCGGTGGGACAAGAACACTTTTTTAATTACAGGTTTCATGTTCAAGGTGTTCTGCATTCTTCCTGTCAGGACTTTTACAGACATATGATACGTGGCATGTGCTTACTTTAGGTGTGTAGTAAATCATTATATTCTACATATAATTATACAGTATGGAAACATGAGAAAAGTAATTGAGAAAAATGTTGGAGAAATAGTTTGAGTGTCAGTATGCTAAAATGTCAGTGAAGACCAATGTTTCACACATTTAAACTGATATTTACATCACAATTCTGAAAAATAAAGTTGTTTTTTTATTACTGTATACTAAAAAGTGTGATTGAAGTTCAAAATTAAATTAAGTCAGCAAGTCAGTCTGCCTTTTAAATTTTGTCTCAGAATTCAAATTCAATTCAAAATTGCCTTAAAATTAGGCTACTTGAATTAACCTGAAGTATCTGAGATCAGTTATGAGCAAACTGAAATTACTCTCAGATCTCAAATATTTGAACTCATAGCCCAACTCCTTTTGCCAAAAGCTGCACACAAACTGTATTCAACTGTCATTTTTAATTTGGTAATTTTGTTAATTTATTGCTTTAAATAAAATCCACCTATAATTAAATCCAAAAGAAAAATGCATCACACAAGCTCTTTGAACCGCACAAAAAAAACAGTGATGCCGCTGAGGAATGTTTTCACTGCGGCTATAAAAACATAAAGACACCACCTTGGTTATGACTTTGTCTGCCTTTACGTCACTTTACAAGAATGCTAAAATGATCAATCATGTGAATGACAACTGAGATATGAAGTAGTTTTACTTGAGGACTGTTGAAGAAGTATGAATCGTAGACTGCTGAAAATATTCAATTTTAATTTCTCATCCTGGATAAATGAGGGCAGGTATAAATACGTAGTTTGATGCTTTACATTCCGTCCTTCATTTACCCTCGATGACAGTTACGTGTTCTCCACTGTGGTGCTAGCTTGTGCTCTGTTATAAGAGGGATGCTGGGGAGAACAGCTGGATGTGACTCAGGTACCGCTGCAGGGAGAGTGGCTGGTGGATTTATCAGTTGTGGTTGGTGCTCTGCTGACTCAGGGTTATGTGGGTGTTCATCTTTATTTGTGGAGTCTGACTCAGGTGTTACTTTAAGGTCAATGTCAGGTGTTGGTGATTCAGCTGTTGAAGGTGAGGTGTGTGAATAACGTGGCTCTGAAACTGCTCCAGATGTTTGTGATTCTGTTTCAAGCACCTCTTTAGATGTAGGTGACTCTTTTGCAGGCTCTGGTTCAGATGTAGATTCAGTAACCTGCCCCCATGTTTGTGAATCTTTTGAAGGACCTGATTCAGGTGTTGTATCAGAATCCTGGACAGATGTTGTAGACTCTGTTGTAGGCACTAGTTCATGTGTAGGTTCAATATCATGTTTATATGTAGGTTGTTCTGTTGCAGGCCCTGGTTTGGGTGTAGGTTCAAAATCTTGCCCAGATGTGGATTCTACTGAACTAGATGTTGTGGATTCTGTTTCAGGCACTGGTTCAGGTGTTGATTCAGTATCTTGCAGAGATGTTGTGGATTCTGTAACAGGTGCTGGTTCAGAAGATGGTTCTGAATCCTGCCCAGATGTTGTTGATTCTGTTGCAGGCACTGATTCAGGTGTTGTATCAGAATCCAAACTAGATGTTGTGGATTCTGTTTCAGGCACTGGTTCAGATGTTGATTCAGTATCTTGCAGAGATGTTGTGGATTCTGTAACAGGTGCTGGTTCAGAAGATGGTTCTGAATCCTGCCCAGATGTTGTTGATTCTGTTGCAGGCACTGATTCAAGTGTTGTATCAGAATCCTGACTAGATGTTGTAGACTCTGTTTCAGGCACTGGTTCAGGTGTTGATTCAGTATCTTGCAGAGATGTTGTGGATTCTGTAACAGGTGCTGGTTCAGAAGATGGTTCTGAATCCTGCCCAGATGTTGTTGATTCTGTTGCAGGCACTGATTCAGGTGTTGTATCAGAATCCTGACTAGATGTTGTGGATTCTGTTTCAGGCACTGGTTCAGGTGTTGATTCAGTATCTTGCAGAGATGTTGTGGTTTCTGTAACAGGTGCTGGTTCAGAAGAGGGTTCTGAATCCTGCCCAGATGTTGTTGATTCTGTTGCAGGCACTGATTCAGGTGTTGCATCAGAATCCTGACTAGATGTTGTGGACTCTGTTTCAGGCACTGGTTCAGGTGTTGATTCAGTATCTTGCAGAGATGTTGTGGATTCTGTAACAGGTGCTGGTTCAGAAGATGGTTCTGAATCCTGCCCAGATGTTGTTGATTCTGTTGCAGGCACTGATTCAGGTGTTGTATCAGAATCCAAACTAGATGTTGTGGATTCTGTTTCAGGCACTGGTTCAGATGTTGATTCAGTATCTTGCAGAGATGTTGTGGATTCTGTAACAGGTGCTGGTTCAGAAGATGGTTCTGAATCCTGCCCAGATGTTGTTGATTCTGTTGCAGGCACTGATTCAGGTGTTGTATCAGAATCCGAACTAGATGTTGTGGATTCTGTTTCAGGCACTGGTTCAGATGTTGATTCAGTATCTTGCAGAGATGTTGTGGATTCTGTAACAGGTGCTGGTTCAGAAGATGGTTCTGAATCCTGCCCAGATGTTGTTGATTCTGTTGCAGGCACTGATTCAAGTGTTGTATCAGAATCCTGACTAGATGTTGTAGACTCTGTTTCACGCACTGGTTCAGGTGTTGATTCAGTATCTTGCAGAGATGTTGTGGATTCTGTAACAGGTGCTGGTTCAGAAGATGGTTCTGAATCCTGCCCAGATGTTGTTGATTCTGTTGCAGGCACTGATTCAGGTGTTGTATCAGAATCCTGACTAGATGTTGTGGATTCTGTTTCAGGCACTGGTTCAGGTGTTGATTCAGTATCTTGCAGAGATGTTGTGGATTCTGTAACAGGTGCTGGTTCAGAAGATGGTTCTGAATCCTGCCCAGATGTTGTTGATTCTGTTGCAGGCACTGATTCAAGTGTTGTATCAGAATCCTGACTAGATGTTGTAGACTCTGTTTCACGCACTGGTTCAGGTGTTGATTCAGTATCTTGCAGAGATGTTGTGGATTCTGTAACAGGTGCTGGTTCAGAAGATGGTTCTGAATCCTGCCCAGATGTTGTTGATTCTGTTGCAGGCACTGATTCAGGTGTTGCATCAGAATCCTGACTAGATGTTGTGGACTCTGTTTCAGGCACTGGTTCAGGTGTTGATTCAGTATCTTGCAGAGATGTTGTGGTTTCTGTAACAGGTGCTGGTTCAGAAGAGGGTTCTGAATCCTGCCCAGATGTTGTTGATTCTGTTGCAGGCACTGATTCAGGTGTTGCATCAGAATCCTGACTAGATGTTGTGGACTCTGTTTCAGGCACTGGTTCAGGTGTTGATTCAGTATCTTGCAGAGATGTTGTGGATTCTGTAACAGGTGCTGGTTCAGAAGATGGTTCTGAATCCTGCCCAGATGTTGTTGATTCTGTTGCAGGCACTGATTCAGGTGTTGTATCAGAATCCGAACTAGATGTTGTGGATTCTGTTTCAGGCACTGGTTCAGGTGTTGATTCAGTATCTTGCAGAGATGTTGTGGATTCTGTAACAGGTGCTGGTTCAGAAGATGGTTCTGAATCCTGCCCAGATGTTGTTGATTCTGTTTCGGGCACTGATTCAGGTGTTGCATCAGAATCCTGACTAGATGTTGTGGATTCTGTTTCAGGCACTGGTTCAGATGTTGAGTCAGTATCTTGCAGAGATGTTGTGGTTTCTGTAACAGGTGCTGGTTCAGAAGAGGGTTCTGAATCCTGCCCAGATGTTGTTGATTCTGTTGCAGGCACTGATTCAGGTGTTGCATCAGAATCCTGACTAGATGTTGTGGACTCTGTTTCAGGCACTGGTTCAGATGTTGATTCAGTATCTTGCAGAGATGTTGTGGATTCTGTAACAGGTGCTGGTTCAGAAGATGGTTCTGAATCCTGCCCAGATGTTGTTGATTCTGTTGCAGGCACTGATTCAGGTGTTGTATCAGAATCCGAACTAGATGTTGTGGATTCTGTTTCAGGCACTGGTTCAGATGTTGATTCAGTATCTTGCAGAGATGATGTTGTGGATTCTGTAACAGGTGCTGGTTCAGAGGATGGTTCTGAATCCTGCCCAGATGTTGTTGATTCTGTTGCAGGCACTGATTCAGGTGTTGTATCAGAATCCGAACTAGATGTTGTGGATTCTGTTTCAGGCACTGGTTCAGGTGTTGATTCAGTATCTTGCAGAGATGTTGTGGATTCTGTAACAGGTGCTGGTTCAGAAGATGGTTCTAAATCCTGCCCAGATGTTGTTGATTCTGTTGCGGGCACTGATTCGGGTGTTGCATCAGAATCCTGACTAGATGTTGTGGACTCTGTTTCAGGCACTGGTTCAGATGTTGATTCAGTATCTTGCAGAGATGTTGTGGATTCTGTAACAGGTGCTGGTTCAGAAGAGGGTTCTGAATCCTGCCCAGATGTTGTTGATTCTGTTGCAGGCACTGATTCAGGTGTTGCATCAGAATCCTGACTAGATGTTGTGGACTCTGTTTCAGGCACTGGTTCAGATGTTGATTCAGTATTTTGCAGAGATGTTGTGGATTCTGTAACAGGTGCTGGTTCAGAAGATGGTTCTGAATCCTGCCCAGATGTTGTTGATTCTGTTGCAGGCACTGATTCAAATGTAGGTTCAGAATCCTTGACAGATGTTGTGGACTCTGTAACAAGCACTTGTTGAGATGTAAGTTCAGTAGCCTGCGACCATGTTGGTGATCCTTTTGCAGGATCTGATTCAGTATTTGGTTCAGAATGTGGGACAGATGTTGATGGTTCCGTTGCTGGCCCTGGTTCAAGTGTTGGGTTCAAATCATGTCCAGATATTTGTGATCCTGTTTCAGGCACCTCATTAGATGTAGATGATTCTGTTGTAGGCTCTGATTCAGGTGTTGCTGCAGAATCCTGCTCAGATGTTGGTGCTTCTGTTGCAGGTTCTGGTTCAGATGCACGTTCAGAAACCTGCTCCAATGTTGTTGATCCTGATGCAGATATTGATTCCGGTGTTGGTTCCTGCCCAGATGTTGATAATTCTGTACCAGTCACACTTATTTGAGGCATCTCTCCACCAAGTGTAAGTCCTTTTTCTGCACCTTTACCACAATTGCATGATTTGAGTTGAGTGATGGTTTTAATAAGTTCAGCACTTGGGAAGTTCATGCTTATGACACCCAAGCAACCTTGGTTTCTGGAGCTCTTCTTATGATGCACCAGAAAGTTATTAAGCTGCCTGTTAACACTTTTAGCCAGCGTTTTAGGACTTGATGTTGCCCTCACTGATACTGCATAAGTCAGCACAACGTGGTGATTACAGAGGTGTGATTTCAATGTCTTTATTTTGTCCTCAACATTCTTTAGTTGATCATATTCGAAGAAAAATGATTTCTGGTTTGCTATTCCAGTAATGAACGTGTTACTCTGGAGAAGAACAATCTTGCCTCTAGCCTGCTGCATGTTTGGTATGGAAAACTTTGTCCATATTTTATCTTTGAATTGGTCGATCAATTTCTTAATCCGTTCATAAACTTCCCTCTTGTATAAACCTTTCAGTGTCACTTTCAAGAGCACAGTCTCACTACTATGAAATGTAAGGAAATTTAAAATGATATCTAAGACCTTATCAAATGTAAACCGTTTCCAAAGCATCCAGTGACTATCCTGGATATAAACATTCTTTCTGACAGGCAACAAACTTCCAGCATGCACATCAAAATATCGAATTCCTACATTAAGTTGGTCCTGTAATGTCCAAACCTGACATCTGATAAGTAGTCTTCCATGTAATGACAAGCTTTTATGTGTTCCAGGAATGGAGATAGCAGATATTAGAGTATTGTCAGGTATAGACTTCATCCAGTTCAGGTTGTAAAATTCTGGATCAAGGGCTGCTTTATCATTGAAACCTGACTCCCAACCTGAACAGGAGGTTATTCTGGTGAGGAGAAAATATGATATTTGCTAGTTTTGAAAAATAAAATGGAAATTTTGAAATATTTCACAACAGAAAAGTAAAAACAGAAAAGCTATTGTAATATGAAAGAAATATTTGTGATAAAGCATATTATTTTATGCAGAAAGAGGAGATACGGTAAGAAAAAATGACAGCACAATACAGTTACCCATATTAGGTTTGACTTACATAGAGAGAAGCCAGACGTTAAAATGGATCCCCATAATCGGTTTGTTGGCTAATCTATGGTCCGGTGAACTTCATCAGGATTTTGCTTAGCTCCTTTTGCCAGATGTGTATATTTTCGTCGCAACAGTCAAATTTTTAAAACATTTCAAAAGAAAAGCTTGTACCTGTGGACATGACTGTGACAAACTGGCAATGGTCTCCTATGAGAGTGAGCTGCTGTAAAGGTGAGCATAAAGATAAGCTTAAATTTGCATGTTTTTTACTCTAATCTGTTATTTAGAATGGCAGGGAGGGAGAGAGAGGACAAAAGAGACAAAGACGTGTGGACATTGTAAAAGTGCTTAACTGTTAAGTTAGTAAAATGTGGCCTCTGCTAGCTATCCTTGATATACGCTGCACCTAAATTACAATGCAAGATTTCTGAGGACAGTCCCTTTTTATGCCACAAATATCAGTATCCAATATCTGTGCAGGCAGCTTCATAATAATATCCAAAGAATAAGGATACCCTAGTCTACATACTTTTGCATACTTTTGGTTTGAGGCTGATACTGTCAAATTTTAAAGCAATTGTACATAATTTTTAAAAATACGCTTATTCATCTTCTTGATGAGGTCAAGATAAGAACTACTGAAATTTACATTGTCATGTCTGTATGGTAAATTGAAGCCAGCCATTTAGCTAAGCTTATAAACACTGGAAGAAGGGACAAACGCTTAGCCCAGCTTTTTATGCCATGTGTCTGCCAAAGCATTTTTTTCCAAGCTGAAAATGCCTGGCACTCCTAAAGAGACAGCTTGTAGAGCTTGGGAACACGTTAGAGGCAGAGCGGGGTTTTTTCCAGCTAAGATGCTTTGGTTGTGTCTGATTGCTATGATAAGAAATACTAAGTGTAAGGTGCGACGGTTGGTCTTTGCGGTATTTTTCCCGCCCCTGCTCCACTATGATTGGATGACTGGGTAAAAACCCAAAGTTGAACTGTTTTCAGCTCTTAGTGTACATTGACAAAATGCCAAATGTGCAGTGCTTAGCACAGAATAGAAGCTCAACGCTCGTCACACTGCTGGTGTTTGTAGTGTAGCATAAATACACAGCACTTTCATTGCAAAAGATTGGAAAATATGCAGGGCACAGGTTACAACAGTATCAATATCTGCCTACCAGCACCACTAAAGTTAAACAAGCTAAATCTGGTTTGTTTAAGCCTTTCAGTAACTGAAGTGTAAAGACCAAACCCTGATGGAGCTGGGCTTTGAAACCAATTTGACATAGTGGTCAAACCTTGTAATTACAACTTCCAGGTCCCTCACAAAGCCATTGAGTTCATAAAGACTTTTTCCCCATAGACTTCCATTTAAAAAAAAAAAAAAGTCTTTAAGTCAATGAATATATATATATTTTTTGAGGTACATCAGCCTCCCAGCAAAAACATTTAAAAATCCCTTTTATAAAATTCACCAATAGCCATATGCAGCCATATTCTCCCTCAATCATTCAGATGAGCAAGTCGAGACCATCCGAGGTCCGGATAATTTTATAACCCAAAACCTAACTTATTTTTGCTTCATGTGCAACTGAGCAACTGTCACTGGTATGCATGGGACCCTGCCTTCAACACGAAATCCAAATCTCTTTACTAGGCACACATTTCCCAAAAGAGTGGAAGAACTTATGGCAGCAAAATTATACCTATTGTTTTGAAATTAGATGTTTAGCAGTAACAAATTTTGTTGAGGTTATCATATTCATGTACATATGTAGTGTTTAATCATATTAGTACTTGTTTTTTAGACCTTTCTTTCATGTTTGTATCACATTGTAAATGTTGCCAATAGGTCTATAAAGCACCAACTCTTGTGATATAAAGATGGCTTAATGATCTTTTCCTAGAAATTAAACATATATATGACTACTTACCCTCTGTAGTTGGTTGGTTGTGTTGCGTCACGTCATCCTTATCCTGGCCAATAAGCTTGTGCCTGGCTTCTGCTGATCCTCTTCCTCACCACCTGTTGCATCTTAGTGTGACAGGTTATCTGCAGAGGCAAGATCAGATAAGACTTAACATGCACAATTTGTTACCTATAGCAGTTCACAACAGAAACAATCAGATAATGTCTCTGAAATGACGAGAGAGCTTCTGATGTGAATGAGGCTCTACTGCTTTTGACGCCTACTTCAGCAGCAGCTTTTGCCTAGGAGTTAATCCCTTCTTTGTCTCTGCAAGATGTCTGTGAGAACTCTGCCCCTGGTTTTCATTAATCTTGGTGGAGAGATGCTTTACATACTGGACCAACGCCTGCAAGCTCTCAACACGTCTGAGGACAATTCAGAGAAAGGTAGACGTAGCTAGAGAAATGACAGGCTTGGTAGGTGCATAAGTGTTTAGCTCCTAGTCATCCGTCCTCCTAAAAAGATTGTAGCTGTCAGATTATAAACTGAACACATATATATCATATTTCTAATGCCAACAACCCCAAATGACAAGTCCATTTTCTTTCTTTTCCTTCTTGGAAAACCGCATGCAGGAGTGTGGTCAGAAAATGACAGAAAAAGAGGTATACGGGCTATACTTCAGCATATTAATGTCTAGTCAGCTCCCTCTACCCCTGTAGCAGTGTTGGTAGCAGTCTTCAGATCTTTTATTTCAGTAACATTACTATAAATGTAGCAATACACCAGTGCAGAGATACTCTGTTACAAGTAAAAGTCAAGCAGTTTAATTGTACTCAAGTACAAATGTATAAGCATCAACATATAGGCCTACTTAAAGTGCCAAACAGAAAAGTAGGCAATACATTTTGCACCTTACATTTTAGCCTGTTTAAAAATAATGCATTTTTGTGGTTTATAATTGTTATTACACTAATATTTACAAATGTGTTTGTAAATGGTGGGCTAAATTGTATGTAATTTATAGCTTAGAAATTATATACCACTTTATTTACTGCTGGGTAGCTTGTTAATTTCTCCCTCAGGATCAATGAAGTCATATCTAATAATGGTATATGATTTATTTATTTATTTATTTATTTTTATTAGGCTACATTTGGTATCATTAATCTAAATTGGTAATGTAATTTAAGTTATTTGTAGTAGAGCAGAAAATTAGGAACATTTGCCTTGTACAGGAATAGAAGTAGGCCTTTAAGTAGAGAAGCCTGTAAGTACCTCAGAATTGTAGGCTAGTTAAGTACAAAGCTCAAAACTGTACTTCAGTGCAGTACTTACGCAAATGTAGTTATTAACTTTCCACCTCTTCCCTGTAGTATCCACTAACTACGATAAATTGAGGTTCATTGTGAGAATACAGGCCTAGGTCTACTGCCCTAAATAGCTTTAACACAGCAGCTACATCTTGGTTAAAAGAGTTAAGACAGGAATATGATTGTGCGGCATCCATTTTACCATATAAAAAAATGACTGCGTCTTATAAATGTAGTATTTTTCTGTGAAAACAGCATGTAAAGCCGTCATAGAAAGACCAGCAGCTAGATAGCTAACATTAACTGGAGAGCTTTATTAAGTGTTAGCTAGCTAGCCACAGCTAGCTAAAGCTAAAACTGAATATAGCCAGCTATTATTGATTTGGCTCTGTATGAAAAACAACAAAACAATTTTTTTAATGATCCACCATGTTCATAATTCTGTATTTTTATTCCAAATTACTAAATGGGGTAGCTAATACAATGCTAATACAATGATGAAGGAGGAACAAAGCTAAATTCTTGCCATTTCAGTCAACTTAAGGCAGAATTAACCACCTTCTCTGATTTTGTCTCTTCCCCACTCACAGTTATGAACGACATTGTCGGGACCATGTTTAGCAAAGACTTTATGGACGAACTTCTCAAACCTCAGCAGCTGTATTCTCACAGGACAATGAAAACAGTGCTAACTCGGTTAGCGCACGCCTCCATCATGAGGTTGAACCCGGCCAGCATGGACAGGGTATGTACACGATAAAAGAGAGATGTTTTTGAACAATTTAAGGAGAAAAGTCAGAGTTAGCATTCAGGGTGAGTTATTCAATGATGTCAAATCCAAGCATTTTTCTTTTAAAGTTGTGTTAATAGTGTTTTAAGACCAAGATCTTGTAATTTATGCTGAATACAGTTAAAGATTTAGCCAGGTTATATTTTTGAGGAATCATGACTTTCAGGAGCAAATTTTTGTGTTTTAGGTCCAAATCTTAAGTCTGCAGCTTTAGTACTAGCAATTTGAAAAAGGTGTAGGGAAAATTATAGTTAAGTATGCCTAGATATGTTTGATTGCAGGGATGACATGTCCATAAAGTTTATATGTTTCTTTTTATCCCTCCTGTAGCTTTATGAGCTGATGGTGATGGCCTTCAAATATCAGGTCTTCCTTTGTCCACGACCTAAAGACTTGCTGCTCATCACTTACAACCACATAGACAACATCAGAGAATTTGTAAAACACACTCCTGTTCTCGTGAACCAAGTGGATGAGACACATAGGAAGATCATTGAGGTACATTGAGAGGTGTTAAAACGAACCTCTAATTATCATTACAGAATGCTTTAAACATTTATTACCCAAGGATAAAAGCATGTCTGTACAGTCTGTAATCCAGACAGTATGTAAAGTAATGTACAGACTGTACATTACTTTACATACTGTCTGGATTCCAGGTTTTAGCACCTGTATCTTGTGTGACCTGTTTATGTTCTCCTTCATACTTCAGGTGTACACGTCTTTATCAGAGGGTGAATTCCAGCTTCTCAGGCAAACACTGCTCATATTTTTTCAAGACATGCATGTTCGCGTGAGTCTTCTGCTTTGTTTTCTCATCCCTCCATTCAAGTGAGATGAAGATAGTTTTTTTTTTTTTTTTTCAAGAATGTTGGCATTTCTGTTTTCATTTTTATTCCCTTTTAGGTGTCACTTTTCCTCAAAAATCAAGTCCAAAATCCTAACGGACGTTTTGCCATGTCCACATCAGGCCCAGTGCCTTATGGGATAGATGTTCCAGGACTTATTAGGTAGGCCGTTAATGTAACGTTGACATATCGAATGTGTTCTGGCAGAAATACTTTTGTATCTTTAATTTCTATCTTCTGCATGAAAATAGTGACAGACAGGCCCTGTCTAAGGATATACAGATATTTCTGAAAGCTTAGCTTATAGTCCACACACAAACACGTCTGCGGTCATTAAAACTGAGATTTTTTAAAACAACTTCTAAGTTACATTTTAACTGTGTTGCCATGAAATTTGATGCAGACATTTAAAGTCTGAATCCTAATGAAGTATTTAGTAGACAAAGTATTTAGTAACCAGTGAAGTATCTCCATGTGGATTGGAGAAAAAAATGGTACAGACATTCATGTACCTTTTAGGATGACTAGTAAAAACTTTGGTGATCCCAAACTTTAGCGGCATTAGTCCAGTACATTTTGATCGGTTTAGTTTACAGCTCTGTAAGTTTATGATATTTACAGGTTTAGTTCAGCGAAGTCATCTTCACAAATTAGCACCACTTATGTTTTTGTTTTTTTTAACCGCAATTGCTTGAAGTAAAACACTAACTTGAGGCTATGCCAACTACATCACCGTTGCATGATTGCAGTGTCTTATTTACTGGCAAATTTTATGTTGTAAAACAAACACAAAAGTCTCATCAGCTTGATGTTATTTCAGACATTTAACCAAATAAATAAATAAATAAATAAATAAAAAACATGAACTTCCCATTTGTTAAAACATTAATTCACTACTGAGCTTAAGGTCTCATTCCTGCGACACTCTATACCTGCAAAATTGATGACAATTAGCTGTATTTTGTGTTTAGCGCAATTGGTGCGCCAAACATTAGTGAATATTAGTATGCTGAGACACTAAACTAAGGATGCTTAACACAATAAGCATAGTAGGCTAACTGCAGTAGCTACCTTAGCATGCTAATGTTAGCATTTTTCTTAGCGTAGCCTACAGTTGTGGCTGTATATTTTGTTACTCAAATGATATATTGGAAAAAGTATAGATATCCATTTGGTTAATAGAAATGGGCATGTTCAACATGTTTAACTTCTCAAAAAAGTGATAAAAAGAAGTCATCTTTGAGACTTTCTAGCAAACAGAAGCCAGTTAGGAAAGCTAATTATGGTTATTACGTCTTTTCAACACAACTAGATTATCATTTCTATAGTAGATCCTTTTGAAATTTCCAATAAATCTGTTCTTTTTTACATTTTTACCTAACCTATATGTCAATATATGAGCTAGCAGCCATCCAACAATTCATTTGATTAACAAAAGTAGTAGTGTCAAATCAGGGTAACTGGCCAGTATCGCCAAGTAGTTTTACTGTTTCACAACTAAATATTTTCATGACCTTTACACGTCAATATTTTTTTTGTAGTATGGTTGGGCATCATTTACACACACCAGATGTGTCTACTTAAGGTGTTTGATGCAACTGTGAATGCTCCTCTGACAAGTTCTTTGTCCTGATTTGAAATTTTCTTATGTTTAGTCTTAGATTTCTTTTGCCTGCTTTTAAGAAATATCTGAATATTCCCGCATGAAGTCAAGTGCTTCCTGTTTCCACAGAGCGTTTGACAACAAGGGCCGAGAACTGAGACGCAGTGAGTTCCCCACAGGAGGAAGTTACACCAGCCCCATCAGGAAGGGATGCTTTGAACTGCATGGAGACAGAGTCCTCAAACTGGGCATGAACATGTACGTATGTGTGGTACTGCACCACAAACACTACAGCTTATATCAATAATAAAAAATAAGTTGATAAGAAGATGGCACTGCTGTGTTTTGTGTATTAAAAGGTACACTGTGAACCATCTAGAGGAGACGCAGACATCCAAGACTCCCTCCGTCAAGGTAATAATAGTAAAGTTCAGAAATAAACAAAAAACACATTACATGCTTATATGTGATGCATAATTACATTAAAATACCCTTTTATGTACTTGTTAGTGATAGAAACATAACATTATAGGCTAACATTATAATAATATAACACTGTGAAAGGAGCCATTCTTAAAAATTAGTATCTTTACTTTTGCTTCTTTATTTAATTTTGTTGATAATCTTGTTAACTTTTACTTAAGTAAGATTTCAAATGCAATTGAGTAGGCTACTTTGACAATGTTGTATTGTTACTATTAGTTAACGATCTGGATAACTTTTCCATCGCTGTGCAGTTCCCTCAGTCGTCTCACATTATGTATCACATATTGATCGATTTGTTTATTTAAGTGTCATGTCATGTCATTTATTGTGCCCAGCCTCGAATTTGTGAAGAAATCTCTTTCATGCCTCCACAGCAAACAAAAAATATATTTATAAACTGATTCATTTGGAACCATGTTAAAAAACAGCAAAACTATATTTTAAAATAAGGAATAAACAAAGTCTCAATTAAGCTCAGTAATTCCTAAATACACATATCTGTTGCTAAAAGCTTAGAATTTAAAACTGAACTGTGAGTGAAACTTATTTATACTCTCTTCAATGCCAGACTTCAATACAAAGGTTTTGGGGTTTTTTTTTTTAGCAAAAAATGCATGTGTTTGGGAAGTACTGAAATCAATGTTTGCCGTTTTCTGAGGAGGCACGCAAGAAAAACAGTGTTGTCTTCACAAATTAAAGCGAACACGACATGACAAACTTATTTACAAATGGTCATTTTGTTGGTGATGTATTTCTTTAAGACAGTCTTATCCATGTATAACCTTCCTGTACACCTCCACCACCCCGCTGCAGACAGATGACGCTCCCAACCTGCTGGCCAAAGAGGAGCTGAACCTGCTGGCTCGTCTGATGGGCAGCATGAAGGCTGAGAACAAGCCCAAAGTTGACACTGGCTTTCGGATCAACTTGTTTACTACAGACGAAGAGGAGGAGGAGGCGTGAGTGATTTTCTTTTCTTTTCCTTTTCTCACTTTCTGCTGTTAAATTATTTTAACAAATTTTACTTTTTTATTTTGGTTTACAGGGTGGCCTCAGGTGCCGAGGAGTCCATGTTTGGAGTGATAAATATTCAAGCAATGCAGGTAGGGCAATGTAGTACTTAAGCTTTTCATTATAAACTGTCTTTAAGAAAAGTCTAAACCTGAGAGGACTTCTTGCAAATTAGCAGCAGTTACTGATGCAGCAAAGACGGTATAACACATGACGTGCATTGTAACTGATGAACTCATATTAAATAAAATAAGAAGTTTATTTAAAAAAAAAAGAAGTAAAAATAAAAATTACACAAGAGTAATTAAAGACAAAATTACAAGGCAAAAGTGACAGTGGTGTGATTAATAAAAGATAAGTGTAAAATAGATGAAGTGAAGCAGAGGTATAGTCGTATAAAATAGAAATCTGTAAGAAAAGTAAAAGATTAACAATTGTACTTCAGTAGATAAATGTACTCAGTCCACCACTGATGATATGGGATTTTTTTGTTGCTAATTAAAATCTATTGAGTGAGTTTGTGTTTAGGTTATCATTCATTTCTATTATCTCTATTTTGTTTTATTTTTAACTTTTTTTGTTTTGTTTGTTCTACATGTTTAAAATTATCTATATATCTTTTTTTCTTTCTTTCGGGACTTGGTCATGATATTAATTTCCACTTTTCCTTTATAGACTGTAGTCAGCCAATTTTTAGTCACCCTCTCGGTAACAGCCCATCAGTGTTTTGTTAAAACGTGTTTTGTCATATTTGTGTTATGTTTGCTTCAGGATGAACAGGCTGCGACTGAGCTGGCTCGAATCGCCGGAGAGTTTGCAGAAGGAGAAGAGCAGCCTGAACATCTGAGCAGCAGCAAAGGAGACGACCTGCTGGCCATGATGGACGACCTCTGACCTCTGACCCTGCTGTTTCAATGAGTTTCTTTTACTGTTTCAACTTAACCACATAACTCTTTATCTCAGGGGAAATCACACGATGTTACTGTAAGCTTCTGTTAAACCTGTAAAATATGATGTTTTTTAATGTATTCAGTTCTACGGCATGTTGTTTAAGTGCATTAGAAAATAAAATACAAATTGAATACCTCTTACTGTAACAGCTCAAAACACTTTATTCTGTTTCATTATTTTAATTTAATAGCACTTGGAAAAGTATCGCATGAATGCAAAGCAAATTGCAAGACGTGCTCCATTTGATAATGTATTTTCTATATATTTTTAATAAAGTATTTCTTCAGATTTTTTGTTTGTTCTGTTTTAAATCAAAGAAAGACTAAGAAACTAAGGAAGACACCGTTGTGATGTAAATCCGGATTGGTTTTATATGTTGTTTGTTTGTTATTTGTTAACTTTGTTAAATTTGTTAACTGGAGATTTGGGCAAGTATGGTGCATGTATATCAAATTCCCACAGGGAAATCCAAAATACATTCTTTTATGCATTAGAAATAACTTACAAAAATATATTATGACAAATGTATGAATTTATTCAACACTTATATTTGTTTACTTTTAAGAATTTTAAGAATTGCTCTTTCATTAGTTTTAAATGATCCTTTTGAGAATTATGATCCTCAACTATTCTTATATTTTATATATTATATGTTTTCATATGTATACATCAACTGATTAGAAAATTAACTGGCAACTATTCTGATGACTGATTAAATTATTTTTCACGAAAATACATTTTGTGGTTCTAGCCTCTCAAATATTAGGACTTTCTGCTTTTCCTTGTAATTATTTTTGATTTGTTAAATTGACTAAAATGCTTTCTACACTGAGTAGTTATACTTTTCCTAATAGTACTCTTACTTAAGTAGGCCTACCATTTGCATTTCACATTTCCTTCAAAAAACTTTAATGAGTGACAGTATTTTTACAGTGTGGTATTAATACTTTTATGTAAGTAAAAGAGGTAAATACTTACTCACTGTCTATAACCTCTGTGTGCTGCTGCTATCTTGACCAGGACTGTCCTGTAAAAGAGAATTTTTTAAAACTTGGTGAGGTCTTTTCCTGATTAAATAAATGTATATGACAGAAAAAGACAAATGTTTTAACAGATGATTATATCTTTATGGAATAAACAGCATATGGACTTTGTTTTCATCCACAGCATCTACACACTGATATATCTTAAAAAAAATTTTTTAAAAAGTACAACAGTAGCAGCTTGTTTTCAGACGCTGCCTGCAGAGGGAGCTGTTGTTCTGTGTTGACGCAAATCTGCGACGCAAAGTGAAACGTCATCACGCTGCTCTTCCTGTTTCGGATTTCTTGCGGGAAAGGGGATTTGTTTACATCTTATTTGAACGGCTTGTGTCCACTTTCAGCGGTCTAGCGGTGGATTTTCACGTGAAAACGGGGTCTAACTAATCCAGGTGAGTCTAACACACATTATGAACGTGTATTATATATATTGTGTGCTCTGTAGAGGCTCTGTCGTGATTATTTTGGTCGCTGCTAAAGCTAACGGATGATCATTGAACTTCTACCAGGTTTGTGTCTCATGATAAAACAGGTCATTTTGAGATGATGCATTAATTACAGTAGCTGCATCTTCTAATTATAAAATACTCCACAAACCCATGCCAATGTCTCACACTCAGCTCAACTGACGTCAATTTAAGGTCAACTACAAAAAATATAAGTAGCAAACATGTTTTGGAGTGATGCTGATGCTGTTTTTTAAGGTTAGTGTTAGCTCATATCAATAGTTTGTCCAGACAGGACAAGACAGTGCATGTGTTAAAAGAGATAATCCCTGTCCTGTTTCCTCCTTAATGCACTTAAAAACACTAACGTCCTCTATGTAATATATGTAATATTTCGGGGTTTTTTTGTGATGATTTATTGCTCAGAATAATAATATCTTACAGGTTTTCTATACTGAACTCCACACTGGCTGCCGAGTCTCTTAAATGCTGAATTACTGACATGTAATCAGTGCCCTATTAAATGCAGGTGTGCTAAAATCTGTGGCTATATGTGGGAAAAAGAAAGCGCTGTCATCATTTACATTGTAATACAAGTGCCTTATTAGAGCGATTAAAATGGAGATTATCACATTCACAAACATCAAAAACCAGACACCATGGATTACTAGAGCTAGATGACATTTTTTTGTATATTATGCAGCCCTAAAAAAGGCTATTATGAGATAAAAATGTTACAATTTTGCAAATGTAATGTTTCTTCAATAGGGTCATCCATAAAGGCCACAAGTTGAACCACTCTGGTCTTGCAATAGAGCTGTTTTTAATACAAGTGTTGCTGGAGCTTTGACCTATTTTGACCTATTTTGATTTATTTCTCTTCTCCCTGCACCTTGGTAGCAGGTGAAGTTGTGCCAGAAACCGTCGCCCTGCTTCTCATGACTGATCTTCCTTCTGTCTGCAGGTACTTTGACGTCTGGAGATCCTCTCTGTCAGTGTCCATGGAGTCAGAGGGGACTGACTCCCCGTCCTCGGGCTTGGTGCCTGTAGCTGAGGTCGTCAACTCCATCCGGGAGCGCACAATCGCAGAGAACAGCATGGTGGTCCTGCTGCAGGGTCTGCAGGGAGAGGTGACCACGGTGGATCTGAGGAACGAGAGCACGGCGAGGGGCCGCGTGGTCAACGTGGACGCCTTCATGAACATACGTCTGGAGGACGTGCTGTACCGGGACAGACGGGGTAAACTCACCCAGCTGCAGGACCTGTTCATCACGGGCAGAAACATCCGCTATGTCCACATCCCAGACCACATGGACATAATGAAGACCATGGAGAGCCAGCTGGCCAAGATCCACAGAGTCCGCAACTTCGCCAGTCAAGGTGGAGGCAGAAAAGAGTTTGCCAAGAAAAAAAAATAAAACTTACTGGATGCTGTGACTCCTTCAGACCTGCCGCAGAACTGTTCACAACTCATGTACACCGAGGCAGCTGCAATGACAGATCACTGGAAAAATAGGCAAAATGGCCTTTCTGGATTTTGTATGACAATTGTTTTTCATTATTATCTGCTGATTATTTCCCTGACCAACTGATTAAAGGAGACGTATCATGCTTTTTCTTGGGTTTTTTGCCTTATATATAGTGTTACAATAAAGGATGTTCATATTAACTTTGAAACCTGGATCAACATCATTCTTCCTGTGCTGCGTTTATATGCCTTTACAAGTATTTAAATCTTGGAACAAATGAGCGAATTGGCTTGTTTTCTTTTGAAAAAATAAGGGGAAAAAAAGGCAGTTGGCAACTTGACAAGTGGTGTTCTGCAAATTGCAAGATATTGGTAGATTTAGAAAATTATTGCTAAAATAGCTATTAGAAGAAATGTCCCAGAAAACAGTATTTATAATTATATTAATTATATATTTAAAAATACTTTACAAAATTATTTTTTATTTCCAGGTCATTTTCTTGTTAGTTTTTTGTTGTTTTTACTTTTTTCTTGTCATAATTTTGTTTTATTTTATATCATTTCATTTTCTTGCTAATTTTCAGTTATATTCTTTGTACTTTTTTATTTTTTGTGCTAAATTTTGGGTCATTTGTTCCTAAGTTGCTCAGTAAGTTGCCATCTTCCCATGTTTTTGTCAGAAATCAAGCCAATATGGTCATGCTTTAAAGGGTTAAATGTGGCCAAAGTTTCACATAATGAGGTAAACATATGTAGAAGTATTTCCTGTCAGCAAAACCAAACCTCATTGTTTTCCCAATTTGCAAACATTTTTATCCGCTTTTCTTCGAGTTAGCTGCTGACGAGCTGCTTTTTAAACCTAACGTGGTGGGTTGCATACATTACACGTCGTCAAAATGACGCACCCATCCTGCCCACAGAGCCTTTTTCACAGACTTTGATTTGATGCTATTACTAACCTGCTTGTTTATGTTGGGAATATCGTGCCATGATGCTACCATGCCATTTTGTATACAACATAAGATTTTGGAACAGGGGTACAGAGTTGTCTTGCCTTTAAGCTGCAACTGGAGGTAGTAACAGTGCCGAAACGGTGTCTGTATAAACAAAACAGCCAGCAGGACGAGGCCATGGGCAGGACAGGTGTAACACACTGTCAAAATGTCAAACCCATCCTGCCCAAAATCACGTCCTGCCGGCTTTCCTGTTTATACAGATATCCATCGGCGCTGTTACTATTATCGTTATGAGCTTACAGGCCAGACAACTGTTCCCCCAATCTGCAATTGCACCTTTTTATACAGAATAGTGTGGCATCTTAACAGCGTGAAATTCCCACTGTGAACAGGCAATGTATAAAATGTTTTGGTAATGACCCAAAATAGCAGTCCCCCATTTCTTTTAAATAAGTTACAACTGTTTGAAATACAGACAGGATTTATGAATAAAGATACTCACAATAAATTCATTGTCTCCCTCTGCTTCATCACATTAAAATCAAATAGAACATGTGGGTGCAACCCGGAGCGTCAGTGTATTTACTCTTCAGTAATCTTGGCATGCACCACAAAGCTCATCTGTCTGTCTGTAAAGAAAGTTAATAACTGCCCACACGCAGGAAAACATTAGTCACCATCAATGCCAGTCTGGTGGAGGGAAAAACAAGCCTGTTTCCACAGCTTCCACCTCACAAACATCTCTGCTGCATGCATCAGTGAGCCGTCACTCTCCTGTGATTGGTGGTGTGGCATCCAAGCCGGGCGGGATGGAAACGAGCAGAGCGGGGTGAAAGGAAGAGAGTGTTTCACTTGGAAACTGCCGTCCCAGTGTTCTCCCGATACACAAATACGATTGGGAATTTGAGGAATTCGCAAAGGGGTATGTTATTCCTACAGAGTGTCAGGAAGAGGACAGGCCTGATACAACACAGGCGGAGGCAGCTGGTGCAGATAAAGCCTGCTCTGTAGAGAGATGGGAGTGTATCCACCAGCCATGTCATTTTAAGTGAAACGCTACTTAAATTAAGGAATATGCACGCAGGAATGTCCCTCAGCGGTTGGGTCATTGTCTTGGCTGCGGCCTCGGTGTGTTTTTAGGGACATATTTTTCTCTCCAAACCGACATTGAGCGCGTCTGAATGACAGCAGCCCACATAATGACTGCTTACTGCTTTGCTAAAAACACGACCAAGCGCCACATCAACACTCACTAAACTCAGAATAGCACTTTACAGAGGCTCGACCGCATAAACAATTCTTTTACAAGACAACACGGCCTGATTCAGTGTCACAGACTCCAAGAGTGGTCGCAGAAGTACTCACATCCTGTACTTTAATAAAAGTACCAATGCAACGAAACAGAAATACTACACACAAATAAAAGTCCTGCTCTCATTTTCATACTTACGTAGAGGTAAATTGCTAGTCTGCTGCACACTGTCCCTGTGCATTTAATCAGCGTTTATGTAACGACCAAGAATGCTATGAGATCTAATACGATTCTGTTGTCATCAGTTGCCTACAGTGTGCTGTCCCTGTGAATAAACGGCCGAGGAAGCCAAAGAGAGAAGGTCTGTGTTTGGTTAATCACACAACGCAAGAGAGAGAACACAAGCCACTACATAAGCAGGTTTCCATTAACCCTCAAATTGTGCAAATTACACCTGCAAATATAAAACACGCCTAATGGAAACACACCCATTTGGAAAAAAGTCCAATTTATTGCAAAGTTTTTACGCTTGCACGAGGTGGTATTTCAGGCAATTCAAATAAGCCATATCTTGCAAAAAATGCAATGGAAACACTTTTGTCACTTCGTCACATAATGTACAACAATGAGTGTCAGTAAGAACTGGCTCCTTCGGGCACGATGTACTATAAGAGGTGTTATTGCACAACTTTTCAAAGGTTGAGTGGATTGTCTGAACGTATGTGGCCGCTCCCATGTATGACGGGCTTGCCTTTCCATTATCACTCACATAAAACGGCTACGTCAACTTCGAGTGGAAATAATGACAGCTAGTGCGGTGGCTGCAATAGCAATAAACCTGCTTATGTTCTGAATGTCCATCGCCATGCTTCTTGGAGTGTTTTCAAGAGGAGAAGTTGCATAACATCACTCAGTGGAAACACAGTCATCTCACTTTTGTGTTTTATCAACATTTCAAAAATAACCCTTAAGTTCTGCACAAATCTGTAATGGAAACCCGCCTAATGTGACTTCATTCTCTGCTCTGAATGCAATTACTCCACTATATCTATGAATAGCAAATTGATTGCTGCTATATTAATGCTCTGAATCTGGTAAAGAGCTCCTTCTATTACAGTACAGGAGTAAATGTACTTAGTTACTTTCCACCACTGGAATCAAACAGCGGCACCTGCTGGCTCCACTGTTTGCTTAATAAAGTCAGTTAGAGAGACAAACTTCACTGCTGAAGTCCCCCTCCCCTCTCTCTCTCTCAACATTGAGATTAAAATACAAAGAGCTCAATTAATCCACAAGCCCGTGAAGGAACCGCGGCCCTGTGCCCATGGCAGCCGACTAGCTATTTCCTGTCCCACCCTCCTGGCTTAAGAGTGAACAGACCTCACTGTGGTGCGCTTGTGGCCAGCAGAGGAGAGATCACCTCCCTCTGGTCAGCAGTGTGGCTCAAATCTGCACACAGGCAGAATAACTCCAGAAAAAGGTGATTTCTGTTGAAATGAGGTCTCTCTGCATTTAGGGGCTTTTATTTTGGAGTCAGATGCCAGTGGATTAGGTTGAGTTATCTCTCAGGAAAAGGAAACACCTCCTTCTCAACACATGTGAGGACCATTCCTCCTCCTCTAAAGGATGACAGGGAGTGGATCATAGTGGAGGGCTGCTCCCTCTGCAGCAGCTACATCAGCTCCTCTGTCACAGAGTGACCAAAACCTCTCACTGCTCCTCGGAACAAATTATGGGATCTTATCTAAGTGTTGGCTGAAAGACCAGGTCCAAATTTGGATCTAAATTCTTTGTTTTTGCAGTGGAAACTTTAATCTAGTCAATCTGTGCTGCTCTCATCTGGAACCAAGGTGAGTGGTTACTTAATTGTTTACTTTTTTACCTCAAACATATTTAATTTTCATACAAATCAAGCCTTTATTGCACATTACAGATGTTTTTCTGTCGGGAAAACTGTCACAGATACTGATTTTAAAACATCACATTTACAAAAAGATCTTCCCAACTATACTTCTCTGCCATCAGGCAATAAACTAGGCAACAAACTTGTTTATTAGCAGGGCCTGCACCATGTTCTTTACAATACCGCAGACCATAAAAGTGCAGTAGCTACAACGTGCCCAAAACCATCAACACTTTAAATAAAAATTCTAAGATGTTTTATGTGTTTTTATCCTTAATTGAGCGCACTTTTATGTAAGTATTTTGACAGCAGCTCCCCGCCTGAGACACAGCGAACATTCAGCGGACTACTGTAAAATAACAAGTCTTATTTTCAATGGTTTCAAGTTTCATCTTTTGACTTAAATGGGATTATCTAGGCAGGAAGTGTGGGGGGGTTGAACGGGAGTGCATTTTATGGGGTTACATAAACAGCTACAGCTGCTGGGCTTTGCATGTGTATAGTTAAGAGGAGAAGTTACTGGACTTGTCTGGAAATGTTAGGTGTTAAATCTGTCTGCCCAAGACGGCGGCGGCTGTATAAAATGGACATTTGTCTCCCTCTGGTATTTGAATTGTGCTCTCAGATCGGGGCAAACTTCAAAACATTTGTCATGAAGCTCTGCACAAAAATATATGTATTTTACTGTAAATCCGCAAATGAGAAAAAAGAAGAAGAGTGTGCTTAGGCACAGACAGAATACCCAATCTATCTTATCCTGTCTGTCTATAATTAAGTTATAATATCTTAAAGCTTGTTTTCTTAAAACAATAGAAATACAAATCTGCTAATGCAGTGAGATATTAAAGTTGTTTCCACAAGACATCAACTTGTTTCAAGAAGTTTCCAGATTTAGCGTCTGTAGTTTAAAACATAAAAGAATACGACAGGTCACTGCGCTGAAATTAAGGAAAATTTGATCTAATTTTGCAATAAAAACCAGGAAAAACGTTCCTACTGCACAAGCAGACTGTTCTGCTTATTTTAAGAAAATTATGCTTGTATTTTCTTTTATCACATACTACGGAGAGTCAGATGGAAAGATCGATCCATTCTCTAAATGTGAGTCTACATGTGAACACAGCTAGACTACAACTATAATAAAAAATTTATAACAAAACACCTCTGAGCTTTAACAGTTAACATGCTCTATCTTTTTTGTTTAATCCATACAAAACCAAAACATAAAAACATCTTATAGTTTAACAGAGGGTTATGTGCCGACCTAGTTCTTGGTCAGGAGCAATTGCATGGTACACAGCAAACTGTTGTTTTTTTTAAGATTTTTTAGGCTTTTTCAGCCTTATTAGATAGGACAAACTTTAGAGTGAAAGGGGGAGAGAGAGGGGAAGACATGCAGCAAAGGGCCGAGGTCAGACTCAAACCTGCAGCCGCTACAGCAAGGACGCAGCCCCTGTTCATGGGGCGCGTGCTCCATTGGGTGAGCTACCGGGCGCCCCAAAACAGCAAACTGTTGTATTATAGTTTGGTTTTAGACAAATAAGAACCTATATGTTAAAGCTGTGAAGCAGAAATCTGGATAAGGCAATGAAACCCAGCAATATCTGAAAATACACCCTCCTCCTCCTGCTGCCTTCCCTCTTTGTCCGATGGGACTCCCACCAGACACCCGTGTGCACGTGTATCAGTAACCCAATATTGCCCATACATTGATTTATTTATTATTTCAATGTGGAGTTGCGGGCAGCTCATTCACTCGGCCCTTCCTTGCTCGGCTCTCTCTCTCTTCATTAATCAGACTAGCTGTTAGCCACCCTGCGTCCCCTCTGACTCTCTCCTCACTGTAGACTGCTTTCTCAGAAGGTGAGCGACCATCAGTCGCCACCTGTAGCAGCTCAAATTTGGCCAGTGCAAACCCCTCAGCGTTAAGTGTGACAGCAGGCTGGTGGCCTAACATGTGCAACAGCAGCAACAGAAAGTTTTCTGATCCGCTGGGGCGTCGGGGCCGTCAGATTCTCTGAAGCTGGGGTTTGCGCTAGCTGGATTCGAGTTGCTGCGGCTGCTAACTGGGAGTCTGTCTGTCTCCACAGTCGCTGCCCGCTCTCCTCCCAGTGAAGTGGTCTATAGCAGCAGGTGTTGAGCGGGAGGAGACACTAGGTGGGTTTCCATTACAGATTTATGCAAAACTTATGTGATATTTTCGAAACGTTGATGTCATGCGACTTCTCCTCTCGCGACATCATTCCAAGAAGCATGGCGATGGATGTTCAAAACACTAGCAGGTTTATTTCTATCGCAGCCACCGAACTACCACCGTCATATTTAGCATACAAACATAAAAGTGGCATCACTCAGAGAACTCACCACAAGACAGCAAATGTTTCCCAAAGCTGTTGACCTATTCATTTCAAGACTAACTCGATAAGAATCTGCGGTGTGATAAATGCCACGTTTGATAAACAGTGTTATCAGTGGGAGCGTAGACGCACTGGTTGTAAAGGCCAGTCTTTAATCAAAACAAATACTGTTTGACTTTACACGAGCTCAAGCGGAAACTAAATAGCCCACTTATGTTGTTAAGGTCTGGGGGATGCAAATTATGGGTGCAGATGGAGTCATGCTTCTTCTGTCTGTGAGTTAAATGCTCAACAGAAGGCAGCGCTGGTTTAGACCCACCGGTTCCCATGAGTCAGCGGCCACCAGAGTGACTACCACTGTAATTGCCCCCCTTTGAAAAAACAGAAAAATAAAGCCTTTGAGAGCGCGCAGGGTCTGCCAAGAGTCACCAGGATAAAGATCAGGGTGGGAGAGCGAGAATCTAGCCCCCCAAATGGCAGCGATGGGAGCAGGGCATGATTTCGTTCTCCCCGGAGAGAAAGCAACAGAAAGAAAAACATTTGGCTCCCACGCACATTGTTGTTGTAATGACAGGGAATGTGAGGGGGTGGAAATATCAGTCATCATGTTTACATCAAGCTTTACTGTAACTCTGGGACCGTCTGTGACAAATCCCCCCGCCCCACCCCCAATTTAACCTGACTTAGCCCCACAGCCTCTCATTCTCAAGAACCAGTTTCACCCAAATTCCAAAAAATACATATTTAGGAACTATTTTTTTGTGGTAGAAAGTCATTTAACTGTGGTCTCTGGGTTATCTAGAGTAACCGGAAAAGACATGGTACTGTTGAATTTTTAGATTCCAGCATGGTTCCAGGGATGGCAGTAAAGTGCCCCAGAAATGAGTCCTAAAACCCAGAAATAGGTTAACATTTTAGCAATTCCTTCGTGCCAAATGTCAATCAACTTCAGTCTTGTGCTGTCATTGGCTGTGCCTCACTGACAAAATCCCTGACAGGTCTAGATATTTAGCATACTAGATATCCAAGGAGCGTCTGCAATGAACGGGTCAAACATAGCACTCATGCGCTGATTTGCAAGCACCCAACCATTTCAGATTCCCCTCTGATCTGCGTAGGTCGACCTACAACCCAAAGTCTGGGGTACTAACTAAAAATCTCAAGGTCAAAAAGCTAAAAGGCAGCATTCAGAGTAAAATATTAGGCTGAGAGCTGACACAAACACTGCATGCACTAGTCTACCCTCTACTGTCATGTTGTCTCTCCCTCCCTCTCTAAGACAAACACTAGTCTGTCTTACTGCTTCCCAGAACTTTTTTACTTAAGTACGCTGCCAAAAAACTGTAGAAAAGTAATACTTTTGTTTTGGTTGGTTTTGTGTCGTTCTCTCGGCTTGTATTGTAGCATTATGATCCATCAAGATACATTCATGAAACATTAAAGGTGCGCAGCTGAGATCAAGATAAAGACCGAGTTTGAAGATTAGTGCGTTCCAAGCGAGGGCGTTGGAAATCACACTTCACATTACGGGTCTACAGATTATCAGCCTGGCTGATTATCGGGGCCAATTTTTGGCATTTTCCCAATAATCAATGCTTTATTTTAATAATCGCAGATAAAATTAATGAATCAAAAAAGTGCGCTACTTTGGCTCCGCTGCAGCTGTCTCTCCCTCTCTGGGCTGTTTTCACCGTAGACTGTGTATAAAGATGGACGACGCGCGCCCACTTACCCCCATTTACCCCAGTGATGCTAAAGAAAAAAGTGCAGTTTAGGAGTATTACACTCAGCCAACACCAGGGGAGGCAGCCTGCAATACATGCACAGAAAGTGTCAGCATGGAAGGAACTTTTACTTTGTAAAACCTCAGGGAGCTATTTTTATTTATTCATTTTTTTATTTATTTTATTTTGTGTTGGAGTTTGTTATATTCCAAATTCTAAATATTGACAGAAAGATTTTCATTTTCATTGTAAATGCATTCAAGTTCTTGGTCTCATTAATTACTAATAATTGGTATCTGCGCCGAAAATCCAATATCGGTCGACCCCTACTTCACATCCCTTGGCTCACATCTGTTTTAAGTCGCGGATCGCTGTATCGCAGCTGAGGTGATCCCATGGCATCATGGTCTCTGGTGACATGCTGTTATTAGCGGGAGTTTCCAAGAGAACATGTGAAATCTGTTATGTCACTTTTTCTGTGGGAAAAGAAAAAGCCGGAAAGAGCCTCCTCAGGCTCTGATGTCATAAATATAAACATCCCTGTTAGACACAGAGGGCCTCACGTTGCCGTCCTCACCGTAGCCCCGAGTGTCAAACACTTAGGAGGAACACAATGTCCTCGTCTGCTGACCTCTGACACCAGTTTAGATCACAGGAGTGATGGACGGGGAAGAAACACTGGATGAGCTCAGATTTCCCCAGCGGCCTTAAAAGTGACACTATCTTATATCTATTTGGTTTAAACATGAATTAAAAGTTTGCTTGTGTTTTTTCTTTGTTACAGAATCTTGGTTTGGGAGTTAAGTGTGTAAAACTAAGTCCTGGAGATGATAGATATTTGAGGCCACAGTGAACCAGGATGGAGCCTGTTAAGAGAGACATGGAGCTGCTCAGTAACAGCATGGCGACCTACGCTCACATCAAAGGTAAAAACCTCCGTGTGTCTGTGACCCCACGACTCCGACAAACAGCACGACTCTACAGGGTCACAAAATGACTGCCAGCGTTGGATATATATACATTTCCAAATCTTTCTCTGATTTTTCTCACCAAATACTGTATGACTTTACATTTTAATTCCCAGTGGTGGAAGAAGTACTTAGATCCTAGTGACTATACCACAAGTATTAACCCTTTGGGACAGTTTGGTGCATTTTACGCTCTATTCATTTTTCATTTTTTGCTAATTTTGGCTGTGTTCATGCATATGGCATACATTTTGGCAAGACTATTTTTGTTTAATCGTGGAATTTCCAGCTCAGCTCTTACAATGAGTCAAAAATACACCGAGTAAACAAAACTGTTACATTCATACTGTTAAGTGCAAAAAATGCGCCACCGAAACCCTAACCCTTTCCCAAACTGTAATCTTTGATCCTACAGCCATCAAAGCATAAAAACATGCATTGTGTTATTTCTGTCTTGGAATTGGTAGTTTTTACTATTTTTCACGTGATGACGTAATTTTTTTTAACCATAATTAGTAGAATTTGTGTTTGTATTTGCAGAACTCTGATTGCAACTGTTTAGTCAGGTTTTGCGATCGCGGCGCACCAATGCAACTTGGAAATATCAATAATATATCACCTGTAGAGCTGTTAGTTAGTCGCATGCTCGCAGCAGCTAAAGCTAACATCCAACTGTTTACTGGAAGCTTCACGTCAACAGCAACAACATCAACACTTCTGGCCTAAAACGGGCCAGCTCCTTTTAAAATTTCATTATAAAAGTTCTTTATTAACATCCTTATAACATCCTGTAACAGCAGTTCATTCAACAATTTTGTATTTTAGTAGTTTAAATTAGTTTAAAGGACATTTAAAAATATCAAAATATATCATGAATCGCAATGTAGCCTTAAAATACTGCGGTATTATTTGAAAGCCGTATCGCTCAGCCCCTAATGCAAAGCTAGTTCAGAATCGACAGTGTCTTTTTACTGCTTGAGTAAATAAACTCGTTACTCACTATTACTGAAGTCATATCGAACTCGTCCACTGTGTTTCTCCGCCCTCTCAGCCAACCCAGAGAGCTTCGCCCTCTACTTCATGATGGGCGTCTGTTTCGGCCTCCTCATGGCGCTGTGCCTCCTGGTGGCCGGCATCGCCTGCAGGACTCGTCGCTACACAAGACCTCCACCTTCCCCCGAAAGGAGACAGCTGAAGGAGTCCAGCGAAGAAGAAGAGGAGGACGGGGACGAGGAGGAGAGCATTGCAGAGGAAGATGGGGAGGAGGCAGAGATCCCAAAAGTGACAATCGGGCCGATGAGTGATCGCAGCAGCCAGTCTAACGGGACTCTGAGGAGCGTCAATGTGTTTGCGTCAGCTGAGGAGCTGGAGAAGGCGCGACGTCTGGAGGAGAGAGAAAGAATCGTCAGGGAGATCTGGAGGAACGGACAGCCGGACATCCTGGTTACAGGGACAGGGACCATTGGACGAGTGCATTACCACTAACAGACACTTTGACTAAAGATCCACCTCACAAACTGCAAAGGACAGGACACTCAGCACATTGGACTGAGACATTTTAATCTGTATGGCAACCCAAAGTGTTCAATATTAAAATAAGAACCTGTACGATAATGATTGGAGTGATACGGGAGACTAAACCTTATATTTCACTTTGTCAAAACTACACCCCTCTTCTTGATTCACAAACAAGAAAAAATAATAATTCAGCAGTGTTACCCCAATTTAAACATGAAATAAATTAAATAAATAAACTTGGCTTCTAATGCTCATCACCAGTGAACAAATTGATAAAACACTTACTTAGAGACCGAACAGCTGTCTTCTACATATGGCAAAGTTTAAAAGATAAGTAAGACAAAATACAAATTTGAACAGAAACATACCATAAAAATACTTTCCCTTAGGACAAGAAAAATACATTTTCTGACCCCTCTCCTGCCCGGTAGCTGTTTTACAGTCCCTAAATATATGAGGGTTGATGAAATGCTATTTTATCTTTATTGATCAAGAAAAACCTGTATGTCCTGACTAAAAAGTGCATCATTAACTAAATCTGTCTGGGGAAAAATGGCGTAATTTATTTCATAAAAAAAAAAGGTATTGGATTATTTTTTTATATACTGACATTTTGAAGACACTGAAATATGAATAAAAATACTATATTAAAATAATAAACTCTCAGCAGGACAAATAACATTATAAAACAATTAGCCAAGTTATATGTGTGTGTGTGTGTGTGTGTGTGTGTGTGTGTGTGTGTGTTACAATTTCAGTGTCATAAATTGTCTGTATTTATTCATATGAATTGATTATTCTTAGTTGTATATACAGAAGCATTCACTTGAGAAAAAAAACATTAGCCTTATTTATCTGAATTAACAACATTATCTCAGAATTATAAGAAGTTTTGCTGAATTAAGGAGATTATTTTAGAATAATGGTAAAAGTTGTGAAACAACTAAATAAATCTACTTTTGAAATAAGGAGAAAGTAATCTCGTGAATTCTTGTTTTTTCCCAATTAACAGTTCCGTATGCATTCATAAATTTAATACTGAACACTCTGGGTTTCCATATGTATTATATTGTATTGCTTGTGCTTTTATTTGCTGCATATTTGACTTTATCTGTATTTTACCATAATCTTTGCAATGTGAATAATTAAAAGTTTAACCACTTTTTCAAACAACAACAGCACATATATGTCAGTGGTTGCAGCAGTGTACATTTGTGGTTATTTATGTGTCAAACCAATGCATTTATTCGCTGTTTTAGCAATAATCAGAAGAGAAAATCGACACCACTCTCGTTTGTATGCTAATGTAGCGTTAGCTGAAGCCGAGAGACAGTTAGCTAAATTAGCTTAGCACAAACAATTGAAACAGGTAGAAACTGCTAGCCTAGCTCTGTCCAAACGGTAACAAAATCCACCTACCAGCTCATCCAAGTGTGAAAGGCCTTCTAACACATCCATGGTAACAAAAAAATAAATAAAAATGAGTAAATAAAGGGCAACTTGTGAACTGTTGCAAACCTGGTCGACCGACGTTGACGTTGACGTTGCCAAAACTCGGGGAGTATCCGGGAAGTAACCAATCCCGACCAAGAAATAGTCCGGACCCAAAAATCGCTAAACTCGGTTCCAGCCCTTCAAATGTAAATATTAGTTAATTTTTCCGTTATATAAGACACTCATTTGAATAAAGGTTTGTTTTACATTCTACTAATAGTCAATTAATGTTTTTGACTGATTAGTTGATTATTTTTAATTCTTAAAATTATTTGATTTGTCTGAACAACAGTCCAAAAATGTTAAATTTACAATGATATAAACGAGTAAACGCAGCAAATTTCCACATTTTAAAAACTCAAATCAAAGATCATTTTGATTTTATTTGATAAATTACCACAAAAAAAGTTTCCTTTTTACTATTAATATTAATAATAACTTAAGTTTATATAACGCTCTTTGAGGTTGCCTACATAAGGCCACTTTACAGAGTAAGTAAACAAACGAAAAACAATACATTTAAAAAATGAGAATAAATAAATAGAAATACAAATTGTTTAATCTACAAAATATTTTAGTTGTTTGAACACAGTGGCCCATAGGTTTTCACATACAAGGAATTTGCTTTGATGTTTTGATGCATAAACAAGAAACATAAATAAGCTATAGAATTTAAATAAATATATAAATAGCAATAAACATATTTTAAGTTAACATAATCTGCTATTTCAAAATAAGTATATGTAAGAGTTAAGAATGTGCAAATATATTTAAAGGGATGTGCAAAGGTTCACTGTATTTAAAAATTATGTGCAATATTCAGCGATAGTAAGCAAAAGAAATGTGCATTAAACAAAGGCCTGTAAAGAGATAAGAGGAAGTTATAACATGTTGGCTAGTTAGGATGGGGTTTGGAAAACTGTGATAAATTTTTTTAATGTCCCCCCTTTTTTAATTAAGTAAATAAAGTGTACATTAATCAAAAAATTTAAACAATAATTAGTTGCAGCCCAGATAATAAACTACTCCCAGAGGCAGCTTCATGGTGGGCTGATCTCAGCACAGAAGTCATCTTCTCACAGAAAACCCTCCAGTCTTTTTCCCAGCCTTTAAACTGGCTTGTGACTGTGACCCCATCACTTCCTGTTTCCCTTTCCACAATTCCCAGTCTCCTCCCTCCCAGTTTCATCTACAACACTGCAGCTCTCTCTGCTGAAGACATGTCTGCTAGAGGGACTATGAAAGAGCCATTCACCTCTGCCGAACTGTAGATATTACCAATGCAGAGCTTCTCCGAGCGATGTCCCAGGAGATTTTCTGTTGGCTGAGTTTTGCTCCTGCGTCCATGAAAAGGCTCGTTATGTTATAACTGCAGTGTCCGTTAAGTGGCACTGAATGGAGATTATAGTAAAGATTTAGAGAAAACTCTCATACTGACAAAGAGACACTCATGATCTGGTGGTATGAGCTCATTCTGGGACAAATTGCTTATTCACACTTGTTTACCGTCTTTGGCCTCTTTAACAGCTGAAGACATATTTAACATTGTTTGACATCATGAGATTTGCTTATAAATGTGATTTTAAACTGGTGACATTTCAACACCTCCGCTTTAACCCCTGGAAATCTGAAGCAACCTCGCTTTTCTCGTGCTGCTTTCAGACGCCTTACACAATTATTTAAATCTATGAAACTTAAGAAAATTGGTGTGATTACTTAAAAAACATAGGGAAAAAGGGAATGAGCAATGTGGTTAAAAATGTTTCATGAATTGCAAGAAATGAGTGACTTAGAGAATGACTGATTTTTTTAACAAAAAAGCTAGGTGAAATGTCTAGGGAATAAAGAAAAAAGCTATGGAAAAACAATATTTATAGTTATATATAATATATATTCTATGTGATATTTACATATTTAAAATTGTAACAGAATAAGCATACATTTTTAGCTACTTTTTTCTTAGGTCATTTCCTTTTCTTTTTTAAACTTTGTTTTGTAGTAATAACTAATTTCAGGTAATTTTCTACTAGTGTCTTACTGATTTACATTTCTTCTTTCGTTGCTCATTGTCTTCCTCCCATGCTTTTAAAAGAGACAAGTCAATTTGCTCAAGTTAAGACCAGTAAGCCCATATTAAGCTGAAATCAGATGTGCCTGATAAGCAAAGTGGGGGAAGTAAAAATTACAATAGCCATTTTTTCTACATTGTGGCATATAGACGAAAATTAAAATTAAAAAAAAGATATATTAATCATTAGTGAAAGTAATCATTAAATACAGCCCTAAGATGTTTTGTGATTTTGTCACTATCATCAAATGTAAACCACCAGTTTGTGGCCAAGCTTAATATTACCACTTCACCACTTTACATAGAGGGTTTTTTTAGTAGTTTTTTTCCATGAACCTTGAATCTCTACATTTCACTATTTTTTTTTTCATGAATTAATCCTGTTGGTCCCCCCTCAGCATACAGCATTTTTTCTAATTGCTGAAAAATGGATATTTTGGAGACAGGAGGTTTGTACCCGACAGCAGCATTTTGCAACTATTAATATGTTAACATATACTGCAGTAGAGCGAGACCCTTCACAATAATGCAGCAAGTATTTAACACATTTCTACAGTCTGTTAAAACTGGGATAGGCAGTTGAAATTTGGCCTCATTACTGGTTCTTTAAATGCAGATGTGTGTGCACGTCCCTGCAGATGGTGACAGTCTGGTTCAATGGTGGATAATCTTGCAGAGAAGTTGCTATTCCAATATTGGCAAAAACTACTCACACTACAAAGCAACCTAAAAAGGAAACAAGTCTAAAAATGTACAAAAAATGAAATAAAACACACTTGTTTTTTTGGCTTGTCCGGATTTCTGTCTAACCCAGCTTCACCTCAACAACCACTCTCACAGAATTTTCCCTGAATCAAAGAAAAGATTTATTGAAAATTAAAAGACAAAGTACTCCAAAGCTCTTGAGAATAGTACAAAAGTTTTCAGCTTCAGATTGAAACAAAAACAAAAGTCCTACAGCTCGGTTTAGTACATGCAGTATGTACAGTCAAAAGTGGGACGAAGCAGCACAGTGAGATTCACAAAACTAGTTCCGCTAGTTCGCATCGACTCCTCTTAAAAATATACACGTTCATCGTTGACAAAATGTTTTGTCAATTTTTTTTCTCTTCACTTTTTCATGTTTAGGTTCTCTGGTATTTTTTTGCAAGAGGGTTTACTGCAACCGTTGTATTAAAACAAAAAAAAGAACCATTATCAGGTTTTATAATTTCCCTTCCCTCAGATGTTAAGATTACAATAATTTAGGTCTTATAATTCTATACATGTATTAGCCTTTTGTAATAACTATTCTTTTTTTATTAAAAAATCTAAATAAAATTTAGTCACTTACCTATCTGATATGCCAGAGGCAGAAAACCTACATGTTTATCTAACGCAAAATCTTTTGTTGCCAAATTCTTTACAATTTACTTTTTTTTTTTTTTAAATGAAAACGCCCAAAATCAATGAGAATATACTGCAGCACTCACGCATAAAAATGTCCTCACTTCACAGTGAGAATTACAGGTGAAGTGGCACTATATAAAAGCTCGGATAATGTAAGCGACTATCGTTCAGGGGTTCATCAAAGGATTTTTTTTCTGTGTCTAATAATTTGACGATGGTGAGCCGCCACTGATTGGTCCCGAGGAGCGAGGTATGAATCAAACGTTTCATGCAGTAACATCACAGATTTATCACAGCCCCAAAACAAACGAAAAAAAACAATAAGATGATGTCATCTAATGCCGTCCTACACTGACACAGCTGCACCTCTCAAAGTCGGGGCAGTACCTTCAAACAGATTACACATGTATTATTATTTATATTTATTTTCTAAGGCACAAATTCTTATTTTGTCTTTTTTTTTGTCAGAAAATATTCACCATTGTTGCCTCAGTTTTTTCTCCCTTAAAAAGATACAACAACCAGCTGCAAAACAAAAACTCACCGTTACATAAAAAACACTCTGAAAAGAAGCTAACCTCACGTACAAAAAGAAGCAGAGTGCTGCTCTTCAAGTCTTTCTTCACTTTAACTCACTGAACATTAACCGTTAAATGAAATGACGTGGAGGGGAGAATAAAGAACACCGTCATCACCGCAGTAACCGCTCTGACACGGAGACGCTCACAAACACGTACATGTTGATGGTGGAGTCTACTGCTTCTGGGCGGAGGAGTCTCCAATGTTCTTGGTTTCTTTGCGCTCTATTTCCATGTTGTCGTCTCCCAGCTCGCCCTCCGCTACGCCCTGGTACATGTCGTGGGTCCACTTTGGGCTGCTGCCACCTTTACGGTAGACGAAGCGTCCACGGCGAGGCGGGAAGGAGCCGCGGCCTCTTCCACGGTTGTCTACCCAGGTTTTCTCTCCATCTCGATCATCATGCTGGAAGGAGACACGCAACGTTAAAGCTGGTCAGAAGTCTCAGCTCTGGACCAACTTAAAACGTATTTTTATCTTTTGAAACACTTGTATATAACACTATATAATAAGATCTGTTTATTTTCAACATTATCTGTGAATGCATTGGAAAATGGGGATTTTTTGCACAGACCCATTAAACATAAAAAAGTAACAGTTGTGGTACACATGATACAGATCACACTGAGAAATTCAGCGTATTGCAGTTATCTGCAGAAAATACCGCAAGCTCGCAGAAAGGAGTCTGCAGGTATTTGCTTTCTGTTTTTTATACATGTATTTGTGATTAATTGTAAAAAGCAGTATAATGCTAAACCTGCAACTGGCAGTCGATCGGTGATAGCCGGGCTGAGAGTGAATGAAGGAAGGTGTGTTTTATTTCGATCCCCCGCCTGCTTTCTTGGCTTTCCGAGTGATGTCAGTGGTTATGTAATACCAATGGCTGAGGGGGAAGTACTAATGAAACACAGCGCTAATGCGCGCCACTAAATCTATCAGTAGCTCACCTGGTAATACTTCCTGCTCTTGGGAGTGTATTCAGGGTCCCACTCCTCCTCTGGAGGGCGCACGGCAGGATTCATATTGGCAGGGTTTCCATTGCTGTTGTTGCCTGGATAATTTCCCCTGTTCCACCCTCTGCCTCTGACTCTGGGGAACTGGAACCAAAACAACAAGGTGGATTTCAACTCGCCATCAAACAACAAACTCATTTTCTACAATAAGATGGAAGAATATTTTTACTATATTTAATATGTTTTGGTCCGAGTCAGCGTCAAAAAACTCAACCCAGGGACAATGACAGCACACACAAATAAAAAGCCACACTGATGGAAATCAGGCATTTGTTTAGTGATGAGGTGAAGGTCCACTGATTTACGCTACATTACCTTAATACAAATCAGGTAGTGCATGGAAAATGTATGATAGTGTCATCATCATTATCATCATCATCCACATTATGTTCCTTATCATTAGGAGGAAGGAACAGAGCAGAGAAGCGCAGTCTACTGTGATGCCATTAGGACAAAGAATTGCAAGAAGATGAGATGTCAGTACCTCAGTGACAAAAACAAATGCAGCACAAGAGATGAACAGAGGCGGACAGGAACTTACAAATCCACGGCCGCGGCCCCTCTCCGGGTTGTGGCCCTCATAATCTCGAGGGCCTCTGTCTCCGGGCCCACTGTAGTCCCGTGGAGGGTAACGTGGGTGACCGTAGCCCTCCTCCGAGTGGTGCTCCATCCCCTCTCCTCCCATGTACTCTTTGCCTCTGTAAGGCGGAGGATAAGGGGACGGAGAGGAAGAGGAGGAAGAGGAGGACGGAGAGCGATCCCGCTTCTTCTTACCCTTCCTGTGAGCA
Source organism: Plectropomus leopardus (assembly GCF_026936395.1). Taxonomy (NCBI): domain Eukaryota; kingdom Metazoa; phylum Chordata; class Actinopteri; order Perciformes; family Serranidae; genus Plectropomus; species Plectropomus leopardus. The sequence goes on along the minus strand of NC_142192.1, from coordinate 26,111,097 downwards.
CAAACAAAGAAGTTGGACATGAGTGTCTTAAAAATTAGTTCTGCAGTTAAAAATAATAGTAATAGTATAGTAATAACACTATATATAAATAGTACCTTTAAAAACAGAGTTTACAGAGTTTACAGAGTTTACAGAGTTCTTTGACAAAAAAGAGCAAAAGCAGAAATGGGATACATAGAAGGCAACACAGCAACTAAACAGTGAACAACTGAACACAAACGAGATGAAACGAGGATAGAGTGTGGATGAAATTTAAAGAGGACAAATTAAGCAAGATGCAGGACACAAAATGTCAGTATAAAATAACACAAAAAATAGGGCAAAAACAACAAAGCAAATACAAGTAATGAAACATAAATAAAATAGGTAAAATAAATAAAATTAAGTTAAATTAAAATAAATGTAAAAATGTGTAAAAAGGGTCTGAAGTCATGTTTTCACTGTTTTCTTCTTCACAAAAAACAAACACAACTTGTAAAATCTTTCTTTAAATGAGGCATTAACACACATTAAATATGCATGTCTCTTCACACATTACATTTTCTCACATGCCTCTCGACCAGCCTGAGCTAGCTCAGCCTCCGCTCTGTGCAGTCATAAAATAACTGCTGTTCCTGAAAATAGCCATGAAAAACGCATTTTTGTTACATTGCACACTTTGATCTGATTATTTTTGGTGTCGCTGATCTGAAGCGAGACCACCTCTTTTTCGTTGTATTACGGTTTGGCTGATTGGTCCTGACTGTGGTACGCAGGAGATTTCACAGCTGTAATTTTGGTTTGGATCAAACTGAAAAGTTCAACAGTTTGGAAAAAACAAGGTGAAAGGCCCCCCAAAAAACTAAAACTGTCACCTGAAACTTTAGACTTGTTTTAAGGCTTTAGTGCCTCAGAAATAAAAGCAAAGTGTCTCCTGTACTGACGGACTCTTTCTTTTGTTTTTTAAACGTTATTTGCCATCCATCTTTTTGCCTGACTGCCATCTTTCAATAAAGAGTTGCAAAAAGAAATGAAAAGTAGACAGTAATGAATACAAAGTCAATCGTGTGCTGATAAACATGTGGTAGGGTTTTAAATAATACTCTGAATGTCTGGGGAAAAAGAAGGAAGTGGTAATCCGACTCTGCTGCCGTTAATCCTCCAACATGGCAACCTATCCATTGTAACAACAGCAACCACTCCTCCAAACACTGTCCCCTGCGGATCTGAACACAGGACTGTCTGAACTCTCTAGGGGTAAAAACAGAGACAACAAAAGGGACGTACTTGGATTTCTTGTGGTGTTTCCCAGATTTCTCAGAGGACCTCTCTCTGCTCGGTCCTCGGGAGCCTCCAGGGCTCCTGCCTCCTTCACGCTTGTACTCCTTCCCAGCAAACCTCTTACGTCTTTCAATATCCAGGCGAAGGTCCATCACGTCGCCTTTGAACTTTTTACTTGGATCCTGCAGAAACACGTGTTTATCAGCCACTAAACCAGCTGTGTGTACCACTGATGGACAGATTCATAAATTATCTGACAAACATGAAACGCAAATGTAAAGCTTGAAAAACAAACATTACAGATAAAGATGCACAACATATATTAAGTATTGTGTTCCCTCTAGTGGTTAAGACAAAATGTGAATGCTAATGTTACTTTAAACACCATGAAATGACTATGATGGCACTAATTACGAAAATAATACAACGTGATCTTAAAAAATGACTTTTCACTGTTTAATATATTTGTGGAAACCAGCAGCATGCATGTAGCTTATCAAAATACACTGAATTTCACATTTTGTTGTAGCTTGATTTTTTTCTTTTTAGGAAAAATACTTACAAGGTAAAGTCACTGATAAGCGTCCCTTGAGAGGCTTGGATTCAGGATCTTAATTCACTTCCTTTTAGCCTTTGCTTGGGTTCGTACATACCCAATCAATAACCATATCTCATAGGCTGGGGGGGCTTGCTTGGCACTTACAAAACACAATTGGGCTCTTTTGATTTAGAAATATGCATCCTTTGAAAGAAAAGCACAAAGCTGAACACTGCTGCTTTGGATCGTCTCAAATTTGCTTGCTCCAAATACGTCAAATTTCAAAAGGGCGGGTCACCTTGTAGCTCGTCTCCTCCATATCCTCAAACAGGTGAGACTGCCTCTTAAAGGCACTGGGGGAAACATCGATTCTCCTGAGAGAGGAGGGAAAAGCGTTAATATCAGGAGGCTAAGATGATAAAAAAAAAAAAGCTAAAGTGCTTAACTGAAGAAATCACATCAGATCAGAAAATGAGACGTTGACAGTACCTGTGGATTTCTGGGCTCTTCCTTGGCTTCATCATTTCTACCTCTGCAGCTTTTCTTTGGTACATGGCAAACCGCTCACTTAAAGTCATGTCTGAGGATTGGAAGTGTTGAGCTGCAAATAAAGAGGAACAAACTATTTATCCAAATACAGCAGCACCAGCTTTGGTAACTAACGTATGATCATGAATGGAGCGTCCCCCCTGTCGTCTCTGTGGCAGCTGGACAAAAACCAGCGCAGGTCATACTATACCTTTGATGTAGTGCACGATAGACACTATGTGCTGAGCGAACAGCTCAGAGGGGCTGCGACGGAGCTGCGCTGACTGAATATGCTGGAAAATGGAGCGAAACTCTTGATCTCTCTTAGTTGGGTTCCGCAAATCTCGAGGCATGAGGCGCTCTTTAGAGAGGGAGGAGCTGAGAGAGCACAAGAAGTCAGACACAATGAACATCAGGGAGTAAAACATATCTACCGTATTGGCCCAAATACAGGATGAAGGGGTTGAATTATATTTCTGCACAAAAAATACATCAATGATGAAGTCATGAAGTACATGACATTGGGAACTTGAAGGTCCAGTGTGTAGGATTTAGTGGTGCTCGGTGCAGTTGCAGAACTGAAACTTGTCCTGAGTGCAAAGCGTGCACTAGATCTGCGGTGGCTGACGTGAAAACATGTATGGCTCCATATAGAGCCATTGTGTTAGCCACTGTGAACCATGTGAACAGTTAGATTCGTCACAGTGTGTGTGTGTAGGCAGACGAGAGCTCGGCATGGAGCAGAAAAAAATAAATAAATACATTTTAAAAAATTTTAACGTGGTGTTAGGATTACACATTTTTAGAGGGAATTAATTTCATGGGACAGTATAATAAAAAAAATTTACATATGTTCACCTTCAACAGGATTTTCCCAGTTTAAAAAAAAAAAGTAATTGCCAAAAAAACCCAAAAACCCTGCTCTCACTGTCTGGTCGGCTTATATTTGGGTCAATACGGTGATATTACAGTGTACACTACATGATCGGGTGTAACTACACATACCTGGGCATTTCATCTAAAGAGCTGATTTTGAGCTCAAAGTCGTCCCTTGATGCAGACAGGTGTCGTACAGGTGACCCTTCACGAGGAGGATAAGCTCCAGGGAACAGCGGCCGCTCCTTCTCTCTGGAAGTTGTGGGAGGGGACGGACTCCTTCTGGATTTCTCCTTCTCTTTCTTCTCCTTCTTCTTGGACTTCTCCTCTTTCTTGGAGCTGTGTTTGCGGCTTCGGTACATCTCCTCCTCCATGTCTACGACCTCGGCCTCTTCAGCATCCCTGCGGCTTTTCTCTTTGACTGACGGGTAGGACGTTGAGTAGCTTGGATCATCCCCCCATTTTCCAAAAATGTCCCGTGCTGTGAGAGTGGTTTTGACCTCCCCATCCTCATCAATGTCCCTCTCTTTCAGCCCGTGAGACTTTAGGAACTCTTCTTCTCCAGCATCAAAGAAAGGCAGCGTCTTGTCTTCCTTGGACTCGCTGAAAGCTGACGAGATATTGAAAAGGTCTCCGGACTTGCTTCCTTTCTCAAGTTCTCTGTCTTCGCTGCTCTGCTCTTTATCCCGACCGTTCTCCTTTTCAGCAGCCTGCTTTTTGCTTTTATTCTCAGCCAAGAACCTGAAACAGAGAAGCAGGATAAACTTTAGTACCTATTACTCCAGATAAAACACTGTGATGAACAATGCAGGAGGGAAAAACAAGTACATATAACATGTTCTCACAAGCTGAAAGATTTCAAGTATATTTCAGTTGACTTGGAAAAGCTAATTTACACAAAAATGGCTGTTTTTCAATGATAAAATATTACTCTCAGTATTAATGCATTTGCTAATAAACCTAGACACTCAGCCATGTGTCTTTACCCAGTCAAGCTACTCTAAAAAAAATAAAAACAGGAACCTGAGATCCCCACTTGTTGATGATCCCATACAACAGATAAACATGCAAGCTGTACAGAGTACTTGCAGCAGCAGACTGGCTGCTGGTTTTAATTTCCTCTCATTTTGCATAAAAAAGAAAAAAAAACATATTAGAAGAACTCCCATTCCAAAAGCAAACAGTACAGACCATGACTCAGTTTGCAGTAGTTATACTCACGTCACACCACCGTCCTAATTAAGTGGGATTTCATACAACTTCCTCTCAGAGCACAGAAAAGGACGGATACATTTTCAATGCTCTTAAAATCTGGAGTCTTATGTTTTTCCTTTTTAACCTGTATTTCACCAGGGATCTTTGAAAAAAGCTAAACATGTTTGAAAGAAAAATAACGTTCATAATTCGATAGGAGAGTTAAAAAGAAAACATGATTTCACTGACATAAGTAGAAATCTAACTGACATACTTTTTGAAGGCAGCAGAGATCACAGTTTTATCTCCTGGTTTGATGTCGTCTTTTGAAAAGAACCCAAAGCCGCTGAAGGACGCCGTCTGTCCAGATTTTGTGGGGCTCTTAGCTGGAGGGGACACTGTGCCGATGGTTTTCCACAGAGGACCGCCACTCCCAGGCCCTTTACCCTCAGAACCAGAGGGACCGTCCTCTTTCTTAGTCTCTGGGCTGATCTGTTTCGGGCTGGTGTCGTAGTCGATCCATTTACCTCCAGAAGCCTTCTCGATGGCGCTGCCGTCCGCCATCTGTCCCGATTTCTCTGCTTGACTACCTTCTAACTTGACCTTAGCGTCCCTGGAGCCGTGCTTGCCCTTACTACTGCGATGGCGTGGTGATGAGGACCGGGACCGTGACGAGTAGCTGGAGTGCCTGGAGCGCCGAGATCCCCGCGAAGATGAGCGGTCAGAGTAGCGGGAGCGGCTCCGGCTGCCTGAGCGCTTCTTGGGTGTGCGGGAGCGGGAGCGGCCCCTCCTGGGGCTGTGTGAGTGGTGGTCCTGGTCGTGGTGGCGATCATGCCAGCCTCCTCCTCCTCCACCGCCGCCACCACCACCACCACCACCCTGCCAATTAGACTTATAGCCATAGCCGCCTCCTCCCCTGTTCTGGTAATGGCCGCGTGGATAATAGCCTCGGTTTCTGCCGCGGTAGTGGAAGGGTCTCCGGTAGCCTCGGTTATATCCTCTGAAGCCGCCTCTGTTGTTCTGATAGTCCCTGGTGGGATAGTTTCTGTAGGACGGAGAGTGAGAGCGAGAGCGGGAACGAGACCTAGAACTGGATGAAAGAGGAGACGGAGAGAAAGAGGATGAAAAACGATGTTTAATGAGGGCGAAGCATGTGCTGCGACCCAAGACAATTCTCAACCTTACAAGTCAAGAGCCACACTGTCCGCACATTTCAGCAAAACGCTGTGGCAAGAAACCTACTTCTCTAGTGGGGAATATTACATCTCTGAAATGGCAACCTCTAAACAAAAGACTGACTGAACATCAGAAACGGACGTCAGCTGTCTGTGAACACCAGACCAAAACCAGTCACAACATTGACCAGGAAGGGATAAAAAATAATCGACCAGGAGTCAGTGAACAGCCGCAGAGAGATACAGGAGGCCATTCACACCCTCATCAAATGCCAGCCACTATTCTTGATCAACCACTTATCACCTGATCCAAACTTAAAGGTCTGCACAGATGAGATTGAACCTTCGACCTGCCAAACTGGCTGAAACTAAAATGGAAATTCAACATCTTTGGGTTTCTGATTGTTGGTCAGACAAATTAAGTAATCTGAAGACATCACCTTCAGGTTTGACAACTTGCAATGGACAATTTTTCAATATTTTCTTGCACATAATAGGCAAACAACTAATCAGTTAGGAGGAATCAGGGAGGAAGTTTGATTTTGGCCTTATTAGACAAAAATCAATGAAATCAAAAATAAACTTTGAGCATATTGAAAGTGGTCTGAGAGAGAACTCAACTTCCACACTTCCTCCTGGCACTGTTTACAGGTAATTTCAGAGAAAGCTTTAATCCAGAAATAGTTAGAATAACTAGTAATTAACGGGAAGATTAACAGACAATGAAATTAAGTGTTAGTTACAGCCCTTTGATATTGTCAGCACTTACAAGAGGTTTTAAAAGAAGCAGAAAGAGTCCAGGGCAACACCCTTTTCTATTGTGGTACATTTGAGATTGGACTGATATCATATAAACTATTTCTTTGGACCCTGTGGTTGTTCCAAAACTACAATTTGTATGGCCTTACAGGAAGTGGGGATCTACTACTGCCCAGGCATCAACAGGGGGCGCTGTAAGCCCAGAGGTGACTGAAAGGTATCTCCCAGAAAACAGCACTGTCTCTGTCATTTATTCATAAAATGTAAACAGAAATCTTTATTACACTCAGGATATCAAACAAGGGTTTGAACCATCACTAATTTCTAAAAACAACCTTCAGGAAGCTGGTACACTGTGGATAATAAATTCTGATGAAAGAGTGGAGTAACACAGTTAAATGTGATTTCAACCAAAGGACAAAATATCATGACATTAAATCTTCATATAAAAAACCCAAAAAACTGCAGCTTCTCTTACAAAAGACTACAAATAAAAGCAATCCAAACATGCTACTCAGAGAATGTAAAGTGGCATGTGTAAACTCAGGGATATATGAAAAGTCTCTGGAACCAATGCAATACTGAACATGTGCTGATGGTCTGAAAAGCCACAAACCAAACCATCAAGTTTACAAGCACATGTCAACTACACACTCACCCTTTGCACCTTCCCATTGGAGCAGAGTCCTGGACAAAACATAAGTCTCTTCCCACGAGCCAGACCTTCTGTGTGACTTTAATTAATGTGTGGACAAAGGGTACATCGAGGACACAACCTGCTCTAATCCACAGAGGGAGGAGGCAGTGAGGGGGGAGGGAGATACAGCACGGCCACGAGGACTCGTTCTTTACTCTCTCTTTACTTCTGACAATCATTGATATGCTGTGTAGCAATGCTCTTAAGGAAAAACATCCACTCCAACAGCTCACTGTCTGTGAAAGTGATTTAACGCTCCAGCTTCAAACATAGACTGACAACAACATAACAGACAGCGTGAGAAGAACTCCCTTGCTTAGGAAAACATTAAATAACTGAGGGATTATATTGCTTGCCATCTTAAAACTGCAACAAGTCACAAATACAGACGAATGGCGATACCTAACAAGAAAGAAAGTGAGCTGATGCAAATACTTTGAGGCTTTGTCAGTCTGTCTCCCACACAGGAAAAACATTTATGCAAATTAAAAACAAACCTAGAAGGAGTCTGGCCCAGTCAAGAAAAACAAAGAACTAACTTCAAGTTAAATTTTAATTTACTACAGCTGCTACGACCCTGTTACATGCCCGTACCAACAGCTAATACCAATACAATCACCACCGATCAATCGTTCAGCTGATTTTCAGCTTGATCGGTGGTGACTGGTGACCAGGCGGTCAGTCTCAGATATACCTGATTCTGTGCCGCCTCTGTGATGTGTTTAAATAATCATTTTACACATATATAGATCTGTTGCACCTAGGGCCGGGCAATGTGGTTTTAAAATAATATCACGGTAGTTTAAGGCTAAATCGCAATGCATGATATATATCTCAATATCTTTAAATGTCCTTTAAACTAATGTTAACTACTAAAATACTAAATTACTGAATGAACTTCAGTTAAGTTCAATAAAGTAGCTTCTGTCATATCATGAGTCTAATACACTTCGGTTATAATAACATTTAATAAATTACAGTTATAAGGAAGTTAAAGTACTTTTATAATGACATTTTTAAAAGTATGGATGTGTGACTGTATGAGGGTATATATATTTGTACATTAATGTACAGGTTTTGATATACACTTGAAATTTTAATAAAAATATTGTTAAAGACTTATACTGCACAGGTTGTGTGAGAGTTTGTAAACAGGTGGTTTGATAAAGTTTTGCTGCTTTTAAACGTGGTCCCTTATTACATCAATTCAGGCATAATGTTCCTTTTTTGGCTTATTCATTCATTGAGGAGGAATGCAAGAAAAACAAAGTTTTCCTGATGAATTCAATGTGACATGCATTGACTGAGAGATGTGTAAGTGATCATTTTGTGAGTGAAGCACTCCATAAAGGAGAACTGCACACACCTTTACAGGAGTGCTGACTGAATCACTAAAGTGAAATGGCCGTCATGATGAAGCAAATGATAAGCAAACACCCAAGTGAACATGAGCCGGCCACTTCCTTGTTGCTTTGTGCTGTCCTACAAACAGATATTATTACACCAGAGTGTTTGACAGCACTGGCTGCTATCGCACAAGTGTTTCATCAAAAGCAATAGATGTTATTTGTCTAGTAGGTTACTGAGAGTTGACTTTGCCTTTACAACATTAGTAATTTCTGTAATAAAATATTGATATGTGGCGTTCGTGTATCAATTTAATATTAACCCATAAAAATATTGTGATACTATATTGCAGTATAGTATCCCCCCCAACCGTAATCGACAGCTACAGTAAATAAATGTATTGTTATGTTACATTAGGAAGGTTATTCCCAGAGGATAACTGTAACAATTTTTTTACACACAACAAAACTCCAAGACTTTTCCAAAACTTTTAATGATTTCTACTAATTCCATGACTTTTCCAGGCCTGGAAAATGTGAATGCGAAATTCCATGACTTTTTAGGTTTTTCGTGACCGTGGAAACCCTGTCAGAAACAGAAAACTAGATTTACCTATAGCGACGTTTTCTGGATCTTGAGCGGGAGCGGCTTCTAGATTTAGATCTGGAGTAGGATCTGGATCTGGATCTGGAGCGGGACCGAGCCGGAGAATCCGGAGCCTTTGACATCTTTGCTCTTAGGCCAGACAGAATATTCTTTGACTGAAAAACATGAAGAGAAAAGTAAATTTTAAGGTTATAAGGTTTTAAGGTTATTAATAGCTATTGTTCTCCACAAAAAGAAAACGTCGAAGTTAATTCAAAATCCTTCCTATTCGTCAGTATTGCACGTTTGCATTCAGTCTAGACTTGCTGACAGGCTGAATAGCGTACACCTTGTGCCCCGTCATCAAGACCCCTGCACCCAGCTGCTTCAAAACCTGCATTACAGCCCCTGAAGCTCCACATGCCCTTGAACTGTCAAAGCCAATGCAGTGAGAGCACACAGAGGCCAACAGGTTAGCGTTAAGACTGTAGCAGACAGCTGGAGCAGCGTGTAAACATGAGCTCATGAGCCGGCAGCAATGTGAGACAGGTTGAGCTTCTGTGCAGCAAGATGTTGAAGACGGCTGCTGCTGAGGAGGAGTGGAAGCTGGCTCAACATTAGACACAAATCAAACCAAATAGTGCAGCTTCCAACATCAGGATGCAGCCTACTACGGTCGGGCGATTGGATGAAAATATTGGCCTTTGGCGACTGGCTGACTACATCGCCCGCTGTTATTTTTGGGGATGATCTTTGTCATTTCATTTTGCTTATTTAATAGTTTACCTCAGAAAAACGAATAAGAGGCTCAGTGGGCAAACAGCAGCACACAGAGAGAAAGACAAAAACAGTGTGTGGAGCCATTGTATTTTCACATCTAACTCTATGTATTAAGGGTTTAGTTTGACCAAACAAATTTTAGGGACAATGCAAGTTAACATAGTGCAAAGTCCACCTGTTACAAACAAGCAGCAGTAACTGATGTTTCAGATATAGAGATTATAGCTATTGCCAGTTTCGAACTCCTGTCCTTTGTTAGGCATTTAAGAAAGAAAATGAAGAAAAAAAGAGAAGATGTCAAGGTTACATACAATAGTGTACATACAATAACAGTAATGGTAAAAACAATAAAAAAGACAAAAAAGGTAAATACTTACATCAAGATTACATAAAATTACAACATCCAATCTCAGTAAAAAAGACACACAAATACACAGCCCTAATCCAAACACTTGATCCTTCCACTGAGGATGTTTTTTGTACTTTCACTGCTGCTTAACATCATTCTGTAAAACATTCGGATAAAATGTAACTCTGCAGGTAAACAAACAATGCTTTGGCTAAGAGACTTTGACACTTAAACTAACTACTGAATCAAAACTAACAGAAAATGGCAATAACATGTGCAACATTGCATCACTTATTCCATCCTAACATTTCCGAAAAAAAAAGAGAAATTATATTCTTTAACTATTTGCTAGTTTCTGCAAAGGGGACAAGTAATACTGAAATTCTTGACTAAAATTTGACAGTATATGTCTATCTAGCTGCTCATTTGCAATGATGCCCTTATATTGCCTTAACAAATATATATATGTTTTTTCTCTTTTTCCATTTCTCTTTTTACAAAATGGAGACCAGAGTCACTTAAAATTAGCAGGCCCGCAGCAGGTAGTTCTGCTTTAGTGCAGTGGGGCAAGAGGAAAGCTTTCACTACTACAGGGGCTGCTTAATGCTGAAAAGGCAGTGCTGCTTACGTCAATCACTTTGCATTTTATTCACAATTCCCCTTTGAGAATCCAAAGAAATAAATGAGTGTTTTTCTTTCGAATGTTGTGGAATGCCTCTTTTCTTTCATGTTTGGGGGGCAACAGTTGCCATGTGCCAAACAATGGTTGCTACGTGCTCATGCGGGGTTTCCCTTCCTGCCCAAATCTTAAGCAGTCTACTTAAGTGTTATATTGACCGCTGAAGACCCTCACTGCTCTTCTGCTGAACCTGAATCTTTCAGAACACATAATTAAGGCACCTTGTTGCTTTTAGGTCCCCTCTGTTTGTGTCTCAACCACCATGTAATGCTCAACAAAAACCTGTCTCCTATGTACAGTTAGCATTGTGAGTTGCATGCTATTATTCTCAACAAGCAGGTTACAACTTGTGCACTGGAAATCTAGCTGCCTAAATACACACAGAGACCTTTTATAGGCATTATGGGTCTTTTAAAAATGTATATTCATAGAATCATCTCCAGATCATGGTTTTGCCTGCAGACTTCATGAACACCCTGAATAATAATTACAGGGAGGTGCATTAGTGAGTCAACTTTTACCACACTGTTTAGTGCATGCTACCGAAGCCCAACAGACTCACTGAGATCAAAACAATAAACGGAAGTGAAAGTAAGCATGAATAATTTTAGTTTTTTTCCATTTTATCACAGGCCAGAAAGATCTTAGCTCAGCTTTACACCCCGTATTTAATGCAAAAAATGTTCACATGTAGTACTTTTCTACTTTTTTCTGTGCTCTTACCTCATATTTGCATGTGTGCTCCAGGGTTGGAAATTAGCAACAGCCACTAACCAAAATGCTAGTAAATATGCAAGTGACTACTTCATTTATTTTTTCCACTCACCTTCCCAAAAAATGTTAATCTTTTGAGTGGCTGGTAGATATTGGCATCCATCAGCCACAGTTACAAGCGGACAAAAAGGTTAATTTCCAACCCTGGTGTGCATAGTTAATGATGCTGAACTGGTTCTGGTTAACCCTGAAAAGTGGCTTGGCTTGTTGGGTGGGTTGATGTTAAGTCTATACGCATTCTAAATATAAATAAATATAAATAGAAGTATCTGAAACTTGCAAACCGCAAAGGCAGTAGCCAAAAGATAAGCTAGAGTTGCTCCAGATCAAATCAAACCTAATCAGAGTGTTTTGACAAAGCTGCAACTGCCTAAAGGTCGAGCGCTTTATATGCTTCAAGTGCATATAATATATTTGTATTTCAAACAGGGAATGGAAAAAATGCAGGATATGAAGGGAACGAAATTGGCATGTGGAACTCTTTGTTTGTTTGAGGTACTTTTACTCCAATACATTTTGAAAGACAGTATCCTATATTTTACTCTACTACATAATAAGGTGGGTTTTTTTCCTTCGGGCACTTAAAGCATATTTAGATGTTAATTTTGTACTTTTACTGAGGGAAGCTTTTGAGTGCAGGACTTTCACGTGCATTTTTACACTGAAGTATATCTTTTTTTTCCTGAAATAAAAGATGTCAACACTTCTTCCACCACTGGGCATACGTGTCACTAACACAAAACACTGGGTTAAATTGATATCATTCATTTTGTCTGTATATTTAGCTGATTAATTGCGTCAAATACAACCATTTAAGACTATGTGCAAAGATATAATAGGCGGTTGCATTTGCATTGCAGAAAAGGGGTGTCACCACATTAACAGCAAACAAACTCATATTACAATCTAAAAAGAAAATGATGTAGAAAACACCAGACTATGTTTGCTTAGTGTTACACAACACTGTAGTCAATTCAAGACCAAAAAAACTAGCTATCGATACTAAAATTAACGACGTTAACGACATGCTTGCCGAAAGAGAAGCGGCTACTAACTTCAACTATCAGCTTAGCGACAAATTGAAATAGCGTTTACCTTTCTCCCGTTTCCCCCGGACTGAACGCGGGTGTTTTTTGTGAATAAATGTTTGCAGAAGTGGAGTAACCTCTGAGGCCAGGCTGCTCGTCTGGTCCCTCCTTCCTGGTTTTACTGTACGAGCGTAAAACGGATGTTAGCAACCTAGCTTGTTAGCAGCGGCGCGGCTACCAGCCAGGCCGACAAAAACAGACGAACTGCGCCTTTAGAAGAAGCCAGGCGCTCGGTCTGCTGTGTCAGGCTCCATTCGATATATCCCCGGATGCTTGTTTGTGTCTATTAGTTAAGCTAAATGCGTGTTTTTGGTAAAATCGAGATTTTACACGAGCTAACGGTCGAGTTGGTTCGTTAGCTCCCAATGCTAACGTCGATATGCTCAAATCTCGCGAGGTTTTGTGTGACGAGGAGGAGGGAGAAGGAGTGAACTTTCCTCTGAGGATGGAGAGCTCATTATTATGTAGATTATAATGTGCTGTTTTAATTTTGTTGTTACACATGTGGCACAGGTTACACACCTGGATTCAGTGATGGAAGAAGTATTCAGTTCCTTTACTTAAGTAATAGTGCTAACGACAGACTGTGAAAATACTCTGTAACAAATTGCCTAAAAGTCCTGCATTGAAAATGTTTCTGAAGTAAAAGTATATAAAAGTAAAGTATGAGTGTAACCCAATGCATAAAAATAAAATAAATCTTCATATAAATATTCGTGAAAATACTGCTACTACAATAATAATAATAATAATGACAATGATAATGATAATAATAATATAGTAGAGTAAAAGTGGAAAGTAAAAAAAGAAAGTACTAAAATAATGTACAAGTACCTCAAATTTGTTCTTAAGTACCATTAAAACTGGTATTTAGAACACCAGTGATACATTTTAAGAAATGTTGATTGTTTTGTCTCTGTAAATAAATAAATGAAAATAAATGTGAGCACAACAATACAAGTAAAAATCTAACATTTTACCGCTTTATAAGTCCTTTTCTTTTGGTTCATTCTTTAGTGGAAAATGTTCACATTCCCCCTCAAACACACAGCTGTCTCTGAGCTGGGCGTAGGTGTCTGTGCCGTTTGTGACTCTATGCACTATTTTTATCAGACTAAAAGCCCCATAACGCCTCCTATCACAGAGGCAGATTCAGTCCTGAACACCACTCAGGGCCACTTGGCCTCGACCAAACACAAATACACTTAGTGAGTCACTAAAGTTGTATTCTGTCTCATCTCACTGATATGTTTTCTGTCACAAAGACTTCTTTCATACTGTAAGACTGTGCTGCTCAATGAAATTTCTCTATATGGCATGATGGCATTTCAGAGCCTGTTTAAAACTAAAGAATGTGTGTTCAGTCTTTCGACAAATTATAGAAAATAAGAAATTTCAAATAAGGATACAAACTGAATCACTGGTTTTCCTGCATGTGAAATGTACATCTCCCATCTGTTGACCTCAGAGAACTTGTGATGAGATCAAACCTCAACAAAAAGGCTGACACATCATCTCAGTCTTCCTCTCTGACACACAACATTTCTTTATTGTTTTAGTATTTAGTTTTTTAGCTCCTACTTTTAATCTCTTACAGACATTCAGTCAGATGTGCAAAACAAAATGCCAAAATGCTAATGCACCATTTAGTGTCAATATCATGATGAAATGCTTGCAAAAGTTACAAAACACAGGCTAAAACTAAAAACTGCACAGCTACACACTTAATACCCTGTATATATATCTTAACTGCATTTCTGTGTTTTAATTTAAGGAACTCAAAGGTGCTTGTATGCTGTTGTGCAGATGGCAAATTTTATCACATAACCTTAATCTTGAATTTAATCTTTTGTACTTTCTGATATTTAAAACATCATAATCTGAGAACTTACGAAGATATACCAATGTATTTACTAATTAAATTTATAATAAAACGTCATATTTTAATAATTCTTCTAATGTTTTTTTTTATCAAGAAATATTAATTCGTAAAGTAACTAAAGCTGTAAGATAAATTATTATGAAATAATCAGTAGCCTACAATATTTGCCTCTGAAATGTAGTTGAGTAAAAGTAGAAAGTAGAAAAGTACTCAAGTAAAGTACCTCAAATTTGTTCTTAGGTACTGTTCGAGCTGGTATTTAAAGCATCAGTGACACATCTAAAGAAATGTTGATTGGTTTGTCTCTGTAAATTTACTTTCTGATATTGCAAAGATTGCAGAGCAAACCTCATCTTTACGAATCACGCATCCAAAATCTGAGAATCTGGTGCACCGCAGCCCTGAAGGCTTTCGACACAGTTCAAGTACAGAGAAAAGCTGCAGCTGAGCCTCAAACGCAGCTGTCTGTTCTTCATTCTGCATGATAACAACGTGTCATCCAGTCCACAGCCTGCGTAAAAGACCTGATTTGAATTCTCACAGCTTTTAATGGCACACTGCGTGGAGTCACTCCTCGTTGACCTTCGACAAAGATATGCAAACAGTTCCTATACACTGTCATTTTCCCCTGCAGCACAGGTGTTGGACACTTGGACGAGCCAAAGTTAAATTTAACCTCCTGACAGATCTCAGCTTTGGCTACAATGTGAGACAACCAGACTTGGCTCCTTGTCTGTCAGTCACTGTTACAAGCTGTTAACGGTGTCTCACTGGAGGTTTGAATTCCAAGGGGCAGAGGACGACTCTGACCAGTGAGGTCATGAGATGAAAGTGAATTAAAAGTCAGTCAGATTAAAGGGATTAAAGCTGCAACATGAAACCTGCGGAGCATCTGTGCCATCATTCAAAATAGAGCAAACAAGCAGCAAACAAAAGAAAATACAGCGAAAGAGCAGCTAGGAAACGCAAAAATATTACTGTTAATCTAATAATAAGGTGTTTTTATATACCATTTAAAATGTTTTCTCATCATGTGAACATTATTGTTCAGTTCTGCTGTTTTTGAGTTTTCTTTCCTGATATTCGGATTATTTTGTTATTTCTATATCTAAAGTACAACAAAATACTTAATTGATCTATAACAAAAAAAATATGTGCATTAGGCTACATTTAACACCAGTGTGTAAATAATTAAGAATATGAAATACATACATATTCTAAGTATGTGAAGTGTGCAATAAATACTAAAATATGTGCATTGTGCTACATTATAATGTATAAAACAAGTCTGTAAAGTTTTTTAAATATATAAATATGTGTAATTTGCTACAATGCATAACACAATATACACATAACTTGAAATAAGATGAAGAATGTTGAATCTGCATCAGTTAAATATAAATACTCTAAGTGCTATACGTAGTTAAATATGCATGTTTTGGTAAGAATAGAATTAGGATAAAACACTGAACATACTTATAAACCATTAAAGTTTACACTAATAACAAAGCTGTAAAGGACTTAAATTAGTGTATTCAGTGGTGAAAGACATACTCTGATTCTTTACTTAAGTAAAAGTATAAGTATTGTCTTAAAATACTCCATTACAAGTAAAACTCCCAATTCAAAATGTTACTTGGGTAAAAGTACAGAAATAAGCAAAATGTACTTTAAGTATCAAAACTAAAGTATGCATTATGCAAAATATGTCCATTCAGAAGTATTATATTAAAATATAACATTATATTATTCTGTTTAATTTTAATGTTGTAGAACAGCAAATGTTAGATTCTTTGTGTACTTCTAGATTAGTTTAGTACTGCATAGTATCATATATACATTGTATTTTTCAATATGTAAAAACTAACTATAAGTGTCAAATAAATGTACTGGGATAATAAAATACAACATCTCCCTCCAAAATATAGTGGAATAGAAGTATAAAGTTGCATAAAACAGAAATAGTCGAGTAAAGTTAAGTACCAGTCGCTGAAGTACTTGGATGAATACTTTTCTATCCCTGCTGCTGTACAGTTGTTTATTTAACTATCATCTGTTACTTTAAGTTATAGGATTTCATTAATGAATTTATTTGTTTCTTTGCTTTTTTCTTTCAGTCCCATTTATACTGTGAATATACTGCAAATATTCTGTCATCTTTTTCTGAGGATTGTACTTTAATACATTTAATGTAATAAAGAATATAAATGCATTTAAACCCACAAACTAAATTATAATGCCTACTTTCTCAGAGAAAACTGAGAACTCGGCAGTGCTCTGAAATACTTCTAAGGCAAAAAACAAGAAGCACAAAACATGTAAACATGTGAGAGAGAGAAAAGAAAAGGCTCACCTTACAGGAGAGTAAAACTGTCCTGAACAGCGAAGACTGAGACGTCTTTTTGTTTCCTTGTTTATGGAGACATGTGAATAAGAACGTAACTGTCTGACAACCACTTGGTGAAATCACATCTCAATTATAAATAGTTTGCTCAGTGGAAGCGTTTTCAGAGATGTTGTTTGAAGTGATGAGCTGTGAGTTACAGTATGTGTCTGCCTCCTCACATTAAGATGCCTTCAGGGTCCGCTGGTGATTCCTGAGGGGAATATTTTAAGTGTAGGAGTTGTATTGATGTGTGCACAGTACACTAAAGGTTAAACATCATTTATGCACGACAGCGGTCTCATTTCATTTACATGTGAAACGGGCAGGTTGTATCACTCGGCTAGATGACGTGTTTTGAAATGCTGTTGCTTTTGGCTTGAGTTCGGCGTGAAGTTAAACAGCTAGTATCCACGATTCCTGCTCAGCCGTGGCTCATTCTCAGAGACACTGAGGGTCTTTATTCAAGCTGATATCTCTGCTTCACCACCAGGCTCAATGTGTGACCAGAGATAACATACAGACCTGAATATATGTGACCTGACACTGTAGCGCCTATTCAAACATGTGCACGCCAAGATCATTTTCATATCACAAGGTAGTTATGCAAAAAACCAAACTGTCTAGGAACATGAAGAGGAAAAAAATACATAAAGATAACATAATAATCTAACTGTATTTTGATGATGTTACTCAGAACTGTGTGAAATAGAAAGCTTGTGAACAAGCTGTAGGAAGATTGCAAAATTGCACAAGATCATTTTGGAGCCTGTGTTTATGATTTATTTGTCCACAGTTTTTGGATTGCTTTTGGTTTTAATAGTTTTGTGTTTTTGTTGATATTTATGACATATTTGGCATTTTGATTTAGCACTGGGGCACTTTAATTGTTTTGTCTTTTGATCTTTTACCCGACCAATTTACCTACAGGTACAAATAAAGGAACCTGAACCTGAAAGCTTACTCACCAAACGATGCAGCGCTGAATATCTGCACAAAAACTGCACCGCTCCATCTGATGGATGTAATGAGTCAAAGTTTGACCAAGGCACTAGAGGAAAAAATCAGAAGAAAAATTAAAGTCAGGAGGATTCGGCCTCTGGGAACCATGAATGTCTTCATCAATTTCATCACAATCTGTCTGATGCTTTTACGATATGTCACCAAATAAAAGCAATGTATCAGTCTAATGTTGGCTATAGATTTAACGTCAGAAGACCACCAAAGACAGTAGGATTCATCCTCTGGGGAATCTTTATACAATATTTCATGGCAATCTATTCATGATTTGTTCAGATATATAACTCAAAACTACAAACGTCAGTCTCACAGTGGTTCTGGAGGAAAAGTCTGAAAACATCTGGGCACCTTGAATTTCCTCGCCAAGTTTCAAGGCAATTCAACTAATTAGTGAGATATGTCAATAAAAAACAAAAATGTGAACCTCCGTGACAACCACAGAAAAAAAGTCAAAGATTACCAAAGATACAAAGATTCATCCTCTGTGGAACATTTAATGGCTGTACCAAATTTCATGGTAATAAAAGTTAGTAAGAGACCGACCAGCAGACATTCGCCAACAGATAAAGTAAATGTTATCAAGAGCTCATCAAGGAAATTATCATTACACACACACACACACACACACACACACACACACACACACACACATATATATATATATATATATTTCCTTTTTTCCTTTATACTTTGTATTGTGTCCTATGTACTTCTTGGTTTTTTTTTTAATATTTACTGACTGCTTACTTTTCCTGTTCTTTGTTGTCATTTATCTTTTGTTGTATTTTTCTGCAAAATATGAATTTGGTTGTTTTTTTGTGTATTTTTCTTCATTTTTGTTTGTTATTTTCAAGTTAATGGGGGTCTGTTTGTATAAACCTCTGGGCTTGTTGACCTCTCCTGACACCTTTTTTTTTTTTTTTTTTATTAATCTAGATTTTATAAAAACTGGTATCAATGTGTAAAAAAATGCTGCTGTGTTGTCTCCTGCAGGTGAAACTGGAGTAACGTTACCATGTAAACGTTCACAGATCATCAGTAGAAACTGAATAGAAGCACAGATTGCAGACACAGAGAGGTTAATGGGGTCTCATCATTCACAGAGCGGCCTCTTTGTATGCAGTGCCGTGTTTTTGGGTGAATAATCATTGTAATTCCAAAGTCACCAACAAAGCAAACAGATGCAACAGACAACATGTCCTCCCCCTGGGGTTTCTGACCAGAATCATATCTCTGTGCTAAATTGCAGTGTGGTCACATTGAAACAAGCTCCAGTGTATTTTGTTAGACATTCGATATGCTCTCGAGCCTGTGACAGATGCACTGTGACCCAAACTGTGCGGCAGCTGCAGCAATGAGAGTCCTGTTTGAGGGCAACGTTACCTGGAGCTGAAGAGAAAACAAGAGCGACCACAGGGCTTCTCATATTTGATTGCTAGAGTGCATTATAGCGAGAGGACAGCAAATCCCATGCACACACCTTTGATCCTCTGGCTAGAGTTTACCTCGGAGCTGCCTGAGGTCAGCTCTCTGCTCCGTGTAACATGAAGCCACAGCCAAACAAACACAGACGGCTCCTGAAAACAGAGGCCTCCTGTTAAAATCCAACTGCTTTTTTATGCTTTCATAGATAAAATCCTATTTGCAAGAAACAGGAAGTAGAAACCAGAAACCTGAATAGAGGTCACTTTTTTGTCCTCAGATGCCTTTTACAAGTGTTAAAACCTTTGAGTAATTGGTTTAATTTCTTTTTAAAACACGGGAGGAAAAGTCAGTGAAATGTCCACAAAATTTCAAGAAATTAGAACATTTATAAAATTACTTTTCAGAAGGCAATGGAAATATTTCCAGGGAACTATATTTCATATGGCATACTTGAATATTTGAAATAATTTACAGAATAATTCAATTTTTTAGGTTGTTTCACTGTTTGTTTATTTATTTTATTATACTTTTTTACTTTCCTGTTTCTTATTATTTTTGTTTGTTTTACTAATTTTCAGGCGGCTTTCTTATACTTTTTTTTCAATTTCTTGCTAATTTCTGAGCAATTTCCTAAGTTCCTCATTGTTTCATTCCATTTTTTTCTAAAATAAATCAAGCCAATTTACCCAGGTTTCAAAGGGTTAAATGTGTTTCCTGTCTTTCTACAATGTAAAATAAAAAATGAAATGTTAAAATAAAAATGTTTGTTTTCAAATCCAGAAGTGAAAGCCAGACTCACTCACTGTTCTAAAATACTGTACCATTTTAATATTTATCTTTTCTTTAGGAGCTACCTATTGTTTGATTTAAAAACAACAACAAATATTTACTCTTTGGTTCACATTAATAGGTTTTTTTTTATAGGTTTAATAATCTACATCTTATGAGAACTGCAAAGATTTTACAAAGTAAAAGTTAAATTTACTCTTCATGGGAATAAGGTGTTGTAAACAGTTGTATAAAGTCTTCTAAGAGTTTTAAAGGAGGAACTTTTGTCAAAATCAGAGAAAATAGCAGCATTTCCTATAAGAGGAATATGGGTCTAATGAAGAGATTTAATTGCATTATGAGAAAAGCAGAATTTAGTGTTTTTGAAGCTTGATCCACAACAGAGATAAAAGTCAGTATATCTCGGCCTCTGCTGCTAAAATCTAATATTATTCTTTTGTTTAAATCTGTCGCCTACACACACCCAACTTCTTGAAAGTTCAGTATTAAACCTCTGAAGAATGTCTTAAACAAACTGATGACGTTTCTAGTCTCTGTACATTTGCACAGTTAAAAAGGGCATTTGTATGTGGGTATAGAAAATGTACCAGACATACATGAAAGCATTCGACCGCCATGACCTGTAATACTGCAACAGATTCACCACAACACCTGTGAAGTGATGTGGTAACAGTGCTCACAGCGAGTGCAGAAACAGGTGCAAAGCCTTTATATTTCATTGAAAATGATCTGTGCTGCCACCTTCTGGTCTCTCTAAAGGACCAGGAAATACAGACACATGTACACGGTATGTGAGGCTGGTTTTAAGGAGTTTCTATTTAAGATTGCACACAGGTACGACCCTTTAAAATAATTTATTTCCAAATGCAAACAATAGATCCTCTCTTTGTAACTGTGAAGGAGAAACTATTGAACGTGTGTTTAAAGATTGTTTTCACACCACTTTTTTCTGGGTTGACTTACAGTCATCTTTCAAAAAATTATGAAAAAGATTTCACACTAACAAATATATGTTCTCATTCATTTTAGCTGGACTTAAACTGACATGCAGTTTAAGTCCAGCTTAACTTTTAAAGATATTTTTAAAGATACAGTTTTAAAACGTACTAGACAACTGTTGAAAATTTCAACCTAAAAATTATAAATTGGCAAAAAGATTAATGAGACATTTGTTTTTTCTCTCATCTCTACATTTTATTTGTTGTGCAATTGAATAAATTTTCTTATAATATTTTAATACATTAAAAATATTTTAATATTTTTAATGTATTTTCTACAACTTTTATTAATAAAATTTTGAGCATGCATACTCAATATAATGAATGAATGAATGAATAAAGTTGAATTTAAAAATAAAAATAAAAGGCATAAAGTATCAGAAATTCGAAATACTCAAAGTACAAGCACCTGAAAATTGTATTAAGTGCCATACTTGTGTAAATGTACCACTGTCGAACTTCCTTGCAATAAAACAGCATTGATGCAGTTTAATTAACTGTTATCATGCAGCTTCATTACAAAATCTTAAAATATTATATATCCATTTTGGACACTGACAAAAAATCTGAATTTCACAGCAGTAACTGACTCCAGATATCTGCAGGCAGAATGGATATCTAATATTTTCAAATAATAAATACTCGGAGGCCAGTCCCTTTCATAAAGCTTTATTTCACAGATCCCCTGTAACAGGAGGCCTAGGCAGCCGGGCTCATTATACATTTACATACACTGTCTGTGGCCGGTCCTTACAATGCTCCCCATGTTAAATAACTCAATAATTCAAGACAAAAACAACAAACACACACACGCACACACACTGTTCAACTTAAGATAACAATAACAAGATCGTAACGACGGTAATAATAACAACCATTGTCAAATATTATGTATTTCCAGGGTCTTATACTGTATTTTCTAAAATTTGTTACACAGTCAGTCATCTTTAAGGTGCACCATAAAATCTGCATGTGACATTTCAATAAAACTCAACAGATGCTGCACCGGGACACGCGGTGGAGACAGAGAATACTTTTTGTTGCATGTTTTGTATATATTTCAGATGAGAAGCTCCTCCTTGTCCTGTGGCGGCAGATACTGTAACATGTGAATTCAGCGCAGTTCATTGTTTGTTTGGCACACGATTTTTTTTTAATAAGCCGCTGTGGTGTGGCATGAATCTCTTAGCTCAAGCAGAGACATAAGGCGCGTCTCCATGGAGATGTGTGTCGGGACTCACAGGACCTCTGCAGGGAAAAACAACAGAGAGATGAAGATGAGAGAAATTAAGTTTTTATTCTTGTCTACCTTAAGTTTATTGATTTTAGTAATACCAAACGAATGAAAGACATCTTGCAAGAAAATGACAAATATATTGTTCATCAGTCAATAATTTAACAAGTAAAATGAAAAAAAAAGAAGCTGATTCCAGCTTCTCAAACATGAGGATTTGCCACTTTTCTTCTATGAGATAATAAACTCAATATCTTTGATGAATATTTAACCCCCAAATGACCATTTGTGTATCAGTTACTCACCACATGTTAGGCTGAATACATACATACATACTCTCTATTACTGACAGTACAAGTGTTTACATTAATCATTGTGCATCACATTTATCTGCATCTTTTCTGAGACGATGTTGTGTTTTCTGGGTTTTGCGGTGGGCATTATTTCCTGTTGCCTTTTTTTTTTTTTCCCTGTTTCGATCACAGCGTGTTTGTCCAAATTGTGAACATGGGAAGATTTCAGATTCTATGTGTGCGTCCCCACAGTCATAAAAGCATTTTTTTTAGTAAACACAATAAAGAAAACAAAAGATATTCTACATTACAAGAAAAAATGTCTTTCCATCTAGAGACTGCCATTAACATAATCTATGAGTTAGATTTCCAGTTAGAGGTGACAGAGATGGGTCTTATAAAATAAAAACATACAAGTTTATATTTGTCTTCCTCTGACACAACACCTGTCACATTTAAATGAATCTTGAGGTAATTTTGCATTTTAAGGATACTACATTTCAGGGGAAGTTTGAAGTTTTATAGAAAAAATAAAAAAAGACATAAAATGTGACACCACAAGCCCAATTCTGATAAATTTACTGAAAGGGTGACATGTTTGTATTTTCTGATCTATGACAGTGATTCCCGATTTTGGGGTCAGGACCCTCAAATATGATTATGAGAGGTCAAAAGATGATTCATCTCATATAATAAGATTAAATGGATTCAGCTCCAGCTGAAGCCTCTGCTGAATCATCACAGCCTCGTGTGGTGTCTGTTCTCTGTACCTGCGACATGCTGAGGCTTCATAGGGCCTGTTTTCATCAGGAAGGGCTCTCCGCCCTCGAAAGCCAGGATGGGCTCGCTGACCAGCCCGCTCTGAGTCTGCGCCGGGTTACCGCTGTTGTTCAGCTTGATGATCTCCTCGAAGTCAGCCGCCTCTCCATTAGCCGAGACGCCATTCTGATGAGCGGCAGGCTGGACGCCATTTACAACAGGAGCGGACACACTTTGTGACGGGCTGAGGACCGCTGCATTGGGACTCTGCAGGTTTCCGGCTGCTGAGGAGAAATAATATTAATGAGCAAATACATTTTTTTCAGACTACATTTAAGCGTATATTAGATTGTTTTTGTATTCAAAACATGCAAAAATTAAAAAAAACCTACTAAAGATTGAAAAATATATAAGAAAATAAAACAAGAATACTCAGTAAACATATTCAGTAAAAAAACAAAGTATTTATTGCCTAATTAGGAGTAGGAAGAAGTGAATACTAAAGTAATACCCGCTTTTTATCAATAAACTAAATATTAAAGATGAATATTCCCACTGTTCACCACCATTGATCAAATCAATCAACCAAAAATAAAACATTCAAAACAAGAACAGATCAATGAGAATCATATAAAACAAAACATTACCAATTAAAAACAACTGTTCTCTCTGATCATCCATCTCATATCATTCATATGTTGTTTTTAAAAATGTGTTTAAAATTTGTTAAATATTCTACGTTTTCACAGTTGTTTCATGTTAACATCTTTGACTGTAATACCATGATAATTTGCATTAGTCATCACCGTTATTCAAACATAGAAATTCCTCTCAAATCATAAAGTAAAGTTTCTCTCATTAGAAGCAACTTTTGGATACTATTAGTTAATAGTTCAACGAAAGGTAAGTAATAATTAACTCTAAAATGTTTTCATTGTATCAGAAAAACAGCCTTTTTCACTGTTTTCAGCTTCCAGCTTAAGTTTATAAGAATTGTCTCAACACATGAAGGAACACGTCATCCTTCGGTTCATCACAAACATTCAACGTCAACACATCTGGAGATACAGGAAGGAGATAAAACACTGTGTGACAAATTTAGTGGATAAAAAAGTAAAATAGTAATGTGAAGTCGAGGTATAAAGTGGCATAAAATGGAAATACGCGAGGAAAATACCTCAAATTTGTCCTAAAGCTAAGTACTTGATTAAATGTAGTAGTAGTTATATTCCAGCGCTGGGTTTAACTTTTAGACTGTTACACAGACTCTTACCCTTACTGAGCTCCGAGTCTTTGCCGTTGACCTGTGGAGAAGCTTTCACATCCTTCTGTGATGATAAAGAACAAAAAGACTCTTATTATTCCAGAAAGTCGAGAGGAAGTTTGGTTTCTTCAAGCTTGTTTAAAAAGGAGTCAAACTGACCTTTTCTCCTGCGTCACTTTTCCGAGTCCTCTTCATGATCTCCTCCAGGCGCTGCGCAGATCACACACAAAGATCGGTTAGTTAGATGTTGTTGTTAAAAGAGTAAAAGTACTGAGATGAACTCGAGTGTGACTCTGAACTGTGAAGACGTTTTTCTCCTCACCCTCTTCCTCTCCAGACGCTCCTGCTCCTCTTTCTGGAAGTGTTTCTCCCTCTCGAGGCGCTGACGCTCGGCCTCCTCGCGGGCTTTGGCCTCGGCCTCCTCCCTCTGAGCAAAGAAGACAAAAACATTCATATGAAGCTGATGAATATGAGTTTCACACTGAAAACAAATAATCTGTTCGCTACTAGAAAAGTCACATGCAGCTACAAAGAGAGCAGAAGCAGCAGGATGTGAGTCATTTAAACTGAATCCGGCTGCACAAGAAAGATGATGGAAATGTTCCCACAGAGAAGAAAATATAAAACAACTGACAACTGCCCAGTAGTCCATTCATCATGTAGCTGAACATCTAAAAAATATATTTCGTGCAAATGAGGCCAAAAATCTTTTTTTCTGGTCCTACAAGAAAATAATTTTAGTAACTAAAACTGTATTTTAGTCTTGACGGATTTTTATTTCTGTGGTTTGTGTTCTGACATGTTAACAGAGCAGCAATTAAACTAAATATATACATTATATTTTGGGGTTAGATCGTGAATAATGCAGACATTTAGGTCACAATTATATATTTATTTTAGACTGATGTATGGCCACAGACGAGTTTCGTAATAACATGTTATTTAGATCTATGACGTGGAGAAGACGAAGCACTTCAGAAAGAAGTTTTGTTTCTTCTGCTCAAGAAGTATAAACAAAATACTCTGCTAAATACTATGTAGGTGTGTGTATATATACATGAGCATGTGTAAGAATTTGTACAAATATGGGACGATATGTCCATCGTATCCATTGTTGTATATTTGTATGTTTATCTTGTGAGACATGAAGATTGAAAACAAATTCCCCTCCTGGGACAACAAAGGCCATCTCTCTATAAATATACAGTAAAGTCAGAATGAGTATAAATAAATGACATTCACATAATTTCTTTAGTCTGAAGAGGAACCCCAGACTTTGTTGTTTGAATAAATGATTCTCCTCATAATGGAGTAATTTTACAGCGTGGTGTTGCTATTTTTACTTGTAACTAAGTACATTTACTTTGCTTTGAGTATTTACATTTTATGCAACTTTTTACTTCCATTCCACTACATCTTGGAGACAAATATCAAATATGCACTACATTTTTCCTGCAGCTTTAGTTACTTTTTAGATTATAATCTCCATTCCTTCCTGTCCAGTGAAACCATGTATCTCCTGAGAGATCAAGTGTCTCTTTATGTACTGAGAAAATCTTTCTCCTTCGTAAGATACATAAACTCTTTCGCCCTTTAAAATCTGGGCAAACTGGCTTTTGTTCTTTTGAAAACAAGGGAAAAATGCTGTGAACAAGTTGACGAAGATGACCCAGAAATAAGCAAGAAACTAGTCAAAAGTACAAGAAAAGTAGTATAAATAAATTGTGGAATGTAAAAAAAAACCTACTTAATAATAATTATAATCCTAAACTTATAATAATGATAATAATAGGTGTAGTTTTCTGAAAAAAAAATCCCAATCTACTAATTTCATGCAATTTGTGATACATTTCATGCAGAGTTGCTCATCGTCTTTTCCCCCATGTTTTCAAAAGAAATACGAAAAAAAAGGAAGAAATGACCTGAAAGAAATAGCTTAAAAATTACAATAATTCTGCAAAATAATTTTAAATATAGAATTACAAAAACTTTGAATACAATTCACCTGATATTTTTTCCCTGGCTTTTAAAATATTACGTTTATTAGTGCCTTTTTTGCGTTTACTGTACTGTAGTGCCGTCTTCTGTCGTATTGATTGAATTGTGTAGAATCTTACCAAGCTAATATCATGTGCAGCATGCTCATATTGACAGGAGTTTAAAAATATATACATATTGTATTTGTGATCTAAGCAGCTAACTAACATTTTCTCCAGCAGGTAGCCTACAATTTATAAATCCACTTAAATTATATAAAATAAACTGCACTGAAACCAGACCAGACCTCTAACTGAGACAGGCCTCTATTTGTGGGCTAGTGAAACGTACTGAGTGTTTAACTGGCTTTTATTTTAAATTTTAGGGTAGTTCTTCCACCACTGTTCACACTGTGTGTTACTGCATCTCTTGACCACCAGGGGGTGGCACATGCTCAGTCTGTTCTGCGGCCTTCAGGCCGGAGTTGATATTATCTGAGTAACTCCATTACACGCTTCACTGAGTATTTAGATTGAGCACCAACAAACAGATGTGTTGAATAAAAACAAGAATTATGACATGTGCATAAATCACGTCTGCGTGCAGAACTTTTGTAACCTGCTGCTGTTGGAAAATCTGCACAGTTAACCAGCGTGCACTGACTTCTGACTTCTGATTTTAAACGCACAAATCTTCAACAGTCACACACATTTTCAGTTTCAATTTGAGAGAGTGCGGCACTTGAGCTCTAAAAAATACGAGGCCTCTCTGCTCTCGAGCTGTCAGGGTGGAACAATGGCCCGATTGAAGGGGAAAAGGGGAGTCGAGCGTGGCGGAGTGCTTCAGGCGTACACTGACGCTGCTTATCTGCAGAGAGCGAGCCGAGTGTACGAGACAGAGGCAGCACAGGCCTGTCACTATCTCCCCAGATCACAATGGCTCCCTCAGCCTCCGCTCATCACCATTATGGAGGTCACCAGCTGGCATCTGCCCGGGCAGACAAGGGGCCTCTGACTAACAGGGCTCACGCTCCGTCCGTGACAGCAGCACATACTCTCCTGCTTTAATCTGCCCAGATGCCAGACAGTCAGTCAGTCAGTCAGTCAGTCAGGGGGTGAGGGAGGCAGAGGTTTGGGCTCACGTATGGTATCAAGCCCCCGACAGCTCAGGCATCCTCGTACACATTAATCTGCCCAGATGGTAAATGGGCTTACTGCATGTGGGGATCAAAGGGATTCATGGCGGTTAATGGAAAATTAGAGGGTTTTCAGAGCGTACAGTATTTACAGTTAAGAAATGATCCTGTGTCTCCCTGAGGACGTGATGGGCTTCACAGCAGAGAATTTAGTCCGAGGCTGTGGGTTTGTTTCCAGTTTGAGGTAACAATATTTCATTACAGTACTTAAGTATTTCTCCCGAATAAAATTTGTACTTTTACTCCACTACATTTCAGTCCTTAACTGCTGATACTTTAAATAGTAACTTTTATTGTAATTTTAATATTTTAATTAGATTCTATATTATTATATTTCCCAGGGCACTTTGATATGTGTTTCTCCATTTTTAAGATTTTAGGGTTTTACTGTTTACACACTGCACTGCTCACTCTATCTATCTATCTGATAACCCGGTGTTTTATTTATTATAATGTTATTATTGATCACAGAGACCTGAGTACAGTAGTAGTGTTGTTCTTCTCATGTAATGCATGGCTGGAATAATAATATCGAATCCCTTGAATTTCCTGAGCATAAATAAAAACTACAAAAAATCTTGTTTGCAGACTCAAAGAAGTATTCCTAGTTTGAATGATGTAGACTACAATAGTTTTGACGACAATTAATCTGTCCTGGTGACTGACCTGTTTCTGCAGCCTCTCGTTCTCTTCCTGTTCGGCCTTTGCTCTCTCCTGCGCCTCCTTCTCCTCTTGAGCCCGCTGGGCCTCGTCCCTCAGACGCTGTTGCTCCGCCATGAATCGAGCCTCCTCCTCTCTGCGCTTCCTCTCCTCGGCCTCCCGTGCCATCGCCTCCTCCCGGAGGATCCTGAAAAGACGTGTTACAAACAGTAAGAACATATTAAATATCTGCAGGAAGATCAGCAGGAACCTGAGAACAACCTTCAGTTCTCTCAGGTGTTGTTCTTCACTACCTGAGGCTAGAACACCAAAAATAAACCGTCTTTCAAATGAAACAACAGAATGGGAAACAAGTCGGATATTTAAAACCTCCACTATTAAAAAATGTGAAAAAAAACAACAAAACTCTAATGTTTCTATGAAAAAAAGTTTCAAATTTGCCAATAATTTTCTTAGTGATGTAATTGGGTATTGGGTATATATATATAATATTCAAAACACTGTAAAAAATCTTTAAAGTTAAAATATTTTTTTATCTTTGAAATGTTAGCATCTAGGCTTCCTTAAAATTTTACGTTGACTGAACTTAAAAAAGCCAAAGTAAATCATTAGAAATTGACCTCAACTTGTCCCCTCACATTCAGCCAACTTAAAATTTTACTGCAGCCCGCACACTGACTTTTTAGGTTTAGAACAAATGGTTTCTTTTTACAGTGAATAATAGTGATGTAATTTGGTCATCATAATAATAGTAATAATTACGGACATTATATCAGTATATTTAGGTATTAAATAATTAAATTACGTTATATGAAATTAATTGAACAAATAATAAATTACATTAATTAAATGAAATTATATGACGTATTAAAATAAAGACAGTGCTCAAATGGTGTAAGTGCATATAAATAACTCAGTAACAACTGATTTTTTAGCAGCAGTTGGACAAACTGACATTTGTCTACAGGCAACATTATATAATAACAAAATTCTCACTAGATAAGGTTTATGATCACTCATGTTATTTTTTTTAATTCTTTCATTTATTTGGGTTTTAATGCAGCAGTTCTTTCATGGAAGTTTCTCATTTTCCTGCAATCAATGCCAAATTCACAGAAATTATTATGAAATTAAGGATTTGTAAAGTAAAACATCACTAAATTGTCTGTTTTTTTGTCAGAAAAAAATATTTTGGCAAGGTGAGGAGGGATAAAATAACCTTACAGTGTGATGCAATATAATGCAAGTTTAAAATGTGTTTTTTTATTGCAGGACTGTTGTATTGAATTACATCATGTTGGAAAGTGTTCCTGTTACTGTGTCAAACGCTGTGTGTTTAATGTCTCTTGGCAATAAAGATTTAATTTATTACGTCAGAAATGCTTCAAAGTATTATCACATTGTTTATGGACACTGAATTAAATTATATGATGAACAAGGAGGCGTTATGATGTTGGCATCATATATATCGAGATTAGGTCTGACCTGTTCCTCTGCTCCTGCTCCAGACGCTCCTGCTCCTCCCTCTCCCTCTGCTCTCGGGCTTGTCTGCGTTTCTCTGCCAGGACACGAGCAGCCTCCTCCGGGTCGTTGGTGCCGGCTGACGGCTTGCTGGCCGGTGCAGCCGGGGTGGTGGAGGCGGCAGCGGGGGCGGCTGCGGGTGCAGCAGAAGGAGCAGGATTACTGTTGGAGGCTGCAGCAGGAGAAGCGGCTCGCTCTACATTTGGAGCCGCTGGAGAGGCCGCTGATACAACCGCTGGGCTGAGTGAGGGAGGTGTAACCGGTGCAGAGGACACCACGATGGCAGGAAGATTACTGGAGTCTGTTTGAGAGGAGACAGAGAGGTCAGGTGGTGCTTATGTCTCTAAAAACACAATAATATGGAAGCAAACATCTGGTTTACCGAGAACCGATTATTAAAAACATCTGCAGAATTAGACTGACTGCCAGTGATACATTTTTAAATCATTCGTCACGTTCCAAAGATTCAACATTGAATTTTATTTTCATAAAAGAACAATTCCCAGTTAAGTGCCCATCGTGTAAAGCAGATTTATCAATAACAGACATAAAGAGCTCTTTTTTCATGAACCCAGCAACACAGCACAGATTGCAGTCAAGTGCGCCCTGCCAAGTCAGTCGGGGGTGTGCCAAATGCACTTTTTGTGTTTTTCATGCTGTGACAATCAGGGCCAATCACATTTTCTACTTCCACTCCCTTAAACCACAGTGCGCTCCACTTCATGACACACTGACAGTTTGGAAACTCCTGTGGAGAGTTTTCCTCACAGGAAACTTTTTGCACTGTGTGCTTTTGGGATGTTTAAGGATAATCACGGACAAGAAGGATTCAAAGTCCTTGATGCTACAGTGTATCCCTGCTCCTTTTCCTCTCCCCTCAGTTTTTTATTTTACATGATGTTATGCATCCATCCTTCCTATGATGTCTGTCGTCCCTCGTCTTGTCTGTTTGCATCAAAAAAACAATAAAAAAAATAAAGCATTAAAAAAAGGTGAAAACTTTATTGTGCACATAAGCAGGGAGGTTTCTGTGGTTATTTGACAACAGTCTGGCGCGAATGCACACCGTTTAAGAGTAATTGTGGTTTGACAGTGTGCAACATCACTCCAGTTAGAGACCAGTCAGTAAAGCTGTCGTAGATCAGAGAGCTGGTGCGAACCTGGCACGCTCTCCGCAGTAATCACACTGTCCTTTAACACAAATGTCGGCCAAAACCTCTAGGTCACCTTGAAGCTTGGATATCGTCTCTATGGTAACCATACTCACTCTTTTTCTCCTCTGCAGTGTCGGGCTGCTGGGGTTCGTGGCCCGTTTCCACGGTGACCGCAGTAACCGTCTGGGGCTGCACCCTGGCGGGCGTCTGGGCTCGTTTGGGTCGGGTCTTGGTGCCAGGGGGAGGAGTCTTTTTGCCCGTCGGGGTCTTGGAGGCCGCTGCTGCTGCCGGCACCAGGGGGGACAGGGGCCGACTCTTGGGGGCAGCAGGAGACGGAGGTCTGTTTTTGGGCTTCGGGGTGCTGAGGAGAAGAGAGGAGGTGGAGGTGGAGGTGAAATATGAGTCAAAGAGAGAGTTGGTGGCACAGGAAGATGATGTTTCATGGCGGAGCAGGAAAAGGTAACGAGGTTCCCGGTGCACCGCATGAAGCTGATATCTGGGTCATGTGGAAGATATGAGTGGGTCCATAATTATTTGGCTGCAGGGGGATGTAACCTGAGAGGAGCGGAGCCATCAGTCAGGACAACCCCTCTCTGTCTAACAGACCTGCGGTTGGCTCTCGGCTGCTGGCTGAACGGCGTCCAGCAGAGTCTCTTTTAGTAGTTAGATTATAGCACCTTGGACCATCTGTCAGACATTAACCTGCTCCGAGGATAAAGCTCCAGCACCTCTCTCTCTCAGCCTCTCCTGCTTTAACTAACGCCTCTGGAAATGTGGCTTGAAATAATAAAAACAGACATATTTTTAAAAAGTTTGGTGTTTCATTACGTATCTACAAAAATCTGAGTGAAAATAAATGCTATAAACTATTAGAAAACCAACTTCAAAACAGCTGTTTTTGAGGATAACAGCATTTCTCCAGACTGTGTGGGCGTGGCAGATCACGTTTTGATTGACACCTCCTCGTATCCCACCTTTGTCAACTGTCTCTAGTCTCCACGACAACCATGGAGCAAAGCAGAATCGGAGTGGTACAGCTCGATCTGCTCCAGCCCTCTGACTCTGGGTGCATTCGTTAATCCAGTCTGAAGCTCTACACTAAAAAGAGAGAGCTGTTGTTCAAAGTCACGGAGCGTTTTCTTTCTCCAAGAATTTACCAAATGTCCGGTTTGTGCCAAAGTGCTCCGGCACTCAGAGTGTTACAGGACACACCCTCTGAACTTTCAGAATCAGAAGATTATCAAAATAACACATTTCACTCCGTCACTGAATGCTGAGTTTACAAAATGCTTTTTTATCGATGCATAACGTAGCACATGTGACATGAGCTAAGATGCACCCATTTAGTATCAAAACTATGAATGCAATGATAAATTATGGCACTGCAGGGTTAGCTAACGCTAGTGCCATATTATAAATTAATTCTTATTATTTTATAGCTTTCCCATTTGGCACATTCTCACTGGTGTTAATCTAATGTTGATAAAAGCCAGGAAACAAACACAAACACTGCGTGCTGCACAATTAACGTTATGTTAGTCGAAGACTTGAAAGGAGCGTTGAGGGATTTCAGTTGTTTCGATTTCAGGATCAGGGATAAAGACGCCAAAATTAACCCAACTTCAGGAAAGAGAGGAAAAACTAAAATGACAATATTTCAAATTTAGATTGAGGTTAATGTGTGATCGCTTTTTTATGCTTTTTATTACACATGTAAGACCCTAAATTACATATTTAGAAGGTTTTGGGTGATTCGGGTCCCATGAGGCTTTAACTAATGCCTCAATATAGAATTAATTTAGCATTTTTTCTAGTTAAAATACAGGGTTTTTTGCATGATACCTGCTCTCTGGCCTGGATCTCTGGGTGGTGGTGGTGGGTGACGTCGTCTGTCTCTTCTTCTGCACTTTGTCTTTTGTGAGAGCGCTCTTCTCTTTCTCATTCTCCCTCTCTTTGTCTTTCTTCTCTTTCTTCTTTTTGTCCACCTTGAAGAAAAACAATAACCAGTAATTTCCTCAGGCTGAGGCTATTCTTACTGCATAGACAACCTAGTTTGATGAAAATACCATGTTTCCAGCTGTGAAATACTTCGTTAACAGTAGGGATCACATGAAAAATGGCAACAAGTTACATAATGTAGAATATCAATATATATGTTCATAAAAAAGCTGTTCAAACTTTAACAAGCGCAGGTTTAAATATCAAATATAGGTTTCCATTCCTGTTAAATAGGTTTGATGGATCACTGGAAATTAAGTCATATTTTTTCATCTGAAGTGAAGTATGTTTTATGCATTATGTATTTATGTATTTTGACGGTCTGTTTTAGGGTACGAAAGATCCAAAAATAACAGACAACAAAACCACAAAAGATCAGCTTAAACATTTCTGTTATAAAACATATAAATAAAAAATAAAAAACCCAGAAAAACAGTGCATATGTTCACAGCAGGTTTGTGAGTCATTCTTTGTGCCTACCGGTGTGGAGTTTCGCCTGCGCTGGCGCTGGGTGATGTCCGGCGTGCTGGCGGAAGAGACCCTCCAGCGCTCGGCGTTCTGGTGCGGGTGGTGATGGGAGCAGGCGTTCAGCGGGCTGGCGGAGACTGAACGGGAGCAGTGGTGAGAGTCTGAGTGACACATGAACATGCAGAGAGCGGCAGCAGGGCCGAGGTCAGGGCCCCGCACACACACATGAACACCATGCAGAGTGATAATGAAAAGTCTCACAGTGACATGCTGCGACACGACGACTCAATCCATCTGACAGATACGGTAACGATGGCTGAGGAGGAGGGGACTTATTTTACTGTTCCTGATGGGATCTTATTGATTTCACTCATCTTTCATTCATCTTTTAGTTATTAATCCACCAAATTTTATGGCTTTATTCTTTAAAGCAGCAAAGACCCCTCAGGAATCAACACAACAGCTATTTGGATAATCGATTAATCATCTCAAAAGAAAAAATGACAAAAATCTGCTGGTTTCAGCTTCTTAAATGTGAGATTTTACCAGATTTTCTTTGTTTTATATTATTGTAAAATCTAATCTTTAAATGTTGTTTACTGCTGTTTTGACAAAATAAGCATCTTAAAGATGTCATCTTGGGATCTGACAAACAGCAGTGTTTCGACATCTTTAAACCAAACGATGAATCGATTATTCCAACAACAAAAATGATTGATTTAGTGATACTGAAGATAATCTTCTGTTGAAACCTTATCTTCAGTGGAACTAAACAACTGACGATATTCATTAAGCAAAAATGTCAGATATTTGCTGGTTTTAGCTTCACAAATGTGAGTTTTTGCTGGTTTTCTCAGTTTCATTTAATTGTAAATTTATTATCTTTAGGTTTTGGATATTGTTTTGATTAAAAGAACATGTTAAACACGTCAATTTGAAATCTGAAAAAATGTGGTGTGTATTTTTCACTGCCTGCAGACATTTTTAGAATAAACAATTAATGATTAACCCAACAAATAAATGACAGATGAACTGATATTTAACATAATCATTAGTTGCAGCCTTCCAATGCATCTCCAACTGAACAAAATATTAACACAGGGTTTTATATACAAATATAATAACATTAATGCAGAGAGAGGAAGAGAGAGGAGTAAGAGGGAGGGAAAATATAAATACTGAAACAATTTTTTTATAAAGCAAAAATGTCAAATAACTGTTGGTTCCAGGTTTTGCTGCATTTCCGTGATTTATATCATTTAAAAAAATCTTACAGTTTTGGACAATACAATCGATTTAAAGATATCACCTTTTGGATATGAGAAGCTGCAGGGTGCACTTCTCACAGCTTTCTGACATTTTTGGACTAAACAATTATTCAAACAAACAACTGACAGATTCTTATTGATATTGAAAATAAATTGTTGTGAAGAAAACAATCTCACCATGAGGTCTTTTTGCATTTTTTTTTTTTAGGATAATTGATGGACAAACTTCTAAGCTCACTTTAATGAACACTGCAGAGAAGTGCTTGAGAGAAAATGTAAATTTGAAAATCTAGAATTCATGATAAAAAGATGAACTCAGTCATCCGATGAAGTTCACATGATATGATCAAAAGCTCCAGAAAAGCTATTATATGAAGCGGTGAGATTATTTCTTAACTTCTTTCTTGCTGAAGGTAAAGATTGAACTTTGAACATGTCACTATAGGGTTATATTTTATTCAAAAAAACCTGGATAGAAACAGAGAGATTAAAGAAGAAAGTGCAGGACAGAGAGGGTAAAGATAAATACTGGAACAAAGACAAGAAGAGTGATGATTTTAGGTCAAAAAAACTCATAAAATGTCCTAAACAGGGATCTAAGGATGACCAAACACAGTATTATTCCTCTGTCCTAACTATCCACATGTGGTTTCACACTCACAAGAGTCGCTGTTGTTGAGGAGGGTGGCGGCGCTGCGACTGCGGGCCAAGAAGGACAGCGTCGGCGTCATGAGCCGCTCCACGATCTTGCTCTCCCACGGGCTCAGACGCAGGCTGCGGGCTGACACAAGAAGGTGCCGTCAGTATTGTGTTACTGTCAGAGCGACAAACCGCAAACACACCCCTAATATCTCCTGCATACAGTCTGTCGCACAGGTGAATACACTCACAGCAGGGGGTGAACCGCTGCTCACTGATCACACACACACACACACACACACACACACACACACACACACACACACACACACACACACACACACACACACACACACACACACACACACACACACACACACACACACACACACACACACACACACAGTCTGATGCAGAGTGGAGCTTTATGCTTCAATCATGTGCTGCTGGAAAACTGATTCAGAGGAGGATGAAGCTGGAAAGTCTGAGGATTATGACAAAAAAAGCTAAAATTGCTTTTTTCAGTAGAAAACAAACACCATTCTCGTGTGTTTATTTTACCAGAAAAACCCTCATCACTTCTAAAAAGCACTGAAATCGAATAAGATGCACAACGGCTCACGTTACACAGATTTTCCACCAGCACGTGAATGAACACTTGATTAAACATCTCAGAGGCTCTGAAAGATTCAAAAGTCTCACTGACTGACTTAAAAAGTCAACAAATTAATGAAAGAGATTTTTTTCTATTTACTGATGATGATTTAGAAAGTCAGCAGAAAAGCTCGCTGTCTTACATGCAGAAGAAATTAACTTGCAAGAGGCTTATAGCTCTGTTTTAGCTTTTAACATTGATGTTTTCAAGAGGTATCGTGTTACTACAATTTAAACGATATACTGATGTGTTGTTTGCAGCTAAGATGGTTTCTACATTTCTAACATTTTAGTTTTCACCAGTTGTGGTGAGCCATAGTTGTCAACTCTTGTGTCATTTCTAATGTAAGCTCACTTATCATAATGAAAACACAACATCGTAAGTTGTATTTGAAGGAAGCTTTAGAACAAATCAAAGTTTATCGCAACGGTTTGATTTTTGCTGCTTTAAGCAGTGATTTTATTGGTTATAATGACACTGTAGTCACCAAAGTAAACATAGGTGTGCAGCTAAAACAGATATGGGGCAACGACACTTTCATCAGATGATCTATCTTTTTTACATGGACCCAATAATGAGTACAAATACGTTATGTTGCTAATAATCCCTTCTTGCACAGTCAAACCGTAAGTGTTGTTTGGTGGATCAAAGCTGTAAGCTGTGATGTTGTCGTTATGAGCTTTGGGGGTTAAACTCTCTGCACGATTATCTTATCACTTGTGCTTCTTTAATTTTGTTTTCAGATCTCAACGACTTGGTGAGCACACTGGTTTTTAGCTCCACACACTGAGGTTCAACTCATCCAGTGAGATTTTTACTGCAACGAGAAAATGTTTCTGTAACTCCAGTCTGCACAATCAGACACCGTCACACTCAAAGAACCAGAGAAGCTCAAACAGGATGAATGACCGACCCTTTTCCCACGTTACACACAGTTTCAGACATTAGATAACAACACACAAACGTTAATTTCCATTACTTACCACTCAAAAAAACACATCATGTAAAAAGCCAGCATGGCCGTTTACTCGACCCCAAATCAAACCCAATGCAGTGCAATCAGTTTCTGTGAGTTCAGCTTTTAGCGAAACACACTCTGACTTTAACACCAGTCTGGTATTACACAGCGTGAATCTGTTATGTGATGATCAGCACATGTGACGTCCAACAACAGCAGAATATAATCAAATGTTCTGTAATGACGGGTGGAGAAACATATACACATAATAAATCATTCTTCAAAGCAAACTTAATGCCAGACAGTAAATTTGCTTAAAGTCAGAGGTCTGCGCCATCTTTGATTCTGTCAGAATCAAATCAGTCTGGTTAGAAACTGAAGATGCCTGTGTATGAATTTTACACGAATACTAGAAAACCCTGAAAGGGAATAGACAGAGAAAGAGGCGATGAATGATGCAGAGAGAGAGCTCAGATTCAGAGACTCTTCACACAGAATATTTTACAGATGACGCTCTAACGTCTTCAACAGCAACCGAAATAAAGAAACAAACGTTTGAAGCATTTTCTTTCAAATAATTTAAACTTTAGACCCGCAGACAGTGAAGGGGAGCAATATGTGTACTTAAGTGGGTTTTAAGGTACTTTACTCCAGTACTTTCATTAGGTTTGCAAATCGTACGTACTTTCTTTAGTCGATTAATGTAAAATGAACAATCAATTAATCACTATTTGAAAAAAAAACATAACAACTTATCCTAAGTCAAAGATAACAGCAATATATTGCGTGTATTTTGACGGCATTTCACAGCCTATCGATTAATCGATTCAATTTCACGTGTCCAATAGAATTCTTAACAATGTTTTTTCACACTTACATGTTTTATTTTCTACGTTTTAGTTCACTAGGAGGGTTTCCATTAACCCTCAAATTGCGAAAACTGAAATTGTGAATATAAACTACGCCTAATGGAAACACGTCAATTTCGAAAAAATTCCCATTTACTGTAAAAACGTTTTTACATGAGGTGGTACCTCAGGTGATTGAAAAAAGCCATATTTCATAAAACTGAAATGGAAACACTTTTTTGGCTTTTATAGGTCACATGATGCTATGGCTATGTGCTTGTTGGTAGGAACGCTGAATCCACAATTCCTCTGTGAAATCGTGGACAATCACCTCCCAGAAATCCCTCATATGTGGCGGCTCCCTTGTATAAGGGGCTCGCCTTTCCATTATCACGCGCATAACACGCCTACATCGCCTTTGATTGGAAATAATGACGGCTGGTGCGGTGGCTGCAATAGAAACAAACCTGACGTTTTGAACGTCCATCGCCATGCTTCTTGTAATGTTATCGCGAGAGAAGAAGTCGCATAGCATCAATCAAAGGAAACGCAGTCATCTCACAATTGTGTTTTATTGACATTGTTGCGCAAATCTGTAATGGAAACCCACCTACTGTAAAGTCCTTGAGTTACCCAACTACTGAACTATTCCTTTAAAATAAAAATTTGACTTTTTTAACCACCACTGGCTGCCGTGATATTATTTAGTGTTGCACTTGAGCTCTTTGAGGCATCAAACTGAGTAAACATCATGTGGGTTTTGTTTTCTTTGCGCTGTTAACTGTTCTGTTCTTTCAAAACAGAACAAAAAAATACAGACACGCGAGTGCGCAGTAGATGATAATGTACAGATGCACACAGATTTTACCATCTCACTGAGATCTAATGGATTTCGACATGTTGTCCAGTATCCTGTTTGTCATGACAACAGCTGACAACATGCTTTGCAAAGATGTATTTTCAGAAACAACTCGACCGTGTGTCCTGCTTCCTCTCAGTGCTCTACTGTAGTGCCTCACCGTGTTGGTATGCACGACACCTACTGACACACACACGATAACAGTGCAATCACAACAATGTTTTTACGCATTTAACACTAAAAACACTCCTTGTATCACAGACTGGCCTTTCTTATGCAACAGTCACCTCTGCTGTACATTATCATTTTTACAACATGTTTTATGACTAACTGATAACACGACTACCTCCCGTTGCTAGGCAACAGTGGTTTCCCCTCCTCCTCTTCTTTCTCCAATGCGGCAAGAGGAGGCTGAGCTGAGCTGCTGCCTGGTGATCGACTCTTCACCTGGAGGCAGATTGATCTATAAACGTCACCCCACCACCACCCTGTTACTGGTACACTGCTGCAGAGCGTCTCCCAAGGCCCGAAACACGAGTTCTGATATCGACTCAAATATGATTCAACTCCAAAATTGTCCTTTCATGTTCCCGCAGTGTCTGTGTTATTAGTGATTATCAAGCACAAAATCTGAGTCTCTATTGTGGCGATGGGGAGCCGAGAGCCGAACTGCTGATTGCACTGTGGGTGATATGATCAGTAATGACACGTTATGAGGCGTGACGAATCTGAGATGAAGACAGTGCTGCTTATGTACATGTGGAAACTCAGGACTCTGATGGGATGAGTTTGATATAACAAGTTCAGCTTGAATATTGAATATTTATCTTATAACAGCAGCGTGCGGCTGCCACGACAAAAAAAACATCTGCTCAGTTTCTCCTTATAGCGTAAGTTTCTTGCTTTAATGACATCCTTTTTTTGTTATAACAAGATATTTTTCATGTTGTGACATATTTTCTTTAGTTTTACTACATACTAAATTATTGTTGTCTTACAAGAAACTTTCAGCCTGTCTGTCTGTGCACCACTTTGATCCAGAGTGAAATATTTCAACAACTACTGCATGGTCTGCCATGCAATCCATGCAGAAACATCACATTTACAGATTTCTCAAATCTCTGCAATAGAAAACAATTGCCAGTTGTGATTGTTGTTGTTAGCTGGACATCATAATGATTTGGTCTATTCCTGCTAATCAACGGCATGTTAGCATTGTTACTGTGAGCATATTAGCATGCTAACGGTAGCATTTAGCTCAAAAGTACTGCCGTATCTAAGACTAGACTAGCAAGACTCTTAGTCTACTTGTTTATTATGACAACATGCAAACCTACTAAGTAATGATGAGACACAGTTCTTGTTTTAACAATATGTTGCATTTGTCTAAATAAAGTTTACTGTTTAAGCAGGAGTGGGCAACTGTTTGTTTATAAAGTGCCACTTTAACATCTCCTTAATCAGTGTACCATATCGAATAGTTAAATTCTCAAATGCTAAATCACAACTTTGCCTATGTTGTCACATTTTGTTGTCTGAGGCATTGGTTTTAGGAAGCAGAGCTTCTCCGTTACAGTCAAATGACAGTATCTTGCGATGATTGACGAACGTGGTTTATTATTATGAAACCAAGCTTTCATCAAGTGAGATGCTAAATATTGTGATTTTTTAAAAAATCAAATCAGCCGTCCTACGCACGCTAACATTTTCACTTATTATCACACTTATTGTTAGTGTGTCACTGGTTAAGCTAACATGTGTAAGTGGTGGCCCCCGTGCCCAGGGTTACTGACCCCTGCTATAAAGGATCGTCGACTTCTGTTTGTAAACAGTATTGCCAGGAAAAGTAAGAGACAACCAAAGCTTTGCTATATTTTTGCTTTTTTGGCACCGTGTCTGTGATTTTGGTTGCTTTCTCTTCCTCCTCTACCTGTTTATGAAGTCCCGACCTCACCTGAGCGCTCTCCCCTGGACATTACCGAACACAGCAAAATAAGAAGAAAATACCACTAAACATTTCTACTGGGTCATAAGTGATAACTGAGGGGAATTAATTTTGTCTGACTCCATACATTGATTTTTTTTTAGGAAAATCTGGCATAGTATACCTTTAACAAAATAGTTTCTTGGAAAAGTAGAATTAATTTAGTATGGCGAAATAATAAGAAAAATGTTACAACAAGGACATTAAAACACTTGATAACATAAAATAGATTGTGTAACGAGAAACTTCGCACATCATAACAAGAAACTGAGCATTTTTTTAAAATTAAGATATAATAGTGGCAGCAATATATTGCGTTAAATACCTAACCAAGCAAAAAAGGCTATATATTGACATACAGTATAAATAAATATACATTTATATACATTAATATATTACATGTGCATTTAGTTGCTCAACTTTCACTTGCAACAGTCACACTCTAATATCCACCACCAATACCACCACCACCACCACCACACCAAACCACCGACAGTTAAAGTGGAGGGGGACAACCAATAAAAGAGACAAGATGTGAACTTATAAACCTCTGAAACAAAACATGAGATCACAAAATATGGCTCAGTGATGTCGAGGTGAGAGGGAGGCTGATCAAAAATGCATTGGAGACTCAAATCAATGACAACCACCAACTGAAAAAAAACCAAAAAAACAAAAACCACGATGCACACGAGACCGAGAGCGTGATCAGAGGAGAGGTGGTAAATGACCAGTCACCAAGCACAGGCAGGCAGGCAGGCCACCAGAGACGACAGTTATAATCATAAAAGAAGAAAACCAAAAACCAGATTAGGGTAGGAGGAGTGGGGTGGGGAGGTGGGATGAAGAGGAAGGGACAGGGGAGGAGGAGGAGGCCTGGTGGACATTGACGTCGGGTCGTCCTTACTTCTGTTGGGGGAGTTCCAGAGCGTGGCAGAGGACTTGGACAGCCTGTTGTTAATGACAGGGTCCACCTGTCTCGGCAAGTTGACCGTGGAGGCCGAGCATCTGCCTGCACCGGAGAGAACGCAACACACAACAACTGTTCACAAGGCGGCCGGGGTGCAGGCGGCCCCAGCTGATAAGAGATGGAGGGGCTGCTGACTCCCCTCGCTGTGGATCAGGGACTCCCGAAGTTCTCAAACATTTAGGAGTAATCTAACTTTGGGGGGCAATGGGGAGGAAATTTGAGGAAAGCGTGGGAAGGGTGTGGTATAATTAGAAATCACATTTAGAGTGCTTTTTGTCTGCTGCGAGAAATTCTCACACACATACACGCAAGTTCTCACACACATTCAGGATCTTTCACACTTTGAAGGAGAGAAATTGGCCTCGACCTCAGTGTCACGGGTCCAAAAGAGGCAGCACGTCACATGACCGAAAAGAGGAATAAGCTCACAGCTCTCTGAGAAACACTGTTCGAACTGCTAAACTAACGACACATGTTCATGACAGCTCCCTCACTGCCTCTGTGATCATTTTAACCCTATCAAACCATGAGTGACACCACTTTTCTTGCGCTGCTTTCAGATGCATTTCACAAGTATTTAAACCTTTGAATCCCGAGCAAATTGGTATAATTTATTTTAAAAAATATGGCAAAATAAATAATAAATATTTAAAATTATGTTACAAAATTTTATTAATTTTTTTTCATACTTTTCCAGTCTGTTTCCTTTTTTTAAAATGTTTTAATTTTTAAAAAATTATTTTTTTTTAAGTAATTTTCTGGTCATTTCCTTGTACTTTTAACAAATTTCTTGCTAATTTTGGGTCATTTCTTCTTTTGTTACTCATTGCCTTCTTCATGTTTTTGAAAGAAACAAAACAAATTTGCACAGATTTCAAAGGGTTAAACTGGTACTCAAAACCATTTTTGCCTAAATAAGCAAAACAAAGACGGAAAAAAAGCTAGGAAAAAACTATGTTTATAAATAATCATAATTAAATATTTGTTACAAAATTATTTTTTAAGCACTTTTCCAGCTAATTTCCTTTTTTTCCATCCATGTTTCATTATGTTTTTAAACTTTTTTTCAAGTAATTTTCATGTACATTTTATTCATTTCTTTCTTCTTGTCTAATTTTGGGTAATTTCTAATTTTGCTGCTCATTGTAATCTTCATGTCTTAGAAATCAAGCCAATTTGCTCAAGTTTCAAAGGGTTAAACTGCTACTCGAAAACAATGTTTCCCTTTAAAAGCAAAACGGAGACATTCACCGAGAATTAACAAAGGTTTAAATTACTGAGAGGGTCATCTGCCTCTGGTACCCCGCCCTCATGACAGCAAACCCTTCAGCAGCTATTTCCTTGAATTGCATCAGTTGGACCAGTGAGTCACAGTCTGAGCAGCAACATGATGTTACTGCGCGGATGTGATCTGTATTCCTGTCATTGTTGTTTCAGTGTTCACCATGTTGTTATGGTTCATTTCAAACTCACTTTCTCTGCGGGAGGTCTGGTTGAGTCCGCCTGCCCAGGACCACCTCTGCTGACGGATCTCGGCCCATGTCTTCTTTGTCGACCTCTTGATAGCTGCTTCATATCTCTCCTGGAGAGACCAAACAGTCAAAACGGAGTATTGACACTTGTAACAGCTCATATGACAGTTTAAAGAGATAGTTTTGGGAAATATTTGCTTTCTTGTGGTGGGTGCTGTAAATGTGAAGCTAAAGACAGCAGCCAGTTAGTTTATATT
Source organism: Plectropomus leopardus (assembly GCF_026936395.1). NCBI lineage: Eukaryota > Metazoa > Chordata > Actinopteri > Perciformes > Serranidae > Plectropomus > Plectropomus leopardus. Next base: position 26,067,538 of record NC_142192.1, on the reverse strand, counting down.
AGCATTAAGACTGGAAACAGAGGGAAACAGCTAACCTGGCTGTCTAGAAGTTTTAAAATCCACCTACCAGCACCTCCAAAGCTCATTAATTAAAATGTTATATCTCTTTTGTCTTATTCGTACAAAATTGTGAAAGCAACATATCATTTTTTGGAGCTATCAGTCTGGTCTAAAATTATCCTGGATCTAAAGTTTAAAAAAATATGCTTATTAGAACCATTTAGGCCCCTGAGACATTAAGACGACAGTCAGCCGGTGGTTCATTTTGGGCCATTGCTGTGTCGGCTGTAATCAGCTCTTGATGCCTCTTTTTTTGGCCGATTCAGCATGTTGACTAGTCGTTGTCAGTGAATAAAATCCTTCTGATTGGCAGTTCAGCTACATGCACAAGAAGAGAAACAGAAGTGAGGAAACAAATAAATGACTGAAGTCAAGAGGGCGAAACAAATATAAGATTATTATTTGAACCATTACGGTCTTTAGCAGAAACGGTTTGTAATTGTGACGAACAGAGACAACTTCTGTCTGCTGCTATGAAGTTTTTTCCTCTCACTTAAGTGAATAGCGTACATGCTAGTTGGCTGCTGGTTTTAGTCTTGCAACTTTTTGGCCAAGACAATAAGTGACACAACAGTCGTCCGCTTCGCAGCTAGTTCTTTGATGTCGGTTTGCAGTCTGAACAGCGCTGCTCACATGGGCTGTGTGGCTGCCTTGACATGTTAACATGAATAAGCCAGAATAAAAGCAAGTGGATCCACAATGCATGCGCTGTTACAGTATGAAACTACCTGTAAACCCAGAAATTTTACATTTCTGTTTGATTACAGGTCAAACAAATGAGGTGCAGCTTGATAAATAATCAGCTTTGGAGCTGCTGGTTGGTGTATTTTTGACGTTTCAGCAGAGCCAGACTGGCTGTTTGCTCCTGCCTCCAGGCTTTACGATAAGCAGATATGGGAGTTAAAATCATCATGACAAAAAAGCATATACTTGAGCAATCACTCAAATTTAACAATGTGCAGTTAGAAATGAAACTAAATGTTTGATAGAGGTGCTCACGACTCATGGGCATGTGCAACTTGTGACGAGGAGTCACCAGATGACACAGTTTCCCTTTAAAAGGTCACAGAGAAGCCAGAAAGTTTGGGAACAACCGCTGTGATCAATAACTGTTAAACCAAATTGCTGCCAATGAAACATCTGCACTTCTGACCACTGGAAAGTTCTGTGCCAATACTTGGCATCACAACTGATACTTAAGATGGGGCCAAATGCCTGTTACACAGGCAATTTTCCAGCAGTCAAAAGCTTTGCAAAGCATTAAGCTTGCATAAACATACTGGTATTGTGTTGACTTTTCCACTCTGACTTCAATTAACACCAAATATTTTGGACAGCAGGACACAGTTCTGTCTCTGGCGATAATATAAATCTCTCTGTGCAATTTACAGTTGATTACAACCATATTAGCTCTGTGTTATTATTGAAAATGAACCTTATAAAATGCATCCACGGGTTAAACTATAATTTGTTTATTATACAATCCATGCTTGGCTGCTTTTATAGGCTACTTTGTATTTTCTGACCTTGTTCTTTTCGAGTTTCTGTCTCTGTTTTTCCTCCAGAAGAGCTCGGCGTTTCTCGGCCTTCAGCCTCTGCTCCTCCAGCTTCCTCCTGCGATCCTCCAGCTGGCTCTCCCTCAGACGCCGCGCCTTCTCCTCCTTCTCCAGCCACTGGGCTTTCTTTGCCGCTGCAGGGTCACCACAGACAGAGAGTTTAACATTTAGATCGACAGGAAAGAGAATAATGACAAAAGGTAGTGGAGGATTTCTTTTGTCTGCAATCTTTTTTTTCCTTTCTTCAATATTGTGTGTCCTTGTTAGCGAAGGCTGAGGACAAGTGTTTTGTTTTTTTTTTTCGAATTTTGTAAGCAAAGCAGCACCTGTTTCTTTCCCTACCACAATAAGATGTAAAAATGGCACAGAGGATGGCTGTCGTGTCTTGAGCTCCACACTTAACTTTTTATATACTCTTACCTAAAGTTTTACAACTATTTACACCTCTGTGTCTTTATATTTATACTTATCATTATACATATACATTTGCTACATTCCTGTTTACAGTTCATTAATTTGCAATTACTGTCTAATTTATATTAGTTTGTTTTATACTATAGTCACACTATATTTATCCATTATTTTAATCATCTACTATGCACTTTTTATGTTTCTCTGGCAAGCAAGAATGTGTGTAACAAATTTTGTTTCAGTCTGGTAGATGTAAAGATATTTCAGGAGATAAATCCAAACTTTAGAGCTAGATAAGCGATAGACTCGAGTCACTGGAAATCAAGAGGATTTAATGAATATCTGAGCAAAATTTTTATGACAGTGCATTAAATAATTTTTAAATTATTTCTGTCAATGATGCAACAAACCAACTGGACAGACATCACCGTCAATATGGGCGTCACAATCATGTCTAAAACATGAACTTTATCAAAAAGGTACAATAAAAAGACATATAAAAGCTTATTTGTGTGTATGAAGTACCGTAACAGCTATTTAAAGACATGTCTTCTTTCATAGGTCAAATCTAAAGTCGGTTCGTAAAACTGAACAGGGTACAATCACCTAAACTCTTGGAGCTCAAACAGAACGGGCGAAGCAGATGGAAGACACTGTGTTCATTTACACGATAATCCAACAACAGTAAATAAGCAGAAGTTCCCGCTGTGTTTTACAGCACCCTGCAGCAGACGCCTGCTTGTCTTTGCACACACGCTGCTGCGGCTCATTTCTTGGAGAAACAATTAAACAGCAATCAATCCTCGTAAATTAAAGCTTCTGTATGCTAGACTGCAGCTGCATCGCCCTCTCTCTTAGACATCTTTCTTATCTTTTGCTTTCAAGTTTGTTGCATAATATATTTCCAGGCATGGCGGAGAGTTTAAACAGTTAATGATGATGTTTTGGGTTAAATGCTGAATTCAATCAAAGTAATGTGTATGACATATTTCAATGATACCTCGTATTGCTGTGAGTTAGACGGCATTAGAAAGACTTTTTAGTGGATTTAGCTCTGCAAGGGTGTAACAGTGTTGTGAGGCAAAGGTGTGTTTTGTATTTAGTTCTGTTTTCTGCAGCTCATTTTCACTTAATGAGGCACACAACTCTGAGCCTCATCGACAATAATGAAAGCTTTCTTCGCTCCTCCATAAATCCAATTCTTGAAAAAAATCTAATTATGTCTGCATCCGAGCAGCAAGATGGAAAAATGTCTTGTGAGCGTGCTTTTTTTGCATTGTCATTTTTGCAGAGTGTGCAAGAAATATTCATTGCACAGCAGCTGTTGCATAACAACAATACTCAACTGTTCATATGTTCAGATAAAGCAGTTGTTTAAAGGGACAGTTCACCCCAAAATCAAAAACATATTTTTTATCAGTTGCAGAAATTTCTGCCTTTTCTCCAATATCCTGAAACTAGATGTCACTCGGCTGCACTCGGTGGTCATAAGTCTCTAGTGCGCTTGTGCTATGGCTCCATAATGTGGAAGATATAGGTAATTTCATAAAAAAAAAAATTCATTAAAAAAACAGCAATTTTGGCTTTATGTGCCACTGAGCAACTTTCAGAGGAATGAACGCAGCCACACCTCGAATGCTGTATCCAGGTCTCTTAACACATCCATGGGTAATTCGGTTAGTGAGTGTTGTTTGGTTGAAAGAAAGTAGTTCCTACATGAAACTACTCACGACAACGTCTGTGGCTTATCATAATTAACCAGGTTATGATTTCTGAAAAAAGACATTGATTTTGAGTTTTAAAAAAATAACTTTTTGGCGCTTTGAGCACCACAAGCTTAGTTCTAGTTCTATTATATTAGAGATATCAGACATATAGACAACTCAAACCAAATCGGTCTAGATTCATACATAGCCCTACAGGTAAGAGGAAAAATATGTATACTTTGACTTTGGGGTTAACTATCCCTTTAAGGAATAAATATGCAAAAAATCGTGTTTTGACCTACATACGTGCATACTGTTTTGAACAAATTGCATGCTCCACATGAAATGAGCCTTAACTGTGTAATTACAGACCGAAGCAGACTGCAGGAGATTTATCTCAAAGGGGCTGAAGCAGAGTCAACCTCAGATATTATCAATAAAAAGCAGCAGAATTCCCCTTTAACTGTGCTGCAGCATGACCACATTACTGATGCTAATGGAAGTAGTAATTAAATCTAATCTGTCTGAGAGGCCTGCTCTCAGTTTTATAGTAATGACTGCTCATTTTTCTCGCCCTGGGCTACATGGGACGTCTCTGCAGGGAGACACCCACCAAGGTCTACTCTGATTGGCCGCCTTCATCCACAGGGAGAAGCTGAAAACTAGATAGTCTTTCATGTTTTTTGGCTAAAACAATGTTGTTATAAGAGAGGAAAGTTTCATTCTGTAGCCACAAAGTAAAACTATGATTATAGGTGTGGAGCACGCATGCTTGGTGGGAATGCATAAGAACATAAAGTAAAAATTCAAACATGAGCGGAAACATTTAAGTCAAAAAATGCAGAGGGTTCACAGGGTTCAAAAGCTTCCACCAAATGACATAAAACCAAAATAAATAATCGATTCATGGAGGGGAGAAGAAAAGCCGCATGATTTTTTTTCCAAATGACTGCTGCAGACACTGAGGGTTTTAGTGAAGCCCCTTACCTTGCACCTGAGTTTGGTGTTCTGAAAGCCATGCAAGGAGAGACAATAAGAGACGACAACAACCGTCAGAGCAGAGTGACAGAGGAAAGTTAATACCGCATTAACAACAGAAGACAGGCATGCATCAAGTTGGTTATAACAAATTCCCACTTCATGCATCACCTTAAGTTTTTCTTGTTTGTGGAAAATCTGATTTGTTTCAAGTTTAAAAAGCCCAAAATATTTGCTTGTTTTATTGTTTCTTACCAATATATCTGGCTCGTTCCTCCCTCCGCTCCTTGGCAAGTTTCTGTCGTTGCTCTGACGTCATCGAATCTACAGAGAAAAAAAAAATTCAGTTGAATCTTGTATCTTGAATGTACAATAACTGATTTTATTTTGGATACTTGGCAGAAATGTTCGGCTCTTTCACTGCTAGATGCTCCCCTATGTTCACCAGTTATAATCATAATAATAAAGTTTATTTGTATGGCACTTATCAAAACCAATGTTGCAAAGTGACTTACAAATAAAATACCACACACACAGGAATAATCTTAATAAACAACCATAACTGTAGGAACCATAGGAATAAACATTAATAAAATACTATGGAAAAATGTAAAAACGATTGAACTTTAAACTAAAATAGAACAGTGCAAGAATTACATGCTGTGTCTGGGGTAACATACAGTGTAACTCATTAGTTAAAATAAAACAAAGTTTAAAAGAGAGAAGTCGAATGTGTCTGTCAGCCGTTCGATGCTGCGTAGGAGGCTCAAAGAAAATAAAACAGTCGATAAAGCGGAGATGAACTGCTTCAGGTAATAGTTCCCAGTGGATTCGCTACCACCACCGACCCCTTTTACATCACACACAGTCATTTTTATTCCATTGTTGATATATAAATATTGATTAGAGCAGCTTTCACTTGACTTTTGCGTAGGAACAAAACAAGGAGATTGTAAGTTTTCTTCACACTGTGGCTGAGCTCACTGCTTTATGACCCACATCCACGAGGTATTAGGAGAGAGAGTGAGGAGCTCCGACATCCAGAAGGAGCTCGGAGCAGAACCTTTGTTTATTCACTTCAAAGCGAGCCAGTTGAGGTGGTTCAAGCATCTGATTAGGATGCGTCCTACACGCCTCCCTCTAGAGGTTTTCCAGGAACAACTCCAGCTGAGAGAGGACCCCGGGCAGACCCAGCACACGCTGAGAGGGATTAGATATCCCATCTGGCCCCGGGAATGTCTTGGGATCTCTCAGGAGCAGCTGGACAAGACAAGTGTTTGGGCTGCAATCCTTCGTCTGCTGCCACCAAATCTGAGACCCGGATAAGCTGCACAAAACAGATTTGTGGTGGTCCCAGAATTTAAAATGAATTCAAAAATTCAACAGAAATGTATCATTCCTGTAACAATGTTTCTCATACTTTGATTATTCCACAATCAGCTGAGGTGCTGTGTCCCACACAACTGAAAGCTTTGAACACGTACACTACCATACGAAGAACATTGCTTAATGTGAAAAAGTTATAATTATTAACTACAAAGTTTTCTTTATTAACTACAGTCATTCTTGTCTGTAAATGACTTTCTCTGTCTTTTAAAATTCTTAAATTCTTTGCCCTAAATGTATCAAATCAAATATCAATATTCTGGATGTATTGTATCAAAGTTAGAAATTCCCTTGTGGGTTGTGCACAGTAACAGGGACAATGTCTGTGCAGACATGTTGCTGCAGACTTTCCATGTGTTTTTCAAAGATGTGAAAACTTCAAAGACGACCTGACTGACTGCATTGTACTGAAGTGATGGCAGAAGTTTCACAGACATAATGCTCAAAACCTGGAAATAACAAACCAAAATTGTTTGCACAGTAGAAAATTATGAAATTATTTTGTGGTTTGGAGTGAGTATATAACATGTTACAGATGTAAGTATAAAAATAGTATTAAAAGTAAAAGGGCTCCACGAAATGTGATTCAGATCTGCAGTTTGATTCACTGATTCAGTTTCAAGGTCAGAGCAGCTCCGTCTCTTTGTACACTGACGGTGTTTAAACTCTTGTGTAGCTCAACTGTAACTGTGTGTGAACATCTGCTTTTCAGCAGGTCTCATCTGCAGCGATAATCAGCATGAAACCTGGTACGCTTTAAGAGACGCAGCGGTGTAACGTGTGGATTTGGGCGTCTCTTTCCACCTTAAAACCGGCTGTGAAAAGCCACGACTGAAGATCCGTTCACACCGTTGAAAAACCAGGACCCCTGGGGTGCCCGTCTCCTTTTGTGGCTCTCCTCCGTGCTATGTAATATGTATGCCGTACATTCGCAACCAATCACAGAGGGCCCTGCAGCACTTCAGCCCCGTCTCCATGGCAACCATCATTTCCTCCCCACCTTGCAGAGAGTTTTTCCTACACGGCCGAAGACTTCAGTCTGGCTGATATTCAGACGCTGTGAAGTGCAGAGAGGAAAAAATCTCATCGGTCTGAAGGTCTCGTCCCACTGAGACGTCCCTTAATGCATCAGTTCACCCCCCAACCCTCCACACGTCCTCACCATCAGTCCTCCTCCGATCTATACATCCCGTCTCCCCCACAGCAAATGATGATCTGGCTGTCAGCTGCTACCATCTGTCTGGTTATAATGACGCAATATACATCAAAACTCCCTTTAGGAGAAAAGTATGTGAACACAATGCATGAATGCGTTTAGGTTTTAAATGTCTGGTGTGTAGATTTTGTCTTTGAGGCAAGTTCAGAAATTAAACATGGACATTAAAAAATACCTTAATTAACAGTTCCATACTTTTAATGCCTTTTAATGCTGTGTTCAGGGTTCCTGCAGCTCAAGAAAAGTTAGATTTAAACTTTTTAACACTGCTCAGAATGAAACTGAAGACAAATTTTACAATAGTCCAAACTGAAGAGAAAAAAATGAACCAGCATCAGTCACTTTGGGTTGGGGAAATTTATCCCAAATGTTAATTTCAACATAAAACATGACTTTTTGGTCAAGTTAAAAAGTTCAATGAAAGTTTTTAAACATGAAAAATAATGAATATATTTTATCATATAGGTATCCATTCCTTGAAAAAAGCTTTTTGATTGGATGTTGTAAATGGTAAATTATTTAAAAAAAAAAAAAAAGATATTACCAATTATTTTGAGATTTACTATGCAAAATCAGAAAAAAAGTGATTCCAATTATCCTACGTTCAAGGTGTTAGCATTTTTAAGACTTTGACAGACTAACTTAAGACATTTTAAAAACTATTATGGCCTTAAATACAGATTAATGAATTTAATGCCTTGTAAGACTTTTTAAAGATCTGGTTGCATTCACATGAAATTAGTTAGAAGGAAGACAGCTAACCAGAAATCATTTTAGCGGACAACAGAGCAGGACGAAAAAACTAAGATAGAAAGCTGGCAACACTGACAGAAGATGACATTCAATTCAAAGTTAAAATATTTCAAGTTTTCGCCGTACTCTGCAAGGGAATTTACAAACAAATCCTTCGCACAAGGCAAAAACAGGCACACTCTGGACAATTACTGGACATTACAAGAAAAACTACATACATTAATAAACAAAATTACATTTTTTAATACATTGTTTTGCAGTCCTGCCATTTCAGACTTTTTGTTTGTTTTCCCTTGCCTTCCAGAGAGAGTTGTCCGTCTGTCATCTACCGTCTGCCTAAATCCATGTTAATGCAGGATAAAGGTGTTTTTGTTTAAAAAAGGAGTTTCTGAGAATGTGGGAGGCACGGCAGTGTTTTCTGGGAGCAACTGAACAATTTATACTGAGCAGGTTTTTATAAGAAAAAAAAAATAGCCTGACACACAGTCACATGGCCAACAGGAGATAATGCTGACTCCACATTTGACAATCAGCTATTGAACAACTAATCCTAAGAAAAAGGTTTTAAAAACTTGAAACAGAAACAGACTGGAGCATTTTCTTCACCTCTTTTGGTAATTACAGGTTTTGTTTATAATATTAAAACACTACATCATGAGAACGGAGACCTTGCATCGTGTGTAGTAGACAGGCATTCAAATGAGCACCAGTGTCTCCCTGCTGCATCACTCTGCTTTAATTACCTTTTTAATACCTGAAACCAGCATCCTATCTGATCTCAGCACTGCTATCTGCCTTATGCCTGCAAATGAGGTGCCAATACTGCACAATACAGCAGTCTCTCTGGATTATTATTGTTTACATAAGGGGGGGAAAAGTATCTTATCATTTTAAATATCAACAACACTACTGCTGAAAAATAAAGCACAGAAAAAGTTGAAGAAGAGATGTGAAGAATTTTAAAAATCCTAGTCTGCAAACTAGTTATTTGCAAACAAAGATTTTATGAACAATTAGATGATGCTATAATCTAATAAGAATCATCCTACACACTGAGCTAACCACTTTGTTTCTTTTTAAATAAGCCGGTAAAATGCAAAAAAATCTATGTGATGTTCCCTCTTTCAAAACATTCACCATCTGACCGAGTATGTGGACTCTATTTGTCTGTTTGGGGGAGCCCCTTCACTGTTTCAACATGACAATGAATTTGTGCACAAAGCCAGTTGCATAAAGCAAACAGTTTTCCCAGTTTAGAGGAACCTGACACACAGGCAGCCGTGACCTTAACCCCGTCCAACACCTCTGGGATTAACGAGCCGTGCCTTATCGCCCGACATCAGTGGCTGACATCGCTCATGCTCTGCTGGCTGAACGGGAGCAAATCTCTGCAGTGCCAACGTGATTTACTGCTGTGTTGCTGTTTTGGACTTTGTGGGCTAAACACAGATATTGAACAGCATCCATAACTGTACCTTTCTTGGGCTGAGGGCTGCTGCCGCCCGGGGTGGATGGCCTCACGTCTGTCTTGGAGGAGGCATCTGTCCTGGTGGGGGTCTCTGTTACGGGGCTGGAGTCTGTTTTCGGAGAGAGGTCTGTGATGGCCGAGTCGTCTGAAGTCTGGAGGTCCTTCCCCAAAGACTTGTCCTCATTCTGGATGGACTGAGACGTGTTCTGTAGCGGCAGAGCTGGAAAACAGAAGAAGACAAATTGATTGATAAAAAATTTTAGATGAGTGAATTTTTTTCTTTGCGCTGTCTCTGATGCTTTTTGTCCAAAATGTGACGTCTTGTTGCATCATTAGTCTCCAAAGTGACGATTTCAATAAATTCTAGACTTTTCTTTTCACATCCATTGCTGACATTTCTCCACTATAAACCTGGAAATCCTCTGCGACTTCATTAACACAACGCTCTCGCCTCATTAGAAATCATTAACATCTCTTTCACACACAATTCACACACATCAGTCGACTCGCAGCACCGCTGCACTCCCCCTCAGTCCCTGAGGGTTTTTGGTCCTGCAGAGAAAAAGCCTCCTGTCAACAGTGTTAAACACAACCGCAGAAGGTGAGACACTCGAGCGTGGGAATAAATCTTTTAAAGAGTGAAGCCGAAGCAACAGATTTACAGTATTTAAAAAAGATGGAGAGGCTCAGACACACATTGATTTTTCCTTTAGGGGCGGAAGTAAACATTGCAGATTGTTGTGTAAGTCTATCGCAGCTTTCTTAGAAAGACGAATGTTTACAGTGGTTATCGTGGGGATAATTAATGATAATTGGCTTAATTATCCCCACAGAGCCACCTAAACCGATCTATAAACCCACTGACTTCACTGTGGGGCACAAAATGTTTGTCGTTGCTCAAGATGTAAATGAATCAACAAAAACTTTCATAATTAAATATTAGTTATTGTCTATTTTAAGTAAAAAAATGTAAAACTACTTAAACTAAATCGCTGTACACTGAGTATATTTTGGGACAAAAGCAATTTGAAGAGCTGCTTCTGATTTAGCATTTAAATAAAAGATGTTTGCTATTTCAAAATACTTTTTACAGATTAAAATGTTTAACAAGTACTTTAGTGATTCAGTATCTTTATTCCATGAAGGTGGATAACATGTGAGAGACACATTTGAAAAAGGATCTGCCAAAAGCAAAGTAGAAGAGACACATCCTGAATTTTAGACTCCCAAATACACCTGTTATCTGTATGTTATCTGTATCTGGATACATTATGAAGTTAATAACATCTGGCCTTTGAATTACAGTAAGTATTAAAGAAGTATTTCACAGCTGGAAAGATGGTACTTTCATAAAACCGGGCTGTCTAGGTAGTATAAGGATGCAAATACTCTAGAAATTGGTGCTTTATGAGCAGAGAAAACAGAGAAAAAGGACGCTTTTAGTCAAGAGGAAGAAAACCTACAACTACCAGAAAGCACTGTGCTACATTCCTGCTGGTGAATAAGTTTCCCACCAAAAACAATATGGCAGCTGGTAACAAACGATCCGTATTACAGTGTGCTCAAATATTTTTCTGAAAACATTTTGGGTGAGAAATAGGCAACTCAGGAACAGAATCTTTGTTTATATTTGATCAGCGCTGCTTAGTTTTACCGAGAGAGGCCCCATGAAAAGATGCTTTTATGTTTGTTATGGTGGCAGTATAATCATCACCACCTGTTAACATGTTCTTAAATGTGTTAAAGCAACTTTTTTTCCCCACAAGAATATTCCCAATTCTTTGAATTCAGGTGATCTTGGCCGTCCTCAGTCGTTCCTAATTTGGGCTCACAGTATCTCTTACAGCCATATAAGGCCTGTAAACTGATCAAATTCAAAAGTCAGCCGCACTCGGTGAACAAGTAATCTTCTCAGGCGAGGAGGAGCACCGCAATCCTCTTTTTGCCAAATCCTAATCCTTTTTTCAACATCAGGTGGAAGCAGTGCCGTCCTGTCTGAACATGACGCTGCATCTTTTTCTTACTCTCTTATCTGAACACACACACGCAGAGCTCTAATTCACATCCTGTCACTCCTCCATTAGTATTCCATACAGCGGCCTGTGCATTTGGGCTCAGGGTTGGAGTACAGTGGGGGGAGCTGGAGAGGAGCCCAGTGTTAATCTGTGATTTATGTGGTTCGGTGAGCGTTTGGACGGGCCTGAGGAGAGCGTCACGCTCCATCTGCCCATTGTTGGCTGAGTGCAGAGGAGAGCTGGCCTGAAGCCTGCAGCCTCTCACCTTCCTACCTCACTATCTCTGAGCTCATTATTCCCACAGCTCTGGGCCTCGCTGTCTTTATCGCTCCTCCTTTTTTTGTCTTTTCAAATCCCACGTTTTCTTTTTCCTCCCCTGTCATTATAAAAACACCCTGCCGCACCATTTTTCCACTCTCTCATTGTCCTCCAGCTCTCCTTTCTCTATAAATCTCTCCCCTCGCTCTCCACGTGTCCTTGTAGAAGTGCACAAATTGTCCCTTCTTCGTCTTCCTGCTCCAGTCCCCCCCTCTGTGCGTCACTGCGGCTCTGCTCAGTTTGTCACCGACTCCTCCACTGTGACAGCCAGAGAGGGGTGAAGAGAGAGTCAGACGAGCAGCAGCCGAACTATCAGCAGGAGAATGAAAACAAAGACAGCAGGATTAAGACAGGATGTGTTTTGTGTCTTTTTGCTGCCCCATTGTCGCCCTCTGTCAGGGTCAGAGGTCAGGAAGTCAGGCCTCGTGACCGGATCTGTGTGCAGCCGTCAAGGGTGCTCATGTTAGGAAGTTTAAGTCGAGTTACATAAAATATTACATTTAATATACGGCTGCAAGTATTAATTATGTTCAAAATGTATTAATCTGTAGGTTCAAGGGGTGCTTAAATGTCAAGTGAATTTTGAACTCATCAGGAGTACTGCACAGCTGCTGAAAACAGTTATAGCAATTTCTGAAGTATGTTTTTGAGCCTTTTAATCATGGTTTTCTGTCATTTTTATCTATGGTTTTATTTTCTTGATATTTATCTCATGTTTTGATCATCAGAAATGGTTGATTAGGAGAGAAGTACTGTAATTTCCATGTTTTTTAATGTATAAATTAGACTTTAATAGTGTATAGACTGAGCAAAAGAAGACCTTTTAAGTGATGGAGTTAAAAAGCCACTTCTTTAATCTTGAGTCAACATTTCTGTGACTGAAATAAATAAGTAAAGTATCCACAACACAACTGTCTGAGAAGACAATCATGAGAATGAGATGTCCAAAGACCAAAAAAAGACCTCTTTTCCTCTCTCTTTAGCAGAGCTGCAACAACTCCTAAACAACATTTATAACAATTAATTGTTTGAGTCACTTTTAAGGAAATAAAAGCAAAAAAATTATCTGATTACAGCTTTTAAATGTGAATACTTTATAGTTTCTTATTTATCTGTGACAGTTACCTGAATATCTTTAGATTATGGACAAAAAATGATTTAAAAACTGATTGAAATTTTTTACTATTTTGTGGCATAGTACAAATTTTTAAAAAAAATGGATTCATTAAGAAAACAATCCACAGATTAATTGACAATAAGAATAATTGTTGGTTGTAGATTTTCACTCTTGCAAACTTCTTCCCAAAATATGATCATTCCAGGATTGAAGGACTTTTGTCCAGCTCAAATATTTTACTTTTTGTATGTGATTGCTTTTGCAAAAGTGGTAATGGATGTCTAATGGCAAGTAAACTAGGCACCACTGTGATAAAGTGCATAGAAAACTCTACAAAACAAAAGAGATCCCTCCTGTGACTCTAGTTTATGTTGCAGAGTTGACTCTAACTTCCATATAAACATGGGATGGGTGTGGTTGTCATGTTTTCTTAAATCTCTAAAGGTTACTGTAGGAGAAGAGTGATGACAGGAGTTGTGATGAACCAACACTGCAGTATAAACTTTAAATCGAGTAATAAGCAGCCTAGTTCAATTCAATACTCCCCGGGGCCCCAGTTGGTCTCGTACTGAATTTAAATTGAATTGAAATTTATTTTGAACATTTGGAAAAAAACAGGAAAGGAAAGAATGAACATACAAAAACAGACATACCCAAAAAGGAGTGCAAAGACATGCACACTTTCTTAAACTCTATACTATAAACTACATGTTATCATATTTATATTGTTATTTACAAGAAAGATGAGATAGAAATAGGAAATAATACTACATAATTGCACAAAATAAATTATACAATAATCCCTGTAAACACTTGGTGACTTTAAAATATTCCATAATGTGATATAGTATACATATAATACAGTATTGACATAGACATAGTAGCCCGTAGCATGACAATTGGTTATTTTATGTTGACCTCTGAGAGGTTTTGTGTTAGATTGGATTTTTTTTTTATTTGTTATTGTTGATAGATTGGGGAATTAATTATTATTATTATATTTTGCTTACAATTGTTGAAGTAGTTGTATATTTGTATTAGCATTATTATTATAATTTGGTTACCTATTTTATTAATTACAACTATTATTATAAATTTCTATTACTGTTTGTTTTTGCTGTAATGTTATGTTGCCTAGCTTGTCGCTTCAGCTAATGGGGATCCTGATAATAAAGTGGCTAATGTTAGCTACTATTATCAAACTTTATACAGACACTGCTGAATAACTCTTACTGACTGAGTCAGTCTACTGACTTCATGACTCACTTCTCTGCTTGCATGTATGCTGAATATTAGCTTAGCAACTGTCATTTTAACACAGCTGTAGCTCACGGAGGCAATTAAGGTGCTTCAAACAATTAGCGCCCGTTTGCGGCAAATTACGTCCTTCTCGGAGTCATAAATCAATTAAATGTGAACACAAAAACATAATAACACACAAATTAATAATAAATGTGACTTACACTTTTCGAGGATATCATTATCTTCGACAATTAACCTCCATAAATCCGCTAGAAAATGACGCTCCCGTTAACAGAACTTGCTTATGAATCATCACATTTTAAGGTTTTCTTCGGTTAATTTTTTTTTCCAGTGATAGCTGTCTGTAAATCCATGGCTACAATGCAACAGGAACTTCTAACAGCTAATTCGGCATACTTTGAATTGTGCCAAATAGCTAAAATGTAACTAAATACAGCCTTAAAAAAGGACTTGCGTGGCAACAGTTCACACCTGAATCATTAGCAACGGGACACTATACTTCCTGTTTACATCCCCTAAAGCATTATGGGAACTGTATTTCTACAAGTTAAGAGCATGATTACAGACAAAAACTATCAGCAGTGACAAAATTAAAGAATATTAAATATTTTCCTGTTTGATGGCACAGTTAAATTCCCTGGTCATGACAGGTGAAATTACACTGCAAAAAATCACTACCTCCAACAAGCTATACTGACAACTTGTTTTTTTTTTTTTTGTGAAAATCAAAATCATAATGTGGGATAGTAGTATCTTAATTTAAACAGGCTATGCAAACTTAATATTAATATATATACATTTCGTAGATTTTATTTTGCAACCTAAGAAAAAAATTGATAAAATCTTACTTCCCATGTCCTCGTATTTTAAAGACATCTGAAAGATTGATTTAAGACATTTTAACTAAAATTAAGCCCTTTTTAAAAAAAATCAAATTCATTCAAAGCCGTTTAAAACCTTTTAACCCTTTAACACCTGGAATTGACATCTTGCTTCTTCAGACATCTTTCATAAGTATAAGTATTATAACCTTTGAAATGTAAGAACTTTTTAATCAGCAAGTTGTATAAAATGATAAAATTGCAAAAAAAAATTGTAAAAGAGAAAATAAAAATGAACTTATCAAAAACCTTAGCTAACAAGGGGAGAGAGTCATTATCATTAGACAATTATCAAGAAAACTATATTTACTGTATAGCTTTATAATTATGTATTTAAAATTAGGTTACTTAAAAATAAATTAGCATTATTTATTTATTTTTATTTTATTTTAGCACTTTTTTGAGTCATATCCTGTGTTTGTTCTTTTACTTTCTTTTATTAATTTCAGTTAATTTTCTTTTACCTTTTCACTGATTTCTTGCTATTTTGCGGGTCATTTCTTGTTAAGCTGCTTTTGGCCTTCTTTACAAGTTTTTGAAAGAAATTAAGCCAATTTGCTCAAGTTTCGAAGGGTTATGGTCCCGTGGGAAACCTGTACATGTTTTCAGTTGTGACCCTGCAAAAACAACGAGAGTTTATACAACCTTGCAGAAATACACGTTCAGCATCAAGTCATGGTTATCGCACATGATCAGCCGTTCATGTGACAGGCTCCATTTAACACAGAAACACAGATTCAGCATGATGTTCACCCGTCGCTGCCTCCCCTCCCTCCCTCAGAGCTCCTCGTCCCTCCACAGCCATCTCAGGTTTCTGTGCCACTGTGACAGACTCTGGGTTTATAAATAGCGATAAGCACCATACTGAGAATGTCGGCCATAAAAGGGGCTGGCTTCTGTCGAGGCACCTTGGGACGGCACAGCGGCCTCAAACTGCAGCATGTGGTACGCCAGATTTACTGCGCAGGCAGGGCAGGAAAACTTAATTTTGTTTGTGTGTGGGCCACGTTGGCTGGTAAAATCCAACTCCATCTGGCATAAAAACTGTTTTAACCAATAACAGAATAACACAGAGAAGTGTACGCCCAAATGAGAGCTGGTAACCTGCCAAACTGGGAGTCAAACTGGACCGAAATTCACCCATGGTGGTCAAAACAAAAAACTTAGATACTCTGACACTGGCTACAGTTAGATTCAAACCAATATTCCCCTATTAATACAAATATGACGATATTCTGAATTTGATGTGTCATATAAACAGCAGCTTCTGTTTAAATATTTCAAATAAGGCTGTTTTCCAATTAAGACGTGTGGCATATGCTGATATAATTTGGGTTTTAGGAGCATTAGTTGGGCATGAATATACAGCCAGTTTAGAAAATGCACCTCAATTTGGGTTTTTACTACAGTTTGCAGCACAACACCTCTTGTCTGTTCACGGTTGGCTCTTTGCGTTGTCATGGATACGCTGAACACAAACCAACTTGCCAACAGTTTGTAAAGCTGTGGGGTAGATGCGAGCAGAAAAGCCTTGATTTTTGGTCAGAATTAAAAACACAACTGCTTTTAAACTTTATGAAAGACTGGAATATAAAAAGGTCTTTGGATGAGCAGAAATATCACAGCGCCAACATTTTCAAGAGGTTGATTTAAAGGGGGCCAATTGTGCTTTTCCCTTTTTTTTATTGTTTTATATAACATTTTTGTGCTTGTAAAAGGTCTCCTAAGTATTCTAAATCCTCCTCCGAACAATGAAGGAGGGATGCTGAACTTGCATGGTCCAACAAGCTGTAGAAAACCCTGAAAAAAAAATCCTATTTTAATGCAAAGAAGCAAAATGACAAGTGGCTCCAGCTGCTCTACTTTTGCATATTTTATCGTTATAAATTACATGTTAGGACACGTTCATTAATCAGACTATGCATGGCTGCATGTAAATGGGAGTATTAACGGAAAACTCATTTTTATTTGCCATGTAACAGCTTAGTAGGAATATTGTCGTTATCAGAATAAGAGCGAAAACAGAATATGTTGTGCATGTAAACATACTCAGTGTTTTCTGTCAGACAGCTGAGGCAGTATGGATGCTTATTTGTCTGTTCGAGTGCACTGCATTCCCCATAATTCCTTTAAGACAGGCTCACAATCACACATGTAAAAGCTGTAGTCAAAACAAAGCTGAAGAGTTTGTAACGGGGATTTACAAGGTGCATGTAGGACAACCAATCACACATTATCTCTGCTTTCAGTCCTAATGTTTAGAACAGGGGGGTCAAAAGGGTCCAATCCAGCCCTCGGGATGACTTTACAGAGTGTGAAATTTAAAAGTCGTTATTGATTTTAGAGCCCAGCTGATTAAATCTCTGGCATCGACAACTTAACACGTTCCTTCTCCTGTAAAGGCAACTTACTGTGTGTAAAAAGTAGTATTCTATAAACAAACCAGTAGGAGAGCTCTTCTTATTTTGTTACTTGTGTTGCGTCCCTCATTTTCTGTCGCCTCTCTGCTTTTGAATAAAGGCAAAATCTCCAAAAAATGATAATAACATTGAAGGTATTGTATGCAGAAATTGTAGACTACTGTTTACAAACAGTAGCTCCTGCAAAAGCGAAAGCCCGAACCTCCTTTGTCTTCTTAGCGTTTCCTCTCACTATATTTGTGTTTTTTGGCGCTGTGTCTGGCTTTTAAGTCCTAACCTCACATGTGCACTGTGCCCAGGAACGTCTCAAACACAGCAAAATAAGTATAAAATAAGAAAATACAGATGAACACACTACCACACACTGAGAGTCAGTCATAAATGATAATTAAGAGGGATTTCGTTTGCATTTTGTTTGTTTTGTTTTTAGAAAAATCCTGTATTATATACCTTTAACGATGGCTCTGTCTATTCAACCACCACAGTAAACGCCAGTTTATGGTTTCTGTGTCCACGACCTTGAAACTAAAGCAGCTAAATTGAATTTTAGCCATCATTAATTTATGTGACATTTCAAAACGTCTCTTGTGATAACATCAAAATTGTAATTATAGGGGGGAGTTTTCTCTGTTGTGTTTTAATTATTTAGTCCCCTCATTTATATCAATAAGTACAGGCAAAATAACACTGCAATATAAATTTCATGAGCGGTTGTATTCACAGTTGTAGTTGTATTAACAATCTAATTTGAGATTGAGAAATTAAATTGCATCACAATGTTTAATGTGCATAACCTACATTTGCATCTGCAAACTGTTTCAACTGCACATCTGTTAAATATGCAAAACTGACTTGAAGCTCTCTACATTTTTATGCAACTGAATTAATTTCTTATCTATTCTACTTCTGCATTCATATTTTGAACACTTGAAGTATGACGCACATATTTGTGCATTCTTTTAGGTTTTTTAATGCAAATACTTTAATATACTTTTATTTCAAATACAACATATATCTTCTTGCATTTTAGATTTTTGTCTGTTTTTCTATTTATATGTATATGTTACATATTATTGCATAATGCACATTTTACATTTAATTCCACTATGTCTGTATAATACAAGATCAGCTAATATCTCCCATTTTCCCCGCAGAGATCAATAAAATATTCTGAATCTGAATTTGTATATTTTGGAAAAAATTAGGTCCATGCTACAATATAATAGTATATTTTAAATGTATACTATACTATTAAAAAGCTACTAGTTTATGTGATTGTAGGTACAGTGAATATGGACATTACTGATTATTTTATTTATTTAACCAAGAAAACCTCTTGAGATTAAAATCTCTTTTTTAAGAGTGTCCTGGCCAAGAGAACCAGCAGCATAAGTTACAGATGAACAAAAACCACAAAATCAAAATATGCAACTCCAAAACATTGGAGCATTATAACGCGCAAAAAGAACACAAAATGAAGTTACTACAAGGAAGGACTAAGAAGTACATTAATATATGCTATAAATGTACCATATATACAAGACAAATTCTGATACACCCTGACATCGGCATGCAGAAGGTTATTTTAAAGTCCTGCAACAGAAAGCAAACCGTCTCTTTAATTACTCTCTTTTTTTAAAGGTGGCAGGGAGCAGAGCCCCATGTGGTGTGAAACAGGTCAGACTATTGTTTGGAGTTGTGCATGAGAGACCCAGCATGTGAACGCTCATATATGCATGTGTGTTTGTGTGTGTGTCTTTGTGATGAGTGGGACATGTTGGATCTGGGTCAGGCCGACCTCAGGAATCCCTGGCATCTACATTCCCCTTGCACGTGTTTATACGGCAAATGTGTGTCTTTTGTGTGCATCTGCATGGTCTGCATGTGCCAAGGATTCAAAGGATTATTATCATACAAAAAAAGGAGAGGAGATTACTGTTTGTGTGGTCGAAGCAACAGGACAATATCTGTCCACTTACACAAAATGGACAAACTCAGATTAAATGAGTTGTGATATTCCAACCAAAAGCAGACAACTTGTTAAATTTACAACCTTCCGCTGAACGTATTTGACTTGTTATACACTGTCAAAGTGCACATGTGGCCTTAACGGATGCTTCTTCCTCTGTGGATAGAAAAAAACGGAAATGCTCTTGGGCAACAAGCATCCACGCCCCAGGGAAAAGCAGAGGAAGAGCATTCCTGGGACACTGGTGGTGCTGAGAGCAACAACAGCCAAAACACGCCTCCGGTGTGGAAATCTGGAGAGCTATAACCAGCCTCTGTGTCATAAATGTTTGCAAAAATGAAACTGCTGAGTAAATATTTAAGTTTTACACCAATTTGCACCTTAACAGCAGGAAAATCTGTTGACCATTGTACCGAAGCCGCCAGCTCCATCTCGTGACAAACAACAAAAGCACTGAGTAAACCAAAAGGTCACCGAGTCCAAATTCAAGCATGCACGATATAAAAAAGCCCACAAACAAAATGTCAACCACACAACTGCCTCTGAAGGCACAAGCCTCACGAAACAGATGCTGCACAAACATTTGAACCCCTCAGATTCTCCCGTTACGCCGTGAGAGGTCACCAGAACCAGCAGCTGTGTTTGTAGTGACTTCCAGGTCACAGCAGCAGCAACATGCGCAGCTACTAATCACTGTCACAGGAGCAGAAACGCCGCTTCTTTGTAATGATGGAAGAGGAGAAATGCACATTTTAAAGCCAGGTTTCAATTACAGACCACTGTGCATCAGCTGTTACAGAAAATGCTGCGTTTTCTCTTTACAGTTTGACTAGAAATGAACATCAAGGCGCGCCACAGTTAGCTGCTACGCCTGTCATGTTCTCCCTTTTCTTCTTAGTATTTTTATCAAATTATGGGTGTTCGATATCAAACAAAAGTAGACACAAAGTTAAGGAAAAGCTTCTCATTTCTAGCCAACGACCAAGGATTTGGTCGCCTGAAATGATGACTGATAGCAGATTGTATCGGCTGTAGCTAGTTAGCATAAACTAATGCTCATGTTAAAACTCAGTGAGTAAGAATATTTGTGCATATTTTTAAAAATATTTTTGTGCAAATATTTGTTCTTTTTTTAACTTTTATTTCATATACAGCATATCTCTTCTTATAATTTAGATTTTCTTTTCTTTTTCTTATATTTTTGTATTATGTTATATATTATTACATAATGCACTTTTTTTTCCTCTTCAAAAGGCATTACGGAAAAAAACTAAAACTCAAATGTGCTATTATTAACTGTACATTACCACATTTAAGAGTCTTGAAAAAAGGGCATTTTTAAATAAAATGTCTAGTATGGGAAAGAAATGTTATAAAAATGAATGATTATGTAACACTGCATTATAATTAGTTTAGTTTGAATAATTTCTTCAAAAATTTTACACATTGTTGGTTCATTTATATATTGTATACATCTTATTAATATGATTGTTTATGTATTGGCTTTTTACTTATTTGACATTCTGGTTCCATAAGTGAGCATCATAAATTAAATCACCAACATTGTATTTCAGAGACAGATATAAAATACCTTAAAACCGAAGCAAATAAATCCAAAATTATCTGCATAGCTAGATATTGTTAAAATCTGTCTAAAACACATCCCATGTGACTTATATTTTTTCTCCGAGCAACAAAATATTTGACTGATCCTGACACAATATGCTGGTTTCTAACAGTAAACATCAGTGTGAAGGATGATTTTCTCATCGTCTCAACAACTCCCCTGTCTCTGAACACAGCACAAACAGGAGAAAGTATTAAAAGTTAATTCAAGTACTACAGTGTTTTTCTGGGTCTGAAGACGAGAGCTAAAATAGATTCAGTCTGAGAAGCGAGTGGCAGGCGACAGGATGTTACTCCACTGCAAACAGAAGGGATCTCCAGATGCTTTTAACCACAGAGAAGTGGGTTACCCAGTCACAAAGACGCACAACAGAGCCGAGCATGAATCATATATGTTTCATCTATTATTCACTTTTTCCTTCTTCTCTTTTCACCGGCTCAGGGTTAACGCTAAAAACTAAGGTCAAAGGTGAAGCAGCGAGAAACTGGGAAGACTTTTAAACCATTTTTAAACGTCGGGGAGCTGAGAAAAGCTTTTTCTTTAAGACGGGGAGAAAATAGCTCAGGCGTGGTTTGTTGTGACTGCGGCTGTAGTCAAGGAGTTTCACTTCTTTACATATGACCTCATCATTAAGTCATCATATCCTCGACATAGCAACCGTCAGCACGGCACATGATGTAAATAAGCAGCGAGTTACCACAAGGTTTTTACATCGAAGGCACACAGACGGACGTAATAACAATAAAGCAAAAAAAACATGGTCATTCGCACGTTTTCTACAAGCTTGTGGTGTAACAAACAGAAGTGTGACCACTGCTTTAAGAGGAAGAGACCAAAAAAAGAAAAGAAGTAGCACCAAAGCTGAGGACTGAACTGTGATCACACCCGAAATGTGTCCATATAGCACACAGCATCAAGGTTTATGTGATTATTTCATCATTGATTCATCTTCAGACTATTTTCAGGATTAATCTATTGATTGTTTTGTTTAGAAAATGTATAATGTATAAAAATGCTCATCTTTTTGGGCTTTTAGCCCTTAATTGATAGGACAGACCGAGTGTGAAACGGGTAGAGAGTGCGGACGACCTGCAGCAGAGGGCCACGGCCGGAGTCAAACCCGCGGCGGCTGCAGCGAGGACAAAGCCTCGGTCCATGGGGCGCCCGCTTTACCTACTGAGCTACTGGGCACCCAAACTTTTGCTTTTTTGTTCAGTGAAAAAAAGGGACTTTGTAAACATCAAGGTCTTGAAAAAATGTGATTATTATCATTTCAGCATTCCAGTGATGATCAGCACCACTGCATAAGAAGTCACAAAGGACTCTGCTGAAATAACAATGTCAAAAGAAACTGTTATATAAAACAGCAGCAACAACTGAAACAAAAGACAGAAAGAAAAAGCAAACAGAGATCTGCAGCAACAATGAGTCGCACTGCAGCTGATCCGTTTCCTGTTTATTTCTGTGGTTACCGCAGACCGCCAGCCTCCTTCAGACACTGACCATTACTGCATCCGCGCCTGAGAGTGACTGCAAACAAATCTACTTTGTGTTGTTACAAAGCAGCCATACTTGCTCCTTATTACATCTAGTCTTTTTTTTTCATTTAACCAACTATTTTTCCAGAGAGACCTGGCCAAGAAGACAGAGTGTACTCCTTGTCTTCATCTATCATGTGACTTTAACGAAGAACTTGGCATTAATATTTAATAAAAACTAAGTCTTGATAGTCTTTGTGATGGAAACTTGTGATGGAAACATTAAAATCAAGTGTATATAGACCACAGCTGCCCCGCCACACTCACTCACCCACTTGTTTTGGACTCATAAAGTAGGGCATAACTGTATCTGGCTGACTAATGTTGACCTGGCAGCGTGGCGAGGTGTGATGGCGGACTAAGTTTAATCTCAGCTGAGGTCCGGTTTCAGCGCTGCGTCACTGCGGGTCAACAAACGACAGCTGGAGAAGATAAATACAAGTTAATATTGTGCTCTATCTCCATTAGAACTGGATCAATAAAATCTTATTTTAACCGATGATAATAGATCACACTTAAATAGTTAATCATATTTTGTATTTTTAATCTAAATCTGCAAAAAGTTATCAATAATTTTACTGGAGTAAAAAAGTACAATATTTGCCTTTAAATTATACTGAAGTAGAGAATGACATTGCAAATAAAGTACCCTAAAACTGTATATTAGTATAGTACTTGAGTAAATGTACTTAGTTACAGTCAACCACTGGACATAAATATTTTTAGTTATTGGTCTTGGTGTTTTGGGGAATCGTTTCTAATTTTTAAAACACATTTTGCATCTAGTATTGAAAGATTGGCCCTTCTAATTAATGAGGCAGGCAAAAATAAAACATTTAACCTGCAGCGAATTAATCAAATCTAGTAAGTAAGATCAACAGGAAGAGGGTGCTGCAACATCAGCTCTGTAGTGTTTTGTTTAAAAATCATCACATGTGCGATTGTTTTGCAGAAGAAAATCAACATGCCGGAGGACAACAGAGCATCACCGATGACCTCTACGTGATTTACTGCAGATCTGACCATCAGACACATCAGTCAAGAGGTGGTGTAACGTCAGCTGAAAGCCCTCCGGATGAGGGGAAAACCTGACCAGCTGCAGACAAAATGTACCGGCATCTTGCTGCAGCCCGGTCTTCATCTTCCATCCTGCAGATTAGAGCTTTTCAAGGATCATTTCAGGGTAGAAAAGGGCACAGAGAGCTGCTAGCTGGGTCACAGCAACTGGTGCGTGGGTAATGGAAGAAGCAGAGTGGCGTCATTGAGGAGACTGCAGAGGTAATCAATCGACTGACGCAGCGGAGACGCTGCATTTCGAACCGGTTCAATGCTGTTCAAAAATAGCCGTCCGAGAGCAGAAAAACACATGGAGGTGTTTGAAGACAAAGAAAACATCTGACACACCACATGACGACGCATCCTTACACAACACCAAGATGTTTTCTTTCTGCACTGTGTTTGGGAACCATTACATTGCCACCATTGTCATATCTGGGGTTGATCAGTACAGCTTAGTTTAATTTTAGTCAGAAAACTATAGTAGAGAATTGTGGGGTTAGACTGTTTTTCACCATTTCACCAAGGTCAATGATGTCCTTGAGCCATCCTTAACTCGATAAATACCAAGAAAAAACTGCTGTGAAACAACAGACTTTGGCTAAGTCAGCAGTGCAAAGCACACCTGTCCCACTGGCTGAAGAGAGCCGCACAGCCATACCCTTTAACGCCAAAATGAGTGTGTGTATGCACTTTTTTCAACGCTAAACGCACTAAATATATCCTTTCTGATTGCCAGTAGCAGCAGACGAGTATGCCTTTCCGCCTGCAAGCTGGTTTGGGGTTTTGATTATATTTAGAATAAACACAAATACAGCCATTTAAAGTTGTGTGTCCCTCCCCCTGAGCCAAAATCTTAAAAAAATAAGTCCCTCTCCAAAGCTTAAAAAAATATTTGACATGCCTCCATAGTTTTGCACTTCCCCCTCCCCCCTCATGAATAACAAACAGTCCCCTATTATGAGTTTTATTATGAGTTGTCCTGGCTTCCAGATTAAATTAGGTTGCAGTCTTGCAGGCTGTTAGCAGCATGCATCAGCCATCATCTGCGCTCTAATATTAGAGCCTGTGGGTCCTGTGACTGAGATGATGTTTGCTGAGTGACACATGTGAGTTCAAGTGGGCACGAACATCAAATGTGGCTACATTAGGGCTGTTATCACACACACGTACATACGCACACACACACACACTTCAAAGCAGGAGGAAGGGGGGAGTACATCTGTTAGTGATTCCCCTGAGGTCGGAGCAACACATCAACAAAAACATCCAGTACATACTGCAATGCAGCATGGGTAACAGCGGACAAGTACAGGACAGGAACCAAACAGCTGAACACCTACACCAGAATTTTGCTTCCTGAAATAATACTCGACATGTTCGTACATCATCTCCTTCAAAAGGAGGATATTTGAGCTTCTCTTTTGCAGCAAGAACAGCAAAAAAAAGCTCCTATTAAACACTAAAGATGAATTCAGCCGCATTAATATTGATCAATTAAACTTTAATTGAACGGCCCAGTGCCCAAGGACATAAAATCCGACTGAGCTGCAGAATTAGAAAAAAGGAGGGAGGGATGGGGGTGTCTCTGGTTTAGCTGGAAAGGCCCCGAGGACACAAGCAACACTGTAGTACTCTGTGTAATACATCACAGTCAATGAATATTTAAGTCACAATCGGGTGCAGAGCTGCGTCGGGTTGAAAGGACAAATTCATGTGTCTGTTCCCCGTAACTACGGCGAGACATTAGACCTCAGTGAGAAATGTGGCTGCAGCACCAGGTAGGTCAACTCAAATATTTTCATCATCAGTTAAGTTTCAGTTTCTGCGATGGTTTGATGTTATGGTTTGGTCTATAAAATGACAGATAAAGGGAAATAATGTCTATTACAATCTTCCAGAAATCAATGTGACACTTCCATATTACTTGTTTTATCCAAGCTAATCCAAAAACTAAAAATATTCAGGATACTGTCAAATAAAACAAAGAAACGCAGCACATCTTTTCAATGCAGAAGCTCAAACTGGAGCATTTTTGCTTGAAGAATGACAAAAATCTTTACTTGATTTCTAAAATAGTTGATTATTTCAGCTGTAATCCTGATTACCTGTTCTTTCATCAAATAGTTCCTCATTTAAATCAAAATTCAGCCAATTTTAGGGCAACGTTAAACATCTCTGTTAAATGAAATGAAATGTAAATAATATCCATCTCTACCAGTAAGCATAACTCAACCAATTTTTCAAAAGACAAGTAATCGACGGATGTGCAAAAAGGAAAATAAACAATCATGAGAGGATACAGTCGTGGTATGATAAGTCATACAACTTTAAGTCATAATGGATGAAAAATGTGTTTTGAAAGTGAATAAAATTTGCAACTTATGTAAGCAAACACACAGTAGGTTGCAACTAAATATTATCATGATTATATTTTACAATATTTTTATTATTATAACATCCACTTCCTAAAGGACAAGAGCTGAATTTGCACCCAAAATGCTGTCAAAACTTTTGTTTATATAACTGCCAATGTAGCCTCCATAATGGAAGAAACAGAAAGAAACAAAAAAACAACACCCAAAATCACAGAGATACCGATTCACGTGCGGCTGATATTATCACGTGACCTCTGTGTTTGTAGTTATGGTAATTTGAGGTTGAATTTTTACTTGACAAATTACAGATGTGGCGATTTGCACGAGATAAAGATCAAAGGCGACCTCTGCAATTATTGCAAATTGCTACAGGTCAGCAGGTAATTGGCACCAGCCACCAGCCAAATGCTGGTAAATTTGCAAGTGGCTGCTAGATTTGCTTCACTAATCGGCCAAAAAGACAACAGTTATCTACTGAGAGGCTGGTGGATGCTGGAATCCATCAGCCACAGTGGCAGGTGGACTAAAAAGTTAATCCCCATCCCTGCGTCAAGTCCTGAACAAGTCATTATTTGTCTGTCAGCTGGTCTTCTGTACCAAAAACACACTTTCCTCCTGCTCACTTGGCTGCTGTAAGACTCATCATTAATCCATGAAAACATTTGGGCAACATTTAAAATCTTAGAGGTCTGAGTTTAAGTCACAGTCGAGTTGCAAACTTTTTTGTCAAATTATGTCTAAAATCATCAAACTGGTGACTCAAATCTACATCTCTGTTTAGTTATATAACACAACGGTGATTCATGTCAGAATCAGCCGTCAGTCAGTTGTTGCTTTACAATCGTAAACATCCTCTGGTGCAGCATCAGGAAGTGATGTGTGTTGCTTTTCCTGTGGCAGCAGCAGTTAATGTGGACTAAACAGAGGGAAACATGGGTAAAATTAGCATGAGCACTAAAATGATATTTGGTAAGTGTACTGCAAAAAATGTCATTATTGGAAACTGGGTTATTTTTGATTAAGTGCGAAACATTCGCAGTCTTTGTCGGTACTGTTGACTGAGAACGCGATCATCGGCCTGTGGCTCTGATATCTCTCAGTACTGCCTCCACTTTAGCTCTTAAATAGTCACAGGTGTGTAGGTGTTGCTCCAATGACTCAAATCTATAAAATGTGATACAACTGTTCTCCTTTATGACTAAACTCTGCCTCACGCCGTTCCCTAAAAGGATTAAGCTGCAAACAGGATTACTACATATCCACATCTCATTCATGATTTTTTTTAATGCCGGATACGAAGGGAAACATGACTAATCTCTGCATAAACGCTCAGGAAGCTACATGCTTCTCCTTCTTCACACTGGGCAGCAGAACGGAGCATTACCTCTCTTTTCCCGTGCGAGCGGTCAGCGTCATGGCTCTGATTGATAGCATCTGGTCACAGGGACCGCTGACGTGGAGTTTAGAGGAGAGAGCGCTCTCCTCCTCCACCTCCCTTCTTCTTCTTCAAGGATCCACTCAAACCACAACAACCAAACCTCGACTCCCCGTCCAGTTTCTCAGAGTCATTCTCGCCGAGCACTTCCACAAACTCAGCGCTCATACCACACGTACAAGCATTCGAGCCCCCGGGGGGCAAACAAGACACAGTTGGCAGAGCTGAGAGAAGCTGAGCCCCTTCAGACTGCAGCAGCTGACAGGAGTTTTGTCTTTAGTTTGAGCTCTGATGATAAAAGAAACTGTGTTAAAAACCATGAGTTAATACAGAAATGAGGACTGAACAACGCTATAATGTAACTTTGAGTCGATTAGTAAATAAGGAAAAAAAAATCTTGTGATGATCATTGGGGAATGGGAATTGTGGAGCGTTTTGGGGCAGCATCACCATCTTAGAAGGATAAACTTGACTAATCATTTGTCAATCTTTCATCAGAAATAAAGAAGAACGTGCTAAAGACAAGCACCCACTTAAAGAGAAGCTTTCGACAGACGCAAAGGAGCTAAACATTACAAAGTTGAAGTTAATTAATGATATCAATCCGTACACACTTTGACAGATTGACACCCATCAACATCATGGTCCCTGTTGGCAATCAAAAGCTTTAAAGCTTTGAAGCCCAGTGTGTAATTTACAAAGGGGCGGGTGCAGGACTTTCAGATCTACAAGACAAATACAAACTGCTCAAGCATCTGAACAAAGAAAAGCTGGACAGTGTTAAAATGTTGGCTAATCATGCATTATTTATCTACTGGTAGGCCTATCAAGCAAAGATTCTGCTGGTATCTGGTGAAATTACTCGATTAACTATCGGGGTTAGATCCATTCGGCCCAATATCATTTCATAAGTCTAGAGGTCATGGCCTATAATTAAATAATTTGATCCCAAGTGAATTTTGGGGAGCGCTAAACCAGAAGTTCGCCGTTGGTCGGCGATGTCTTTAGTGCACTTGCTCTGTGGGTTCAGCGATGCGGAAGATCCAGATAATTTTACATCCAGGATCTCTTTAGGTCTAATGCGCCACAAAGGAACTTTCATATGAACGAGGCCCCACCTCCAAAGCTGTATCCAGTTTTCTTTATACATCCGTGATGGCAACACCTTCCCGTTTCCTACTGATTGTTTGCTAACCCCTCTTTAGTTAGGACTGTCAAGCTTGTGCATTTTCATGTGCCAATATGTGCAGTTTACTATGTCGACAGAGGCAAATTCACCATCTCAATACTGATTTTTGACACAATGGTTCTTAAAAATAGCTGATCTCTCATTTCTTATGATGATTTTGAAAAGCAAAATGAAAATACAACTAATAATTTTTTGTTGCAACTCTGTGTGATTCAGCTCTACTTAGCCGGAAACCCCAGACCAAAGGTTACTTCTTCTCTGAGTTTAATTGTGGAGGATGATAGATGATAGTTGCAAATTAAAAGCCAGTGGGAGGAAGGTTTCCAGGCCAGAATCTACATTTTCAGCCTGGCTGTGATGTTGAACGTGTGCCAAGAACATAACGTCAGCATGAGTGGGAGGCTCTCGGGCCAAAAGGGAGTCCACGTCTCATGATTGCTTCCACAGAGAGGCATTTAACTCCACACTGAGACTGACCGCAGGGCGACCAGGCTGGAAAACCCGGTACAGTGACACTGCAGATAACAATTTAAACTCCTTTACAAACAAGAGCAGAAGTTCTCTGTCTGCACCACACAAAAAGTTAATTGTCTCAGCAAAGGACGGCCGGTGCCACTCCTATTGTAAGCCACAAACAGAGAGTCTTTGAACATGTCATGTCTTGGAGAGTCTTGGTTTGAATCCAGCACTCGCCGAGTTGGTAACAAAGGAAGCCGCTAGCTGTGTTTCCTCAAAAAACTCTTTCTGCTCTGTAGCATCCACTCTGAAACCCCAGCAGACAGAAAAACAGACTCTGATTAAGTGTCGTAATTTCGCTGGTTGGTGGGTTTCAGTGTGTGTGAGGGCTGACAGGAGATATATGAGGACAGGACGGCTGGATGTGTGTACATTTGTGTATGTGTGTTAGGGATTTAGCTAGTCTACATGCATTAAACCAAAGGTCTGCCAACCTCAGACCTAAATAAATCACTTTGATAAGGGATTATGATGCCGTCTCACAGCCCTGCAGGCCCTCTAAGCTGTAAAAAACAAACAAACCCTAGTTGGCTATTGTTTCTGTCTTTTTCTTTTTTTTAAAAGAATGGGACTCAGCGCTCAGAAAGGAGTCACACTGAGAGAAAGAATGTTTCTGTTTATCTAACGCCACTGCCTTTTTCGGCATCTAGCATTCCTGATAACGTCACGTTGATCGACCCGGCTTCTGCTTGCTGCACCTCTCTATGGAAGGCCTCATACAAAAACACGCTTTGCTTTTCGCCTTGGAAAACTTATTGTAGGGTGAAGTTGCTCAAGAGCAATACGAGCTTGTTGAGTACTTCAATGAATTCACTTTTACAGGCAAAAATACACCAGTAACACAAAAGTCTCGTGATAAAACACCAGAAAGACAGCTTCAAAGTTGACAATCTTGCTTCAAAAACATACACAGGACGATAGCTCCCTTCTCTTGACCAAAGAGCGAGAAGCCACATTCCAGTGGAGGAAATCTTGGCCTGGATACCAGCTATAGTGGATCTTCAAAAACGTTGTCTGTTACCACCAGAGGCTTATTGGACCAAAAACTGATGGGTTCTGAGATTGGCCAATAAGTATCAAGAATGCAGCAAAAATGACCGACAGTGTATATATAACACAGTTTGATGACCAGAGAGTTGATGAGCTTTTTTTTCCCCCAACTATAAAATATTCGCTCAGTATGTTTCTTGGTTCCCGTATAAACGAAAAATTTAATACACAGGAATCCCCAACAAGATGTTTGTGTGTTTATGAAAAAAAGAAGCATATTACTATGCCCGATATATGCCGCTATCAAATTCCAAAATGTTGATGTCAGTATCGGCCTCAAAATACAATTATCTGTCAGGCTATAGTTGCCATCCATCTAGCCAATGTAAATACAGACACCCACACATGCAGAGATCCAGCACCATGACAACCTGCCTTTGCGGTGATAAAAAGCTGCAGCAGACGTTTCCCTCCATCCAATGCGCTCCACATCAAGCGAAAACTGGAGGGGGGAGGGCTGCCAGCAAACAGAAAGTCACCTTCTACCAGTGCACAGGTCAAGAGGAGGTGCATGATGGAGGTGTTCTGTGTTTTTACATGGATGCATTTATTATGTTTTAAAAATGCAGAAAACAGAGAACTAAATTTATAAACCAGAAAATAAGACTCAGACTAAAGAAGTCAAACCATTTCAGACCTTCATTTTCTACAAAAATATGTAAATAAATCACTGGATAAAAAAAGCATTCACTCTATAGACCTTTTCTGTTTTGTTGCTATGGAAACAGCAGTAACAAACATTCCGACAGGATATACAAAGATTCCATTTAGAATGATTATGTTGTCTGTGGAGAAATGAGAGTGACTACTGTGCTTATTAAGCTGACCATATAGCCTTATTTTCCAGCGTTTTCTAAGAATATTTAAAGCTTAGATTAAAGCAAAGAGTTGTATATTTCAAAGAAAATTTACGTAATTAAATTATTACATGTATTATACAAGAGGGAATGGCACTCGCTATTATCAGCTTACAATTATTAGGGTCGGGAATCACCAGAGGCCCCCCAAGATGCAATATTTACCTCACAAAAATATCGCGATAATATGCTTTATCATCCCCTCCCACTCCCAATAATTAGAAGGATTTCAATTAAATTAAATCTTCTCTGGTTGACACAACCAGCTTCCAAAAAAAGTGAGCAGCGTGAAAAAAAACATCAGCTGGAGATGCAGATGTTCAAGCTCTACATCAGCCAGTAGGAGCGCTGCAGAAGTGCTCTTGAGCAAGACACTTTAGGGGCTAAAATAAGAGTTTTCCTGCATAGATCTACATGATGTAGATCTAGATTTTATGTTGTAAGACTGTTTTTGCAACGGGCCGTGCGTCTCCAGCTGCAGCAGCCTGCCTGGCTGTATATGTGGGCCATTTTTCACCCTGTGCACCACTGACGTGTTTGGTAATGGAGACCACAGCTCAGTGCAGCATTTCCAGGATCTCTTGCTGGTCAGAGGAGGACCCGCCTGTTTTAGAGACGCAGACAGCCCGCTGTTTGAGTTTGAAGGAATTACAGCAGGGTTGCCAGGACCGACAAACAGCCCTCTTTTTCTAAGATTTTTGAGTGGGAGGATGTGTTGCATTGCTGCAGCTGTTGAACCAAAAAATTCTCAGGAAAACTGATTCACTGAATAACACTGACACACTTTCATTGTGATCAAAAGATCAAGAGAAAAAAAATAACATATAATCAGAATCCCTGCCTCCACTCTTTTAAATTCTAAGATGACGTTATTCATGACCTATTTTTTTGAATATATTGACTGTAAAATGGGTAACTCACATTTGTCTGTTAGTGTCAGCTTCTCCTCGAAATTATGTCCCAGCTCCTTATAATCCATTGTTTCCATTCAGGCGGATCGATTCCCAGTTGCTGTCATTCCTCAGAGTCGCACAAGTACAGGAGATGAAACTCCCGGTACAGATCGCCCCAAACACGCCCTTTGTAAATCCAACCGGAATACAAGATAAAAGTGAACAAAAAATAATGTGGAATTAAAAACAGGATCCGACAGAGGACAGCTGGGGAATGTCTGAAATGTTAAATTATAATAAACTGTCGTCAGTGTCTTGTTAAGATTAGAGACACGGTCCAATCCAGCGAGTCTTCAATGGAAAATCTACAGTGTGGGAATAAAAAGCTTCAGTGAGTACTGTGAGCAGCAGGACCAGAGTCAAGTCATAATTAATGAGGAAAACACATCCGGTGAGATTTTTCAGAATAAAATAGTGCAAATATTTTGACACAAGTACAACTCAAATTTCCATAGTTTAAACCAAGTGTTGGAGATTAACCATTTAAATGTAAAATAACAGAAGTGCAACTATATTATGTCAGTTACAGGTACTGAGGAAAAAAAGTAATTTAATTAGGCTACATTCAAATAGTTAAAGATGAACATTAGTTTAACTAAATCTTCATATGAAACTGTGATAAATGAGATTTTTTTTCCAATCACCAAAAAGAGACTATGGACTTACCATGGGTCTTTCTTTATGGACCTTTGGGAAAAAGGTTGGAGGAAGCCAAGTGATGTCATCAGTGTGATCAGCATTTCAAAATAATTTAATTTTGTTACACCAGTGACCCAGGGTACCACCACTTTGTTTATGACTATGTATTTCATAATATTCATTTAGCCTTTTGTTTTTGACACAGTTTAAATAAGACAATTGTTTGTAATGCACATATGGCATTTTAAATGGTCCTTGAAATTCTACATAAATTACAAAAACCAAATATTGAGAAACCTATGGCCCAATGGTATATAACTGTTCAAAATGACTCTCTCTCTCTCTCACACACTCACACACACACACACACACACACACGCACACACACACTAATGTTGACCTCTGAATGTGATTAAAAAATGAAAATAAACAAACATTTATACATAAATAAGCATATTTGACCTTTACTAAATAGCTAATTTTCCACACATAGGTGCGGATGCCATCAGAATTATATGTTATCTACAAAACCTTCCTCATAATTATAAGTATACAGGAAACAGAGTACAAAAATTGCATTATTAATTAGTACTAAAAGAAAATTAATAATTTAATGTTTGAAAGTAGTATCACAAAATGTTCTTCATGAAGAAATAACACAGCCCTAATATAACTTCAGTGAAACTAATCCCACAGATCATTTGATTATGGTCAGAATTTGAAATCCTCATTTACTAAATATATCAATTTTAGATAAATGTCTAATTTCGGGTATTAGAGTTCTTGTATAGTTTACAATATTTTATTCTGAAGGCAACAATGACTAATTTCCTGTTGTGGTCTTTTTCTCATTCCCGCGACCTTGACGCCTCCGATCGCAGCAAAAAACCGCATGCCGGACAACTGGACTGTACCAACTGTTTCGCAAGGGAATAAACTAATTAACCCATTGAACT
The DNA here is from genome assembly GCF_026936395.1 of Plectropomus leopardus. Classification (NCBI taxonomy): domain Eukaryota; kingdom Metazoa; phylum Chordata; class Actinopteri; order Perciformes; family Serranidae; genus Plectropomus; species Plectropomus leopardus. Next base: position 26,033,827 of record NC_142192.1, on the reverse strand, counting down.
GCGACCAAATATCTACCGAAGACGAATCAAAAAAATTAAATAAAGCCAGTCAATTACATCAATGCCTCTTATGTCGGGTTTGACTGCAATAATAGACCAGAAAGTGTCCCTCTGGACCCCGTGAATGGTTTGATCCATCAGATGATTTCCAGCAGCTGAAAACAGCCTGCTGCCTGGAACAACGTCAGTTGTCATAACAGCGTAAAAAAAAACGGACTGTCTGTGTAATTACAGCTATTTATTTTACGTTAATTAACGTCCTGTAACAGGCAAAGACATTATTTACTTCACGGAAAGATATACATGATGAAAATAGCCTACTTTTTATACAATATTAATTTGAAACATGCATTGATAAGCTCATTAAATCTGAAATCTCAGAAACACAAGACTTTGTTAAAAACAAGATTTCTAACTAGACTGTTAAAGGTTGGCTTAAGAAAAATCAGATGTGAGCATATTTAACTATTTAATGTCTTTTAGTCGACTGTTGTAATTGTAAAATTGATCTTTGTCACTTTTATATATATTTTTTAGAGTAACTATATATTACAAATCCATGTCATCTTGATGTAAATTTTTTTTTTTTTTTTACCACAACTGTTATTGTATGTAAACTTGATATTTTCTCTTTTTTTCCTTCTTTTTCTCTACCTAACTAGGGACAGGAGTTGGAAAGCAGCAATAGCTATAATCTCTATATGTGAAACATCAGTTTCTAGAGCTTATCTGTAACAGGTGGAAGTTGTACAATGTTTATTTGCATTGTCCATATCAAATACTTTTTTTTGAGTAGCCTTTAAATGTCTCCATAAACCAACCAATGAATAAACATACAATCCCATATACATTGTAGAAAATGCATTTCTACAGACATACTAAAACAGCACAAAAGTTTGCACACTACATGCCTACATTGTCTTTTTCATTGTTTAAAAAGTGATAGGGTTTTTATCTGTCTGTATGCTGCTGGTGATACTGGTGATGACAAACTGATTAACAGCTGACATGACCTTCCTGTCACTGCGGGTGACAGAGGAGGTCAGTCCTCCAGGAGGAAATCTGCTGCCAAGTCTTACCTGATAAAATGCAGCAGGAATAAATAAAACACATCTCAAGGGTACAAACCTTAACCAAGCAGGATATGCATATAATGACACCATGGCAGTTTAATTCGTGTTTTTTTTTTTAAAAATAAATATTTGTATTATAACCCCTTTAAATCAGTGATTATCATTTCAAAATCTTCTCTCATGGGTGAAGATAAAAGCAGCTATTGCAGGGTTGAGGAGGAGGAGTGTCATTCATTTTTTAAAAGAGGAATTTTATAAATAGTCTGGCCAGAATCACGCCCACTCTGCCTTTTTGCTCATTTAAATAAAAATTTCAAATTAATTATAAATGAGGTCATCTGTGCTCATCTGCAGGACACAAGGAGGGCACAGAGAGCAAATGTATGTTAAAAAGCATTAAAAAATTCCCTCAACGCCTCATTTTGAGACTCTTTTAAAGCAGAGTACATGATGTCAGAGCTATGCTTAATGTTAAAAGGCCAAATGTATGTGAGCTTTACCAGAGAGATAAAATATGCATGACCCACTTAACTTGAAGACACTAAGGACTTCACAGACCTCAGGACTCTTTGGTTATTGCAGCTGAAGATAGAGACTTACTTTCCCTCTCCAGTCTAGCTTAAATGCAAACTTTGCCAGTTAAAAACTCAAATTGCATATGCAAAAAAAAAACAACAACTTGGATTTATGGCTAAGCAGATGATAGCTATATTTCTTTAAATTACTGGTCTACAGAGGCTAAAGATAGGCTGTGATGTGCGGAAACACTACTAATCAATGCACTGGCCGCCCTGCGACACATGAGAGGGGAAGAGAAGCAGCTCCATCAGGGTTAATGAAACTGGATCTGAACTGATGGAGCCTGCGAGGGAGCTGTTGTTGAGTCTGGAGTCTGGAATTATATGTTGATGATGCAGCAGTGGGACTTGGAAATGCAATACAGCGGGAGAAAAAAGGCAGGATGTGCTTAATACAGTAAACCTCACATCTACAGTTCATCTGAATTAAAACCTTTGTCTCTTTCTGAGCATACATACTTTATACACAGATGCACAAATACTATACATACTGCAATACTGCATTTCCATTTCTGCCACAACAAGAAAAATCAGATATTACAGGCTGAGAGGCTTCATGACACTGATCACACTGTGAACTTGTGCTGTTTTTCTAGAAAACTACCACAAGTCATGTGTTATAGAAGGGAGGGGTGGGTGGGATGTTGTTTTCTAGGATATAACCTCAAAATGAATAAATGATCTAATTTATCAGAGCACATCTTGAACCCGCAGGTCTCAGCGTCCACTCACTCAATCTGTTGACAGCCACAATCTTTATTACGACAAGAAACGTGGAGACAAAAACAAAACTATGGACCCTATTAAAACAATCTATACTCACGGTGCATTTCAGGCGTGTCCAGCTACACTTTTGCTACTTATAAGGCTCATAATGTCTTGAGACATTTAAGAAGCATAACTAAAATAACTTTAGTTTGAAGACACAGGACTCAACTTCAGGATTCTGAAATAGTCAAGCTGCTCCTTATACGCTCTCTGCAACTCTGCTATGTCCACATTTTAATTAATTTTCTCATTAACGTGTTATTTAACCCACCTGCAACCCATCTGCACGTCTCCGTGTGTAACTAGCAGATCATAAGCTTGATGGGAAGCAACACATCTTACTATCTAAATAATGTGCCCTTTAAATAGTAGGAAAAAAACTGTGCCATTCTGATTTTAGACCAGTTTTTTATCGGTCAATGATGCAATTGCTTGCCCTAACAACGCACCTAACCACACTTCATTTTAAGACCCACATGCTCATGGCAGGTTCATTTTCTACTCACACAACGTTGGCGAAAAAATTACACGGTTGCCAAAGTCATCACAAAGATGAATGTCAACGCAAACTTTCAAGGCAACCTATCTGTTAGTTGTAAGTTTTTCCAGACTGGCGAAGGATGGACCGACTGACCCACACTGTCATCCCAACTGCCGCTAGCTTAGCTAAAAAACTATATGTGATGGAGAAGCAGGACAGATAATTCCTCCAACACTTTACCATGCTTTTCTCATGTTATTTCAGATTCTCAGGGTTTCCATAAATACACCATGTGTCTTTGAACGTTTTACGCAAGCCTCAAAGAATTTACAGCAGAGCGAATTGTGCCTGCAATCCACTGATGTCCTGCCAAGCAGCAGACATAAGTTGACCTGATTAGCTCTTCACTCTGATGCAGGCAGCGTCACTTTAGCAAAATAATGTGTATTGACTATTTATTGGTATCATTTCGGGTATAATGTAACCTAATATACCTGGTTAGAACACTCAAGTGCATGAATAAGGTAAAGTAAGAGCAAAGATCGATGAGGAACTGATTCAGTCCGCATGTGTCGCTGAACTTTTCCTAAACAAAGAGCCTTCTTATTGAGACTTCCTCTGAGGGAGTGCATGTCCATACTTGCCTGCACCTGACTGAGACATGGGGAGGTTCAGAGAGCCTCCCATAAACCCATAGAGGCATGGAGTTATTGCCCCTCCTACACACTAACACAAAGGCAACCACAAACCCAAACAGCCTGCAGTTACACTTAAAACATCCATCTGGATCCTCTCTGCGCATTTGACCAAGGGGGAGAGCACATTTCTGTCTGCAAAAGGGGTTATAAAACGCTCTTTTCATTGTAAAAAACACAAGTACACAATGGTTTGGTTTTACAGGGCGAGCACACATATTTGGAGAGCACACCGCTGAAGTCACAGTCTGAATATAACTACAGCTGCTGCAGAGTGGGAGTCGAGCCGACTGCAGTTGGTGTGGTTATCGAGTGCAGAGCTACAGAAAAATCTCCAACTGATTTCCTTGCGAGCAGATGACATTGCTGTGTAAACTGAATCGCATCCTCTGTGTTTGCAGATGGAAAAAAGCTTGAGGTATAAATAACACCTCTTTGGCACCATGCTGTTGGTTTTTTCCTGTAATTTCCAGAGAACTGATATCTTTCTACGACATTAACGCCCTCAACAGCTGCATCTGATGAACACAAAATGCCACGCCAATGACTGAAACTGATTTCAGCAAACATTTAGGAAATATGCCTCTTCGCTTTCTGGCAGACAGTTAGATGAAAACCTTGGCACCAGGGTGCCTGGTGGCTCAGTGGACAGAGGGGCGCCTCACGTACAGAGGCTGCAGCGGCCGCGGGTTCGACTCGAGCCTCGGCCCTTTGCCGCTTGGCTCCCCCCTTTCACACTCACATTGTCCTGTCAATTAAAGGCCATAAAGGCTCCAAAAAAAGACAGTGCACGCTTGTTCGTCGAAAAATTGCACATCATCAGCCTGTAGCAGTTAGTGGGCCGCGGTGCATCCAGTGAGAACAGTCCAAGTGTTCAACATGGGTGCCGAAAGCAGGTGGCCGGCACTCTATGGAAAATAGCTGGAGTGGATCTCTTCACAACAGTGACATCAATTTTTAAGTTGATATAACAAACCTGTCGCTATTTTTACACATTCAGCAAACACAGAGTAACATTGTTCAGTTTGAGACGCGTTTCTGTTCGACTGATTAATCAAAGACCAATATTAACTCTTTTTTTAGCTCTGTTTTTGGTCTCTACCAACTCCTGAGGGAAATATCTCTCTCTTCAGCTGCTAAATGCTTCACTATTTTCACCAGCTGATCTCTAACTGCATCAGTTTGCTGTTATTTTGTTGATACTGATCAAGTCATGTACAGTGAGTTTTCACAGCTTTTTCTGCCTTCTGCAGCCAAAAATTACGCTATGAGAGCAATGAAAGTGAACCAAAACTGTGAAGTTGTTGGCCAGACAGCTCAACAATGATCTGAGACTGTAACTCTCTGAGGGAGCTGCACGATCAGGTGATAATTCTCTGTAGGTTCATTACTACAAGCAAACCCGTTCACTTTGTCATTTGATACGTTTTCTTCATGAAAATACAGACAAAAGCTTCTTTTAGTATGAGTGGTATCAATCTCCACATATAACTCTACGCCAGTGAGTAAACCAGAATATTTTCAAAATTATTAAACACAAAAGAGGGGCCAGGAAAGATTTCTATCCACTTTTCCAACAATAAAACGCTGATGACTGATGTGTGCATTTGTCTCTCGGGTTGAACACCATCCCTGCCTCATGCCCAGTCAGTCACATTGCTCACATACAGTCACACCCCTGTGTCTGCCCTCTAGCAGTTGGCACAGCGGTGTCATCTCAAGCTCTCAGCTGTTACTGCGGCGTACCACTGACTGGACCCGCAGCTGTCGGGGACCGCAGCAATACTTGCTTCTACATCATCTCCAGATTAGAGCATCGGGAAATCGAGGTGAGGATGAAACACATCGCTTTTAAAGTGTTTTGGCATTCGCTTACATCACTGCTACAGATGAATAGAGAATATGATTCAGCTTCCAAATTATCTCTTATCTCTCATCGGCGTACTTAAACATAGAAAGAGAATAAATGTTTGCAAAGATTTAATTATCCTTTTTCCTCTCAACAAATATTGACCTTAAGGAACATGTACATCTAAACACAGACACATACCTTGTATAGAAGCATTTTGACACAGTTAATTACAGTCCATGTGTGTGAAAAAATGTACATATCTGCAGTTTTCCTTGAAAGCGTCACACAGGGAGCCAGACTCTGGAGTCGTTGTAAAAGAAGGACTGCTTTGGCAAAATCTGTGGATTGTAGAAACCTAGAAAAAGGGGAAGAAATTTTAATTTGATGCTTTTATGCTTGCAATTATATGAGAAACTGAAATACTTAAAAAGATTACGACTGCATACGTGTTTTTTTCCTGTAGCCAGAGACAGTAATGTCAGACAAATGGACAACTTGAGCTATTCCCCCAGAAAAGAATTGTGCCTGATTTCTAATTTTTCTGAAACCTTAAATCCAGATAAATTTTATATAACAAAACACTGACCAGCTGCAGTAGAGTTGTTATTCTCTCTCGCTTCAGTCTCAGGGCGTAGGCTTTGTTTCACATATGAAACAGGCTGTTTGGCTGTCCTTCACCAGAAAATTTTGGGAGTCAAATACTATTTGTCCTACAGTCTGCATGCACCAATTTGTGCCTTTTCTGCATCAATTTAAGGTGTAAATGTCTTTAATTTTCAAAGATAAAAGCAGTCTAGAACTTTCATGTTTTCATTTAGGGGGACAAACGCACGTTACAAATAATGAGGTGGACGTGTCCCCTGCAGAACAGAGGGGTTAAAGGGAGCCTATGAAATGGGACATCTCTTCAAGACTCTCATACATCATCACTGATCATGAATGGTTCACATAAACAGATGTGACTCTGGCAATAATGGTGCCATCCAAATAACATATGCCATTTATCTGATAACGACTGAAAAGTATGGATGCCCCTGGTTCGTTTATAGCTTAAGTTGCAATACTATCAATCGATCAAATATTGAGCTCTGCTTCATTACCAGGTCACTGGCAGTCTGTGTAGGCCAACGTTAACCACTCGTGCTTCTCTCTGCCAGTCTGCACGTTAGAGAAGTGGTAACAAGCGCATCGGCATCACTGCTGGACATAAACTAAATTTCAGGCATCACATGCCATCAAAGGGAGGGAATGTGACATGGAAATTTGCCAAAATGCAGGACTTTCATGCACAAATCAGCTATAATATAACGTTACCCAGCTAGCAAGTTGGTGACGGAGACATCAGCATATCAGGGATTTTTTTATGTATGTTAAAGAGAAAAGGACCATAATACATTGGAAAAAGATTTAACTAAGATAATACAATCATTATCGTAATTTAAAAATTTTTTTTAACAAATACATTTTGGGGTTTTTGCTTGTGCAGTCATCTTGTTGATGATTTTTCATGACACTCAGTTTGAAATGTGAATCTGGAAAAACCTGTTTGGAGAGCCATTTCGCCCAATTAGTTTTCCATCTCTATCCCAGGAACAGTCGGGACACCGTGCCCCTGGACTTGAATGTGCAAAATGAAGCGGTAAGGAATACGTGGTAGGGGCAAGTGGTGTATTGGGATTAAACCTTATAAAATGGGACTGATGGAGTTAAAGAAAAAACACAGGCAGATACCAGGAGTTACTTTATGATAAAATCTTGTCATTAAATTTTCATGTGCACCTACTTCTCCTTACCCTGCCTCATTTACATTCACTTAAGTCAGCACATTTCCCACGGCTAATTTCAAAAGCTCCCACAGTGGGAATGCAAATTTAATACAACCAAATCTATACCAATGTATTCATTAAAGATGTACAAATTAAAATGACTACAACAAGCAACTAGTAGGTGAAAAAATGGCATGTTTTTGGGTGGGTGACACACTCAACCCACCCAAAAATTGTGGCAGACCAAGTGCCTCCTCTCATGGCAGCAGCACTCCCTGATGGCAGGGACCCTCTGGCAGGACAATGCACCACGACACACCAAAAAAACTGCTCAGCAATGGCTCGAGGAGCGTGACAAAGAGGTCAACGTGTCGACCTGGCCTCTAATCTCAATCCCAATCTCATCGAGCATCCGTCGGACATACTAGTTACCCACCTTGCAGCCCACGTGATTAAAAGGATCTGCCACCAACGCCTCGCTGCCAGACCCCACAGGACACTAGAGGTCCTGTGCACATCCCTTTGGTGTGAAGCATGGCGCACTGTCCTGCTGCATCAGTGTTTGGGGCCTTTGTCAGGTGGCATCCACCATTGCATTTAAACAAGATGATCAATTTAATTCACTTCTTCTCTCAGTGGTTTTAACGTTTTGGTTTATTGGTGTACATAACAACAACCAAAATATCCTTAAAATGCATGATTTTTTAAAAGAAATATTTATGTTTCACATGGTGTATTTATTAATCATTTTAGTATTACCTGGACCTGGCCTCGTATCAGCCCGTGAGGGTGTCCTCTCAGTTTTGGATGCAAATGCAGAAGAGGGCATGTGATGCTTAGATGGGCTGTTATAATCCTTGATGTCATAATGCCCCGGGCCTGGCAAGGGAGGGTCCTTAGGAACAATCACGGGAGGCGCTGATATTGCCAAATAATATCCCCTCCTTCGAAAACAGTGAATGGAATTCACATTTTAGACTTGAAAATAAATGACTAGTGGTTTAATAATTAAAGCCATAAATTTAGTGTTTACTCACGGCAGGATGGTTCTCTTCACCGGTGCAGGGGTCTGATGGGGACTGTAGGCTCCTGGGCCTGGTACATGGTCGTCCTTCAGAGCAGGGATTCTCTGGGTTTTTGATTTGAAGGGGGACAGGACTGCCTTGGAGCTGTGCTGGATTAAGTGGCCATTCAACTCGTAGTGGCCTTTAACAAATACGTAAAAACTAGGCTAAATAAAATTAAGAATAAAAAAGATGACACACAGAAAACATGCACGCAAATGGTCGAAAAATTGAGGTAGTTACATGGTGATGGCCCATTTTTCTTTGGATAAAAAGAGTCGCGTCCAGCTTTTGACAGGAAAGCTGAAGTGCCGACCACTGAGGAGAATCTTTCTCTGCTAACACATCGCACCTGTGCAAACAGAAGACACAAAAAAGCTGCACGTTAACTAAAAGATGCACCATACAGTCTTAAAAGCAACTTGCATAATTCACATGCATACATCATACTGATTCGGGGCCGGAGTTTTGTGCTTCGGACCATCCAGCTGCACAGCCACAGGCAGCCTGAACACCCTGGAGACTCCGATGTTGAAGTTGTTTTTGTTTATGAAGGAGCTCTGCAGGTTGTAAGCGTTTGGTCCTGGGGTGCCTCTGTTTGGGTTACTGGAAGACCTGGGAGCCTGTTGGAGAGGATGAGGTGATAAATAATGCTTCTGCTCATATTTAAAAAAAATATTTGGTGTATGTACAGGCAGATTTAGCAGAATCTAAACTCTATTTCAGGGCTATAACTACATTCGATGTCATGTTAACTGTATTCTGAGTGGGGATTTGGGGGATTTTGGCAACCCTGGAACGCAATTTAGAGTTCCATGTTGTAAAATAAAAGTTACAGAAAATTAGGTTAAAGGTTCAGTGTGGGATTTAGGGGTATATATTGGCAAAAATGAAATATAAAGCAAAAAGTATATATCCTTTAGTGTATAATCACCTGAAAACAGCAATTTCTGTGTTTTCATTTCCTTAGAATGAGCCACTTATATCTAGCAGGGAGCGGGTCTTCGTCCACAAAAATCGCTATGTTGCACCACCATGTTTCTACAGAGGCCCGGAAAGGACAAACCAAACACTGACTCTTAATCGAGCAATTTGCGTTTTTGCTTCGGCCACTTCAGTTAGCAGCCCCTCTGCGATGAATAGCGTTGAAGAAACACTGATTTGAAATGTGAGACTGTTTTATTTTGTATTGTTACTGGCTTAAATCACTGGGTTTGTTGTTTTGGAGAGGAAGAGACCTCTGTGGATAATTCGGCTCTAAGTAAAAACCTCCTAAATGTCTGGATCTAAAGCAACTACCACAATGCTATGTGCCTGATCAGACCAATTAACACTCCCACAGATGGATGACGTAAAGTGTAAAAGTCCTTGTGAAACAATGGTGGCCAGCCAAATCTCATATTACAATTAAACGGCAAGAAAAAACATGTTTCTGAAAACATTTGAGGGGAGAAACAGGGAACTCATCAGGGCTGCTTAGGTTTACCGTTTGATCTCAGTTTTTTCACCGTCCGCTTTCACTGTGCAGGAGGCAGCGTAGCGCCCACTTCCTGTTCACAAACCTTCACTATTACAGCTAAACGGGGTGTTGAAGTATATTTCTGAGAACATATTAGGTAAAAAATGGGCAATGCAGTGACACAATCTTGAGTTATATTCAATCAGCACTGCCTTGTTTTATCATTTGATTGGATTTTGGTCTGACTGTAAGAGAGACAGAGAGAGAGAGCAACAGTGTCATTTGGCGGTGTTTCACCGGGTGGGGCAGGTGGGGATATCTTGGCACTGGTTAGATAGGAAAGCTTACCACAGTTCATCTACACACATTATCCACAAATCTGGCTGAAAGTCAGCAATGAACCTTCTCAACTTGACCTTAATATTTCTGCCCTGCTCAGCATGCACCTAAAATCAGTGCACATGACTCGGGGGAGCTGACCTTAGATGCAACAAAGCCTGAGGTGCCTTTCTTAGAGAAGGATGGACTTAAGACCTCAGCACTGGAGACACAACCATAACTGCCTGGACCTGGATTTTCATTCTGAAACAAAACAAATCATTATCAAGTTATAATTAATTTTTTTAGCTGATACTGTTATAATGGATTTGAGAGAGTCCCTACCTGACAGACTTGTGAAGGGAATCTCTTAGCTTGAGATGAAAAGCCTTTCTTTTCTTGATTTGTTGTCACCACTCTTTGGTATTTCGCTGGTATTGAAGATGAAATTTCGTAGGCTGGAATATTATCTGTTTTAAGATAAAAATAACAGTTATGACCATAAAACTTCAAATATAAACCTAGTCCCAATCAAATGCCCAATTCTTTGTACAAGCTGGGTGTGACTACACATTTTGACAAATTAAGTCCTGTTTCAATTGGAAACCCAGTCTGATTGCCATACAGTTCATTTTTATATTAAGTTCATTGGATGTATAAAACCTGATTGTACATGCTGGAGAAAATATTAGTTAACTGCTTAGATAACGATCATTGTGTGTAGATGTCCATCAATATGTACATGCTACACACAATGTTAGCTTGGTAAGAATCTCACAGTTCAATCGCTCAGTTAGTTTTACTGACATTACTGACATTATTACTGGCATAATAAACAAGAGAGATGCAAAAAAAGAATAGTAGATGTAAAAGACATTTTTTTAAAAAAGCAAAGGAAAAATGTCCAGAAAGCTGTATCCATGATTATCATAATGCTATATTTAAAAGTTTTTCTTCTTTTTTTCAAGTTAAATTTTCACTTTTTATTTCTTCTGATTTAAATTTTAATGTCATTTTCTTGTACTTTTCTCAGATTTCTTGCTAACTTTGGGGTCATTTCCTATTTTGTTGCCCATTACCTTCTCCCCATATTTTTGAAAAATAAATAAATAAAGCCAATTTGCCCATGTTTCCAAAGCAAAAGTTTTGTGTCACACATAGATGCCTGTCCCACATATAACCCTGATGAGTTCAGTAATTTAAGTAAATAATAGCCCGGGCTATTAATTCAAGTTTTAAGGTAAAATATATAAGTTAAGTCATAATTTTGACTTACTTTTATCATTTCCTCGGTACATGTTGCCCATAGTTCAGCAGAAAGTTGGTAAATCTGAGGCCATATTTGTGTTGCCATAGCAACGCAGAAACAGACAGTCGTTCCAGTTCACGCGCTGCCGCGGTCGTGTAGCGCCATCTCCCGGTAACGTGTCCGCCCGTCCGCCGCTCTTTTATGCTCTCCAACCCGCCTCTGTTTTGTTTCTAGAATAGTTGGATCCACCATGGCGATGCATGCGAAGGCGACTCCACCGCAGATCCCCGACACCCGCCGGGAGCTCGCCGAGCTGGTGAAGAGGAAACAAGAACTCGCTGTGAGTTACCGTAATTTCGTCAAAGATGAAACCGGCGTTAAGTGTTTTTTTTAACAATAAAATAAACCGCGTTTCAACAGCGGCGACTGATAGCCGAGGCCTTGCTAAAAGCTAGGCTAATGATAGCAGTTGCTAACGTTGGGTAGCTACCGTTAAGACAGCACAGCAGCGACCGTAACTATATTGGCTGACAAACGTTGACCATAATGGTACGTTGTGATTACAACACCTACGTTTTTCGTAAACATTTCATATTATAATATAAGCATTACCTTTTTTGCGCTCACTAGCATTGCTGCAGTGAATGTGCTAACTAGCATAGCTTCAATTTAGCCGCCGCCTGGTTGGCGAAGTTCTCGCGTTATGTTCTTCTTCTTCGGCTTTTAGCTGCAGTGTGCATCTTAAATGTTGCACCACTGCCATCCTCTGGAGTTTGTTGACAAATTTTCTCCCAAAACTTTGTTGGATACATGCAGTATTTACATATGTTGTCATTATAAAAGTCGTGATATCGAAATAAGTACATTTGCACATCAAATAAATAAAATGTAGAGAAAAACAAAAACAAAACCTTCATTGACTGCTAAACAGATGGACGAAAACTGAAATGTCTTCATAATCCAATGGTTTTTTTTCCAATCTAAATTTTTTCAGTTTTAAATTTTCAAGTATTCAAGTATGTTTTGGATTGGTATGTTTCAAAATTTGAAAAGGAAAGTAGGAATTTGTAGTAGTTGGACTTCTCACCCACCTGCCTGGCATCTCTGTTCTGCTTGAAGCTAAGGTGACTCATTTCTATCTGCTTCCCCGACATCAAAAATAACCCCAAAATCAAATATCAAGACTCACGCAAACATGTCTAAAAACCTGTCTGATTGTATTTGCACGGCACTCACTGCTTAGTCACAATTAAGTCATGGTTGTTGTTTTTTTAACATGTCTTCAATATCTTAGGAAACGCTGGTAAACTTGGAAAGACAAATATATGCATTTGAAGGCAGCTACCTAGAAGACACCCAGATGTATGGCAATATTATCAGAGGATGGGATCGATACCTCACCAACCAAAAGTAAGTATATCATAAAATTCCAAATTAACAAATGCAAGGCAACTTTTTTCTATTAAGCTTTGCTATAAGCTGAAAACTGACAAAGGAAATGCTGCAGCACCGTTAAAGTGTAATGAGCAGGTGCTTGGTGGGAACTTTGAGTCATCCCATTTAAAAATGAGCAAATCACTTAACCACACTTTTGGTATTTTGACAGGAACTCCAACAGTAAGACTGATAGAAGGAATAGGAAATTCAAGGAAGCAGAGCGTTTATTCAGCAAGTCCTCCGTAACATCAGTTGCAGTAAGTGTCTCTCTCACTGGAGTTTTTCTGCATGAAAAGACAAAAAAAACTAATGCAATTGCACTCTCTGTTTTGGCTCACAGGCAGTATGTGCACTCGGTGGGATACCAGATCACATGAATGAAAAACGTGAGTTGGTTTTGTGACTTTTGCAGGCCAGTCAGTGTTGAAAAAGATCTTCATAGTTTTAGTACTTACTGACTGTGAGGTTTTGCTTTCATTTGGGTCCCTTCAGGTGAGGCAGGCAGCGGCACAGAAAGCGACGCCTCGCCAGATCTCCAGAACCAAGAGAACGAACCCAGCCAGGAGGACACGGAAGATGTGGACTCAACGCTGCAGGACCTAAAGCCTCAGAAAGCTGCCTCCTCTTCCTCCTCAGGAAGCCATCACGGGAGCCACAAGAAGAGAAAGAACAAAAACAGACACAGGTACACGATAAAGATACAGCATGTTGTTTAATCTCTGCGTCTTTGCCCTTCTGATTGTGTCGTAAATTAATATCCATTCTCAGGATTTCCTTCAGTTCATAGCAGATCAGTGTGTTTACATGCTCACAAGAAACCAGGTTACTCTGAGAAAGTGTTTTTTCTGGAGTTCATGTGTGTTTAATATCTTTTCATTTACTGAAGTGTCTCGGTGAAGGAATGCCGTGTTAAGTTGTGTTAAATTGCCTTTTCTGTAGGCTTTTCTTTTTACAGTAGTTTACATTTGGGCCATTAAAAACATACTTTGGCCACCAGAAAGATAAAAATGAAAAGGCTCATCACATCACATTAACTTTTTTTTTGGTTAACTAGCTGAGAACAACAGAATGACTGCAGTCCAAATACTGCGGAAAATTAGTACAAATGAAATTAGAAATCATTTCAACTATTCAGAAGCGATATGTGTCGATAAATCTTTTTTTATTTTTATTTTTTGTCAACACTTTGCAAATATAAAATGATCCTAATTTTTTTTTTTTTAAAGAAGATTTTTTGGGTGGGGTGGGCTTAAAAATATCAAATACTTTCAGACCAGTCCTGTTTGGAAAGTTTCCCAGAGACGCTGTTAGTCCAAATATAAAATAGTCCTCACCCCTTTTCTCTCCAAGTGAAAAAAAAAATAAATCCAATATTGTGAATATTTCAATGTAATTTCCTGGGGAAAGACATTATTTTTGGGCCAATGTGGTATTTTTTGTTTTCCAATCATGGTTTGAAGGTTGTGCATTGACTTAAGAGCATGTAATCACACTGAATACTTGATGGAAAGGCTGTTTTTGTTATTAACAGTTCACAAATGACTGGTTAGTTAACTCAAATTGTTGTTGACACTTGAACTGTGTAATGTGGCATATTAACACAGCAGGTGCTCCACCTAACACACTGTGACGGAGCGTTTCTCTCACTCTGTAAAGTGCGGACTGCAGTATTATGTAGACGTAGGGCTTTAGACTCAGGTTGGTGAACTAACAGCTGCTGCTGTCTTCCTTCCCCTAATGCTGCCCCCCCAGTCCTTCTGCCATGTATGATTATGACTTTGAGTAAGTCTGATTTTTACTCTCTGCTCCTGCCGGTCTTCACATCCTGCCTGCTGCAAACCCCATCCTCGACCTTTCCACCATTTTCCCAACTCTCTCTCTCTTTCTCTCTGCTTCTCTTAGTAGAGTTTACTAGTTATTCAGTCATACTGCATGTCCAACACTTCATTCTTTAATTTTGAATGCATCCAGCACTCTGAGCTCCATTAGATCGTATTGCTTGTCCCTGGGGTGTTTTCATATCGTTCTGACCCCCAGATTCATTTCCAATGTGCTTCCCCCAACTCCAGCAACCAAATCAAATGTTGCCGGTGTTGTCAGATGCTGGGCTGGCTACAGATTTGTGCACAAACAAGAACAAACACATGGTCATATAGCGTTCTTGTTATGGGCTTGTTTCTAGGCTTCTTCATGATACAGTAGTGATTGCGCTTTTCACAATAGTTCCCTTTAAAAGGAGGTTTATGATCTGTTAATATCTAATGCAGCCCTTTCTTTCTCATTGTTGCAGATTTGACATGAAGGTTAACAAGAAACCGAGAGCTGTAAGTGGAGTTCTTTGTTGATTTAATAATACTTTTGTTTGTGCTGCAATTAAAGATTATTTTCATTGGTGACTAAACTCGCTGTTATTTTCTCAGGTGTTTAGTCTCTAAAATGTCAGAAAATAATGAAGAAATGTTATAATTTCTCACAGAACAAGATTGCATCTTCAGATGTTTTTTTTTCTCACTAACAGTCCAAAATGCCCAAAACATTTTGTAATAAAAGTATGAAAATGCTCAGATATGGGATGCAATGTTTGAATGTTTTTTTTTATGACATTACATTGTTAAATCTCAAAATAATTACGAAGTTCTTTTGGTTTTCTTTTTTTAGTAATTTACCAAATGCTTTTTGCATTAGCAATTCATGAGCATTGTCAATTTAAACAAGATTTTGCAGCGCAGCTTAAACCAGTACAAGACATTGCATACAACACTTGTGTATTTTATGCAAAAAGTTTTTCAAACTCTGCATGATAAAAATTGAGGCAGTGGAATATCAAATACAAAGCGGGTAAAACGAAATTGCCAAGTCATGTTTAATGTTACAAGAAACATTTTGGCAAAGCTGTCCACAAAGCAGTTGATGGCACTTTTTGTTTTTCTTCAATTTCGGTCATTGCAAAGTTGAATTTCAAGTGGCACTAATAAAATCTTACAAAGTCTAACTTAACCCTGGATTAACTGATTTACCTTTGCAGCTGTCTGTTGCTGTCCTTGCGTTATTTTCCTCAGTCATTGTCTTCTGTCCTCCTGCAGGATTATTCGACTTAACGAAGACGACTGGAACGCCTGGACGCATGAGGAAACCTGTAGAGAAACACAAGATATCTGGACTTTATGAACTTTGTTTTGCCTTTTTTTGTCCTACGGTTGTCATATTTCAGCCTGTACTGTGTGTATTGCTTGAAACATTCCCCCCCGGACACCTACCTTTGGTCACAGTTAGGATTTTGACCCACCAAGTCAGTAGAAACTGGTGTTGCATGTTACTAGAGGCCTGATGAGGCCCACCTCCAGTAACACACCATCTTGTACAGTGTTTAAAAAGATTGTATTTATTATGTAGTTCATTTCCCATTGTGAGATTTTTTTTTTTTAACGTCACATAGTCCTATAATCCCTGAATACCCTGGATTCTTTTATTACATGATTGTTTTGCAAAAAATAATAAAATACAAGTAACATGAATATGTTGTGATGTTTATTAAAAGGCAGTGCTGTGTGTCACTCATCACAGCAGTTAAAATGATTATTTAATGTTTTGAAGCAGCTGATAAGTCGACATTGATGGATGTAGTAATTAGCTTAAATCTTGGCTGTTTCTTGTGTCAGTCACAGGCAGATAAATGCCTGTGAAACTTTAAAATTGACCAATTTTAGGATGGAGTTCCCACACATATAGTCCATAAAAAGCTGTATCATTGAATACATTTTTAGGAGTCCAAATATGATCATTGTTTAGCTAACTAATACAGAAAATAGCCAGCAAATTCTCCTCTGACAGTTCTCAGTTATGAAAATAGTTACTAAAGTAAACAGGCACAAGCTGATGACGGCATCGTGTTTAGACAATTTTCCCTGGGTTTTGTCAGTCGTAAACTTGAATATCTAATGTTGTTTTAACAAAGAGATGATTTACACACTTGTGAAGTTGTTTCATTTATACTATTTGGTTAACAAATATTTGTGAAAGTTACAGCTTTAACTCATTTTCAATACACTTAGTTGTCAGCCTGCAGTTTTCCAAATTTTTCACCAGGCAGCGCCAAAACACACAATTGTCTAAATAGTAAATAACACTGAAATACTTGCACATAGAAGGCATGATACTTTGAAATTTCATATTTCTTCCCCTGTTAAGATTAGAGCTACAATCAAGATTGTTTGTTGAAGTTTTATAAAGTAATTCCTTCTCTTATAAATGTTCGTCAAGAACACAAACTCAACTTTATCAGAGTGCAGACAATATAATAATGTTAAGAAATAAATGATAATAGTAGACGATAGGAATAGATGAGTAAAGCATTTAATTTTTCCTTTCGGGAAGCTCATTTGTTTGCTATCTTGCCACCAGTTAAAAAGATTAATGCCACTCTCACTCACTACAGCCATAAAGCGCTTATCTTAGCTAAGCCTGACAGCCAACTTAAAGCAGGGGGAAACATATATCACGATTTTCTTTAAATGGAAAAAAACACGACGCAAGCTCACATTTTATGTAATCTATATATCAACAGAAATGTAAAAACAAGTTGTGGTTTCACGGAGCCATTATGAACTGCAGTATTTCTTGGCCTTTTATCTTTAATGGTAAGCTGGCTAATCTGCTGGCTCTAGTAAACGTCATTAACATCATCTAACTCAAATAAGCGTTGGCTATTTCTCAAAAACGATTCCTTCAAGGCTGCTTTAGCGAGTCATCGAAGCTTCCTTAAAACTTGGGAGTACTGAGATCTCGCAGTGACTAGCACATGAGTCACAACTGGTCTGAAACTTCGCCTCGTGGGGGGACGGAGAGGAACCACAGCTGCTGACAAACACAATGATGGAGAGACTGACTGGGAAGAGTCCATCCCTGGAATGCACTCCTCGGTTTCAGGCTCCATCCCACAGTCACATTTCATCTGATATGAATGGCACAATTACTTTTTTTTACTGCACTAGCAGACAGTTATGGCTATTTTCTTTGTTTTTAGTCATATCATCACAACATGTATTAGATGTATTATGGTTTCAGTTTGTGCTGACATTCATGGTCCCCGGATGATAAATCCTGGTAACTTCGGTTAGCGCCAGTGAGGTCGACTTGATTGGTTTTTATTGTAGTAAACATACTCAAAGACACTGATTTGGTTTCAATTTTACAGGAACTTCAATGGATAAACCAGCTAGAGCAACTATCACAAGCTGGTATGACCGGTTAAACCATCAAAAACTATGCCAAAACAAACCTTAAGCTGGTCACCCAGAGTAACCATCCTAAGATGATCAAACAGGTTGTTTTTTTTTTTATTTAGACTGTATAAATAATGGATGTGGCTACTGTGACTTCACCCATTGGTTGGTGGATTGCTGTTTTGAGGCCTTGAGTTCGGCATTTCGACTGTCGCCATCTTTTTAGAGTCAGAAGTGACCATATTTGAACGAGAGGATGGATCTGACTCACAGACTGTAGTAACGTCTCACAGACAGCCTGTCACTCAAAGTGGCCAAGCTCTTAAATATGTGTAACATTATGCCATAACAATATATAAACGGGTGAGTAAAAAAAAAAAAGCAAAAACTAAAAAAACTTAATTTACTGCATTCTGATGAATTGATTTGCACCAATTTTTGTCTTTTCTGCATCATTAACTTTACGCCTAAATAAAATGTAAACAAGTGAATTATATATGAATCCACCCCTCATATAGTTGAATGTTGAAATTAGCTACAGAGACCAAAATAGTTTCTGGCACCAGGCTGTTGAGGAGATTTACTCTGTCTTGGAGCTGAACTGCAGTTTACTTCTGCATCATCTTCATTTTTCTCAGCCACATAGTTTGAGGTTTTTAGAGGAAACGAAGTTTAAAGTAACTTTCTAAGAATCTTTGAGGCTAGTTTAAAAGAAAACATAAACACAACTCCAACCTCTCATCCAGTGTTTTAACCACACTCGGACTGGCCTTCATCAGCTAAGTTGTAATGACACCACAAGAAATGACAAACAACTCCAGCAGATTAGAAAAGCTCCGCTTCCAGTAAAGGTCGACGGAGTTCAAATGAAGTTGTTTGCAATTCTTCACTTTCGGTTGAAGGCATCATTATTTAAAGCTGTTGTTTTTTACATAGTGGGGCTGACACTTGACTTAACACACATGCTTTTCTAACAACAAAACAAAATCTTTCATTATGATCAGCTTCCCAGGAGACACTGACAATACATTATAAAAGATTTGCATGTTAGGAGTCAAACTCCAGAACATTTGGCAGCAAAGCAGATTCTTTTAAACCCTATAAAAAAGCCAATTTGGATGCAAAAGTACAAGAAAGGTCTAAACGCCATAGAGCGGAGTCGTTCAAGGAATCCTGTTTGGCTCCCGACAGCTCAATTAAAGTTTCTCCTCGGTCAGTTCTTTCCAGATAATTTCCTGAAGTGACAGGAAATGAAACAAAGATTTGCGGTTTAAGTGGTGAAACACACATTGGAGGTTCATGCCTCATTACTCACACACCCCAAGGTTAAACGTGAGGAATGTTCTCTGGTGTGAGTGTGTGAGTTTCCAGCCAGATTGCATTACGTAGTTGGCGATGTTGAATGTGACTTGAGTGAGTCATGGGCTGACTTGTAACCTGGTCTCAATCACAGCCTTTAACAATATCTATGTGTTGGACGGCTGACGGAGACGTGGGAGGAGACGAGGAAATAATACTGTTGGGAGAAAAATGTGCCGTATGTCTATAAACCTGTTTAAATACTCAACACACTGTCATTTGTAATGAATCATCAACTCAGGTAAAGAAGTAAAGGCCCCAGTGAAATCTACCTGTGGGGGAAAAAAAACTGTTACCCAAGATAGCAATTTTTGGTTCTAAAAATGTTCTGAGAATGGTACAATGCAAACAATGCAAAGTTTAACGCCTTAGTTCGCATTTAACCTCACAGACATTATCTGAAATGATAAACATCCTTAAAATGTTCTTTGAACATTAGATCAAAAATGTAAGTAAGTAAGTAAGACTGTGCTAGGTTCACAAGGAGCTAAGTGATATATAAAAATAAATTCAGAAAAAAACGGGCCCTATTAAAATAAATTAGTCTTTGTTTTTGTTTTTGTCAATAGTCCTTTAAGTCTTTCTGCTTTGTGATCACTTTTAGTGTTAGTCAATCCACTGCCAGGGGTGCTCCTTTAAAATGTTTGTCACGGCTCCTGCAACAGTTTTGGAGTTTTGGTTTTTTTTTTGAGTTTTGCACTCTTGAAAGTGTGCGTAGCAGTCCAGGCAACTGGACATGTCCTACCAGGTGAAGTATGCGATGGGTCAGTTCTGCGTCCTGTCAGGATCACACTGGGAGGCTCGCCATCAACGGAAAGGGATCTTCTGATTGGTTCTCACACTGTCCATAAGATCTGACCTGTTTGTGCAAACGAGACTTTAAGATTTTGTTCTATGTCTATATGTTGTACAACAACCATACTAAAACATAATAACCATGTAACACCAAGCACCACATGCTGTATAATACACAATGATAACATTTTCAGGCCTATTTATCACACTCCAGTTCAAAACTTTACATCTCAGTTCAATTACTGAATCACCATACAGTAGAGCCAGCACATACAATCTCACACTGTAGTACTAATTCAAAAACAGCCTATAGTAACCATCTGCAATAGCATCAGGCTACACTTTATCCTACATTAGGAAAAATGGTAGGCGATACATGCTTCAAATAGCTCAGCTTTTGTTTGCAACACTCATACTCTAATGAAAATAGACATATCAGAAACATTAAATACTATATCTACCCACAGCAGAATTCAAACACATTTTCACACTCAAAATAATAATAAAATTACGACAAAAACCAACCAATCTGGTATTTTTAATTACCTTCTCTTTACTAACAGTGCAGTGAAATTCACTCAGCTAATCTTTAAAACAAAGAAAACACACATAATGCTGCTGAACTCGGCTAATCTGAGCATCAGGTTACTACTTTTAGCTGCACTAGGGCTGCTAATTAACGTCTTTGTGCTTTAAACACTATCAGCAATCAATAACCACAGTGCTGGGGCAATAAACCTTCCCACAACACTCAAAAAACGTTCAGGCAATGTAGCACCGCAAACGCTATTAGCAACGTTAGCATGGCGCAGTTCGCTAGCTTACCGCGATAAACAGAGGGGCAAAACCGGACTTTTCCCAAACTCCCGGTCACTTCTATCTAGTTTGTCGTCTGTGTTGGTTCGTTAACTTGTTGATACTTTAACTTTTATCTACTCTTTCAACTTTAATTCGGTCTGTTTACTCCTTTCTCTCCTGTCGCCATCATTCATGCCCTTTTGCTCTGTTTTCCGCACATACTCACGCGCAGTATCACGCAATGACGTCGTGACCTGTCATTCAAGTTCAGTTAGGGGCGGGACTAACGCTCCTGATTGGCTGATCTTTCCCCGTCTGTTTGTAAATGGACATTACGCTGTTTTAATACATTTTTGATTTCTTTTAACCTTGTATTGTCACTGGGTTACATTTGCTTTAAAACATTGCAACGTGTAGGTAATTTTAGCCAATGTTGTGGGAATATTTTGCTTTTGCTTTTTGATTCTATACATAGGCACATGGACACTTTGAGCTACAGCATTTTGGCATTGCCCTGGTTTTCTCAACAAAAAGCAGGTGGGATTTTTCCATTATATTTCTGATAAGTGCATTGTTGAAGAACATGAACTCTGTGGCAAACAAAGGTTTCTGACATGTCTTGTTCAGCAAGATAATCTCCACAAATAAGCAACCCTTTTAGGGTTATTGAAGCACGCAGTCAGCCAACGGTACCTTTACAGTATATATACCAAAAAAAGAAAAAAAGAAAAAGGTCTTCAGTTTTCAATAGACACCTTGTGTGGCTTGACCCGAAACTTAACAGCTAAATTGATCATATTATAGCTTATGAAACAAAAATCTCAGCTCTATAGTTTTTAAAGGTTTGAAGACTGAGAGTGTTTTTAGGGAGCCAGCATAGGATTTAGGGCTGCATTGGAAAAGCTGACAAACAAGGATTTTTAAATGACATTTTTGTTATGATGTACTATACTATGATATTTTTTAAAAGCATTTTTATGACATTTCACATAAATTATAACAACTGACAGTTTTACAGATTTCATTACACATATTAGATTCTAGTTTCCCCCTTTTTAATAAATTTGAAAGTAATGAAATAGAGTGACGGTAAAGGATGGGACTATACTATGTACTTTGACTTGTAAAAAACACACACAGAACTGCGCTACAACAAAATACTAGAACCAGTAGTGGCAATAATGGCAATTGGTTAAGTTTATCTATGATTCTTATGAAATTTGCAAATAATTATTTTTGTATAGTGGTGCATGGTTGCTTTTTTGAGCATTTTCTTAATGTTGGGCCCTGTTTGTGAAAGAGATGCTCCTGTTTGATAAATGAAATGCTGTGAGCACCACAAATAAACCTCACTTCCACTTCATAGGCCCACTTGGCAGAAAGACAGATGGATGGATGGAGATAAAAACAAAATAATCAGTCTGACTAGAAACCACCAGGGATAAAAGACAAATGTGTTTTTGTACTTTAAGTTTAAATGACCCTCTTTAAGATTATCCTCATTATTCAAAAGTTACAAAGTGGCAAATCCCACAGAAACAGAGAATATACTGAGTGAATTCTTGTTGATACGACACAGTCGTCTCAGGACATTTGAGAAATAACTGTAGGCGCTGCAGGGTCTCCAGCGAGGCGTAGCCCCCCTTTTTCCTTCTTCTGTGGTCAGTCAGTCAGAGTAATGTCTTATAATTACTTTAACAGCCGGCAGCAGCAGGATCCAGCTGAGTCTGAGTCCCCGGCCACTGAGCAGGATGACGTGAAATCTTAAATATTCACTGAGGAGCTTCAACCCCATCCTTCCTCCTCCTCCTCCTCCTCCTCCTCCTCCTCCTGGGACCAAACAAGACTCGTTCTCCTACATCCCCGCAAACAAGGTCAAACATATTTCAGGAAGAGTCATGGGAACGACTCAAACAAATAAGAGCACCACACAGCGCTTTTATTTTTCATCTGGAGTTGATCTTGTGATAAGATTGTAACAGGGCACAAAGAGCACGCTTGTAGCAGCAAGTCAACACTTTTACACTGAGTCGTAAATGATGATCAAAAGCAGGAAGTTGCAGGAATGTATATCACTTCTAGACGGCTACATTTCTCAGTTTATGAGGAAGTGCCAGGCGCCTGGAGTGAAGGAGAGCAGCTGTATTTTCATATAAGCACCTGTCAGAGCCAAGTCCATATATTTAGCCTTTTTAACATCCTTTTTTTATATATAATAATAATATAATATATATATTTTATTTAATTTCGATTATCTTAACTCAAAGTCCACATACAGCTTTTCCTGGAGTTCCCAAGGTCCAAAATGCAACTCTCAGACTCAATATTGTTTCTATTAACCTTTAGAAACCTGGAGCAACATCACTTTTCTTGTGCATCTGTCAGATGCCTTTCACAAATATTTAAAACCTTTGAACCATAAGCAAAGGTGCAGTTTCTTAAAAAACAAACAAACAAATAAACACCAACAAAAAAGCCAAAAAGGTTATGAGCAAGAAATGTTTACCATATTGCAAGGAATGAGTAGATTTGGAAAATTAAGTTAAAACTTTTTATAATTACCATAATTAGATATTTAAATTTATGTTACAACATTCTGATTTTTTAAACACTTTCCCAGGTCATTTCTTTCTTTCTTTGTGTTTAAACTTTTTTTATACTAATATTCAGGTCACTTCCTTTTACTTTTTACTTATTTCTTTCTCATTTTTGGGTAATTTCTGCTTTCATTGCTCATTGCCTGTGAAAAGAAATTAAGCCAATTTGCTCTTAAAGTGTTAAAATGTTTTTTCTGCCCCTTTATTTATTTTTTCTTATTAAAACAATATCCTGCCACTTTAAAGGCTAGAAAAAGCAGGTAAAAGTATTTCATTTAACATTAGGGCCACAAATATAAAAGTACTAGATGCCCAAATCACTTTTATGGAGAAGTTTTCGACCGGTGTCATCGTGGATTTGTGTTCCCTCCTCCTGACATGGACACCAGCCTGGCACAGCCTCCACATAAACACAATCAGAGCAGATCAGCACAGAGGTTCTGAACTGTAAATATTTATCCAGATTATGTAGTGAGGGAAACAGTCTGCTTAGGACTACCCACAGAAAACCATCTTTGGGAAACAGGGTAAAGGTTTTTCAAGGGAACCTTCTCCCAATTTTCCACCCCCTTTTTGAGATAAGAGATAAAGTATAAGCAAAAGTAATATTTCAGTGTTTCGGATATATGTATTTTTTGAGGATTGATTGATTTTTTTTCTCAGTGAGACAGGAAAAAAAACTGCTAAATATCACTTTAAAGGAGCAGTACAAATGATTTAGTGGCATCTAGTGGTGAAACTTCTCCCGTGAGCCAAGCCGACTTCGGTGTTTGTTTTTCAGGAGGTCTTTACTGGAAGCCAAATTATCCACGGAGATCTCTCATTTAAAACAAATAGAACAAGGAAATGAAACACTGACTGAAACTTTTGTTTTCTTCGACCTCAAGTGGCGATTCCAGAAACTGCAGTTTCTCGAATGGCCATTTCCTAATTCACAATAAAAATAAATGCAATAACGCTGGCATTTTTCTTTGTACTCTTAATGTAGATAAAGTGCCAGAGTGCATAAAAATATAAAACTAGATCTTATTTATTGAAAGAAGTGCAGATGGAAGGATCTATAACCTCACATTTTTTCTTGCAAAATGGTCTGTTTAGACCATTTATTGTCATTTATTTACTATTAGGTGATTTCCGCGTTAATATTCTTTGTCCGTTGGATAGAAAAAACACATAATTATGCATCCCAATCAATTTATGATTGCATTTAGAGTAGAAATCCATCATTACAATATTTTTTGTGTTTTGAACATAATTCTGTACGAGTTATTAAGCGAGTTGAGTATCCCTGGTTTATCTGCTAACTGATACCTACTGCACATTATGGGATGTATTGTGCATGTTCATTTCACTTAGCAAAACACCATTTATTAATAAATGTATACACTACCCCTTGTTTTTATCATATTTATTATCATTGCGTGGATGACAGAAAAGATAGTTTAAAGCCAAAATTAAAAGAAAATATATGTTTTTTGCAACATTTTCAACAAATAAATTTACATAGAAGAAGAAAATGGGCAGTTTAATAAACTAAACAAGTAACATTCAAATTCAAATTTTGGTTTTGTATAGAAGTACTGAAAAAAGTGTTATAAAATGATGTATTACCACTTTTATGAATAATCAAACAGTTTAATTTAAATGTTTACATATCTTTTGTATATTTTATTTAGTCTTTGATGTGCAAAATATATAAAACAATGAAAAACAGAGTCATACATACATCACAGGACATGTCTGCAGAATTTATACAACATGTGCTACAGGCTGACGAGAGTTTTGAGTTGTAAATACTGAGCTTTGTGTCAGCTTTACTGTGAGTGAGTTTATAATATTGCAGTGTTTGTGCTCAGGGCTGAGGTTTAGACGTTCTGCTGCTGGTGTCAGCCGTGTTTGATATTTGCTGCAGGTGGTGTGAGCGGCGGTCAGTCGTCGTTGTTGCAGTCTGTACACAGAATCTGGTCGCGGTCGGGGAAGAAGCCGGAGCCCACCAGCGACACAGAGCAGCGCGAACACTTAAAGCACGGCTGGTGCCACTGCCGGTCCTCAAAGGAAACATACTTCCCATCCCCGAACCCTGAGAGACACAAATACGACGCATGATGAGCGACTAATGAAGGAATCTTTAACTGTGGGTGGAAAATTTAATAACAGCCCTGCAGCATTATGGAAACAACATAAAGAATGTAAGATAACATCAACAGTTGGCAGAAACAATAAGAAAGCGCTGCCAGTTCTGTCAACATGCTGCAATCTAGTTCACAGCTGTGGTCAAAAACATCTAATTAAAGTTCTTCTCTTAAAGTTCTTAACTCTGGCACGTTTCTTTGCCAACATTATAAAGAGATGAGATAAAGATGATAATGAACCCGCTGAACTTGTATTTCTGCATTGTCTTTTCTGTAATTTTCTTGCTTCTTCATGCTCACTGAAAGCTAACGTGTGTAGAGTTTTTATGAGATTATAACATCATGTTTTTGTTGGTAGAACAATGAGACAGTCCTGATTGATTCAGTCTGTGGCTTGTTTTCAAGATGTTTGTCTACACACTGTGTCTTTAAAGCCTCTTTAGAGTTTAACAGTGAGTTTCAGCTCATTGTTGAACCGTCTGGCTGAAACTTTACACTTTGGGTTCTCTCTCAAAGCTCTCATTTGTTTTCACTGACAAAGCTGTTAAAACTCGCCGTACACCACCTGCTCTGCTTCAAACAGCAGAACAATTCAGTCGGTACATTTACATGATGTCAGAAAAATTATTGTGTTAGCCTGACTAAAACTGGACTTTTAAAAGACATGTTAACATGTTAGTCCCACTGAAATCATACTAAGTCAAATTTCTTGAAGTCAGACTAACCCAACCAAGATAATGCAGTTGGGGATCAATTTACGCTCTTATGTTATGCCTCAGTCGGACCTGAACTGGCCTTGGCATTCATGCTCCATAGTGCCCTCCCCGGGCTTTGATTCAGACGTCAAACAGCATAAATTTGCAAAAGAAAGCCGGGAAAACAAAAGAAGACGAAGAAGAGAGCACAATAAAACAAGACAAAGGTAAAAAGTTAATGCAGATTATGTACGCAATCAGAGGAGTTGCAATAGAGTAGGCAAGGTAGGCAATTGCCTAGGGCCCCGAATTGGAAGGGGGCCCCCAGAGATGGCTGATATTGGTCCATATCATGACAATATGATGGAAACCTTTTAGACACTGCAGCAACGACAAAATGCCAGGAATCCCCCTAATGGGGCCCCCTACTGGCTGTCGCTGTCTAGTGGCTAGAGGGGGGCCTCCCAGAGACAGCTGACAGATGCAGCAGCACAGAGGAGGCGTGACTTCTGCACTGTAAGGCTCTGAGATAACATAATCTTCTCTCTGCTGCTTAAAAGTGGTGAGATTGCAGCTCACAGCAACTGAATATGGACCAGTCTCTGGCTTTTGTTTGATATCTAGCGTCTGCTTAATTTGTTGTTAGTGCAGTTAGCTTATTTACTATATTATTTGAATGCCACTGTCATACTGAACGTACTGCTGAGCCCGTTCAAACCTTAAAACTTAACTTGTTAAAGTGGCAGCGTCTGCCTTTCCCAAGTAGGATCGAAATTGCCTTCATACACATGAAGGATTCAACAGAAACATCAAAGCATGTGATCTAGCGTTAGTGTTTGTAGCGTCACTGTTTACTGTTAACTCGCCTGACAAATTAACAAAACTGTAGAAAAATTACTGCTAATAACTGAAAATTAGCAGTTGTTTTTTTGGACAATAAAAAGAAACCACAACACAAAAAGTGGATAAATGCAAACCACAAAGAAAGGATCAGTGAGGATTTACAACCTGAGTCACCTGACTGCCTATACCTGTTAGCTGACGATAATTGTTCTGACATTTTATTGATAGTAGATCATCAAGACAGACAGGATTCACAGGGAGAAAACAGGAGATGATAAACAGCCACAGACAGGATTGAACCAGGGATGTTTTAAAGCTTTTCAATGGTTGTGTTATCCAACAGACAACGACCCTGTGCTCCTGCACTCTGCACTAACCTGTGATGGCCGTGTTGCAGCCGGCACATTTTTTGGCGTACAGGCTGCTGAAACACTTGACACAGTACGGACTCTCCCCCTGCGAGGTGAAGGGTTGGCCGGCCAGCGGAGCTTTACAGCCCGTGCAGAGAAAACACTCTTTGTGCCACACCTCGTCCTTGTAGGTCACCCCTCCTTTAGTCAGAGCCTGGAGCACACAAACACAAACTGTTCCAGGAAAACATGTTTAATTTTAAGATGCGTCTTTTAGAGATACCTGGCAGCATTTTGGTGCAAATTTGGCTTTTTTCTTTGGCTTTCTACTGAAGTGTTTGAGCTTAAGGTGGTACTCTTTTATGTACCTATGACTGCTCATGTTTATTACTCAGTTCTTCGTGTCACATATTCATCCTTTAACCCTGACATATACATTGTACCTCTGTTATGATGCCTAATCAATTTTAGTCTATCATCTGATGATCACTATGTTGCTTCATTCTCCTGCATCCAAGTCATGTAAAACAACTATACATTTTTTTGTTGCAAATTGAATATCTTTGGGTTTTTGGGCAGCCGTTCGGATAAAAGACATTTAAAAAGGTCACTTTGGACTCTGAGAAACTGTGATGATTTAAAGTTCTGAACCGATTAATCAAGATCCCACTTCACCTTTTTGCAGTGGCTGCATTGAGGAGCCACCCTGCCCTCGTAGCAGGGCACACAGTAGTAGTTGTTGTTGTCCGGGATAAAGGCCTCGGCGCCGATCGGCTTCTCGCAACCATGACACACAAAACAGTCCTCGTGCCACGTGGAGCCGCCGTATTCCAACATCCTCGACCCTGTCAGAGGAGAAAAAAAGAGTGGGAGCAGATGAGCATGGAAACTGAGATGATGTTTGTTGATATTTTCCCGGACATGTACAAACCCTCTGTGTCACACGGGGCATTTCTTTGATCTCTGTGCAACTGTGCTGAAAATACAAACCGGAATGAAATCTGATAGCGTTCACACGACAAAGACCAAAAGTGATGATTCAGTGTGACGGCTAAACCTGTTTTCACTCCTGTGCCGCAGAAATACTTCAGCTTATCTTGCATCAAAACAGTCTGACACACTGTAACAAAGCACAGCATCCAAACACTACTTTATATATATATATCTTTTTTTTCTTTTACAGTGTTAACAATTTCATTACAGGCTGCACTGTAAAATCTGACAAGTTGATCTTCCTTAAAAAAATCTTGGAAAAAGATTGCCTTGAAAAGGGAAAGTAAATATACCTACTGATCTACATTTATGTTAACTTTATATCTAATTGTTAGGTTTAGTCAAAAAGTATTTGTATTGACGTAATTTTGTGAAGTTGTTGCAACTTAAATAATGACAAGTTGAAGTAACTTGTTCTTTCTAATTTTTAGCAACTTCAGTAAACCAAGTTAGTCTGACTTAACTTGATCATGGCAAAGAGGATTTTTCCAATAATGAAGTTAGGAGATCTGCAAGTTCTGTTTTGTTAACATGTTAAGAAAATAAAAATATGAGTTTGCAAACAGAAGAATACAGATATACAGTACAGCAGAGTAAACTTGCTTTACTGAAGTTGTTAAAACTTAAAAAAGATTGATTTAATGAAATTTTGAATGAAATTTGAATTTAATGATTTTTTTAAATTGCAACAACATCCCCAAATTAAGTAAATATAACTACATTTTAAGTCAATTCAACAATTAGATATAAAGTTAATATTAATAAAGAGTTATAGTTACATTTATTTACATTTTTCAAGAAATGATTCCTTTTTTTTAAGTAAAATCAACTTGTCAGATTTTACAGTGTGTTTGTCCACTCCCATAAGAAGCACATGCTCCTCTGCAGAGAGGTCAGTCATGCCTCTGAGTTCCTTTAATCACAGGCCTTGTTTTACGACTTTTGGGACCTGAACTGCAGCCCAAAGGCATGACGGTGTTTTGAACTCGGCTGCACTGTTCAGAAAACGGCAGAGCAGCTCTTAAAGGCATTCCAGGCCGAGCAGAAACTGAAGAAAATGACTGCTCAGTTTAGAAAAGAACTGGTGAGTTATGAGATCCCACAGTACCCACAGGCCCGGGTAATTCTCAGTCATCCGACACCGCTGCTGCACTCGTGTCGTCACAGCGCCCCCGAGCTGAAAGATATTTTCAGCAGAGCAAGGAAACAATCATCCTGCCACATCTAAGCTGTCACACCCCGGATAACAAAAACTCATTAGCCTCTTTATCCCCAAACAGACAGGGTGTGAACTTTCTGACTATCTGAGCGATTACTCAAAGATCTGACCCAGAGGAGGTTTCTGAACTCGGTGTTGGACGGATAAAGTCTTTATTGTAGCTGTACCTGGCATGACCGTCTTGTCGCAGGAGACACACTTGGAGGAGAACTCGTTGCAGTAGCAGTCGCTGCACACCAGTGCATCCTCCTGGCTGGTGAAGGGCTCGTCTGCCAGAGAGCGGTCGCAGCGGAAACAGCGAAAACAGTGTGCATGGTAATATCTGTTCTCATAGAAGAGCTCCTGGAGGAAGAGGAGAGTCAAACTGAGTGACCAGTGAAACCAGTCAGGATTAAA
Source organism: Plectropomus leopardus (assembly GCF_026936395.1). Lineage (NCBI taxonomy): Eukaryota > Metazoa > Chordata > Actinopteri > Perciformes > Serranidae > Plectropomus > Plectropomus leopardus. The sequence goes on along the minus strand of NC_142192.1, from coordinate 26,003,688 downwards.
ATGGACCTATTATAAAAACGAACACTCAAAGGTATTTAATAAACACATTGTTCTAATTTACTTTATCCCAATTTTAAGGCATAGTAAGATAGAAGTCAATAACTTGTTTACCAAATGCAGAGGTCATGGTAAGAGACATGCGATAATAAAACTAAATGGACATGTTAATGGAGAGAAGCCAAACAAAAGTCCTCCCCAATATGAGAAGGATATTCAAATTAAGTCAAGTGTAATTAAACACATCTGGCAGAAAAAATAAGACTAACAAGAGCAGGTAAAAGAGACAAACAAGATATGTGAGACAAAAAAAAGTTTTTGTTGTTTGGGTTATTGAAATTTTTAAGAATGGAATCGCGAACACATATTGTGGAAGCTTATGGCTTAAAAGTTGATTTAAAGGTTTACTTTGCAGGAATTCTTGGTTACTGTTCGTAACAGTATCGCCAGTGAAAGTGAAAGCTAACCCCAGAGTCGCTCTTTCATCACGGTCTCACTCCGCAGTCATCACATGGTGATGGTTGGTTAGTGACCTTCCATGTCAACCTATGACGTTTTAGGTATCCTTGCCGTATCAACCTATGACGTTCTGAGTACAGAGTGAGAACAGGTTGGGTAACCATGTAATGTGAAGACTGCAAATGCGCCTATGGGTCAGGTGGCTTGGGAGGTCCCACAAACAAGCGACTTCCATGCAGGAGTCCAGAGTTCATGTTCTGTGTGTGTGTTTTCTATACTTTACCATGTGCCTCTTTTGCCTAAACCTAACCATCTGTGACTTTGTTCCAACCACAGTGACAGTCAGCGCTGTTGTGTGAACATAGGGACCATGCCACATCATCCCACCACACGTGCATTTGTTGACATCACCGTAGAGGACCCAGAACGTCATAGGTTGATGTGGAAGGTCACTGACGGGCCGTCACTGTTTGACGGGTTCAGCATGAGAACGTGTTGTCTCCTTTACTATGTTTGCTGGTTTTTTTTAGGTGCTGTGTCCACGACTTGCATTGCTACCTCTTGAATGCGTGTTGCTCACAGTCTACTGGTCGCTACCTTTTTTATAAAGTCCTGACCTCACCAGCGCGCTGTGATCAGGACTGCCCCAAACACAGCAAAATAAGGTCACACCCATATTAATATGTTGTTGTTTAAAGATGAAAATGATCTCCATATAAACAAGTAGCACGGTTTTAGAATTCATCCACAGCAACACGCCTGAAAATGGGTATCACACGACCATTCATGTACACTGGGCATGCGCATACGGATGCAAAGATGAAACAGATTGTCCATTCTGTAATTGGTTGCGTAGTTACAGAAAATTTGGATGAGGCCAAAAGTAAGACCAGTGATTTCTTTTCTACGCAGTCAAAGCACTGGAAAACAGATTGGGAGTCGTTACAAAGCAAATGGTACTGCTGCCAAGACAACAGCATGGAGCGTTATCCATCAGCAGAGAAGCCATGGCAAATAGAAAAGGAGCACCCACATCACAAATCACAAAAGGCATGTAGGCGTAGCTATAATGTTTTTTGTTTGACATGTCCTGACTCATAAGAGCCAATCAGAAAGTGAACGTTGTGCTTGTGTCATTGTTTCCAAAAGTCTCAGTTTTCGAATATCCAGAGAAAAGCTCAACCCCAGAGTTTTTTAAACTAAAACAGATTAAGTGTTTTCAAAGGTCCCCGTTTTTTAATATAAAAACGAAGATTATTTATTCCTCAGTAGGAATCAGTAGGCTTTGGCTGAGAGCCACAGACATTGTAGGAAAGTCAGATTTTAGGAAACCGACTATTGTTGCTGTTGGTTTTGATGGTCTTCTGGCATTTGTTAATGACAAAAAAATATGAAACAACACCAGCTTTATCCTTTGACGGTGAATAATATGGAAACGTTTTACCCTGAGCTGTAAGTTAATAAAAACACTTGATATGTTTTTGTTCCTCACAGGGAGATTCTCTATTTGCTGCCTCCCATCTGCTTGGAGGTCACGGTCAACCACAGGACTCAGTTCTCTGTATTTTGGATGTTTGCCGACAAAGTTTCCGACTCCCTACGACACCCTGCTGTCCGCCAAACAGAGGAAGAGTTCACAGAAGAGTTGAGAGAAGTTTTTTCTTCATTGATATTTTCTTACAAAAAATCAGCATAACCCATTTGTGCTTTTTTCTTCTAACAGCTGCTTGTGTTCCAGTTCATCTGCAGTTCATGGAGCTCCGTGATAAACGGCCGACATTGAACGGGTGGGTGAAAAACTTATTTTTGAGGCGTGGCGTTTCACAATAAAAGAAACAACTAAAGCAGAGGGACGGAGGAGAAGGATGAAGGATGAATGTTGTTATGTCTTGTGCGGAGGAGGGACGGCCAAAGCAAGCAGGAGCGTAATTTACTGCCAGTCCCTCACAGGGAGCCCATAACTCACAGGACGCTGATGGCCTCATGGCGTCTTTGGGTGTTTCCTGCAGGACAGCATTTTTAATTTTCACTAACTCAGGCTTTTAGGAAACTTAAAGGGGATTACAGACAATTGGTGTTCTGGAAAGAGAGAGAGTTTTCCAGGAACGGCAGCTGGTTTCTAGAAGCAGTTAGAAAATTCATCATAATGCAGTCAGATGTGAACAGTTTCAGTAGGGGAAGTACTCAGATCATTAAATTTAATAATTTTACTTTTATTTTACTATAACTTTTTGGTGTTTTCATTTTCCTAAGTCTGTATTTATGTTAGTTTTTATGTGTTTTGCCTTATTTCTTTCATGAACCAGCTGGCCACCAACATCAATAGTCGTTAATATTTGGTTAAATTTAGGTTGTGACATCTGATGCGAAATTCAGCTGATGTATAATAATGACGACAGATGACATTTATATAGTTTTAAGTTGTGTTGTTAAATAAGCAATGTTCACGTACCAATAAAGTATCAATAAATAATAATAATAATAATAAAGTATCAAAAGTGCTTGTTAAAGAAGAAGAATGGTCCCTGATAATGTTATATTCCTATTCATTATGATAATTTGTGATTCATAAACTGCATTTTAACATTGCAGTGGGTTTATATACTTAGGTACTTGGGTAGTTTTATTTAAAGCAATACATCATAGTTAGGATTGGCAACTGTTTTTATATTTTACACTTAATAGATGGTGAAAAGGCAACCAGACAGCGTTGGCGAAGGGAAACAACATGAAAACAAAAAGAAACGGAAATTATTTAAAAGAGACTGGATTTTCACCATTATTGTCAATACATTATATGGCAACACCCCTATGTTTTATAAAATATCTTAGATATAATTTATATATTTGCAATTAATTCTTGATCTTGAATCTTAGCTTTCAAATATTAAAGTCAAAAGTACAATGCAGTGAAGTGTAGTGAAGCAGAAGTATAACGTAACAGCAAAAAAAGTTAGTTTAGTAAATACTTTCGACCCCTGTGTGAGTAGAGCTCACCTTGGCATTGTGGCTAATTATTTCTTTACACTCCTGGCAGGTGTTGGCGTACAGGCGGTCGTAGCAGGGGATGCAGTGAGGTTTCTCCTCCACCTGGATGTATTTGCGTCCACACAGGGACTCGTTGCAGTTTTTGCAGTCGAAGTTGTCACTCATGATGTCTTTCTTCAGGCTGAAAGAATTCACAGGCACGATTTAGCATTCGCTATCAGTGAGACAACAGCAGAGGGAAGAGGAGGAGGAGGAGGAGGAGGAGGAGGAGGAGTGAGATTAGTGGGACAGAGAGAGAAAGCAGGGAAAAGGGAGGTAGACAGTTTTTGGATATACAGCTGGGAAATAAAGACCAACAGAAGAGACAAAAATGGGAGTAAAAAGACACATTATAGCACTATAGAGAGTTTTTTTAAGATATTAAAAAACACTCTGTGTGATAGATTACTAAAAAAAACACTGATAGTGCTCGATATTGTCATTAAATTAAAAGCAGTTGTAGAATAGTGAGTTTGGAGTCTTGAACATAGACAATTTTGGACTTACTGAAGTTTTTTTGAATGATGGAGCATAAAAATTCACACTGAAGTAGTCGAGTCTGGATGTTCCATTAATCAAAGATTCGGAGATGGCCAGAGTAATGTTATATGTTTAAAGTGGCAAAGGACTGCTTTGGGGCTATTAATGTGATTTATGGGGTATTTGAAATAGCAATCCTGTCTCATAGAAATTATGCTTGCATGTTACTAAACTGCTTTCTGGATTCCATTTTTTGGCAACGTAATCGCTGCCTTGTTTAACAAATGGGAGCACGTCAAGGATGAACAGGAGAGGACCAAGCACTGAACCCTGGGGAATGCCACAGGACAAAGAAGTAGCAGCAGAGGAGGAGGTGTATATTTTGCATATTAACTATTGATATCTGCCCTCTTTATATATTTGCACTCTTTCCTACTTTTCATAGCAACTGCTACACAACTATTTCACTCAGGTTAAATGAAACTCTCTTATCTTGAGGAGGAGTGCTGCGGTTGATTGTGTTAAAAGCAACAGTGGGGTTTAAGAAGATAAAAATCTGGAGATGATGAGAGTCTGTGAGGAGGAGGTTAATGGTAACTTTAAAAACTGGGTGAATCATATTTAGATTAAACTTTAACATGCAAGAAAAGCAGATGGGCTACCAAAAGACATCATATTGTAGTTAAAAGTTAACTGTTGATGAAAAATGTTTCACATCCAGAAGGCAGAGAAAAGGCTGAGTGATCACTTTAACTCAAAGTTGATTTATATTTGATAAGTAATGACAAAACCACTTGTTTCCTCCTCTTTCCTCCACTCCTGTTTCATCATCACTCACCAATAAGTGTAAGCTTATAATGTCTGCCCCTCCTCCCCCTCATTCTTGTATGAAACCCCCTGCGGCGGTTTGGCATTGAGAAAGAACGACTAAACAATATTAATTGTTGGGAGCTGAACCGAAACAGCATTCTCTATTTCAAAGGATCTCTTGAGGGCTTTTTAATCTTTGTTTGGCCTGCGTTTAAAAAGGGAAATACTACTCGATTATCTAGTTTATTCCTTTTGTCTACAACTTTCTTTCAAATACAGAACTTTCTCCTGTCACCACTGACAAAATAACAAAACAAAACATGTTACATACTAATTTTAACCCCAAAACATTGTTTTTTCTGACCATGTTTTTCTTCCCAAACCTAACCACGACTGCTGTGTATCACATACACATGTTAAAGGATGAGTCCACAGAGATGCAAAAGGGCGCCTTTGGAGTCGGTATCACACGAAAGAGGCATGAGAAATTATATTTGACACCCTGGGATGGGAACAGAATGACTGACCCTGAAGCTGCTAGGTAAATAGTAAATTTAGATCAATCAAGGCCCTACAAGAGGGAAAGTAGCATCAAAATTAAACGAGAAATTAAAATTAAATTAGTTAAAATTATTTTGAAAATTAGTCTTTTCTTAAGAGACATGCTTTGATACAGATTCAGGATAAATGCGACTCAAAGGTGATACTTTTGGTGGTTTTAGCTGAATAGTTTTTGGCCCGTCAGGAGAGGAACTGAGAGTCACCGACAGCCAGCAAGAAATAAGAAGCATTATTGACACAACTGATGAGTTTTTGTTTAAAATGAACTTGTATGATTGAAAACAACATGCTCCAAACTGACAACACTCAGCAGGCATGATTTTTATCATAATTTGTAGTTAAAAAGATGTTAATGTATCTAGTTATTTTTGCAAAGTTTGTTAACTGTAATGTTAACAGCATTTCTGTGAATGTGTAATGTTTATTTAAGCCCTGATTCACACTGAAAAAGTCACTCTAATGCTGTTGCAAAATAAAAAAAGGTTTATGGATCCTATAGACTTCTAAAAAAAACTGTCACTTTTTAACCAAAACCAAGTTTTAATCTGGACAACTTTTGGCAAAATGTACCGACATGTCTGAAGCAAGCAGCAACCTCCAAGGAAATGAGATGATATATGTCAAGAGTCCTACCCAGTATTTGTTGAAAAACCTCACTGCTTACAGTAAATACACTGAGGCTCTGGGCATCGGTTAACTTTGGGAAGTGGCCTGCAGTAGCTTCCTTTTTTAATTTAAATAAATGAGTGGGTTGAGAGCTGGTGGAGCAGAGGAAGGACAGGTGGAAATCAGACTGGGCACACTGACAATAACATCATCCCCATTATGACTGAACACAGTGAGACATTAGCAGGGTATGTGACCCCGTGTTCTGCAGCGGCAAACGGAAATGAGCGAGGAAATGAAGTGTGGGAGGTTAAAACACCCTCCTGTGGAACAGTTTAGACGGAGCAGGCATGACTTAGGGAGATATACACAGTGTGAATGAAGATTATGGATAAACTTTGTGGACTTTGGGTATATGTTCATGCTCAGGATCACAACTTCTGGAACATTTACAAAGGCAAGACGCTTAAATATTTCACTTGGAAACAGTGATTGTTTAAAATTTTCTCGCCTATTTTGGTCTCAGAGTGGCTTTGACGTGTTTTTGTAATGTCAGAAAAGAGGAGGTGGGTTCAACAAAGTGCAGCTGAGAGACCGTGTGGCTTTAAAATCTCCCTGAGGGATCAAGGAATGAGAATAGACCCCCCCCCCCCACGTCTCCTCAGAGGTGGAAGACGTCACCGGCTAAACGATGAAAGGACCCAGAGCTCGGTGCAAAGTAATGAAGACCACTTGTTTTCTCTGTCTTCTCTTATTTTTGTGGTTGTTACAAGCTGGTAAGAATTAAACGTCACATTTACAGGTACTGCGCTTCATGCTCGGTAACCTCCAAGTATTTGCATCTGGTCCGCCGAAGGAGTCAAAGTGAAAGAGCAGTTTACATTCCTCGTGTCTGACTGCTATCAAACATTTTGTTTCTTATAACCAATGATGCAGCAATTTCAGATAAACATAAAAAAGATAAACACAGTCTGTTCTCGGTCATGTCCTGAAGCCAGATCTCCCTCTCCTCCACAGACCTTTTCTCCCAATGCCATGTTAGCACAACAGCGTGGACATCCTCATGCATCCCTCCCTGCAGATAACAGCTTCCTCTTACAGGGCATCAGGCCGGGTCAACACAACATGAGGACGACCAAACTGAGAGAAAACATTACATCCTATGTCTGTTTTCTGTCAGATTGCTGTCTGGTTGGGGAAATCAGCCCCACTCCCCTCCTAAAACGTCTAAAGAAGTTCTGGGTTTCTATTCTTGTCTGTCCATGTCTACGATGAATGCAGAGATAGAACAATGGTTTTCCTTCCGGACATAGTCTTCCCAGTTTTTGAGCTTTATGTTTCTCTTCCTGAGCCACAACATCTGTGAACACATTCTGTGGTCTCCAGCTGTTGTCTGTCATCAAATTCTCCTTTAGGCGTCCAACAGGGAGTTCTTATAGGACAAAACACGACAGCGTCTAATTAAAATCCATCATTGTTGAAAACAACATGTTATAGCTCCTATAGGACAGACCAGTGAAACTTTATGGGGGATGAGGTCACTTTAATAAGTATTTCGCTGCTGGAAAGATGGTCCTTTCATTAAACCAGGTGGTCTACGCATTATAAAGATGCAAATACTTTTGAAGTTGGTGCTATGTGACCAGAGAAAACAGAGAAAAGGGGCTGTGGCATTTGCTTTTGCTCAAGAGGTAGAAAACCTACAACTACCAGAATGCACTGCGCCGCATCGGAACCAATAAACGCTCCCGCTGATGGGTGATGTAATGCGAATTCATCTGTTTTGACATCAGAAACACGATGGCGGCTGGCTGGTAATAAATTATCTCGAATTATAGTTAAACAGTAAGCTAAAATCTGTTTCTCAAAACACCACTTGAGGCGAGAAATAGGCAGTGGCGTGAAAAAATCTTGGTTCATTTTTTTTGTCAGAACTGCCCAGTTTAAGTGTTTGATCTCAGCTTAGTCTGAGTTTAAAAGTTGATCTGCTTCACTACTCATACAAAAATTCAGAAGTACAATCTGTATTTGTAGCAACAGCCTTAGGGCCAACAAAAATCTGCTGGATGGGCAGTCCCTGCTAAATTAGTTTAAACTAGTTTTAACTATTTATTTTGAGGCTCTGACAGATTTAATACAGATTTAAACTAGTTTTAACTAGTTTAAACATTTAACAATCAAACAATAGTTCAAAAAATGTTACAACACAATACATTTGCACGTTATTATTTAGCAGATACATTGAAACTTTATGTTTCAACAACGCTGTGGTTAACATGTTCGATTTGGGCGTAAAACCCACTTGGTATTATGCCCAAACAGCAATGGCTCGCTTAATTCCAACTAAATGCATCACTCTTGAACAATGACCTGCAGCTTTTCGGGCGTCTCACCTCACCCTACACATCATCCCCTCCACCTCCCGATAATAAAGTCGGCTCATATACTATGTCATTTTAGCTGTGTTCTCAGCAGCTTTTTAGGCACCAAACCATGGTGTTTTGTAGAGACCAATCTGTTTTTCCAGTGGCTTTTTAGACATGAAAAGCTATTGTTTTTTTATTAGACATTGCTGATTTTTTCTGCCACCTTTGTGGCCTCCAAAGTAGGTATTTTAAGCTAAAACATTATCTTTTCCTAGCCATATTTAAGTGATTTTGTGCACATACCTGCTACATAATAAGGTGCACATGTAATGCATCTGTGGTTTGCAGAAATTTACAATGCAAACATTTTTTTTTGGCAATTGTGTTGCATACATCTCGCTTTAGAGTCACGACTGACTGCAAATAAACGTCTGTTTAGAATCTGTTAATCTTCACACCATCCAGACTGTCTGATATTAATATGAGCCGTCTGACTCACATGCAGTCAGCGCCTTCTTTAGGAGGCGTTCACTTTACTCGACAGGTGTCCTCTTGGATTACACCCAAGAATACTTGTCGCCCCTGTTCTCCTTAACACGAGACGTTAAACCAAACAGTCATCCATCCTGTCTAAGTACTCTCTCTCTGGTAGCATTGCTGCTGAAACTATTTAAACCCACAATTCACCTTGATGAGTGGGACATGCTGGATTCTTCTACACCGTCTGTCCCGGTGAGAGATTTACAGGAGTTACTTGGCTCCAAACACTTTGTAGTGGCGGCCAAATGGCAACTATGTCCCAGGATCAAGCTTCTGTCTCATGTCCCTTCATGGCTCGCTGCTGTTTAACTCCTCAACAACCTGGACAGTTTCTTACGACCGGAGCCAGACTCTCTCTGCTGCTGCTTCTGGGTGTTAGTGTTTATTTTCCCCCCATCGAGGAATTTAGACTTCATGTCTGAGGTTTACAAACCAGATTATTCCATGATGAAAACTGCTGTCACACGTAATAAAATCCAGTGGAACAAAATATGTAGGTAAGTATTAAATCTGTCAGAGCCTCAAAATACTAATTCATGCATTATAAAACAGACCCAGGGCCTTTTTTTTTGGGGGGGGGGGGTACTTTCCGCACACACCACTCTCTCTGCTTTAAGAGACTTTTTTTGACTATTTATATATATTATTGAACCTACAGTCACCGTTTTCCATAGGTTAGGACTTGAGTTCCAAAACTTGATGACTTCAGACTGAATCAAAATTGCAATTTCTCTTGCACTTTAACATCAGTCAACAATCAACATCACTTCACTTGGATTTACTTGGAATACTTGATAACTTCCTCCCAAGCTCAAAAATTCAAAAGTGTGTCGTTTAAAAAGCGTGCCACAAACCAATTCATTTTCTTTTTATTCCCAGCAAGACACCTAATTCCCCGGATCCATTTTGTTCGAACTAATCCGACAGCATCCAGTCAGGTTACAGCAGAGAACGGTGAAGAACTTATGCTACGTTACTGAGCTGCAGTTGGAAAAAATGATACCAAATCTAGGTGGATGTAATGTGAAATGTGAACATTTTCTTCTGGCGACTGGGCAGCATTTTCACAAATTCCCAATATCTCTGACTAGGAAATATAACTCGAAGGCTTTGTCATTTTTCCAATGTGGTTGCTCGTAAATGATCAGTGCTGCCTGTTGTGACTGTAAACTTTCTAATGCTTCACAATCACTGCTTTCTCTTTTACTGTAACGCTCATTAAATAAAACCCAAACTGCGCGTGTGGGTTCGTTTAAAACAGGAAAGCGTGTAATAAAGTTGGCTTTTAATTACCACCCCTCTTTTACTGTTTATTCCCCCTGAAATGGATTAGGGTAATTTAACAGCCTGTGAAGCTCAGAACAGTCCTCATATTGTGCGACTGGCCGGGTTGCATAACCTGGATTTGGGGAGGTGAATGAGAATATTGACGGCGGCACAATACTGTGTGGAAAATGCCAACAACAGAGGAGCCCTGCAGCAGTGGAGGGAAAGTGACACCCTCACGGTTTCAGCTACAAACTGTTACAGAAAAAAAAAAGAAAAACAAGGCTGGTCTCTTATGGCTGTCAGTTGACTGCACTGCCTTTCATCCCCTGTACAAAGACGCTCAATGTGGTGCGGCTTCCTGCAGATCACAAGGCTAATTTCAGCTGCGCACACACAAATCATCACGGACAAACATTGTGCACTTTGTTGTCGCTGATTAAAGATCTCATCAGGATGAATTGCTGCTTCTTTCAAACAATGACGACATTTTGAGATACTGAGTTGGCAACATTATTTGGGTTACTTGAACACAAAAATCGCTGCAGTTTCTTTGGTGAAATCCTTTTAAGGTCAAATTAGAGTCAAAGATTTAACTGTGTCATTCTTCAGTTTATATGATGTCATGAATGATCTGTTCAGAAAATCTCTTCACTCTAAATTCCACTTAATGTAACATCAAACAACAAATAAGCGGTCACATTACGGGAATAAAGAGCTCTCAGAGACAGAGTATGTGTCTGGCCTTGTTTTGCAAAACTTCCTGCAGATCACATGCTGTATTTCAGCTGCATTCACACACATAAATACATCCAACAATGCGTATTTTGTTGTCTAGATCTTACCAGGATGAATTGCTGTTTTAGATACTGATGCTATCGTGAGATAGAGCCGGCAGATCTGTATCAGGATCTTGATTAATGTGGAAAAACAGCAGGAATTTCTTGTAAGGCTGACTATCTTTCAGCTTCATTTAACCCATTAAAAGCTGAGCAAATAGATTTGATTTATTTCCAACACACGGGTAGAAGGTAATGAGCAACTTAAGAAGAAATGACTTAAAAGTTAGCAAGAAATAAGTAAATTCTTTTAGAAAATAAACCAAAAATTAGTAAAAGTTAGTTAAACAAACAAAAAGAAAACGACCTGCAAAAAAGGCTTTAAAAAAATCATGACAATTCTTTGACGTAATTTTAAATATGTAACTATGATAATTAGGGATCTCGTTTTCTAGATTTTTTTTATTAGTTTTATAAAAATTATTTCTTGAATCTACTAATTTCTTGCCATTTGTAGGACATTTCTTGACAAATTGCTCTTTTTTTCCACCAATCTGGTTTGATTTCTTTTGAAAATATTGTTGGAAAAAAAGAAATCAAACCCATTTTGTCAGGGTTCAAAGGTTTAAATACTTGAAAGGCACCTAAATGCAGCACAAGAAAAGTGAGGGCGGTCTGGGTTTCAAAGTGTTCACTTAATGTCAAGTTATTATAGAAATCTCTTCAGTCACATTGAATGTTACTAAAATCGTAATATGATCATTATCAGTGGATTTAATGATTCAAAACTTGCTACGCTATGAGCCTATAACATCGGGGAATCAAGCACCTTTAAAGAAAGTCTGGTTTTGTTTTATGAGTCTCCAGCTGGCTCTTTGTTTATGCAGGGAAACAATGTGGGCAGCAGCTGCAGTTTCACCTCGGCTGGCGTCTAATGAACTGACAAACAAATCACAGTCAGATGACAAGTACACAAGTCACCACCATGCAAATTTACACGGTGATCTCACACAGTAGTTCCTGGTACGGGGTCACAAGATGATGGACCCATCCACCCTGAGCTGCCTTTTTCACTCTTTATGCTACGTCAGCTGTTCTGAACGTCTAATGTGAAAGGGTTTACACTGGAGTTGGTTGAAAGCCTGGTGGGTCTCATAGATTCTGTTTAGACCTGTTATTAGCGTGCGTTTTGGTGATCCAAACTCAATGGGACAGCCGAGACATATCGTTGTGTGCCTATCATGCGTGTCCAGCTGTCCACTTGTGATCAGATATTGTTACCGTCTCATGCACGGATTACCAAACTGTTGCTCTGTAGCACGCTTGCTATGCTGCGTCCATGTGATGTTGGAAGGTCGTGGTTTCTGAGTTAGGAAGTCGCTCTTCCAACTTCGTTACGTTTATGTGCTTTGAAATCGTAAAGTGCATTTATGACGTCACATTGGCAACTTGTGTTACAAAATAATGTAATTATCAACACTAGTATACTCGCCTGGCATGCTTTATAGTTAAACATTTGCTTGCTTACTACAGCTAATAGATGCATATACTAAATGTGCAACTACTAAAAGTAAATAATTGTTACTTGGAACAAAATATGTAATTTTGTACCGTAAATTGTTGACATTGTTTCCATGCTTTCCGCCATTTCTGCTGCCCTGAAACAACGTGGCAACTCAAATTTGATCAAAAATTTCCAAATAATTATAATAATAATTATGACTCCTGGGGGCCTCTCATGTGCTTGTTACTTGAAAAAACAATATTTCCGAGGAGCACATGAATGTAGCACTACTCCCGTTAGCAGTTGTGTCAATACAGCTGCAGATATCGCTGTCAGCAGAACTCCACACGTCTCCTTCCACAGGTCAAAACACTGTAACGCAAAACACTATATCTAACCTGACATAAAATGGGTAAGTTACAGATCTTGTCACCAAGTAACCCACCACATCCTGCAGTAACAGCGTAGTCCTTGTTGGAGACGCATCAAAATTTATTAATTGGCACAAAACACAAAGTAGAGCTGTGGCTGATGGAAATGTTGTTAGTTTTGCAGGTATTTGGTCATAAACCAAAGTACTGGACACATTTTGACCTGATGGTGCTAGAGGGAAAGTCCAAGACTACCAGAATTATTCCTCTGGGGAACTCGAATGTCTGTTCAAAATTTCAGTTCAATATATCTAATAGTCATTGAGATATTTCAGTCTGGACCAACTGACAGGGTGATAACATCCAGAACTAAACACAAATGTGGCTAAAAATATTTGTGCGGATGACGAAGAAAAGAATGAAAGTAAAAAGGCAGATTAAAAGGTTTCAATCAAGCACCGTTATTAAGTCTCTTAGATGGAGTACCTTTAGTCGAGTTACTTTTGGCAGCTTAGTTGTTGCACTTGGATTAAACTTGCAGACGAACACTGACCAATGCAAATAAACAGTCAATATTAAAATACAGACAACTATCCTCAAAAACAAACACACAAGTAAACATATTTTCCCATCAGCTGCCAGCTGGCGTTGGGCAGTTCGAGTACTGGGTGTTAACGCTAACAGATGTTTGTTTTCTGAGAGACTGGGCCTGCTGTCTCTGTTTCATGTTGGCTGCTGGATTTATTTGACTTCAGAGAGGTGGAGAACTGGTTTCGGACTCAGTTGATTCAGGAGTCACTGTTATCAGATCAAGAAAAGGTTCAAATTGAACTTCTACACCTAAAAAAAATCCAGATATATGATTTGAAGGTTTTGATCAACTGGAGATGAGGTAGCAAGTACATTTTTCTCCAAACCAAAAAAAGCTCTAATGGCAATGGAATAGCAGTCTATTGCCTGTTTTTAGTGGGTTTACTGCAGGTTTACAAGTGCACACACTGATTTAGGTGAAAAAGGGGTATTATATCTATCTTGCCAAAAGTCAGGTGATAAGATTAATACCACTTTCATCTCTTTACAGTAAAACGTTTAGTTTAGCTTTGCATAAGTGAGGAAGTGTGTATTTTGTGTGTGTGTGTGTGTGTGTGTGTGTGTGTATTCGGAGAAAGGGACCGGAGAGCAATGGGTGTTTGGTTTTGGGATGATGAGCTGTCGGAGATGAGGGCTTTTTTTAACGGGACATTTTCTGGACCTATGGGTCTTCAGAATTCAGGCCTTTGGATCAATGGTCAGTCCCCCTATAGCTCCAGTGTTATACTTAACGTATTATTTTTCTAAAGAAACATTCCTGGAGGAGAAAAGGTCTGTCATGTAGACCCCTAAAACAGAAAATGTTTTTTACACTTCAGTTTTTGAACTGATTTTAAAAAGTAATCAAAATTTTTATTAGTGTTGCTGCCTTTGGACAGAAACAGGTTAGCTGTAGTCTCTATGATGTCAAACTGCTCCTGTAAAACTCTCCCCAGGTTGCTCAGCAGAAATGGGAAATGGAAAACACAGCGTGAGACTGACTCATGATTAGACTCTTTACAATCCCAAAAATCATCTCACTTTGACTGTTTTATTTTGTTTCTGGCTCCTCTCCAGCAATTGTACACAGACGCAACCTTCGCCCAACGCAAGAATCTCAGAGGAATGCAACTGTGGTCAAAACGTGGCAAAATCTTGTGGTGGAAGAAGAAGAAGAAGAAGGGAAAAAAAAGCAAACAAGAGAAGCATTTTTTCTTCCGCCCTCTGTTTTCTAAAAAAAGACAAAAGTCAGGAATTCCTTTCTGTGCAAAACAAAAAAATAATACCCCCTCTCAACACGTAAACACATTCACATGCAACCAGAGCTGCATTGTTTCTATGAATGCATTAATTTCACCCAAATGGACTGGATCATGATGGGAATAGTGTGCGGTGATGGAAACTATGAGCGGTGCCGGAGGAGGTGGAGGGATGGTGGTGGTGGTGAGGGGGTTTGCTGAGTCTCCAGAAGAAAATTTGTAATCTGAAGTAGACATGACATCAGTCTAACTCTACGAGACTGAATCGCTTGTTAACATGCCTGATTGCATGACATTAAGCTTTTAATTATCGAGATATGAACCGTTATTTTGTGCAGCCGAGCCAATTCAAGAAACATTAAAGCAAAGGGATTGTTTCCTCAAAGGTCTCCTTGTTCTCCTTTTCATAAATCCCACTTGAAAAAGACGGGGGCTGCAGCACTTATTCACAGTATCAGTTACTCACTTTGGACCCTGCTCAGGCCCCCAGCCCCCAAAAACATCCACTGTTTCCTCACTCTAAAGAAAGAACATCCTTTCTGGTCCATCCTGGATGTGGGGGGTCACATATTTGGCTTGGAAATATACACTTTCTATTCAGTTGTTGTTTATAAAGTCCTCGTTGATGATAAGTCTTTTACAAAGGTATTAATATATCAATTGTATTATATCAAGTCATTAAAGAGAGCACATTTTTGGTTGCTAATTTGTAAAGAAACTCCCAGAGGTGGCAGGTGTTTATCTTTCAATTTGATAATAATGCACTTATAAATGTTGGTAAAGGTCTATTAATAAATGCTCAAGATTCTCAGTTTCTAACAAGCAATCAAGTCTGTAGTTTTACATCTTTCTGACTATTTTAAGGTCCAGTGTGTAGGATTTAGGGGGATTTAGTGACATCTAGTAGTGATGATTGCAGATTGCAACAAGCTGAAACTTCTCCCGCTTAGAATTTTTTCAGTGTTTGTTGTTCAGGTTTTTACCGAGAGCAGAATTACCCGCATTCAGTAAAACACTGAATAAACTGTTTTATATTACAAATCAGTGTTTGTCCAATAATGTTTAGCATGTAAGCAACAGGCCGCTGGCCCAGCACCTGCTGATGTGTGCTCATCTTTTTTCTAATCCAGATGTTTGGGAGGATTTGCCAGTAGCTGAATTTTCCACAGAGGTCTCTTTCTCTCCGAAACAAACAGACCAGATGACTAAAACTGGTAAAAACACTGAATAAAGCTGTTTCACTTTTTTTAAAAAATCTGTTTCCCGACACTATTGTCACGGAGGGGCTGCTAACTATGGCAATGCAAAAATACGAATGGTGCTATTTAGAGCCAGTATATTTTTGGTCCATTCTAGGCTACTGCAGAAACACAGCGGTGCAACATGGCAAACTCCGTGAACAAGGACCTGCACCGTGGATGCATTAAGAGACATGGATACAGCATTCCTATTAAAGTTGCTCAGTGGTGCATGAAGCCAAAAATGCTTCGCAGTATGAAATGACCCACATCTTCCGCATTGTTGGGCCCACAGAGCAGTGGTACCCAACTAGCCCAGTCCCGGATTTCTCTGTAGTCATAAGTTCATGGTTCACACATTATATATTACCATGTATTCAATATAATTTCACAAAATGTAAACAACAAATTAGCTTAGAGTGCAAGGAAATAAAACAATAATCAGAAACGGCACTTTAAAAGAAAAGCTCTGTGCCAGAAATCCACTGTACTACAAAATAAGTGTGTTTTTTTACAAACTTGATACAGCCATGAGTCACCTGCGGTCCATTCAGAATGGAGCCATGACCCACTTTTGGACCATGACCCACCAGCTGGGAACCACTGCAATAGCGCACGCTCACTGGAGACTTACAGCAGCAGAGCGTGGCCAAGCAGCTAACGTCTGGTTTAGTGCTCTGCTAACTTGGGGATAAAATGATTTAATCTTACGCCTTTTCTAAACTTTCAAAATGTTATCAGACCAAATGGCTCACACCACGATGTAAGACAGGTCATTTTGGGGGGTTGCGATGCTCAAAAAAGTGTATCCACTTATTTACAAAAATCTGCTTAACAATGTAAGTCAATGGCAAAAAGTCTTTTTGGGCCCCATGGCATCACGTGAAGGACCTTGTTACTGTAATTTCCATTTGGATGCTATGTAAAAAACTGGCTTCAAAGCCTGAGGCTGTTTCTGGAGGTTTGACCTGCTCCTTGTATGGATATAACAATTCATTCAAAGGTAACAAAAACACAACAATTCATATCTTCTGGTGATTAAACACAAAAGAAAACATACTTATTTTATGCTCCAAAATCTTACATACTGGACCTTTAATAAGATAATTTGCAGTACTTTCTTTCCCACCTTTTTAATAAATGAGTGGTCAAATATTCTAACTACTCAAAGGGAGTTTTCAGAGCCTGGAAACCCAAAAGTTGATTTCATTTATTGCCTTAAATTAACAATTTATTAAGCATTTATACAGCTATCATTTGTAAACCCTACATAGGGGCACTTTCATTGCATTTAATTTTAAAGGCAATCTGTTAAACTAATTAAAACCGGGGGAAAAAATAAGTTTAAAAGACATTTGACGCTTCATTAACGCGCAAAGTAGAGACAGGTGAGGATTTGCGCACGCCTCAGGGGAGCACACATCAACATGTGAGGAGGTAAAACCACCCCAAACTCACCATAACACACTTTACATTCACTTATCTTCTATGTGTTCGCATTAGAAAGGTGTAAGTATTTCCCATAAATCGTGTAGATGTAAACGTACCTCTGTGTGCGCAGCAGCAACCTCTGGAGATGCTCTCAGGAGTCTCTGGTGCAGCGTCTCCGCTCGTGCTGCTCCGGTGTCTAAAATGACAGATAATTAAATCCTCGGTGAAACTCCTGCGAGCTGCAGACTGACGGCTTTCCACTGACTGAAGCATCTGGTGCGTAAAAAACTGAAGTATTCTCTCAAACACCGCCCCTTTCTCCTCAGTCTGTCTCCACTCCCTCTGTCTGTCTGTCACCTTGTGGAAAGTTCAAGCTGAAAAAAAGGTAGACTGACTGTGTTTTTTGGATGTAATTGAATATTTTAAACACACAGTAGACTTTTTGCTTCCAGCTGCAGATGTAAACCATTTTATTATCTCTCTTAATGGAAAATCCCTGTAATAATCTCATAATAGGAGCTATTTAATGCGCTCTACAGCATTTTAATTTTACATAAAAGTCACAATAATTTTGTATTGTATATATATACAATATTTGTATATATAATATACAAGATATTTTTTGAATAATGTTTGTACAACATTGTTTTAACGTGTTTTCTTACACCCAAAAATGAGCATTTATAAGCAGAAGGGCAAGGCAGGTTTATTTGCATAGTACATTTAATACAACAAGGCAATACAAAGTACTTTAAAAAGCAATAAAATATAAAACTACAGATTTACAATAAGAGTACAGAAAAAAAGGTATAAAAAGTTAAAATTAATTGCTAAATTATTTACATTTTTTAAGAAATAAAATCTTAAAAAAATAGCAAAAGTGCAGACAAGAGGTGCAATGATTAAAAAATATATTAAAAATCAAGTCTGAAAATAAATTGGCAATCAATACCGGATGGTGTACACTGAAAACCCCAGGCTGTAGGATTTAGGGACACCTATAAGGACAGCTCTAAGTGTTTACTAATGTATTTGCCAACAAATATTATAACTATTCTATGTGTACAGGTAATGAATGGTTGATAATAGAAACACAAAAAATCATGTGTTTGACATAATTGCTAATTCAAAATTCACTTACAGATTACAAATGAATAAATACTTAATTAACAAATATTTTTAATGAAATTAATGTGTGTATACTGCACATTTTATATTGGTAAAATGTCATTTGTCTGCTTTATATATTTTTAATTACTGTATTTGTATGTGCATGTGCACTAATTGTATGGAAGTGACAATAAACTGATTCTGATTTAAACTACATTATAATGTGAAATAGTTGTAAACAGTATATCCATACGTCTTATGAAGGTTAAACAGGGGGAGTAAGTAAATTTCTACCATGTGGCATCATTTCTCTGCACAGTTTCCATCCATCACACGTGGATGAGGGTGCTGAGCAGCAGCTTTAAACCCTCCACACTTTCTGTATTGTGTTTCACTCTCCGGTCTAACGTTTCTTCTCGGCTACACGACATTTTTTTGCGGTCAGGAGCAAACTGCAGGGTCCCGGGAAAAGAAAAAACAAGATATCATTTTCCCTCTCATTGACCTCCATTTTCCACAGTGGTGAGCAGGAGGTCTGGGGACGATTAGAGGCTTCAGCTGCGGCTCCATCCTGCCACTACTCATTAAGTCAGGATGGACGCTACATGTGTATATGAAGTGATGAAGGCTGCTCAGTCGTGTGTGTGGCATTTTTAAGCTTATTCACATGCTAATGGGCTGCTGTTATAGGTCTCAGAGTTCATGCTGGAGGTTTTGTTGAAAACATTAATGTTTTGAATTATAGCCCGAGTTGGAGTGAGGATAAAAGTTCAGAACTAAATCATCCTGAAATGTCAAATATTCACATGTAAATGTGCCGCCACCTGCTGCTCAAACAGGTTAGTTACATCAGTTTCACTAAAATACCGATTTAATACACATGAAGCAAAAGGTGTGAATTAAAAACTAAATTAAAATCACATTTTGGTCTCCTAAAACCTCACCATAGAAGCCCACTGCTTAAGCATGGTCAAAAATCAGCTCTATTTTTTTTTTTTTTTTTTTTACTGAATGAACTAGATTAACAAGATAATAATCTTGTTAATCCTTTTTTTCCTGATTTAACAAAATGATAATCTCAATTCTTGTTTTTTATTTTAATTACAAGGTAAGATTTTTGTTAACTGTTTTTTATCAATTTCTTTTTCTTTGAATTAATGAGATCATCTCGTTAATAATGAAAAACGGCATTTATTTCTTTTCTTAAATTCATGCATCGTGCCATAGATTTTAAACTAACTCTGGCAACTATTTTAAAATCACAACAGTTGATCATTATAATAAGATATAGAAGATATAATAGATATGTATTATATATATAAAATACGACTGATGGGGGGAATTTAATAATAATAAAAAATAAATAGCTTCTCAGATAAATTACATAATGAAGAACAAAAAATAATGCCCAATAGTTATTACCCTAGTATACCTTAATTATAAAAGTTCCTAAAACTTTGATTTTATATCTCAGTACTTTGAGAAGCTTTCTCAAAAGTTAAAGTTACAAGACACTTTGACATCATAAAAGTTTGGTGGAGGACTTTTAATTAACTTTGTATCTCATAATTATGATAGTGGCTTACTATTGTGTTGTAGTATCTTTTAATTTTAAGAAACTCAAAATTATGAGACACTGAGCCAAACAGTGTGACTAACGGCTGTGGATATTTAACTAATTTCGTAGCTCACTATTTTGAGAAAGATTCTCATAATTCTGACTATGCATCTCAAACATACAAGAAACTTTCTCAAAATAATGAAACAAAATGACAAATAAATCTTTGTTGCTGGACATCAGTAAGAAAACAGTAGTAAACTATATAAATTATACATTTAACTAACACCATATCTCATAAATATGAATTAAGTATATTATAAAAATACAAAATCTTCTCAAAATGATGATCAACTTTCAAAATGAATAAATCATCTCATAACGATAATAACTATAAAATAAGAAAAAAAAACCAGTTCATAATAAAATTACCCTCCCCCATAGTGGCAGATTTTAATTCCTATTTTAAAGACAAAGTCGAGTTTAATTCAACAAAATATGAAACATATTTTATTAAAGAATTATTATGTACAATAATAAAAAAAACAAATCTTATATATATTATTCAAAGCTCGCACCGAAAAGCAGAAATTGAATCTCTGGGAAGTAAATTTGGTCAAAACGTCCGTCACAAGCTACAAAAAGTGGACTGTCAGCAGGCGAGGCAGCTTTGTACGAGTGAAGAGCATCATCCGTTATTTCCAGACTGCATTAAGACCAACATGCTGTTAATCACCCGAGGCTCTAATGGTGTAACTGGCACAGTACTGGTCTGTGGGGATCCTGAGCAGAGCACCGCTCGCTGGTCACATGAGTCATTATCAACAGAAAACACACAGTGGAACAAACACTGCGCTTTCTCTTTTTTACACTGGGATTAAACCGGCTTAGAGCACGCAATATTTCAGAGGAAAATGAGCGGGAACTTGACTGAAGTTTGGACTGGAAAGTTTAGTCCCTGGAAATACGGTTGATTTAGACGCGCTCATATTGATAAGTGCTTAAACTGGATCAGAAGTCTCTTTCAGGAGTATTTATATGTAACAGAGTACACAGAAGTAACTGGCCGAGAAGGTAAACATCACTGACTTTTACTACCCATAAATGTGCAGAAAGTAGGAATCACTGTTTAGTTTTGGGGTTTTTTTGGTACATGTGACCTGTAATACTTGGAAAGATATATTTCTGAACAACACATTTCATCTCCGTGTTGATCAGACTGAGTTTTTATCATTCAGATAATCAGTTGCAGCTCCTGCTGGTTTCACATTCAGTTTCACACAGTAAGGCCACGTGTTTGACAGGAGACGTGTGCTTTCATATCGTTTCTCCACATCCCTGCCCTTTTTTGTAAACCGAGAGTTGCACGCGTCTCCTGCCCTTTAGACCGCGCTGCCGTTCAGCGCTGCATACTTCAGGCCCGTCAGGTTGTTGCTGGACATGCTGACGCCTTCCGGTGAGGTGCCGACTTCAAACACTTCATGGATGGCTTTTCGGAAACAGTGAAAATTGTACTCTATCAAACCTGAAAAAAAGAACAAATACACAGTTTAAAGCATTTAATTTCAAACGATGAAGAGATTTTGCAACATAAAATGCAATTTCCAAAAATCTCTGACACCCCTTTTCTACAAAAAATGAGCATATGAATACAGGCTGTTTTTTAATGCTGGATAACAAAAAGGTAGTTTGTCTTCTTTTAAAAAGGAAACCAGAAAACTGACAAGACGAATTCAATACACTAGTTAGCCATTTAGCACATTAACAACACAACCTGATGTTTAAAGAACAAATGACATTTACTGTGCACTAGTGAACAATAACACAAACAGTTACGAACCATTTCAGCTTAAGAGCTCAGAGGCTAAAATCATAATCTTACCTCATTTAGCAACTTTGTTTCCATCTCACACCCTGGTTTGCTTTCCTCACTTCTCTTTCTCTTCTCATGCACTGAGCTGAACTGAAAATTAGTGATTTCTCTCACCGACGAGCTCTGCTGCCAATTCAACACGCTGAACTGGCTGAAAAGTAGCCAAAAACGGGCGACTAGTTCCAACGGAAAACGCAAGACCTAAGCCGGACGCTTAACAACGGCCTGACTTTGACTGACGGCCGACCGCCTGCTTGGTGTGTCAGGGCTCTTGGGGAAAGTCTCAGGCTGCAGTCTTGACCTGTGTTTGCTTTCCAAGTAGTTCAGGGAGGAAACTCCACATTCACAAATATATTTATGTGTATTTTCAGACGTATTTAAATTTTTAGAAAGCAAATAAAACGGAGTAACTCTGAGGACCCCCTGATAAAGATTCAGGTACTGGACATGATGTATCTAGATGTTAATTTCATATGTTGTACTTTACATATACTGTTGTTAAACCTATAACAATAATTCATATTTTCTAAGTTCATCAAGTTTTGCATGTAAAATCCTAATTTGTAGTTATTAGCAATTATAGCAGTCAAAGTAAAAAGTACAGTATTTTGGAGTATTAAAAAGCATAAAATTATTTACTCAAGTTATGTACAAGAACTGAATATTTGTACTTAAATACAGGACTTGAGTAAACTGACTCCAATAAACTCCGATAAACATAACAACAGGTAAATATGTTTTACATTATTTGACATCTTTACGCTCTCCTCACATGCATGTATTCTTTTATACTGTGAACTTTTGCAAATCTGTCTGTGATTAATATTTTGCACATTCCTGCACAAACTGTGCAGCTCTTCCACTTTAAAACATATTTATATGTGTATGTGCAAACCTTCTCAGCAATAAACTGTTTTTGATCGTAAAATAACAACAGTGTGTTATCGATATAAACAGGGTGGATGGTACGCACATATAAAAAAAACACATACAGGTGCTGGATAAAAACATTTAAACTAAAGTGAGAATCAGACAGGAGATATTCACACTATTTAAACACGCGCTAATTTTAATTGTGCAATATTTCGATCCAGCGGATATCTTCTTAAGGCACTGTAAAAAAACAAAACAACTGACAAAGCCTGATGAAGATCTCTGTTTGAGCGAAACGTTGCACACGTAAAATAACAGGGAGCTTTTAATACAGTGTGCGGCTCTCCTGTCTGATTTTTTCGGCTCTATAGACATTTTAAATGAGAGACTACAATGAAAGATACATAAAAGTTGTCATGTTTTTTCAGAAGCTCAGTTTTCCTCATTCACACCAAAACACCTGGCCAGCAACTTGGAAGCTGAGCTTTTTGGGTGTGAAAAACGGTGACTTAGTGTGAACAGAGAGCCAAAACAGAGAGAAAAAGATGTGCTTTTAACAGTTTGCCAGCTGGAGGAGGATGTGCTCCATAAATCAGCTGCAGGATCAAACCACATTTTTAATTTTAGACATTTTTGAGTCGGCAGTTTCACACTTCAATCACACATTTAGGACATCCTGTTTAATAACACCACTGTCTGCTAATGAAAGCTCAACTGCGTATAAAGTGTACTGACCTTTCCTCTCGAAGCTCTCCTCTCTGAGGATGCAGACGAGAGCGAGGAACTTTGTGACCTCTTTCAGATAAAGCACTGTAGTGTTGTTGAGCTTGATGATGGCCGAAGACTCTTTGTCATAAGCACAGCCGCTGCCATCCTGCATCAGCCTGCCGAGACGGAGAAGACAGAAAGGCACATTTAAAATTTGAACTGACGGTTACAATCATCGGCAACACTTAAAACAAATATAATTCTTCTCACCCGTAAATGCAGGAGACATCGATGACGACGTCTATCATATCGCAGCAGAGCTCGTAGGACTGCATGTCCACAGGAGAGCTGTCTGTGGCGATGTAAATCTTGCTAACAACATCAAACAGGAATGCTTTCTCGATCCCAGAATGCTGTAAAACATGAAGGATGTCAACACGAGAAGGCACAGACGGGAAACACTTTATTCTGTG
The DNA here is from genome assembly GCF_026936395.1 of Plectropomus leopardus. Classification (NCBI taxonomy): domain Eukaryota; kingdom Metazoa; phylum Chordata; class Actinopteri; order Perciformes; family Serranidae; genus Plectropomus; species Plectropomus leopardus. The sequence goes on along the minus strand of NC_142192.1, from coordinate 25,979,829 downwards.
GATAAACAAAGTAACTACGTACAGATATGAAAATGTTCAAAAGGTTCTCCAACGTTGGTAACTGAGGGATGAGCTTCTGGACGACTTTACTGAAAGCTTCGAATATGGAGTGGTCGTAGATACTCGTCAGGTAGAAGCTGAGGATGGACAGAAGGAGAGGAGAGCTTAGAAAAGACACAGATACAGTCACCAAACAGACCGCAGTTCCAACATTACTAATGATGCTGGCTCACTGCGAGGACGAAAAAATACACAAATCCAGCTGTTCCACAGTGACAAAGTCTTAAATGTTTATCATCTTAAATTAATGTTAAATCTTAATTTATGATATTACCAATAAACATCTTACATAAAGATAGGGCTGCACGATTTTAGGTGCAGTTTTAAGGCACATTAGGTAATTTCACAAGTTAATAGCAAACAAGTAACACCCAAAAGTCATGTCGATAACTTGAAATCATCATCTCTCTGTTTGTCCGTAGAGCACGTGTAACTTTAATTCTGTTAGAATACAATTATAAAAGTTATCTCTATTTGTAGTAATGATCTGCAGCTAAATCTTGCAGTTAAACTTGTGCAGACGTGTCGGACAATAACCTGAGGTGAAGCTTCTCCAGGCTGGCGTCTGCCAGATCGTCGTTGGCCCTCTGGTGAATGTCCCTTTGTGTTTCGATTTTGTGGTCGTCTGACAGACCGTCTACTTTATGGATGAACACCTCGAAGTTGATGTCTGGATTCACTTTGTAGGCTCTGGATACGGTGAGATGTAACCGCCCGAGGGCCTCAACATAGTCATCCTAGCAACAGGGAAAAAAAGTGACGTGTTAAGTCATCTCACACAGGAAGCGTTTAAAACTAATGTCACACTTCTGTCATCCTACCTGAGCATCGATGACAAAGATCAGAGCGCCGGTTCCTTTGAATATCATCTCACTGTCAAATGTAGGGTCGAAGAAGTCCACCTGGCCGGGAAAGTCCCAGATCTGGAAGTTGACAAAGGAGGTGCCGGAGATGTCGTCCTTGTAGATTTTGTTGGTGCTCTCAAGAAACAGCGTCTCGTTGGGTGACATCTTGTGGAATACAACCTTGTCGGAGGAGCAGAGGGATTATTGTTTTGGGTCAATGTAGATACTTTCAGTGTCTTCTCTGATTCACAGTCTTTATTTTCTTACGTCTTTGTTTTGCTTTTAATCCAAGTACCCCCCACACTGACTTAATATTATGTTTTGCACTTTACTGTCACTTCTGTCTACTCTGTATATGAATGTATGTATACATATATGTGTGTGTGTGTGCGCGCGTATAAAACACCTGTTTTCCATCCTAGAGTACAGATCCCTCCTCTGCTACTGCTTCAAAACAAGCAATTACAGCTAAATAACATTACTGCTTTATCAGCTATACTAACATTTAAAAAGAGACATCCAACATTAGGTTATCTGCTAAATTTTACTGCCCACACTCAGTCATTCTTTTCCAAAAGCTCAGTTTTCCTCATTCACACCAGAATATCTGGCCTGTAATCTCAGATTGTGACCACTTTGTAAGTAGATTTTAGGATGTACAAAAACTCTTAGTGTGGACAGAAAGTACGCATTGAACAAAAAACTGAAAATTAAATCTTTCATAAAGGAGAGATTTATTGCAGGACTAATCTACTGGTTGTGGTCATGTGTACCTCATCAGAAAATCAAAATAAGGTTTATTACAAAGTAGGATTTCACATTCAGTGAATTAGGTGTTTGTTGCATGCAATTAACATTTTAAGGGAAAATAAAGATAAAAGAAAAGTACTCCAAAAGTCAAGAAGCTTTAGGTTTTGTACAGTTTTTTTGCAGGATGTGCAAAAACATTGATCAGGCAATGTGAAAGAGTTCACAGTAAAGAGAATATGTGTGCAATGTACAAGGATACGTCTATTGTGTCAAACATATACATACATACATACATATTTTTATATTTCTGAAACTTTACATACCAGTTTTATACATTGTAATGTAACATAATGCATACATTTCTATATTTTTTACACACTTAACATATTTCAGACATAATACATATTCCATATTATTGATATTTTATTTAATATTTTATGCTAAGGGTTAACATAACTTCTCTCTCTATGCCTCAACAGTAACATTATACAGTTTCCCCGGGGATCAATAGAGTAATTCTGATATTAGTCCAAAAGATGTGTTTAAATGTAACACATTGAGTTAGATGTGGAGAGGTAACTGTAAATCTTTCTTGTAAATATAAATAAAGTTATACTTTTTTTCATTAATGCTTAAATTTTCATTGTTCCATTTTATACCCCATATAGTTTATCTTTACTAATTTAAATATTTTAGTTTGCATTTTCTGTGTGAGTAACATGAGGGAGCTACAACTGCAAGTCCTTACGCAATCCTGTGTTGAATAATGACAAAAAGCCGGACCTTGACCTTAACAGCAACACAACTGCAGCTTTGTAAACAATCATAATGTCGAATCAATAGTTTCTAAGAAACTAAAACAATTTGAACAAAACCTGAATATTAGAACCTCCTTAAAGGAGGGATTTAATCCTCTGAAACCTGGACCAACATGAGTTTTGTTGTGCTGCTCTCAGACGCCTTTCGAAAGTATTTTGACATTTGAACTCTGTGCAAATTATTTCAATTTCTTTCAAACACATGGGAGACAAGGCAGTGAGCAACTTGGTAAGAAATGTTCAACAAATTAAAACAAAAAAAAAGTAGATTTAGAAAATTATTTTTAAAAAGCTAGAGAAAACTGTAAAAAAAAACATGAAAGCTAGGGAAGAACTTTATTTAAAATGATCATAATTTTATATTTATAATTAATTTCTAGAACTATTACAATTTTATAGCACTTTTTGCATGCCATTTTCTCGTTAGTTTTTTTTTTTTTTTCAAATTTCATATATTTTCAAAGTGATTTTCAGGTAAAAGCAAATAAGCAACTGGGCAAGAAATGTTCTACAAATTGCAATTTAAAAAAAAAACAAGGGAAGCAAGGGAAAACTGTATAGGACAAAAACACAAACGCTAGGAAAGAACTATATTTAAAATTCTTATAATGCTATACATAAATGAATTAATAAATAATAATTAAAATAATAAAATAAAATAATATAAAATAATAATAAAAATAAAATAATTAATAATTAATTATATATATTTTTAAAAGTAAATTTCTGGTAAAAGCCAATGAGCAACTGGGCAAGAAATGTTCTACAAATTGCAAAAATACTAATAATAATTTAAAAAAAAAACAACAATATAAAGATACAGTATGTACAATGGCTAAAACAAACATCATTAGCATAAAAAGGCACAAAATATAGAAAAACACATTGCATTCCTCCCATGTTTTGACAGAAATCAAGCCAATTTGCTTAAGTTTCGAAGGGAAATGTTGAATCTCCAACCAGGTGGACCTAATTAACATTAACATGGTTAATATGTGTACATTGTATTATTACATTCACCAGTCGTGTTACTTCAGATGTATGTTTTAAATTGACTTTGTGGTGTGCATTTTGGTTGATTTACCTTCTGAATAGATGACTTTCCACTCCGCCTCAGCCCCATGAGCAGTATCCTCGGTTTGTCAGCTGCTGCGGGGCTCTCCTCCTCCACCCCGTAACCAAAAGTTTTGGGAAACGACCCCACAACATCCCCGTAGCTCCCACTTAACGCGGGCTCCTCATACAAAGACATCTTATACTTAACTAACGAGCCTGCTCTCTCTCTTATCTACTTACTCTCTCCTCCAAAGTGTGTCAGCGTTTGAAGTTTTGGCTCTCTGGTTGAATAATCCGCACCGCAGGAATGTTGTTGATATTCACAACCAGCTAGCATGGCAGGCTAATTAGCTAGCAGCTATGAACGCGGTGTTTAAATGTTGAAATACCAACGTCAGAAAGCAACGTAACCACACGAAGTTAAAAATAAAAGACACCAATACGTTAAATAACCAAAATAGTGGAAAATGTGTGATTAATTCAGGCTAGAAAACAGAAAGAAATACTAAAAGAAAAAAAGAAAAGGCTAGTCACAAGTTATATTTCCGCCCCTCTTACGCATTAATCCCGCCCCTTCAATCTGATTGGCTGTTCGCTCCAAACATAGTCACATGACGAGCAGGTCTAAACAGAAGAAGGAAGAACACAAACGGTGAGTAATCTTTGACATTTATGCTCGTTTTAAAATTAATTTGGCTCATTATATCAAAGCTATAGGCTTTTTTAAAACGTCGTGTTTACGTTTAGCCTTCTCAATAACATATAGTTGCTACCGCATTATTCAAAATGTATTTCGATACTGATTTATTCCATGTAAATACTGATAAGTTAATTAGCTTGTTCGAGCTAACTTCCCCCATGATTCATTGACAGTGTCTTTATTTTAGTGCGCATCAAGGGCTGATTTACTTGTTTTAGCCTTGTATTTTTTTGCTGATATATCAAAGACAGTCTTTGCGGAATTATAGCGAAATGAAAGCATTGTAGACTCACATGACTCTGATCTACTGACTGCTGGTTTAACAATTTTTATTGTACTGTATCTTTGTAATTAACTTAATATTAGGACCAGTAGAGAACAACAAAAATTAAAAGTTTGATTCCAAAAAATAGCAAAAAAACCAACAACAAACAACGCTGACAGCAAAGCTATTTTAAGTATTTTACGTTGTTTTTTTTCTTAAAAAGTATAAAGCATTAAGTTAAACATAAGTAAAAATAATGCGCACAGGGACAGGTAACAAAGAATACACAGAGCTGAGATCAGATACTGAAAGGATCTTTTTTAAGATGATAAATTTTTATTGATCCCCAGAAGAGAAATCTACCTGTTGCTGCTGTTGCAGGACAGATGTAAGTACAGATAAATATTAAAAATAAAAGACTAAATAATAATAATTTAGAAAATATATATATATATGTATTTTTTATTAAAGAACATATACAAGAGCACATGAAGACAAAAACTGCAAAGTTAAGTGACAGTAGTGTGATTTATAACAGCAGTCAGCAAGTGTATGTTAACTGTACACCAGATATGATTAATTGTGCTTGCTTTTTGTGTGTATTAACATTGATTTGAATATGACTCAAAAATAAGTGGCGTATTAATATAATATGTGGTAAATTATGATGTAGAATGTGATATAAAAAAGCTGCACAGTAGTAATTAAAATATAAATAATATAAGTGTTATCAATGGAAAATGTGATTGTATAAGGTGACATTTTTCCCGCTAGTTTTAATACTTACAGGAAGTAAGTTAGTACAGGAAAATGTGTCAAATTATGTGGATAAGGGAGGGTTAAGTTCATTTTTGATAGCTTTAGTTGTTTAAATCTTGCTAAAAATAGTTCAAAGTGAAAAAGGGTAAGTATGAATTCTGCAACACAAAAATGCTCACTTTGAACCCTTTATGTATTTCTTTCAGGCTCCAGGATGACGGCAGCTCTCCTGTGTTTCCTGCTGGCTGGTTCAGTCCTGCTGGTCGCCGGCAGCCCAGTTCATAAAGCCAACAATGGGAGCGTACCACTGGTGCTGTGGCATGGGATGGGTGAGTGACTGGGCTGCCACCTGTTATTCTGAAAAGAAGAAAAAAAAGCCTTTAACATCCAGCTTCTCCTTTTTATTTCCCCTTATGTAGTGTTAAGGTGTTAAGGTGTAAAACCAACTTTGTTATTATTAACATGAAGAACAAACACACAAATACACAACAAAACCCCCCACCGCACACTCCTGGCAGCAACTAGATCCACGTTACAACAGGCCTCAGTGAACCTACTGAGGAAGAAAATAAAGAGAATATAAAGACAGAAAAAAAGTTGAGAAATAGAAAACAATATATAAAAAAATAAGAAAAGAAAAATATCAAAATTAATTAAAAGAAAAATAACAAATTTTGATAAATAAAATAACAAAAGACAAATAGGGTCCACGACTCAGTGGTTTTGCACGAGGTCTTTCACTTTGTCAGTAAGTGAAGTCCAGGCACAGACGGCTGATTGTTTAGCATCGTGCTGTTTTTCTACTGACATTTCCATTTATATTCAGTCAGGATTGTAGCCTCTGATTCTGAGAGAGAGAATAAGGAGACTGTGTACAAATATCTAACATTTTTTTGTAGTTTTAAGGTTTTAAGGTTGATAAAATCATCTGATTCTAACAGTATCACTTACAGTATATATTCCTTATCAGTTTGTTCCAGTTTGGTCCTCAGACTTATTTCAGAACACAAAGAGAAAGCTTAACTGTAGGAGAGCGCTCCCCACACGAAAAGGAAAGCAAAAAAATAAAAAGTAAAATAAAAAAAAATAAAAACCCAGCACCACTTTGTATAAACGTGCACATGACAGAAGCCCGGCTGAATACAAACTGGACCTGTAATGTGAGCGAGGTGAGGTGTGCAGCCTCATAACTCGAAGGTTGCTCTTTTTAATTTTACACTAAAGATCGAAGAACTAACAGACAGGGAAGTGAAAAAACACAAACACTTTCTGTTCTGCTTCAGTAACAATGACTCGGGTGCGTCTGAGGTCAAGTTACAAAAGCTGTTGTTGCTCCACAGAAACGCCTCCGTGTTTTAACAGAAGATTGACGAGCTGTCGGGTTTTTTGTTTTTTTTTTTAAATACATGTTTAACTGATGTTATTGTGAGACGGAGTACAGCTTGTGTTATCGTCCTTTGACAAAGTGTTAGATGTACATTTTTCTCACCGTCAATGAAAAATAAAAAATGAATTTTGCTCTAAGAGAATAAATAGTGCACTTTGGGGGGAATAATCTCATCACATTTGTTGCTGAAGTGACAAATAAAAATACAGTGTGCCCACATTCATGATAAAGGGGGTTCGTGTCACCATGTGCTGCATATATCACATGAACCATATTTAGCATTACAGAGTGAGTCACGTTTAGATAAATGATATTTAATGTTTTTGTGTCCACCAGGCGACAGCTGCTGTAACCCGCTCAGCATGGGGGCCATAAAGAAGATGATGGAGGAAGAAATCTCTGGCATTTACGTGCTCTCACTGAAGATCGGAAAGAGTGTCATTGAGGTATTTTCACACTAAAAAACATTTTTGAATTTCCTAACCAAATATCCCAAAATGATTAAATTGCTGCTGGAGAAAAAAAAGAAAACTTTTCATTTTTTTGGTCTCTGCACATTTGTAATGTAAAGTAGCCAAACTTAGGGAGTAACTAGTTACATAGAACTAGTTCTGGTTATTAAATTACAAAAAAAATGTAACTGTAATCAGTTATAGTTACTGAGAACAATATGTGCTTAAATTACAGATACAAATCAACATGTTGATTACATATGAAAAAATTCTTTTCAGTAAAAAAGTTTATATGTTGAATAAAACATTCATTCAGTTGCTTTATATCTTTTTGCTGTGCAGGAACGAACATGTGTCAGCGAAGCCGTTTAAATGCAAAATTCATGCATTTATGTTTATAGGATATTACTTTGAAATAATTAAAATAGTTACAAGACTTATTACAATTTTAACAGTAATCTGTAACATTAGATTTCCAGAGTAACCTTCCCAACACCGAAAATAGCAGAGCTGCATTTTGAATTTATGTTTGTATCTATATTACATTTATTTTTTTATGTTTCTGTGGCTAAAAACAGCTATTTTAAGTTCAGTAACTCCAAACTTAACCCAAAAAAATCCACTGAGAATTTATTTGATTTCTTTAAAGGTGCGTAAATTTTGTCACTGCCTTCAATAGAAAAAAACGGTCCTCTTTTCCCTCTTGCACCAACACACAATACATGTGAAAATATGAATGTTTAGCCGTGAATGTCACATGTGAACCCGGCAGTCACACAGCCGGTCTGATTGAAACGTCCACATGACGTGTGAGGGCTCTTCTTCTGTGGTATTTGCAGTGCTCCGGGAGCAGGTTACATCAGAAAAGTGGCTCTTTTACAACTTCACTATGTCATTTTTCAGTTTTAATATTCATAGCAAACCAGCACGGCTCTGCTTTGATCCGTCGTAACACCGTGACTTTATCTCTTTGCTCCTCTCCTCGTGGACGGAGCTCGTCTTCTTCTCTGTAACCTGTCGGTCACGCTCTGGACTTGTCATGTCTCTCCTCCTGCAGGACACAGAAAATGGGTTTTTCATGGACGTGAATGAGCAGGTGTCCATGGTGTGCAGTCAGCTGGCGCAGGACCCAAAGTTGAAGGGAGGATACAATGCCATGGGCTTCTCCCAGGGGGCACAGTTTCTGTACGTAGCCACTGTTCTGGACACGGGCTGGTTTTGTTATGTGAATGTGGCAGAAATTGGATGAATTCTGTGTTTGTGGAGTTTTGCCCGTCCCGATTCTCCTGCAGAGTGAATGAAATACGAGAGAAAAACGTCTGAGTCCCGAGCGTCGTTCTCGCAGTCTCCGTTTGTTAAAAGTTTTTGTGTTTTTAAGAAGAATGAGGAAGCTCGTGTTGATTCTTCCTGGTTCCTCTGTTTGCAGGAGAGCTGTGGCTCAGCGCTGTCCCTCTCCGCCAATGAAAACCCTCATCTCCATCGGGGGCCAACACCAAGGTAACGTCATGATGAAAAACCCAAAACACGAGTTCAGCTCACTTCCCCTTCGTTTTTTCATTTCTATACCAATCATAAAAAGTTAATAAATGCACGATTCTGGATTAACGTTTGGTGTCATGTAGGGCTATACTGAGGGGTTTTTTTAACATCTGAAGCTTCTATTGAGGTTTTCGAATAAAAGTCCAAATATCTATTGTCATACTTTATGACATCACCCTAAAAAAAATCCCCAATTTTAATAAATTGATTCAATGTATTAAATGAGTGGAGTTTTTTTTATTAAATCAGTTTATGGTGCTGTTAGACCGGCCCGTTAATACGCGCGTGCCTCTGCAGCAATAACAGTTTCTAACTGCAGTAAAAATGTTGTTTTTGAAGGCCAAACACCAACAAATAAGGATTAAGGCATATCATTTCATTAGATCAAAACATATGAATTTTGGAAATAATTACATCCTTTTTTTTTTTTTTTGCTTTTGGGCTGAACAGCACTCTGGAGTTATTGGAAATGTTTAGATCACACTTTTTAGAAATAATCCTATGCAGCTGCAGGTGAAATCGAATTCTACAAATAATACAATAGTAATAACATCAGTGTAGACTAACTGTCATCTGCAACTGTGCAGAAATACTGAGTTAAAACCAAATCAACATGCAACAAAACAAAATAAACAGACAGACATGCCAAAAAAACTCATCTGTCAAATAAAGGTGAAAATGCAAAAAAAAGAAAGAAAAAACTATTTTAAGCCTATGAATCACTTAATTCAAATTGAGTCTTTTGTTCGGGATGTTTAAGGTGATTTTTGTCATAAATGATGCCAAACATTCAGTCAGTTAAAGCTTCAAATGTAAAAATTACATTCACCACAGCCCATAAACTGACACTGACAGATTAAACCAGTAAAATGTTGTCCAGGAGTTGTGTTTCATTACAGTAAGACCAGTGGTGTAGCAGTATTTATTTTGGAAAACCCTAAATTAAACTTATTAAACATATTTTTTGTACGTCTCTTATATAATACAATTACATTAAATTTCAGTAGATTTTTATTATACTCCAGAGGAAACTGAGTTTGTCTCTTAACTGCAGATGTTTAAATCTAAATTTTATTGTGAGTACTGTCAGGACTATAATATTCTTCATACTGACACTGTAAATATCTATCAGCTCTATCTCTCATTTATTACCTCTCCATCATCTTTTAAAGCTCTGGGTGACAGTGTGAATATGAATCATCACTGTCTAATCCAGATGTGGTGTTTTTTTTCCTCCTCAGGAGTGTACGGGCTGCCCCGCTGTCCCGGAGAGAGCTCCCACATCTGTGACTTCATCCGCAGAGCTCTGAACAACGGCGCGTACAGCGACATAGTTCAGAAACAGTGAGTCGTCTCCCCTCTGAATGTTTCCCGCTCAGTGGTGCTGATGTGTTAGCGCTGCACAGACGACAGGGTTCCTGCAGCTTAAGGCAAATTAGATTTGACCCCCATCAGTTCTCTGCGCTCAGACGCCTTTTACAAGCATAAAAAACCTGAGACCTGAAAACTGTTTTTGGTTTCTTTTAGGAAATGATGACAGAAGGAACTGAAAAATCTGCTGTCTGTTTTTAAAAGGAGAGATAAAATTGTATTTAAAAAAAAAAACAAAACATGGGGGAATTCAGATTTTTGTTATTACATGTTTAAAGTCATGTCACAGAAATATGTACATGTGTTTTTCCAAGTTATTCCTTTTTATTTATTTATTTATTTTTAATCTTTTTCTTACTCTAATTGTCTTTTTTTCACAAATTATTAAGTAATTTCTTTTGAAGTTGCTCATTACCTCCTCCCAACATTATACATACATACACATACACACACACACACATATACATATATATATATATATATATATATATATATATATATATATATATATATTTTAACAACAACAATTTGCTGAGTTTTCAATGGTTGACATTTTGAATGCCACTTGGAATTAAATTTACGACAACTTTCATGATAACCAAAACTGCAAGAAAAACAAAACATGAACTGACTACTCAGGGTTAGGGACAATTTTACCCAAATGTTTATCACAGAGTATGGTCAAGTTAAGTTTTTTTTGTGAGATTTTACAATGCAACATCTGAGAAAATCATAGAAATCCTGATTTCTGTGTCTTAGCACTTTAGGACCTTCGAATAATTGATTTAAGACATTATAATACCAACTAAGGCCTTACATTTAGATAAATGAATGTAACGCCTTTTAAGACTTTTCAAGGATTTGCAGGAGCCCTGGACTGTTGTCCTGCAGCGCTGACAGCATGTTGTGTTTGTGCTTATCAGCCTGGTGCAGGCCCAGTACTGGCACGACCCCTTAAATGATGACCTGTACAGGAAGTACAGCCTCTTCCTGGCCGACATCAATCAGGAGAGGGTCAGTATGTGGCTGCAGACCACAGCTGCAGTCTGACAGTGCAAACGCTGAATCTAAATCATCATCAGCTCTCTCAATATGTTTTGTAATTCTTGTTTTTGTCACTTTAAAAGGTTGTAAATGAGACGTACAAGAAGAATCTTCAGTTGCTGGACAAGTTCGTCATGGTTAAGTTCCTGCAGGACACGGTGGTGGATCCTGTTGATTCGGAGGTTACAAACACACTCCATAATTACTCTATTTAACACACTCTATGAGTCTTTTTTATTGAGTATTCTGTAATAAAGCAGCATGACAAACGGTCTTGTCCTGATTCTCGCTGCAGTGGTTCGGCTTCCTGAAAATTGGCCAGGCCAAAGAGACCGAAACTCTGCAGGAGAGCGTTCTCTACAAAGAGGTAAATGTGTCGATGTCTCCTCATCCATTCATTCGTTTGTTTTATTTAAACCGCTTAACTCTTTCAAACCTGGATCGTCATCACTTTTCTTGTGCTGCATCGAGATACCTTTCACAGGTATTTAAACCTTTGAACACTGAGCAAACTGGTGCAGTTTCTTTCAGAAAACGTGGGGAAAAAGCAATGAGGAATTTGGCATTTAGCGTCCCACAAATTGCAAGACATTAGAAGATTTAGAAAATTATTTTTGAGAACTACATTTTTTTTCTTCTTTACTGAATTATTTTAATTTTTAAGCAGTTTTCCTGGTGATTTCCTTTAATTATTTATTTATTTAGCTCACGTTCCCATTTTTTGTTTTGGTTGGGTTTTTAGGGTGTTTTTTTTTTTTTTGCTTATTTAAAAACGTCCTGACCAACTAACACTAATTCTAATAAGGAGAAACTTTATCGTTTTAATTAAGAGACCCCTAACAACATTAAAATGTATATTGTACATTTAAATTCTGCTGGTTTGAAAGTCATTTCATGTCTAAAAAATATGTAATATATTATTGTCAGTTTGTACCATTGTAAAGTCGCAGAGTTGGTACATTTCATCCTTATTTTTATGCAGTTTTTTTTAAACCTAAAGCGACTTCACTTTTCTTGTGCTGCTTTCATAAACTTTTGAGCAATTTAGTGTGAATTCTTACAAAAACATCGGTTAAAAATAGGCACTTTAGTAAGAAACGTTTCACAAATTGCAAGAAATTATCAGACAAAATAAACAAATAAATGAATGGACACTGGCGCGCTCAGTGTGCCGAGTACTGGCGGTGAAACAAAGCGCTCTGTGGTTAAATGTTTGGAAAAAACGGAGCCAGAAAGAAGCAGCTTACCTGAGCGCGGTGCAGAGGTAATCTGGAGTCACACACACTCTGGAAAAAAGAGAGGAAAGAATAGAAATACAGAAAAACCACCGACATGTTTCGGCACAGCGGCCTTCCTCAGGGAGCTGTTATCCTGCAGGTGTGTGGGAGACACGCACAGGTAAACATTTCCCTGTTGTGTTGTCACGTGACATCTTACGTCATGTGACGCAATTTTGGCAGCAGGAGTTATGTGTCTAGCACTTTAAATAATTGTTTAAAAAAGTGAACAACTTCTTATGAACGCACGTTTAACTTAAAACGTGCGTTCATAAATCTGGTGATTAAGTATATAACACTTTAAAATTTAACTTGTATGGGTTATAAAAAAAACTAAACTAAAAAACTTCTGTTCATAATTATTTATTTAATATTATTATTATTTATATAATTATTTATTTAATTAACAGATTTATTAACACACATTTTTCCTCATGAAGTTTTTCACATTATTTAAAAATAATTTTAAAGTGTTCTGTGCTGTTACTGTAATTATAAACACATTTTTAAGTTAATTACTAGTAAAAATTAAATTGGTCATTTGAAAGGAATTTGAAAGTATTAAATGCTAAATTACCATTATTATGAACAAAAATGATTCCTCATTATGTTATTGCAACAATTTTCCCCCACATTATTAACTGAAAAACAAACAAGGGTGTAGAATTATCACAATTAAATATTTCAAATTATGGTACAGAATTATTGTTAATTTAAAGCACTTTTTTCCAGGTCATTTTTTTATGCTTTCTTTAACTTTTTTTTGTTTTTCTGATAATTTTCTTGCACCCTTTATTCATTTTTGGGTCATTTCTTTTTCTCTTGCTCATTGCCTTGAAAGAATTGAAAAAACTGTAAATAATTTTCTCAGATTTCAAAGGGTTTAACGGTTAATTCGGTATTTTTAAGACACTGTAGTATTGTTATCTTATACCAGAGGCTGCCTTTAGATGGCAAAGTTTCTGAGGAGGTATAATATAATTGTGTGTGTCCTCCTGCAGGATCGTCTCGGCCTGGCAGCGATGGACAAAGCTGGGAAGTTGGTGTTTTTGGCAACCGATGGAGACCACCTGCAGTTCACCAGAGAGTGGTTTAATGCAAACCTGCTGCCTTATTTACGCTAAAAAGATAATCTCGGAGTAAATGTACAAAACAGATTTTAACTTTTCTGTTTCAGTAGCAATAAAATGCAGCCGGTGAGTAAAAGCTAGATAATTTGGGCAGGGGGTGCAGAGAGCACATCATTCCTTTTGCACTGATCATTTGTAGCCTGTTGGTGTTTTGTGATGTTAATTTTAGCAGCTAATTTGTGTGTTAGTTCACTGCTACATTACTAAGGGTTATTTCCACTGAGTTCTGATGAGGTCAAATTGTTGTCTTTTTTGTGATACTTTTTTTTTTGTTGCATCTGTGAACATCTGACATGTTTAATCCAATAAAGACAAACAAAATCATTTTATTGCAACATGTTTTAATGATGTCTCCGGTACTAATGAGCAAAAATTCTGACTTTTGGACCCGAAACAATAAAAAGGAGGTAAAAAGAAAGAGACGATATAAAAGAAAATTCAGCGAACAGCTTCAAGAGCTGAACCGAAGAATGCGGACGTGAGCGAGTGGAGAGACGTCGATGTTCGGGATAATATTTTAAGACTTATTTAGTAATTATTGATATCTATACAGATGATTACAGCAGATATTTCCAATCTAGAGACTGAGGTGGAGGTGAAGCATTTCATGATGTCCTTCAGTCTCTCTCTTCCACTTTGTTTCTCTTTATCGCAAACTTTTCCTTACATGCCTCTTTTGTATGGAATGTTTTTTTTTTAGTTTTCGGGAATGTCCTAGGTGTGGATTTAAGGGAAAGCACATGGAATGATCATTTTTATTGTTCCAACATCATCTAAATGAGAAGTTCATGACGTGCACACAACTTGATTTTAATCCTATTTATGTGCTCTGAGAGTTTTTCGTATTATTATCCACTATGAGTTAAAGTCAGCGGAGGTGATATGGATGCCATTATCCTCTTTGTTTGACAAGTGCGTCACCAGTGGTTTGCATATAATGGAACAAAAACCTATCAAGCCACAACTTTAAAAAAAAAAAAACACCAGCCCCTCCTGACCAGGAAGAGGAGAAAGAATAATCCCGATAGCGGAGCCTGATTGGCTGCTTTCATTCCCATGTTGGCTGTTCTAAGTGTTAAATTTAGCGTAGCATTATCCAGGTAAGATACAAAATATCACACAGAGCATCCCAGCTATTGGCAAAACTCATGAACGTGTTCGAAAAGTGCTCACAGGAGAGGAGAGACCAATTTGAACGACAAGCCGCTCCCTGCTGATTGGCTGGAGGATTTTGCTCCAGATAAAAGCGAGCAGTCCTCTCATTGGCTGATGGAAGGGACAGCTTAAGCTGCGATTGGCTGATGCGGGAGGGAGGGAGGGAGATATAACGGTCCAAATCTCAGTCTACAGTGTGAAGAGTTAGCTGGTGGGGTGGTCGATCAGTCAGGAAGGCATTTGCAAAAAAAGGAGGTGGGGATGGTGTCGAGGAGGGGCCGCCTTTTCACCTGCTAGCCCCCGTCTATCCGGCGATCTCTGTCGCTGTGGTGACGAGCTTCTTGCCGTCCCAGACTGTCTTGAACTGCTCGGGAACAGCGATCTCCACCTGAGAGAGGAGAGAGAAGTCGTGCTGAAATGTGTATTTCATTTGTAGAAAGCCTCTGTACTGATTAAAAACCAATATCATTCCCCGAAAACTGATTAAGAGTACCTTATTATATTGAATACACATAATGTCAATGGAGTCTAGCACAGCCAAATGTTTTGGCGGCATTCTGGCGCGTTAAATTGCTGACTTAGCTGCTGCTGCGAGAGTGTGAGCTCTGCTCCTGTGCAACTTTTTGGCAGGGACGCGGCGACGCAAGGTGACACACGGGGCTTTAATGGCTGCTGGTTCTCTGATGTCTGTTTGGTGTATATGAGCCTTTACACAAAATCAAAGTCCCTTCTTTATGCCTTCTTTACACTTTTACAACCAAACAACGGCAGCAACGCGCCGCTCCAGTGTGTGATTACAGACTCACTGTTTCAAAAGAGCCATGAAATGTAATTCAACAGCGTCTGCCTCGAGTGTAACAAATAACATACGCGTCGACGGCCCGTTCTAAACAATAATGATGGCATAACAATAACAATCATTTGCCGCCCCTGTTACACGGCGGCTGATCTCGCCTTATGCTTGGCGAGTAAAGAGCTCCCTAGGGCTATTGCTGATTCGTCTTTTTGTAGGATTTGTTAACAAAATAAAAAACTTAAAACTTAAATTAACAGACTTATCCTTTAATTATTTTGTAAAAAATTAAAAGGGTACTCACAAAGTCCCCTGGTTCGTCTTTTTTGGGTACCAGGATGTTCATCTCCGAACTCTTGGCGCTGATGATCTCGCAGTTCAGAGAGTCCTCGCTCAGGTAGACATGGCAACCGTCCGTCTTGTTGATGGAGATAGTGGGGACCTTACCCATGACCTGGACACAAAAAGGAAACAAAATGCATGCGGCAGCTACAGATTAACAGCATGTCAGTTAAACGGAGTCGGATTTATTCCTGCTGTATCTGACGGGACACACATTTATCTGCATCAAACTACTGCCGACAAATCCTTCAGCGAAAGGGCTGAATCTCGCTACAACGCTGGAGCTGCTCTGTGGCCAAAAACTGAGCACGGTGCTGTGTGCAAGCACATTAATATAAAGCAAAAAGACATCAATGTTTAGCAAAAAGAGTGGAAAGACGGCAGAAATGACTGTAACATCATGACACACAACAACAAACACTGCAGTCTGCTGAGCGAGCTACAGAGGACTCAATGTGTCCGTCCTCGTCTCACCTGGACCTTGACGTCCTTGCAGTTGATGATCTCTACAATGCCCACGACGTCATCGAACACCAGGCCCATTTTCTTACAGTTGTCTGATGGAGGAAAACAAATGTTTTTTTAGAGAGCAGAAGCAAACGTGTCAAATGAAGAGTTTAAATAGCATCTGTTCTACCTCACACCACACCGGCCTTTTCACAAACCCACTTCCAAAAAAGTTGGCACTGTGTGTGGGTGATACGGCCTTTATATCATATTATAATAGTTTTTGGGGATCTTCTCAACTATATGACAAAAACACTAAGAACATTTTATTACTAATTTTAAGAAAATAAAATTGCAACAGAATAAGTGTTACAGTTATATATGCCAACATAAATGTAGCTCGCCTTCAAATATTCAGTAAAAACTGACCAAAAAATATCTCAAATTTCTTTCTTGTTACAACAGAAGGTCAAAAAAAGATTTGCAAATCATTGCATTGTGTTTTATTTATGTTCTACACAGCGCATCAGCTTTTTTATACTTATTCTCCAGCCAACCTTTAGTATTGGAATTTATTTATAATTTGGGTTTTATTTTTTGCTGTTTTTCACACAAAACCAGCAGGCTGACATGGGATAACTATCTCTAAAAAAACACAACACACAGTTTTGTTCTTACCTAAAATGATGGAGTTGATTTTCTTCTTGACC
Organism: Plectropomus leopardus; assembly: GCF_026936395.1. Taxonomy (NCBI): domain Eukaryota; kingdom Metazoa; phylum Chordata; class Actinopteri; order Perciformes; family Serranidae; genus Plectropomus; species Plectropomus leopardus. The sequence continues at coordinate 25,962,929 of NC_142192.1, read as the reverse complement.
TGCAGGGTGCTCTTGTTACACTTGAATGCATAAACCACTTGTTTGAGCTCAGTGTCCTCGATCACCAGGTCGGATGCTCCCTCTTGGTTCTCCTGCAGAACGAGAAGAAAAAAAAGATTGAGTAACTATAAAAAGCTAGCTATTAAAAAAAAAACAATTTAAAGTCTAGTTAATCCGACCTCGTCCTCATCTCACGTGTCTCCTTTTACCTGGATAACTAACTACAAGTTAAAGTAAACTCAGCTCACAAACAACGTACCACTTTCCACTTCTTTCCATCCAGCTCCAGCACAGGGGGCTGTGTGGACGTCTTGGCGGCAGACGCAGGAGCTTTGGGAGTCTGGGAACAGAAAGGTTTTGGTCCGGCACGTACTGGAGGACCCCCAGCCCTCAGGTTAGGGTTCTTGTGGGTCTTCTGGTCGTCGCTCACATGCTTCAAGCCTGGAGAGGTCAAGAAAAGAGGAGACACTTCTCAGTCCGACAGCGACTCAGGATTATGACTTACACAGCTGTCAAGAATACAAGAGTACTGAGGTCAAGGTTTCTACAGCCTAAAACAGATCAAATTCAAGACCTTTTAATACCACTTGGAATTAAATTTAACACCACTTTTAGAATAACAAAAAATAGAAAAATAAACCCATCATACAAACATATTGTAACATAAAATGTAACTTTTTTTTGTCTAAGTAAAAAACATTTGGAAAATATTCGTATCTGCGTGATGGTAATGCGAGAGGCATTCCATTAATTAGTTTTTTATCACCAATTATTTTGAGATTTTACAACGCAAAGTCGGTTAAAAAATAAAAATAAAAAAAATAAAATCCTTTTTTTTATTTTTTAGGAGTTTTTTGACAAAATTATTTAAGACATTTTAATACCAATTAAGGACTTATTTATAATTATTTCTAATTATTTATTTGTGTCTTTTAAGATTTTTTAAGGAACTGCAGGGACCTTGTGAGGTACTCACTTTGTATTTCTAAGACACAAAAATTAATATAATTTTCCTCCACACTACCTTACTTGACATTTATTATTTCCCTTAAATAAAAAAAAAAAAAAGAAATTAAAAACTGATAAAACAGATTGATTGCTGTTCACTACCTACCCCTGGTGATGCCCTCTCCCTTGTTAATGGCGGCGAACAAAGCGTTACGATTGGCCGCTCCGCCATCACCACCACCTCCACTGGGTGCACTGTCCATGGGGGGAGGAGGTGGACCGGGGGGAGGTGGGGGAGGACAACCACCAGCAGGAGCACTGGGAGGAGCTGCAGAGGCTGAAGCAATGGGACCCTGAGGCAGACAGAAAATCAGAAAATACTGAAGCCAAACAATGTGACAGCGTGATTCCACTAACATGGATTTATACATTTTAAAAAGTTTAAAAGCTGGACCAGCGAGGACAGATGAGGAGTATAGTATTTATCAAACTGCTAAAAGTAAAAAAATCAGCCAATCTCATCTTTACTCCTATTATATAACTTTGCATTTCCTAATTGTGCTTTGAAAAGTGCTACACAAAAAAATGTAAATGCATTTTAAAAATACTCTTGAATCGGTGAGGTGTGGTTAGGTACAAACTTTCTGACATGTTTTGGACCGACTATACAAAATATAATTGTCCTTGAAAAATATTTGATGATGATTTATTTGAACATCATTCAGGATGTTATACATTTTTATTTTTATTTATCCGGGTTGCAAACAAACAAGAACAAAGCTGGTTTTTATTTTGTTTCCAATGACTTTTTCTCACGGGACCAGTATTTCATAGGGACCTTTGGTAATTTATAATAGTTGCGGGGGACATCTGTGATTTTAATCCCCTGCAAATCGGCCATGTCCACATTTTGTAAAGGAAAATTCCAGGGCGAATAACCCCCCATATTTTATTCTATTTACTCTCATGAGACTCACAGTCTTGCTCCAGGTCAGCCCGGTGGTGTGGTGCTTTTTGATGTACTCCTGCATTTCAGTCCAGATCCTGAGATAGGCTTTCACCCACTCCACATGTTTGTCGTCCCTGCGAGGAAGCGACAGAGACAGACATTTTATGTTTTTTTTTCCCCCTCTGGCAGTTTATGGTTCCTTTTTGCTGGTCTCTGCGTCTCACAGGAAAACAGACAATGCATGAGACCCAAAAAAAGAAACAAAACCAGAGGTTTAGCCCTTAAAATAGAGCATTTTCTAACCCACAGTCACCACTAAGTCCAGATCTCACACTGTGTTCTCAGCCGAGCGACAGCACAGCGCTTTAACGTTTTTCAGTTTAATTTTTGGGATATCCTCTTTGTTTACAGCATTCAACAGAGCTCACTTACAAATATGAATGCAAGCCGTTTCTGTGCTCCGCATTAACAGCCGGACTTCTGTCTTCTACCTTATAATTTGAGTGTAACTCTGCTCATAAACACAACAGCTTTGATTCCAGCCCTAAATACAGGAAGTCTGACAGCAGCATGTGTCAGCAGCGTGTCGTGCAGCAGTGCTGACTCAGTAAAACTGATGTTAAAAAAAAGAGTTCAGGAGAAGGAAAGATTGGAGACACATGGGTTGAGCCAATGGCTTGGCTGCATAAGAAAAGTTCATCTGACCCTTTTGGTTACATTTCAAATGACTGGAGATATAAAATAATTTTAATTAAAGGCAAAGAGAGGCCCACTACATTTTAGCCTCTAACTTTAGTAGGGCTAAATTGTGTACAGCTGTACTGCAAAATGTAGAGAAGCTTTACGCACTTTCCCTTGTATTCCTTGCGCACACGGTTGGCGTAGAACGTGCCGGCATCCTCCATCTCTTTCACATAGGGGCCTGGCTTCGGGGCCTGGGACACAAAGAAAACACGTCAACAAAAACCACACTCATTTCTGCAGAAAGTCTGCTTGAGGCCGCTTGTGGACTGGGTGAGATTTGGATTTGGACGGCACTCAGCACTCACAGACTTTCTGTGAGCTGTGACTTTGCGAGTGTGGTCCAGTCTGGAGATTTTGACTCGGCCTACAAACTACATTAACTCGCTCTCCTCCTGCCGATTTCAACACTGAGTTGTTGTTCATAATGTAGAGTTAATATGGAAACGATGGATGCATGGATTCTATTGTCCCTGGGACAATATCAGTCATCAAGTCCTGCTTTTTAGCCTGTGCAAAACTGAAGTGATACAACAGAAAAACAGAAGTCACCAACTTTGGTGAAAGTCATTTTATTTGCCAATAGGTCAATGGCAGGCAACAAGATGAATCTCACTCAATACCAATGTGCAGCTGATAAACCCTATTAGCCTTTAGTCCTTGTTTTTTTTGTCTGCATTCAAACATAAAAGACCTTTAGAGGTATTGATTTTCTCACCCAACTCTCAGTAAGAGAGGGAATCAGTGCATTTCCCAAAATGTAGAACTATTCTTTTAAGTTTTATACTTCAGTGGAAAATGAGTGGTAATACATTTGGTTCACAAGCTAAGCTGACGAAGAGATCTTCAAAATATTGGAGTAGGCGTTCAGAAAATGAAAGAATCGGTTATGTCCACTCCAAACTCTGATGTGTTATTCATGAGAACCAAATCAGCAAACAAAGAGTTAATCGTCTAAACTGTAACAGTGAAGCTCTGTTGCTGGCGGCCAAGAAACTGTCGCTCAGCAGACAGCGATGACAGAATCAAAGAGCGGTTTGTTTCCGGCCATTATACACACGCACACACAAACACACAAACACACAAACACACAAACACACAAACACGCACGCACACACGCACACACGAAACAAGCTCCCTCCCTGCACGTTGAACGATCCCATCCCCAGTCTTACCACGCTGACCCATCCAAGGGCGGGCACGCTCTCGCTCACGGTAGAGAGGTGGTTGAACTCTGCCGACTTGCGGTTCTTCTCGCGAAACGACTGCACCTCAACGATCACCTCGGACATGGGTTTCAGGAGATTGATCAAATCTTTCTGAAATAAAAAGAGACGACACAAAGTTTCACAGTTGGGAAAAATTTAAAATGATCAAAGATTTTTCGGAAGTTCAAGGTTTAGATTTAGACGTTTTTCTTTCAGTGTGGTGACTCTGTGTCTGGAAAGGAAAACACTGTCACAACAGGAGAGTTATGTAACAAAAGCAATTATTTAAAACTGACTAAAGCTGGATTTAGTCAGTTTGCATCCAGTACAAATCCAGCTGGAAAATTCAACAGTAAGCCTGTAAGATACTGTTAATATAAATATATAATAATATATGTAATAACTTTAAAGGGCAGGGAAAGAGGAGAAACCGTGACAGAGGACCTTTACAGGAGAGCGAGGGAGCTGCAGGGATGTAAAACAAGAGGCGACCATAATAAATTATTGAGACTGATTGATCGAAGCTGCTCAGTTAACTGAGACAATTAAGGGACTAACAATTACCAAGTGTGTTTAACTCACATCAGAGGGCTTCTGGTGGGTGGAGGCTAAAACGAGGAAATTTCTCTGAAGGGTGAATAGCTTCTTCATTATCTCTGCCTGCAAGGGGAGACAGAGCGACGTTAGTTCAAAATATCTGAAGAGAAATGGAGGAAAAATGTTCATACTGGTGTTTCTGAATGTGTTTGACATTTTAACCAACAATCACATACCCAACAAAACAAACATGCATGCTGCAATCAAGAGAGACTCCCGTTTGGCAATTTTGTATTACACGACAACTTTAAAAGGAATATGTAATAACACAGGCCGATGCTTTTGATGGTGTATCAGATAAGTTGATATGCAGAACTGACTGCATTTAACTGTCACATTTTTACGCTGCTTTGCATGTAAACTCTGACATACGTGTGTCTGGACATCGCCACCGATCGTCTTGCTGAGGGAGAGGTAATCGGCCACGGGACCGCAGACGATCTCGTCAAAGGCCTCAACGTATGCTGATACAGCTACAGAGAGAAAAGATACAAGGTTCAAAAATGCATTTAAACATTTTTTATGACTATAAGGTGGCAAAAAAAGGATGAAAATCAAACATCAGACTAAGAAATAGTGATAAATACCACCAAAATCAAAGAACTTTTATTTAGGACTGGAATGTGGCAAAGACTGAGGCACAACGGAAAAAAAATCAAATGTCATGTCTATAATCATTTAGTATTTTCAAGAACATAACCAGCTACTAAAGAACTTTTTATGGGCGGTTAATAATGTCACCATGCCTACTTTTCTTGAATGATATTTTGTCCCAGATATAATTGCAATAATACTACTGATATGATGAACATGTTATAGCATAATAATCCAAGTAAACCGCTTTAAAGAGCAATTAACTTTTAATTCTTCAGAATATTCATACATCGGAGTTTGAATGTGAAAAAAACGTTTTAAAATATCCTAAATAAATAAGGATTAAATAGACTCTCAAGCTGTTACCAGAAACTGTACTTAAATATTAAACATTTAGCACGGAGGTGTAGAGTCGTTCTTTGACACACAATTTACTACCAAACTAGTTTTTCCAATGTTTGGGACCTTTGTTTACAGAGTGCAGATTAACAAAGCTATGAGCAGCCGTCAGGGGAAAAATCCTATAGGAAGGGTGGTGAAGTATTTTTACTGCTACACTGCAAAGTCCTTACACTTTGAAGGCAGACAGGAGGTCAGGGGTTAAAGGATTTGTTACCTTTATTTGTTAGTGAAGCTGCACTGAATGGCTGTGGCAGCACTAATATGAGATCTGCATTAACACGTTTATCTGATTTCTTTAACAGTTGTGAAAGAAAAGCCCAGAAGCTTCCTTTAGGCTCAGCTTTGGTTTCTACATGCAAACGCTTTGATTTATGTGATTGATGCTACTTTAAGCACACTAGGATATCTCACACAGGGTCAACAGACCTCTTCTTCGTGATAAGTGGAATTAATCTACGGTATGATAACGATAGTTAATCATTTACCTCCTCCAGCAGGAGCTCCACCGCCGCTGCCTCCAGGTGACATGGACTCCAGGCGACACACGGCCACCTCCAGCCGCTGCACCAGACTCGCCAACTCAGACATACCTGTGAGGGAGAAAGAAACAACAGAGAAATGAAGCAGGAGCTTCAAGGTCTGTTGCAACGGCAATATTTTTATCCGCAACTCCACACATTTCTTTAATTTAAAAAGCTCTTCACTTCCTCGTTTGTCCAAGCGTTTGTATTTTAATCATCCAGACACAGAGGTACTTTCTGTTCCGGTAGTCTTCTAATTGGGGACTGAGATGAAGGCAATTAATGCAATTAAGAATCAGCTACTTAAGTGGAATAACAAACAGCAGTGCTCTGGATCCTCCGTAACGTTTTTTCTTTGTTGATTTAGTCCCATGAGGCTTTGTAGTAGCCTGCCTGCCTACAAGATGTCAACACCTGTGTTTTTAATTAATAAGTTCTATATTTAGGGTTTGGATCAGTGTAGGGCTGCAACTGTTAACTCCACTTGGTGCATTGTCACCATCAGTGTTGCTGCAAATCACTGATACATCCCAGGCTGTGATAGTCAAAAAATAAAACTACTTTGCATATATTATGCAAAACATTTTGTCTCTAAAAACATAGTGGCATCATAACAAAAACCTGGCATTAAAAAAGGTTAAAAATCCGAAAATTAATGAATAATTGCTGTTTATGATTAGGACTGAGGTTGGTTAGAAAAACAATGAAAGCAGAAAATCATATTAATGTATAATATTTTTTATAGCCTCACTCTGAAACACACATTTCATGCATAGAGCCATACTAGTGTGTGTCATGCACCTTAAATGTAAACATGTAGATTTGCACATTTTAAGTAATTTGGGAAGCCCTTTTGGTGCTTTGAGTAATGAAAAAGAAGAAGGATGGGTGTGTCGGTAAGCAGGTCAGGACTTGCTGAGTAAAGGTATGTCGATCTTTACAAGTCAGTGCTGACTCTCGGCAGATCGCAGACCTGCTCCCAACTATGTAATTTGCAGATTCTTGTGTGTTTCATAACAAAAAGTCTGAACCGAGGAAGCACATAAGAAGCACGAAAGATGCGCCTCGTTCTGATAACAGCGGGGAATGTGTGCCGACATACACACTGATTATCCTAACCTACTCCCCTTAAGTACATGATTAACCAACTTGAATCCAAGTCTAGAATAATCTTACACTTACACACACCTAATGAGAAAAGCTAACATTACATAAGACGGCTGTAACCTGACGCTGCCTTCACCTGTGTGACTGAGAGTGCCTCCAGTCTCAGGTACTTACACCTGGCCGACGGTGAATGGAGGCGCACAGACCACTCTCACTAATGAGTCCAAGCAAGACAAACCTGCAGCGACAGTGTCACTTTCACTACGCAGGGACTGAACCAAATCTGTAGATATCTAGTGACTCAGAGAGCGCTGAATGTTTTTGGCTGTGATAGACGAAGTTAGAGACATATCTGAATGCACTTTCACTGGTTAAAAAAAAACAAAAAAGAGGGAAAGGAGCTGGAGAAATGTGTGGCGATCTAATATGGACACATGAGATTTTTTGGTTCCAAATTCCTTGTCAAATTCCTAATCTGGTTTTCTTACTCTTTGATCTGATGGTTTAAATCCAATTTTATTTCTATTTAGGCACAGCTCATGTGCTTCTCATTGTGTTTAAATGATATTTGAAAAATTGGACAAAATGCCTTTGTAGAAGAACCCATTCCTTTCTCAAAATAGATGAAAAACAAATGTGAGGTGACATTTTATGCTAGCGGTTGCTACGTAAGTGTGCGGTCAGATTGTTGTTGATGAAGATATATATATATATATATAGTCACCAAGTCTTGGGTATTATCCTGACACTAGCTTTATTGGCATAGGGGAGACCGGGTATGGTTGTGACAGGATGGTTGTAAAAGCAACAAAGGATGACTCATGCATCACATTTATTGCATAACGACGTCCTTCAGGACCTTGCATGTCAAATTTCATAGCTGTGTGACGACGTGAGAAGATTTTAGAGCCAAAATACTGAGGTTCTTTTGAGTATGAAAGCAATCTTTTGGATCAGTCTATATTTTAATTACTGACACTGTCAAAATGTGATTTATTCAACTCAGAAAGTAGTCTCTTAGGTAAAAATTGTGAGGCTTATAAGTTATAATAAATAAATTAATTTCTCCACAAGCCATGGAGATAAAATTAGATCATAGCAGGATACACACCCGTACTACCCTTGACCTAAATGTCTAAATGTTCGGGGCCAGAGCAGCTTTTAAGGTGTACCTGCAGGCACCAGAGTTCAACAGTTATATTTCCTGGGAGATGACTCAACACCAGTACAGGAAGGGAGTGGCCCCTAAAGGTGTACGTGGAAGTAAAAACAAGCACCTAAACTGTTTAATTTGCTAACACAATGTTTGTTGATGAGAAGCTGTTTATAATGACACTCAGAGGCTTCATCCAGCCCTGCTACATCAGTAATATAAATGTAAAACATTTCCTATAGTGCACTAAAGTAAAGTGACCACATACGTTCGAGCAAAGTGCTGACCGGCGAGGAAACTCCACCATCAAGAGAGCAGAGACAAGTTTCCAGAGACGTGAGAGCAGATATAGCAATGAGTCAAACCAGGGAATTATGTCTTTCATAACATTTTCCTTAGATCTAAGCACTATAAAGGGTGAAGCGGGGCTTACCAAAACTTCAGAGGAGGAGGAATCAGAGTCTGCTGTGGACTTTTTAACTCAAAATGTGCTGGATATGCATATGCTTGGATTCTTACAGTTAAAATGCTAAGCCTGGTGATATTTTATTGATTACAAATCCCCAAAGAAGACCATAATAAACAGTGACTTGATCCTAGGGGTGGTATCTTTAAAACATTATGCCATTAGATAAAACAGATGTTGACAGTTTCTCCATTGGGGGTATTATTTAAAATTGAAAAAAAATAAATAAATAAACAAAACAAAAAAACATCCTTAATATACAGCAATACATTTTAGCGCAGTACTCAGCAAAATGGCAAAATGTTTACAATCACAATAGTATTGCATTGTTCCCAAAGTACTGTGTTAATATCATATCAGCTGTCCTCTGGTGATTCCCACCCCTATGAACCTTTTAACAAGTATTGTCTGTGTATGCAAATTCACAGCTAATACCTTGCTAGAAAGACAGTGTCCAGTACAAATATTAAAGTACCACAGAACTACATCTGTGTACAACATGTATTATAAACATTTGTTACAAGACATTTAAACAATGTTTTGTGCTGGGTTTTGTTATATTCTGATGATGACAAAATTTTTCATTTTTAATTGTAAATGCATATCGGTTCCAAATATTGGTTTATCATTACAAATAATCAGTATCAGGCCTGAAAAACACATATTGGTCAACCCCTTTTCCATTTCTGTGCTTGTAAATTAAAAGCAATGCTAGAAAATAAGGACAAAATGCTCATATGTGTACATATACATGGCAAATTTTAATTGTGAAAGGCCTCTTATCTGGAGGAAGATGCACTCACATTTACCTCCTCTACATTATAGCTTTTGCTGGTCTTCATCCAATATGCAACACTGCATTCATAGACCTACTTTGGGAGCATATGGTAGAAATGTTTGCATGAAGCATTGCAGGGGCAGTGAAGTAGGTTAGGCCTGTCTGTGTGAGGGTTTCTCTGCCGGGGGCCAGACGATCAGACATAAAGAAGAGACTGTATGTGTAGCTTTGTCTATCAATTTGCGTGAAATAAACCAAAAAGCACATTATCTCTCATTTGTCGCAGAGGTAGAAAAGTAGGCCAAAGCAATGGCGGTGAGCTCCAACCTTCCAAAACAGTCCTACTTCGGTGGGCTCAGGGCTCCAACAAATCAAGTTCAAGCCGCTGATGTTAATGCGATCACCGGGGGTTTTCAATCAGACGGACGGGGACGCTAGCTCGGCTAAAGCTAGCAGGCTAAGAGCCGGTTGGTGTTGTGAGGAATTCTGTGACCCGGGCAATTTGAGTCCCCGCGAACCGACAAACCGTTACTTATACGTAAAATATCGGTTAAATCTGAGAGGACAATGAGTCACTTTGACAGGTTAAGTTTACAAATGTGTCCCTGAATTACGTTAACTTCATTTAAACGGTTGTTTCGTTAACGAGGAAGCAGTCTGCGGGGTACACAAAATGTGTCAAAACACCATGAGAGCCAGCGAACGTTAACTGCCGACTAACTGTTTCTGCTCGACATAATTGGGCGAAATTGGAGTTAAACTTAATCATATATTAGTTAAATGGCTAGTATGTGGTGTTATTTATTTCCCCTCCCTGCTGTGAAAGGTCTGCTGTCTTGTTACGGCATTTCCTGGATTTTTTTCTCTCACACACACACACACACCCCTCCCAGTGTTAGCTAATGCTGCCCGAAAAAAAGAAGTTTCCACATTTCAGCGAAACGACGTCTCTCATCACAGAAAGAGGATTGAAAGCGCTGAAAGATATGTGTCAGCCAAACGTTAAACGTCAGATTTTGCGGCTAACAGCTAGCCGGGTGTGTTAGCATCATTTCAATAAATAAATAATTTCTGAATGATTCGATGCAGCGGCGAAGAGGACGACGCGCGGTTGTCTGTTTCGCTTATTGTTTTAAGGCTAAAGCGAAATTGTTCGACAAACCCGCGTATTTCTTTTAACTGCATGCTGCTTACCTGCTAACTGGTGAAGCAGTGATTTGGTCCTTTTATGTGGCCGTGGGAGTGTGCAGTCAGTCAGTGTGCAGGCTCGCAGAGCAGACTGGGCTTCGTCTTTTTCTTCCTGGATGTCGGTGAATTTACCCAGCTGTCACCGCGCTGCGTTTCCGCCCTTGTTCGCGCAACTAATTCCTTTCCCATATAAGGAGTGTGAGAGGCAGAGGGCAGCATTATAACGAGGAAAAAAAAGATGAAACAACTGTTTTCCTTCTTTTCGTGATGCATCTGGAAGCTATGCAGCAAAGATACGCAATCATGGTATTAATTTTCCCTAAAATGTCCTTGGAATAAAAAAAAAAACATTCATATAGGCTGTGTATGCATCTGCAGGCATGTGCAGTTAAGGAAACATATCAGTGTTGCATGCTTCCTGTTATGTGTCATGTTAAACCGCTTGAAACCTGAGTAAATTGGCTGAATTTCTTTCAAAAACATGTAAAGAAGGAAATGACCAATTAAAGAGAAACTGACCTGAACATTAGTTTAAAAAACAACAAACAAAATATCAAGGGAATTACCTGGGAAAAAAGTGCGTTAAAAATTGTAGTAATTTTGTAAAAATTTTAATATGTAACTTTGATAATTATATAGTTTTCCTACCTTTCTTTTTCCCTAGCTTTTTTTTAAAAAAAAAATCTAAATCTACTTATTTCTTGTAATTTGCAGAAAATTTCTTACAAAGTTGCTGCCTGTTGCCTGTTTTCCCATGTTTTGAAAACATCACACCAGTTTGCTCAGGATTCAAAGGTTTAAATACTTGTGAAAGGCATCTGAAAGCAAGAAAAGTGATGTTGCTCCAGGTTTCAAAGAGTTAAGCATGTTTGTTGGGCTGTCCCACCTTCTGATGTAAGGATGCATATGACAGAAATGTACCTGTTTAAACAATAATTAACATTAAATTAAAAACTCACTTTTAATTTTCTTTTTTTTTTTTTTAAATAATCTGTAGCAATTAATAACAAAATTATATCATTATTCCACATAAAACATGACACAAACTATTAAATTAAATTTAAAAACATTTCTTTGGTATTTTATCGTATACAGTTGTAATGTTAATGCTGTCTAATGTCAAGTTTCTGTTTGATCAGATCATTACAGCCCTTCTTTAACTGTTTTTTATGCTGTCAGGAAAGAAAGTTAAAATTAAATGTCGGGCTCTGTTGTGTATGTCTTACAGATTCATACTCGTCCTATCATCACCCTCCCACAGTCACTGATATAAAATATTTACCGACCTCTCCTTCAATCTGCGGTCTCGACGAGGTCAATATTACATAACTAAAGCGGCATCTTCCACCATCAGTTGTTATGGACGCCATCATCTCACAAATTATCTTAATGGAGCAGCAAAGGACAAACGGTGAGGTTAATGGGCTCATAAAAGTCACAGAGAAGACAAAAACAAATGCGATGATGACTTATATCAGGGTCAGTGGGCGGAATCGGTTAGTGTGTAATGTGGATGAGAGGCAAAATATAATAGAATCAAAAAATGCTCTTACAGTACAAGAAGGACGCATTTGGCATGAAATATTGAAGACAGTGCAGATATACTGAGACGCAATAACAAGCAGCATCATCCTACTGTGAAGGCCTGGTGACAAGTTATAATTTACATCAATAGAGAAAGAAATACTCTGAAAAACAAGCTTGCAATTATGCTTTCAGCTAATTTTGCATGTGTCAGGATTCTACTGTAACTTCATATCTTCTGTTCTCAAGTATATCAAACATTATGCCACCTTTAAAAGCCTTTAAAGTCCCATAACATGGACAATTTACAAGGAAAAAAAAATGCTGAGACAAAGTGGGAAATAAGGACAGTCCTTTGTGGTGAACTTCAGGTCCAACATGAGTGATTTCAGGCTTTCATCTCAACTTTTTGCTCTGAAACACGGCAAAAAAACAAACACACGTGTCCGAAAACGAGAACAAACTGAAACATTTTATTTTATTTTACAGATTATCCAGTTGCATCAGGTCACACAGGAGAAAGGAAGGGTGGAAATCCTTCACTAAAAGCTGATCTAAAGCATCTTAAATTAAACTCCCTTCATTTAGCTCCGCATTCCCTCTATCCGCCTTCACAGTGGACTCCGTCAGAGTCGAGGTCGATTCACTCAATTCTTGCAAATGTTACATGTAACAGAAGAAACGTTTAATTTTGAATTGTCAGATTGGTCTAGAATTAACCATAAAATATCTTTTTATTTCTTTTTACAGTGACTTTTTTTTCGCAGTGAAAATGTGCACAGATAAACTAGAAATGAGAGTGAATTCAATTTTGGCAATTATTCCAAAGACCTTTTTTCTATGATGTGCAAAAAACATGGGAAGAATATAACATTATTTTAAAGTGTTGTAAAATATAATTCACAAGAGAGGGCACTTGGGTGCACTTTCAATTTAGTTTGCCTCACACCAGTCGGCAAAAGAAGACCAGATAAATTCAGCTACTCTGAATAAAATCTATTATTTTCTAAATATCGGCCCTGGTCTGATGACCACCGGGTGCTAAACTAGTGCAGCAGAACTGACATCAGCATGAGAGGACTTAAAAGAAAAAGACATTTTTTTGCAGAATTTTTCAATGATTGCTTATTTCACACAGAGTAGTTGAAGTGAATCAATGGTGTACCCCTTTTAACATTCAACAGAAAGAACAAATGAAAAAGAGACTCAAAATGTGGCCAGTTTCACATGCAAAACAATCACAGACTGAGATGTTACAGGGAAGTTTTTTGGTTAAAGTTTTCCCTCAGTGCAAAAACACCCGTCACTGATACACACACAGTAAACACGGATAAGTCTGTGTTCCTACAGACTTCCTTTGTGTCCTTTTCTTGTTATATTTATGGCAAAACACCCCACAGATTAACCTTCTCATCACGTATGTGGGAAGACAAAATTAGTTTTTAAAACAGTTTCAGGTCTGTCAAGACGAACAACTCACTTTCATCCCATATGGAAGTTCAGTGATGGCTGTTTAAATGTCTAATTTTTGTTGAACATGGATTTCCTTTTTGCGTAATTTTAATAATCCCCAAATTGAATAAACTGTGCCAAAAGGAAAGCATGGATAAAATTGCTCATTCTATTTGAAGCCACACAGATTAGAAGTGGTTGCTAAAATTGCACAGAAATCTGCAAAATTACCTCACAGATTACAAAGTCCCACTTTGCGAACTTACACCATCCTTTTCACTTCAAGCCTACAGGTACGCACCAATAACTGAGGTCCTTCTGGACTTAAGCTGCATTCAAATTTGTGAAAACACATCTTTTACTCCAGAATAAAAAAAACATATTTTTCCTTGTACCTGTAGTGCTATTTAGTAGTCTAGATTATTTTGGTGTGAGTTATTGGGTGTTGAAGATATCAGGCGTGGAGATGTCTGCCTTCGCTCAAATAAAATGGAACTAATTCGATGTCACTGGGCTTGTGGTGCTCAAAGCACCAGAAAATACATTTGAAAACACCAACTTCAGTGTCTCTTTCCAGAAATCATGACACAGTGACTCAAGATAATCCACAGATCTTGTTGTGAGCAGCTTCATGTAGGAACTATTTTCTCTATCCTGAACTACACCTGCTAACTGCATCAACTCGCAGCTGAAAGCTTGCATCTGATGATGGATGAGAGAGTCCTGCACATGACAGCAAAGTCAGGTTTGAAGCCAAATTTATGACTTTTTCCAATAGACTAAAGATTGTAAACACTCTGCAACTGACAACAAAACAGTCTAGACTGATAAATAGTATTTTAGGTAAGAGGAAAAATATGTGTTTTGATTTTGGGGCAAACTGTCCCTTTAAAGTCAAGGAGATTTTCCTTCATTTTGGATGCAGTCAAGTTAAGTTTGTGGCTGAACTTTTCCAACTTTAACCATCACAGATCTCCCTTTTCAATCAACACGTGATAAAATGAAGCTGACAGACATGAAATCAAAGTGCATCGACATCTAATCACAGCCTGAAGGTTGTTTAAAAAAAACACACACAAAAAACTTAAGTGGTCTTCATGGTTCAAGCAAGCATTTCATTAATTAATGTCGAGGTGAGAGAGGATTCGTTGTGTCGTGAAGTTCTCCTCGTTATCGTCTCCGTCGAGACTAAACTCATTAGTGTTGTGTATTCCAGTGTGTCCCAGACATTTCAGAATAAAAGCACGTCTTTTAAAGGATCTTCTGCCTCTGACTGCCATTACTGACAACTTTGCGACTCTTCCATGGGTTAATAACAGAAATAAAAACATAGAAACGGCTCTGAAGAAACATCTTTTGACACAGCAGCCAGAAAAAAATCCACACATACACCCAACACACAAACATGCAGACGATCATTCCAGTATCAAATTGTACCAGAACTGCAACCTGTCACTCTTCATGCACTTTTTTTTTGTTATTTGGAGGAGAGTCCATTGCTGTTGGTAGCTCTTGTTTTGGTTGTTTTTCCTTTCCGACGAGTCACCGTGTCAGCCACGAGCAAAAATCATCAGAGTTGACCATTGGTTTTTACATGGCAGTGTTTGGTAGCATCAGTTTGACCTGGAACAGTGTGAATACGACGTCTTTGTGTGCGTACATGCGTGTCTACGAGAGGCAAGGTGTGAGCGTGTCAAGTGGCTGGTTTTCGTGTCGTTGAAGCAGAGTTTTTAAATCCATAAAGTAATTCAGGCTACTTCGTGCGCCATAAGGGGTAACAGTACATTCGTTATGTCTCTGTGTTAAATTATAGGGGTCTATGTTGTGTTTTTACACCATTCAAAACACAGCATCACCCCCGTTTCTCCGGGAGCTTGTGTTTCCTCCGCAGTGGCTCAGTGTGGGAGCAGGGAAATGTCAGTACAGTGGTGTATTTTCAGTAAAAGTGGGACAACATGTTTCCAGCATGTTTTTTCCTCTTTTTCCTTCCTTAATCCAGGTATCACACAGTCTGTCTTCATGGATGAGAAGTGTGAGGTTTCTGTGTTGAAAAACAACAACAAAACAGGAAGAGTGAGGAGCAGAGGGGGTGTGACAGCAGGAGGAGGTGTGTGTGTGCGAGGGCAGCAGCAGCAGCAGCAGCAGCGAGCTCCCCCCCTCCTCTGTTGCTATAGCAGCTCTTCTCTTTGCTTTTTGCCCCTCACTGGCCCCTGACCGTTCCTCAGGGAGCCGTTCTGGGGCCGCAGGAGATGCCCGCGCTCCTGCTCCGTCCACGGGACCCCACCCTGCCCGTCATCACTGTCCAGGTCAGAGTCCGAGTGCATGAGTGCGGAGGAGGTGGGAGCAGGCACCGGCTTCATGCGGGCTGGTAGAGGAGAAGGACAGACAGACATGATCGGATGTCAAAATGATGAAGTGTCAAAAAATGTGTCAAACTAAGCTGAATATTTCATTTAGTTCTTCTTTAAACAGGTCGTCTGACTTTATCTAGAATAGTAAATATGCTTTGTGTAAATATGCTTTTTTATGCTTTGTGTTAAATGGGTCATTTAACACAAAGCATCACTCACTGGCATTTTGAGCATAGGCGGATTATGAGGCAATTCATATATACAGTGCCTTGCGAAAGTATTCGGCCCCCTTGAACCTTGCAACCTTTCGCCACATTTCAGGCTTCAAACATAAAGATATCAAATTTAAATTTTTTGTCAAGAAACAACAACAAGTGGGACACAATCGTGAAGTGGAATGAAATTTATTGAGTAATTTAAACTTTTTTAACAAATAAAAAACTGAAAAGTGGGGCGTGCAATATTATTTGGCCCCCTTGCGTTAATACTTTGTGGCATACCTTTTGCTCCAATTACAGCTGCAAGTCGCTTGGGGTATGTTTCTATCAGTTTTGCACATCGAGAGACTGAAATTCTTGCCCATTCTTCCTTGCAAAACAGCTCGAGCTCAGTGAGGTTGGATGGAGAGCGTTTGTGAACAGCAGTCTTCAGCTCTTTCCACAGATTCTCGATTGGATTCAGGTCTGGACTTTGACTTGGCCATTCTAACACCTGGATACGTTTATTTGTGAACCATTCCATTGTAGATTTGGCTTTATGTTTTGGATCATTGTCCTGTTGGAAGATAAATCTCCGTCCCAGTCTCAGGTCTTGTGCAGACTCCAACAGGTTTTCTTCCAGAATGGTCCTGTATTTGGCTCCATCCATCTTCCCGTCAATTTTAACCATCTTCCCTGTCCCTGCTGAAGAAAAGCAGGCCCAAACCATGATGCTGCCACCACCATGTTTGACAGTGGGGATGGTGTGTTCAGGGTGATGAGCTGTATTGCTTTTACGCCAAACATATCGTTTTGCATTGTGGCCAAAAAGTTCGATTTTGGTTTCATCTGACCAGAGCACCTTCTTCCACATGTTTGGTGTGTCTCCCAGGTGGCTTGTGGCAAACTTTAAACGAGACTTTTTATGGATATCTTTGAGAAATGGCTTTCTTCTTGCCACTCTTCCATAAAGGCCAGATTTGTGCAGTGTACGACTGATTGTTGTCCTATGGACAGACTCTCCTACCTCAGCTGTAGATCTCTGCAGTTCATCCAGAGTGATCATGGGCCTCTTGGCTGCATCTCTGATCAGTTTTCTCCTTGTTTGAGATGAAAGTTTGGAGGGACGGCCGGGTCTTGGTAGATTTGCAGTGGTCTGATACTCCTTCCATTTCAATATGATTGCTTGCACAGTGCTCCTTGAGATGTTTAAAGCTTGGGAAATCTTTTTGTATCCAAATCCGGCTTTAAACTCCTCCACAACAGTATCTCGGACCTGCCTGGTGTGTTCCTTGGTCTTCATGATGCTCTCTGCGCTTTAAACAGAACCCTGAGACTATCACAGAGCAGGTGCATTTATACGGAGACTTGATTACACACAGGTGGATTCTATTTATCATCATCAGTCATTTAGGACAACATTGGATCATTCAGAGATCCTCACTGAACTTCTGGAGTGAGTTTGCTGCATTGAAAGTAAAGGGGCCGAATAATATTGCACGCCCCACTTTTCAGTTTTTTATTTGTTAAAAAAGTTTAAATTATCCAATAAATTTCGTTCCACTTCACGATTGTGTCCCACTTGTTGTTGATTCTTGACAAAAAATTAAAATTTTATTTCTTTATGTTTGAAGCCTGAAATGTGGTGAAAGGTTGAAAGGTTCAAGGGGGCCGAATACTTTCGCAAGGCACTGTATCTCTATGTGGTATTTTTTCTCCTTGTCACTTTGAGATCATTTTGAGTCGTATTTGGCCATTTCTGTTTCTTGTCAATCATTATTTATCTTTGTGTGTTCCTTATGTGTCTTTTTTTAATCACTTTGTGTCTCTCTGACATAATTTTGAATCCAGTGTAGTCGTTTTTTGTCTTTCTATGGTGGTTTGTGTCACTTTGAGGTAATTTTGTGTCTTTTTTAGATGTTTTGTGTTCATTCTGTGGCCCCTTGTGCTTGTTCTGTGTCTCTTTGAGGTCATTTCTCATTTTTGTCTTATTATGATTATGATTGTGTCAACACATGGTAATCTGAGTGACATTTTGGGCCCCTTGACATGTGACCTGTGGCTCTGTTCAGTAATCCATCCATGAGTATAAGCAGCAAACCATGCGCAACTTACGAATGTGTATGATTCCTGTGACTTTAAGTTTAAAATTTTCAGACTTCTCCTGCTAACATGCAACATGCACTGCAAAAAAGGTGAACTACGATATTTGGTGGTGGCAATGGTGTATATGTGTGTGTCTTACCAGCTCTTGGTGGCTGTAGCTCCAGACTGTCTTGCTCATCAGCTTCTAGCATTTTATATCTGCTTTTGCTTCTGCGCACTTTGCTCTTACGCCTTTCAGGAAATAGAAGCACACAATTATCATCAAATGATGCATATTCTATATGTGTCAAAAGACATTTGTTCATAACCTAAAAATATTTGATATTTTAGAAATTGTGCTCACCTGTTGCAGCAACACACCATCCCCCAGACAACTGTTGCTATAGCAACCACAATCATGAAGGATGCTATAGTCACATAGAGTACACTCCACTCTGAAAATAAAATATTTAGTGAGACACAAGCAAAGAATGTTATTTTTATGTAAGAGAATACATCAAATTCACTAAACAAATAAAATTGTGGTTATCAAACTGTCTTTCCAAGTACCACCACTATGAGTGATGCTGAAATACAGTAACATCAGCCTAACCTAATCAGCTACAGGCAGTTCACACAGGAGGAAGCTTTATTTCTAATCAGAGGATTATGTATTGACTGTTTTTAGCCACAGCCACGCTGTTAGAAAAAGGGGAAGCACTCAAGCTGGTACTTGATCTCTTCCACACAACTCTTATTCATCATTAAGTGCTGTGGAGACTTCACTGCCGCTGATTAACGAGTCACAAGTACTTGTGCTCAGTTGATTGTCATCCACTTCAGTTTCAACAAGGCTGCTTGAAATATTCTCCTCCTGATGTGCACTTCTTCTCCTAACAGGTCCCTTCTGATGCCACAACTGCAGTTTTTAAAAAGATTCATTTTACCTCTAATTACTATCTTGCATCTCAGTTTAGGTCGTACCTAATTCTAGACGTATTTGCATGTTATGTGTGTGAATACGACTATATAGCAGGCTGATACTGAAACAAAAATATTACAGGATTTTATTTTAAAATATATCACAGGAATTGCATAGTTTAAGTATTTTCAACTGAAATGCAGAAATTTTATGGTATCATATATTTAAATAAATGTATTAAATTTCTAAAAATATCTACACGTAAAGTACAGCTGGAGGGAGCTTTCGTGCCACCGGTGCAGGTATCACAGTTTCAGAACGAGCCCAAAATATTCAGTTAAGATTAATCTCATCTCACCACAGTTGCTCTCTGCGTCTCCCAGCTGAGCTCTGATGAAATTCTCCATCCAGAAAGGGTGGCAGACACACCGCCGAGTGAACGAGTCACACTCACCGTGACTCGAGCAGTTCAGCTGGCAGACTGAGGAAGGAGAGAGACAGCAGAGTGTACAGTAGATGACAACATAAAAACAACATATAAACTAATATACACAGTATTATCCATCTTAAATTCATGTCCAGCATAATACCACTTTATTCTGCTTTCAAAGTAGGGCTGCAAGATTATGACCAAAATGATATTCACAACTATTCTCTTGCAAACTATATTTGTCGGGTACTCACTGACTGTATCCACTCGTCGGGCCTTGTAGATGAGAAAGTCATTCTTCTGTTTGCGCAGTTTGTTGCGGAGGCCCAGTGCAACGTTACGGCCGGACAGAGGAGGGCGCCCTGGACCGCCTGACACCAGGAAGACCAAACGAGTACTGTGGACGAAAGACAAAGGGAAAAATACTTTGTTAAATAGAAATGTCCAACAATCAAGCTGAATCAAGAAAATCTCATCGCAGACTTTGCCATGGTTGTGTGTCTCATAAGTTGGTTAGTCAAACAGAGTTTATGATGAAAGATGGTTATAAAGGTACAGAACGACTCACCTGTGCTCATTAAACGCACTAATCTCTCGCACAATGATGTCGCTGTCAAGCACGCCCAGTAAAACCCCGACCTGGCGCAGCAGCATGTCGCGCTGGCGGTGGGAGACCTGGGATACGGAGACCTCCAACACCAGCTCCACCAGGTCACGCTCCCATATGTCTGATAAACAGAGAGGAGAAAATAGGCGAGAAAGGAGATTAATGCACAGAGGAGACATGGACTGGCAGAGGGTGGTAGAGAAGAGCGGGAACGAAAAAGTAACAAGGAGAATAACATGAGACTGATTGCCGGCCCATCTGACACGCTGAAGTCTGGGAAAGAGGCCAGAGCACCAAGTGACGGATTAGTTTCTGGCTGCGTTTGTGTCTGTGCACCGTATGCTGCACACTGACCTGCTCAACCTTCTGCTGTGGGTTGTCAAGTCTCTTGCTGCGGGGAAAACATTTGCATGCACAAACTTATTTACAGGAAAAAATAAACTCCAATACATCCTGCGAGGTAGTTTGTCATCAAATGCTGTAACTACAGTTTTTCTGTTCTTTCTTTTTCTGAAAATAGACTTTAATGATCCCAAGGAAATGTTCAGTATGTGGCAGTGGACAGGGCAAACGCAAAAATAAAGAAGGAGTTTTCTCAGTTGTGTTGTTCACTTCACCTGGTTTGACCTCCACTGTGCCCGTGTCCGTGCTGGTCTGTCCCTTACTGTCAGTGACAGTCAGGGTGAAGCTGTACTTCCCCTCCACCAGGTTTCCCAAAAACAGCACTGCCTGGTGGTCAGAGTTGTTCAGTACATCCTAATGGAGCAAGAAACAAAAATCTTTTTAGTATCTCCTGACACTTTCACTCTAACAGCCGGATGTTGGTTAAAAGTAGCAGTTTTAGTGTGGTTTAGAGGTCCAGTGTGTACGAGTCAAGGGGACATTTTGCCAGAAATGTAATGTAATGTAATAATATATATTTTTTGGTATATAATCACCTGTTACCTTAGAATGAGCCGTTTATATCTACATAAGGAGCGGCACCTTGTCAACCGAAATCGCCATGTTTCACCGCCATGTTTCACCGCCATGTTTCTACTTTGACAAGCAAACACTGGCTCTGGATAGGAGCATCTGTGTTTTAGCATCAGTCAGTGTAGTAAAACCCTCTAAGACGAGCCAAGCAGCTTTGGAAAAACATTATTTTTGCACACGAAACTGCTTCATCCAGTGTTTTTACCAGTTTTAATCACTGACTTCTTGAGAGGAAGAGAATTCTGCGGATAATTCAGCTCCCAGTAAAAACCTCCTGAATAATGAAACTGCAGAATTTCCAATTGAGGGAAATTTCACCTGCTTTTACTCTGCAGTCCTTGCAGCTAGTTGCCACTAAATTCCCCTGAATATTACACAATGGACCTTTAAAAGTTATAAGGTTTTCAGAAAATCCCATGGTGGACCTTTCTTTAGTTTTCTATTCTGTCCAATATAAAATATCATAAACAACAATAATTTGTAATATTCAAATTAAGGCCAGTCTCACCCCAGCAGCAGGGCTGCTATCATCTCTTGTCCACAGGTAGCTGACTCCACCTTTGTCATCGGTGGAGTGAGATCCATCCAGTGTGACGGTCCTGACAGGCAGAGCGATGGGCTGACTCGACACAACATGAGCCACTGGCGGCTGGTCCAGTTCTGGTGAAAAATATTATGAAGGACACTGAATTAACACATTTGTTTGGAAAAACACTCTTACTGCGAAATACAGTATGTTCATTCACTGAGGCTGTTCCAGGTGCAGTAAAAGCACTTGCTCATCTGAACCAAGACTTTGAGCAAAAAATATGTTAGAGAGCAAGTCCTCAGTGTTTTGTACAAAGTTTAGATCACAGTTGCCACAACAGATTGTGGACTGATGATTACCCTCCAATATCATAACCAGCTGTTTTTAAGTGCAGGGGCATTTTTTACCCCTGAGTTTTTCTTCTCACTTTAATGTTAAGAGAAATATCTCTGTCTTATTTACATTTGTGTTGATGAGCGCCCATTTTCTCTAACCAGAATACGCACTTGTTATCTTTTTAGGATCAGTAGGCTATACATTTTCTTCCCTGTTCTTGCAGAAGTGACTCTGAATCCAGCGGGATTGTCATGATTAACAAGTGGCACAATGATTTCTCTCTGAATACCTGTGTTGTTCTATGAAATGAATAGTTACAGTCCCTGATTATGATTAACTGAGCCGGGCTTGAAGCAGTTGTGAAACACTGTATAAACACACAGCCTTGACCCCATTGCAATTTCACTATTACTTCACCAATTAGTCACTTTTTCTCATGTGGGATGCAGAGCTAAGGACAGCATCTGCCAACTGAACCCTGAATCATTTTTCATCTGCCAGAACAGTCAAAAGTAGGCAACATTGGGTAATAGATGCAGATGGTAGATAAGTACATGGTTATAATTTAACTGTAACATGGTGAGAACTTGTTTTTCCCTTCTCCTAACGTGAGTTTTACTAGAGCCCATGGAGGTAAACTTTGTTGGCTCCATGTTTCCACTCCGCATCCTGTGTAACAACACCCCTTAGCTGTTCCAAAATCACTGTAAACCACTGCCTCTAATGGCTTTAAACTACATTTAATATAAGTATGAAAAGGATGCAAATGTTGTATGTTAGTGTAAAATACATTTTTTTAAGCATTCCAAAAGATCCTGCATTTCCTCCATGGTTTCATGTATAAAGAAAAGGGTCAATGCTCCCTTGATTACGGAAGAACATCTATAACCCGCACCTGTCTGACTCCAACAGACACACATGCACACACTCTCCTAACCTTCTCTGACGATGACCGTGACAGTGTCGCTGCTCTGTAGCTTTCTCTCATCAGTTACGGTCAGGGTGAACTGGTACGTGCCGACCTCAAGACCTGTCACCGTGGCAACAGCGCTGTCTGCATTTTCAATCTTCACACCATCAGGACCCCTGATGACGAGACAGATGGTTAGAGACAGAAAGAATGAAAGAGAGAGAGAGACAGAAATTACAGTTGAGGGAAGTGCTGATCCTTGAAATCTGAGGAAAATCTCTGCACACCTGAATCTGTGACAGGTGCATCGGAAAAGGGAGCAAAGTAAAGACAAAGAGAGAAACTCCTGCACGCTGTCCCACTTACTGCTGACATATTTATTGAGTGACAAAAAAAACTGACGTTTTTGTCTATCAGACCTTAATCAGGTATGATGGCAGCATCAGAACATGAACAAATGTTCTGATGCTGCCATTATACCTGATGAAGGTTTGCTAGACCGAAACATCATTTTTTCACTGAATAAATATGTCAGCAGTAAGCAGGACAGCGTCCAGGAGTTTTTCTCTTTGTCTTCGTCGGGGGGAGTACAGAATCAGTTTCTTTTGTAAGTTTCAGTTAAACTGTATAATACTGTAATTGCAGCATAGCTTTCATTTGACTGTGTCTCAGTTATTGCATCAACTTTACAGACGTGTGCAAACATGAATAAGTCTGTGTCTGACTCACTTGGTTTGTCTCCAGTGGTATGTGGCGATCTTCTGGTCATCTCTGCTCTTACTGCCATCCAGCGTGGTTCGATCGACAGGCAGCGTCAGTTCTTTCTCCGGTCCTGCATCTGCTACTGGTGGTTTGTTGTTTTCTAAAAGGACGGCAAGTGAGAGGAAACTAAAAATACATCTCTGTTTTACAACCCACATGAAAGCAACAGTATTAAGTGGGCTGATGGCTGTCAAAAGAGTCTGAGCTGAAATGAAAACCACATGAACCATTTCTTCCATAACCAATGCAAACTAACAAAGAACATCCACTCTCAAATGGAGTCAGTAGTGCAGCATGAAAGCCCTTAAAAACTATGAGATTCTGCACCTAAATGGGGTCAACATGCATAATTCATCCAGCTTTTATCCAAATCAGATCAATGTCAAACATTTTAATCAGAGGTGCAACAGAACAAAATGAAGAATGAGAAGGAAACAATATTCACAATAAATGATACAAACATAAAAAAATTAATAACATCACAGAAAAAAACGCTATAATATAAAAAGGACAATCTGATACGAGACATGAGGGCCAAAGTGTATTATCAAACAGCAGTCCTGAATTGCAACAAGTTTTAATTTAACCACACGTATTTTCTTTCAGATGTTATAACCCACATGGTCTGACCTTGCAGGTAGATGTGTGTTAACATAACAGCTCCTGTTCAAACTCTGCGAGAGTGTTTTACCAGTGTGTGTTTGCAGTCTAAAGTTGACACCAGGTGCTTATCAGGTTGAACGTACATGTGCACCCACGTACACGTCCCATTCACTGAGTTAAAATGCTGTTACCTAAAGGTTAGGCAAATAGAAATTCCACACAGCATAAATACTTACATCAGCTTAACACATTATATAGGTGCAGTAAATATAGCTAGATTATGTACAGTTGGCTCAGTGTGCTCTTCACACTTCATGTGTATATTTGTATATGCCCTGTGGAAGAGAGTGAGGGCAAACAGGAGGTAACAGGTCTTCCTGAGTATAGAGGAGAGGACTTGCTGAGATAAGGAGTTGAGTTCTGGTCACTCTTTAAGTTGCACACAGCTGAACAAATAGACTTAAAAACAGAGCAAATGACTATCAGAAATAAGTTAGGACAGTTGTAAGGAACTGTAGTGAATGTTCTCAGGAGCTGATTAACCAAATATTCCTCTTAACTTTTCACTGAAGACCTTACTTAGAAGTGCTGAGGCTCCATAAACAGAAGCTCTTTGCTCTCCAGTTGTTTACCTGGCTGCACAATGACGGTGACCTGAGCGGTGTCCTGCTGTCCAGCTGAGTCTGTCACAGTCAGCTGGAAGGTGTAGTCTCCCTCCTGCATGGCAGACAGCTGCAAGATCGGCGTCCGTACGCCCTAAAAAAGCACAAAAATATGCCACTGTGAGCCATGATTCTCTTCTCAAGGGTAAAAATAAACTGAAATATGAGAATGGATTGGATGCATTACAGTCCTATAGTATCTCACCTGCATCTCTACCACCTTGTCTTTGCTCTCGGGGCTGAGGGACCACTCATAGGACAGGGAGTCATGGTCATCTGTGCTTTGGTTGCCGTACAGAGTGATGGAGTTGCGTGGCAACTGGATGACCTGAATAACGATAGAGGAAAGACAAGGTTTAAATTATCAGGACTGCACTGGTGTGGACTCAAGGTCAAGGTCTTAGGGTCTTTTTATTGGCATTAAAAGTTATACTAATACAGTTAATCACATGTAATTGGGAAAAAAATAAAAGTAAACTACTGAACATTAACACAAAATCTGTTTTTTCAACCACTGAGGGCTTGTAAAGACACATCCAATCAACAAACAGACATAAATATCTTTAAAATGTCAGAAAGAACCATGGCAACAGAAAATGCTTCAGACCTGGTTAGGGCCCGCATTGGCCACAGGCCGGTAATCCTTGGCTTTGTTGACTAAGAGTGTGGCTTGTGTCGAGTTTGTAGCTCCGTCTGAGTCAGTCACTGTCAAACTGAGAGAGGACGTGAGGTTAAATACACAAACTGTATGCCAACCAGAAATGTAAACATATTTACTGCAAAGTTAACTTGTCTTTTCAAAATACTTGTGAAAGATTGGGACTTCTAAAGGTTAAAACAATGTCATCCATCTCTACAGATGACGGAGGTCCACCTGTACCTAAATGTGTAGTTTCCAGGAACCAGACTGGTGAGTGTGAGGACAGGCGTGTCGGCAGAGACCTTCTCCTCCCTCAGGGGACCTTTAACCTCTTCCCAGTGCCACGCCACCACCTTGTCATCGTCTGTGCTCTCTGTATGGAGGAGAAGGACACAGAGGAGGAGAGGCACAGGTGAAAAAGGCAGGTAAATGAATTTAATAGGATGACAGGAAATAGTGGCATATTTTAGGTGCATGGCCTCTCTCTTTGGCCAGTGATAAATATGTTTGTGCATATCACGTGGGACACTCACGGCTGCCATCTATGACCGTGGAGCTGGTTGGCAAGGAGATCTCCTGGAACTTTGGGGAAACTACGGCAACAGGTCGCTTGTTTACCCGGGGCTCTGTCGGGTGGAAAACAAGAAATTAACCAGCATACTGGAGCTGTGCGACCGAGGCAGTTTGCACATCAGTGGCTACCTCGGCAAAAGTCAGAAATACAACTGTGTGTGGGAGGAAAGCAGCATCGTCTTCCAAATGTAATTAGTCAACATGAGGCAGAACTGTGCACTGATTCCTGACAATTTGGTATCATTTACACTGGCAGTCAGGAAAAACAGCACCATCAAACATTAGTCACGGCCTTTAAAAGACCTAATGCAGCTGAAGAGTCACACCGAATTACAGCTTAGTTTAATTAGAGGGAGCATGTGTACTGTGTATGGATAACAACATAAAGCACAGGTTAGAATAGGAAACATGTTACATTTCATAAGTTCTGTCCTATGTTTTTTTTAAAGTTGCATTTAAATGTTTCTAATTTTTTGTCAAATATTAGCAGGAACTTTGCAAAACAAGAGTCTCAATATCAAAATCTCACTACACACCACAAAACCTTTTTTGAGGCTGTAGCTTTTACTGCTACAAAAATGTCCCATGAAGTGTCTTGCAGTCAGTATTACTGTGAGTCAGTCATGATTTTTTTAGGCTTTATTTGGATAGGTCAATAAAGTTTTATTTGCATAGGCTAATACCACAAATCACAAATCTGCCCCCAGGGACTTCACAGTCTGTACAGCAGACAACACCTGCTACCATTAGACCTTTGACTCAGATAACAGGAAAGTCTTTCAAAAATATCAAAACTACATTATGGACAATCAGAATGACAGAACTGCAGAGGTGCTGCAAACGTATTAAGAGAATCTGGACCCGGTCAGAGATTAATCTTCTCCACTGAAAGAAGACACCTCATCCATTGAGCTGGAGGTGAAGCAACATCTGAAACTTGAGAAATTTAAATTCAAAATACATGGTTCCTCTAAAAACTCAGAGGGCATTTGGAAACCATTTATGGATTACATAAGAGCTAAGATTTATTTCCCTACCTTCCTGAATGGAACTCCAAATAAAATAAGCCACATTTATTTACTATCCTCCTCTGTCTTTGTAGCCCATCGCAATGACTTGATAAGCCTTGAGCCTTTACTTTGAGCAACTATTTGTTTATATGTGTAAGTATGTTTTCTTTTTATATTGTTCTGTCACTGTTCTCTATGTTCTAAATAAGCAAATAAAAATAATTAAAAAATAACAAAATCATTAGTAATTAAAATAATAATTTATTATTATAATTAATAATAATAATAATAATAATAATCCAGTAGGAACTTCCAGGTGTCCAAAAACAGACTCTCTTCACGATAATTATGCCATACAGATACAAGCATCACCATTTCAAGCTACTCAACTTCATACGACTCAAATATTGCACAACTCTGTGATGTGGAAATAAGAAAAGTTGCTTAATGCAAACCATTAAACCATTTTCCAAATACAGGAAAACTAAATAACAAAAGCGGAAGATGAATCATAAGTATACCCTCAATAACACTGACTGTTAGACCAGGATATCTGTCAAACACTAAAAAATGCAGCGTCAAATATTAAATGATCAGAGCTGAACATTGTAAACTTGCCTCAAAGCATCAAGGCATGTGTATTGAGTTTTGGTTATTTTAAGTCTCTAGCAACCCTCTCCTGCAAAGAACTTCTAAGATCACCACAATATGAAGGAGATTTTACAGGTTAATCCTCACCTGGTTTGACTGTGACATTGACATAACCTTCTCCATGGGCTCCGTCGCCGTCCACCATCACCTCAAACTCATACAGGCCCACAGTCAGCTGAGAAAGAGAGCACAAAGAGGAAGTGATATTTTTGAGACAATCAGTGTTCCCTACACAGTACTGAAACCTCCTGTTTATACATTCAGAAGAGCTCCAGCTGCATGTTTTATTTTTAGCAGAACATGAATATGAATGCTGGGTATCTGTACCTTGCTGAGTTTAAGCGTCTTGCTGTGCTTCCCTTCCATCTCCCCACTGTAATCTTTGGGATGAGTTATCAGACGCCAGTCAAATGCATAGTTTGTCCCTGTAGAGAGTCAGCAACATTAAACAAAACTGCTCATGCATTTAATTAAAATCTATCAGATACGGATCATTTCCAGATGAGAGATTTTGGGATCGTTGGAGCATGTCGAGGAGGGATGAAGGGATTAACAAAATTATGACGTGCATCCCTCTTCGTAACTGTATAATCTTTTTCCAGTGTGGATTTGAAATTCTCTGGCAAGAGCTCAGTGTGACGTACAGTATGCTGATGGTGACTCAGGAGTACAACCATCAAGCAGGTTGTGCTTCATAACTCATCACACCAAAAATATCACATGATAAATGACACTCAATTACACAATTAGAATACATTAGAGTCTAATTGATTTTCCAGATATTTTCAGATTGGAGATGATTACTTTCTACCACCTATAAACTGGAAATATATTTGAAAACCGACCTGTGTGGAATAAAATTCTGCTGCATATTAGTAAAAATTCAGCAGAAAACTGCTGAAATTACATAATTTAACAAAGAATATGTAACAAGTTCCCAGAAAGTTTCCAGGTGATGAACCGCAATAGTTTCTCTAACGATTCCATGGTTTTTACCTGGCGGGGGCGTTGGGACGACGAAGGCGTTGAGCTCGATATCGTTGCGGGGCAGTGTGACCTCCACACTTTCTCCTGCTGACACCACAAGCTCCCTCACTGTCGTGGAAATCAACACAGGATCAGAAATGATGCCAAAAACACAGCATGGCAACCAAAAGCCAGAGACTGGTTGATGAGTGGTGTTGAGCAGGATAGGAATGAATAACACATCCTAAAAGGTATACTTATTAAAATTCCAAAAAGTTTGGGGACTCAGGGCAGATAAATGTAAAAGCAAGAACAAAAACAAAAGAAAAAAAGCTCTTGGTATTTGTATTAAATGATCAAAGACTTAAATATGAAGCAGCAGTCTATTCTTTCCCTCCTTCAATGGATTCAGGATGAACACACGCACAAACCTGAGTAAATTTGTTGGGAATAACATATTTGCACATTGGTTTCATGTATATACTGCTAGTATTTTATCCCATGGATGTCTTTTATATATTTTCCGAGGTAGGAGAAATAATGTGCAATTGTGTTTATAGCACGATGAAATATAGTCCTCCAGCACATCCTTGGTCAAAATTAATATACTACATGTTGTGCATCTACAAAACAAAAAAATACAAACAAAAATTGATGCAACAGAGAAAGAAATAACCTAAATTTCAGTCCCTAGTAGATTCAGGTGGATACGTTGGTCGCTGGTGACTGGTTGGGAAAATCAAATTTCTCATCCACAGAAATTGGTTATTGTAGACAAAATGTCAGACTGAAGATGAAAACTAAGTGTGACAAGTTGGCAATTCTGTCTGATATCAGGAAAACAAAACTCCCTTTAGGGCTACAGGGGATATAACGCAATTGTTCTCAAAGGCTGAATACTCCTCCATATGACTTGTAAACTGATTACAATGTGTGAAATTGTTTTTTGTTTGATCAAACCATGAATGGCAGATGTTCTGTGTCAGAATAACCAGCTGTTGTTGTGTGAGAAAGTCTAAACTCCTCATAAAATACAGCTGACAGCAGCAAAACCAGCTCATCTTGTTATTGTTGGCTTTAGTTACAGTATAGTTAGTTAAAAATATATTATGTAATGGCATGCAAGGTTGTCTCTGTCTTCATTATTTAATGAATGGAAGTTAAATGCCGGTATTGTCCTTCAGGGAGGAGACACGGATCATACGAGTTATTCCTGTTTGTAGAAGCCCAGCACGTCTCAGCACATTCCTGTTGCTTGCACTCATTTGGCTTTACACCCAAAGCGCATGTTGCTTTCATCTGGAAAAATAACATCTGAGCAGTCTGCCATAAAATTGGTGGGCAAAGTACATCTTTTTTTCAAACATCAGCTGAAGTGAAAACAATGACGGTGCAGTAAAGGATCTTTTGCAAATTTTTGAGCATGTGTGACAAAATAATTCAAGCTTAAAAAAAGACAAGGATGTGTTTCACTAATTTTAGTAAGAAAAAAGACCCGAGAGTCGTGTTAAATCTTCCTCTAAGGCTGCAAAACCACAGTACTGCTACATTATTCATTAGTTCATAATTAATAAATGAAGACTTATTACTGAATGAGCTGAAAATAGGTAATCGCTGACATCCGCTGCTGCAGACAGTAGTGTCCTTACCAGCTGGAGTTGGAGTTGTGATGATCGCAGTTGCAGTCGCTGTGGTTACGCTGACCTCACTGCTATTGGAAGACGCAACAGTACCGGCGGTGTTGTCCACCGTTGAGTTCTGTTGTGATGAAGCTGGAGCGATGTCTGAACTCCCATTGGTCAACTGGCTGAGGTTCTTTTGGGCTGTTTGGAGAAGTGTGATGGTGCTGGGGATGGTTGGAGTCGGGTCAGGTGTTTCCAGTTTGGGACTTTCCTATAGAAACCGTAAAAAATTGTAGATTTCAATGCTGTGAAGAGCAATATTATTGAAATTTCCAGGTTTATTTAAAGCCCTGACGAAGACTGGTAGTGGTCAAAACATGGTGGCTTTTTTAATTATTTAGCCACTATAATAAATGCTTTTTCATGTAATTCCTCCTTATTTTTTTTGTTTTTTACACTTTTGGAGTGCCTTGATTTCCTTCCTGTTTATCCTGTTGGTTCAGGATCCGACATCTCTACACTGCAGGTCACACCATAACAATCTAGACTGATAAACACCACTCCACGTGAGAGGAAAAATATGTCAACTGTCCCTTTGAGAAAAAAAACTACAAAGAAAAGGGAAGTCCATTGGCCGACTTATTTCAGTACAGAAGGCCGACTAATTTATAGCTGCTGCTACAAGCAAACAATGCAAAGATCAATATAAAAGTTTCACAAATAACCAATATTCTGTAAAGTTACCGTGCTGGTAAAGGGTCCTGTGCGCGGCGCGTGGCCTCCTGCATGCTGTGCCTGACGAGCTCTTCTACGTCTTGCTGTTAAGACGGGACTCTTTAAAGTAAAGTTACAGACGAGATAAGTATTTTAGAAAATGTTGCCATATATACATATACACACTTCAGTGCAGTGTCTCTACTGATACAGTGCTAGTTCTATCTTTTTACCAGGATGGGTTAAATGTGTTTTTATCTTCATTTTGTCCTGTTTGCAATAATCAATGACATTATCATCTGAAAAGGCTTATTCTATCAAGAAAAATGACAACATCAATAAAAATCTGGTCATCTAAATGAGTGTATGTGTTGTTTCAGGTGCGCTCTGTACCTTTGAGAGCAGCTGTAGGAGGCCAAGGGACTCCTGGTGGGGTTGGGGCAGGGTGTTGATCGGGCAGCCCCTTCGCCGCGAGCAGCTGAGAAGCACACACTGCCCGCCGAGGCTCCAAACGGCATTGCAGCTCGGATTCAAGCAACAGGACTCCCAGCATGTCGCCCCGCCTCGCCCATTCGCCAGCGAGTGCCATCCTAGGCTGACGATGCTGCTCCAGTGGATCCCCAGCACCCCGCCGGTCACCCTGCAGAGATTTGCTGACACACCTGACAGGAGACAGATTGACAGAGGGAAGAAGAAAACAATGATGTACTGTAGTGATGTTCAAAACTACAAGTCACTGTGACCGATACCGTTTGCAGCAGTGTCACAGTTAAAAGGAAGTTGGTGCTGATGTAGGGGAGGAAGGGGAGATAATAGTTGATGGTTATGAATTGGTTTTCCTGCTGAGAAATTCTAAAAGCAGGCGAAATCATGAATCCGCCACCGGACAGTGCTTCCCAGGCCTTTCAAGATTGCACTTGTTTTTATCAATCAGGGCATTGTTGGGTACTCTTGGCATTGTTGAAGGGAACGGGGCAAAGTGAAACCCACAGCGAGACTTTTCACAGATTAGGCTTTGAGTTAACGTTTCTCAGAAAAGCCGACATGCAGCCGCAATTTGAGCAGTCAGCCAAGTCAGCAGCGGAGAGGAAGTGAGGCTTTCCCTGACAAAACAAGACACTGATTAAAACCCAAAGCACACTGTGCAGTATGCACGAAACTCCACCCTCTGAGCCAGACGATATCAGACTCATATCAGCAGTGAGCCGGTACAGTTCGCTGCACCTATGTGTGCGTTATTCCTCAAGAGCTTGAGCACTATCAGATGAGCTCAGGTCAATCCATCCATTGTCAAACACGAGAAAGTCACCGTGTTGTCAGGTGCAATAAAACAGCGCAGACTATAAAATGCCACAGACTGTAAAAATAAAAACAGGGAGAAATGGGAGGTAAATAAATGTCCACACAGACACAGAAGCCAAACCAGCCGTGGATAACAGTCCAGGTAAAAGGGAAACTGCTGAGTCACTAGGTGAATTAAGAAAACTGCAGTCTAAATCAAAAAGTAACACAGCATTGTTTTATTTATGCCTTGCAGTCCTGCATGGTGACACACGGTAACAGATAAAAGTCTATAGTTTGTAGACACACATAATGCAACCAAGTCAACAATCAATGTACTGCGAATACCAGTTATGGTAACTGTTGATATTTATTGGTAGGACAGTATTCTCTACAACAGCATATTCAAAAGCATTAAAATCCCATAGAGCCTCAAAACCTTCTTTAAATTTAAAATCCCCTAGATTTCAGTCCTGATGTATTTAACTGCTAAAAGTAGGTTCAGTCAGCAGCAAACATTTCTCGAGAATCACTTTGTCATAACTACAGCAGAGCCTATCCATTAATCTATAAAATTTCCCATTTGATTGTTGCCGTTCTTTAAACACAAGTGGAAACAATATTTCTAGATATTTTTTAAGATTAGATTCAGCTGAGTGTAAGGTTAGTGATTTGAGAGCTTGTCCTGCTGAAGGCAAGGCCGAACTGTTATGATGGCTTTAAGAGAAAACTGAAATTGAAAAATGCTGTTTATCAGACCGCCCCAGATAATGCTATGCCCTTAACTGTTGCTGCCATGGCAACAAGAAAGCTAAGGTTGACTTTACGGGGCGTCAGTGTAACTCAAGTCTGGAAAAACACAGGTCTTGGCACACACAAAAACACACAAAAGCACTATAGTTTGTTTGAGAAAGGATTCTTTGGCCTCTATTTAGTCATCCCCTTGTCCACTCTTCTTCTGTCCCCCACCCCTCAACACATGCAAAATGTCCACTCACAGAGCCCCTATTGTCCTGTTTCACATTGTAACCCACTGAGCGGAGTGGCATCAGAAAGAAAGCACACATACACACACAGCAGGGGTGCCAACAGTCCTCTATCTCTCCGCCTCAGAGCAGAAGGACGGTAAACACCAACTAACGACCTGAAACTATACAAGCATCATAATAACATAACAGTCTGAGAAGGATGAAGACCCGCCCTGAGTAATCAGGGGCGTGTGAATCTACAGTGCAGATGAATGCTGAGATGAGGCACAGATGTTAATTTCCTTATCAGTGCTCTGTCAACAAATGCGGTTTTGCCAGTTTAGTTTAGGGTGACGATGGGTTTGTTTTACCTGTGGGAGAAGCCAAGAGCAAGAGGTAGGTCAGCGGGAGGAGGAGGAGGTGAGGTAAGCTCCAGGTGAGCAGCTTGTGGTGTGCATAGGGCATTTTTCACAATGACCAAGGACCTAAAAACAGGGAACAGAACTTTGTGAGTAGGCTTTAACATTTCCTCTACAGTCGATCAACAGAAGTAAGCCACCAAAGCAAAGTAAAATACCTATTCGCCCTTTGAAACCTGGAGCGACATCACATTTCTTGTGCTGCTTTCAGATGCCTTTTACAAGTATTGGAAAAATAGGCAATGAGCAACTTGGTAAAAAATGTTACACAAAATTGCAAGAAATTTGTAGATCTAAAAGAATATTTCACAAAGCTAGGGGAAAATATATTTACTATTATCATAAAATATATATATTTAACATGATGTTACAAAATTATTATAACTTCTTAAGCACTTTTTCAAAGGTCATTTTTTTGCTGTCGTTGGTTTGTTTTTATTTGTTTATTTCTTAGTATTTATTTTACAAATTATCAGATAATTTTCCCAAAACTTTTGACTAATTTATTGCTAATTTTTGGGTCATGTATTCCTTCATTGCTCATTGTTTGGTTTCAATGGGTTAAAAGGCATAGTTAGACATTTTTAGAAATATATTTAACCGTTTTAACCATTTTTTTTAAATACATATTTTGGTACAGATGTAATGAACGAGAATCCATGCGTTAATCAGTGAGCTTAAGGAATGCTGGTGTATTTTTGTTACCTTTGGACAGAACCATGCTTGCAATTTCCCAGTTGCCATTCTTTGTGCAAACTGAGTCTAACTGAATTTGCTAAGAAAGTAATTAATAACAGGGTTCCCACACATTTTCATGGCCAAAATGTCAAAACTTTTCCATTACTTTTCAAGGACCCACAAAAAAAAAATTAAAAGCCATGACCATAAAATATAATGTGAAAATGCAGAACAAATGTAAAGGTAGTAGTGGGACATAGCACAGGTATGGAAACATTTGGATTCATGATCCTACATTTTAAATCACACTGTCACAACATTATTTATTTATTTATTTATTTTAAAGAAAATATCAGATCCAAACTCTACTCAAACACAACTCCAGCTAGCTGGCACACATAATTGGAGAGATGGAAGGCAGGAAAAAAACTTTTCTAAAACTCTGACTAAATCCATGACTTTCCTCGGCCTACAAAACAAGATCCAGCAAACCACCTGAATCTGCAGATGGTTTACTTGCCAAAAAGCAATCAAGTGCATCTTCTGAACAAAACCTGTAACTTGAAAAAGACGTCATGCTTACCTTTCTCCCAGTGAGGCGGTGGAAGAAAGAGATGCGTGAAGAGAGAGGGAGCAGGGAGTTAGGTTGGCAGCCAGGTGCTGTGAGGTGACGGGTGAAGACGGGTCAACACCAGCACTCTGAGGAAGAGATTCAACATGGCCGTCTCCGGGAACTTCACAGGCTCAGCCGCTTAAACACTACGCTAAAAGAGGGAGAAAATGAGTCAACACATGGATCATTTAATATCATTCATACCGGGATAAATGAATGTGCAGTCATTTAATATTGCTGTTTTCTGACTTTGGATTGTGATGATCATATTGTTTTACAAAATTCTGTTTTACAAATTCATGATTCAATGCAAAATGTAGCTAAAAATGAACAAAATTAATCATTAATGTCTTTGTTTTACACATGGGAAGAGTTTTGCCTGATGCAATGCAAAGAAAGTTACCAGAAAACATTCATTTTAATATGTTTTACTGATTTTAGCCATATTGCCCCCATGGCATGAATTATTCAGGCGATTCCTCCTCCTCTGCCTTGATTACAGACAACAGTGCTTCAGCTCTTTAGAGATGCACTCCAAAAATTTTGAACATCCTATAACACGTCAACCAAAATGTTTGCGCAAATAATATTTGACTGTTTCAACTGGAGTTTCAGAGAGAGCAAAGAGCAGGGATTTCACTTCAATCATTTTCCATTTACAATAACATTAAGATGCTAATAAAAAGCACATTTTCATCAAAAACAGAGGAAGAAGCAAAAACTAGTTGGTAGTCTATTGGAAACAAACACACGACATCTTCCCCTTACATAAGAATTCAGGCTGCTGCCTTCTGTTGTATTGCAGCATAGAAAGAAAATTCCCCTGATTGAGTGTAGTTGCACAAATACAACAAGTCTGTTTCATTATGCAACAATTCTGATAATATCCTGTTGACAGTGACTCTTGAAGAAGTAAAACATGACTCACAATCTTGTGAGCTCCCTCCTTTTAACTATTAATTCAAGCAACATGGGTGTAAAAAGGAAAATGAAAAGTACGTTTGCACACGTCTATGACAGGTGTCGAGTCTCTCCGTCTTAGCCAAAGGCAGTGAAGTGTCTAAGCACATTATTTGACAATCTTAACTATGCAATCTACAAGTCGTTACCCAGCGGGTATGATAATAACAACAGTGAAATGACTGCTTGAAATGCTTCACTTTGAATGGTTGCTGTATGCAAATCATTTCTACCCCTCTCCTAAACTGTTATCTCTCTCATGTGCAACCAGAGACTGCAATCACTCAATAAACAGTCATTTTAATCGTCAACTTTCAAATTATGGTATACCTTAAAAAAACGATATAGTGCTGCATCCCTTGTCAGGAATCAATTCCTCTTTGTTCTTAAATAGTAGTTGCCAGGCTACACAGTGCAAGAAATAATATGTGGGAAAATAATGTTTTTATTCAGATGTGAAAGTACTCAAAAGTTTATTATTAATCACGCTGTATTGGATCAGTTCATAGACTTGTGCACTTACCAATGCCTGTTTAACATTTTTGGTAGTATTGGAGGCATTTCCAATACTGGTATCAGTGCCTGAACAACTCTAAAAGTTACTTTATCAAATTTAAGAGCGCTGAAAAATATACAAAGTATGTTAAATCATGCCAAAGACACAGTCACAGGCCACCCAGAACCCTGTGGTAACTTCCAAATGCTTAATGTCCTTTCCTACGGGAAGTGTGATGAGGAAGTTTCTCATTTCAAAGTAATTAGTCATGGTGATAGAGTCGTGCTGGAGAATAATTACCTTGTTGGATGAGTCACAAAAAAGGCACAAGATGCAGTTGCATGAAAATGGCTAACCTAAGTTCATCCACTTAGGTGTTTTCTTGAGGTACAAAAGTAAATTCTGTCAAGTAAAGTAACACTTCAGGAAGACGCGCTTATGGTTTCACGAGGAATGCATGCAGTTTGAGTCTGAGTTAAAGACCCATACTGCTCTTTTTCCCCTCCCAAATGCTCATGCAAGTTCTTACAGCAGATCTGGATAAAAAAAAAGGGGGGGGAGTGAGCAGCACAAGTCCTGGGACACTGTGTTCAAGACGTGAGCATGCCTCTTCCACCACCACGTCTCACCAGGAGATTACTACGGGGCAATATAGCAATGAATCGAGCAGATTTCACAAGCATCTGCTGTGCAGACACTGTTGATGTTATGGAGACGCTATGTATCCATATGGTTGGAAATAATGTAACTCTGTCTCCATCAGCCAGAATTTAAAGACATGCAGATGGTGATACTCTTTTCAGAGTTACTACTTTGTAGTAAAGATTTCAAGATAGCCGATGACTTCAGTAAAGATTTATGATTATTTCATGACTGCAGATAATTTGTCTACACTGAAAACATGTGCATCTGTTATATGATATGTTAAATATTTCTGCAGTAATACATTTTTTAAAAAATCCCAGCAAAGTTTTGATCACCAGGCACAGATCACAAACTCTCACATACTCACACACACACACACACACACATAATATAAGCTGCTGACACAAACCTGTATGCTGTGCCT
This sequence comes from Plectropomus leopardus, assembly GCF_026936395.1. Lineage (NCBI taxonomy): Eukaryota > Metazoa > Chordata > Actinopteri > Perciformes > Serranidae > Plectropomus > Plectropomus leopardus. Next base: position 25,925,272 of record NC_142192.1, on the reverse strand, counting down.
CCATACGTGGATCTACATTCCTGCACATGGACGCTTGAGCCGCAGCAGCCTCCTCGTGTGCTATAATCAACAGCTCAGTAAATCCCAAATCCACAAACAGTCATCCGTAACGTCATTAGTCCTCCTTGTGCTTGTTTTTCTCTCCCAGGTAAGCCACCAAAACAGGAAAAAAGCTCTAGGTAAAAATAAATCCGGGCAAAAAAAAAAAATAATAATAAGTGAGGGATTCAGTCACGTTTTTCAATCTACAACAAAGCAGATTTGCTTTTTAACTGCGCAGCAAATGCCCACAGGCTGGTGGTGACTTTGAGTGTGTGCGGCAGCAGTAAAGCTCAGGTGCACTCGGTCACCTGGGCTGATGACAGCTTGGCCATTATAGCCGTTGCAATGGCTACTTTTCCCTTGAGAAGCTTCTGCAAAACAATGATCTCTGTGACCAAAAACCCCCCTTATACCCGAAGAGGACAATTCTCTCTCTCTCTCTCTCTCTCTTTCCCTCTCTGGCTGTTTCTTCCTCCTCGTCCAATCTCTCAGTCGCAGCAGTCAATAGCTCGCTTGTCAGCTCCGTATTGGCTTCTAGGCAGACAGGTTGGTGGAGCTCTCTTTGTAATGACACCAAGTCCCACGCACAGTTTCTTCTGGCTGCTACAGGGAAGGAAAATGAAGTTGTTATTTCTCTCCCAGGCAGACTAGTCCTTGAGAGACAAAATAATGACAACCCTCAGATTCTGCTGTGACAACTACAGCAACATCCTTTCAGCGACTACTGCTCTAATCCTAGGATAATATTTAAATGGATCCAATGCAAGTATCAGAGAAATACCACAAACCCGTGTACAGGGATATCAGAGGAGGTTAAAAAGATACAGTACTGTGCAAAAGTCTGAGGCCACCTTAAACTTTGTTTTTTTTAAGCAAGGTTATAATTATCTTACATATTTATTTTTCAGTAGTCTCTTATCTGAAATACAACCACAAAAACATAGGAAATGTGTATGCAGCATTAAAAATGCTAATATTAATATTATATAAAGAAAAAAGATATACAAGATTGTTGGTTTTTTTTTTTTTATATATATAAAAATCACCATTAAAAATAGCAGAAATGCAGACAAGAGGTGCAGATATTTAAAAAATATTTAAGCTTATTTATATTTGAGTTTAAAAATATGTTTTTAGTCATTATGGAGAGAAATAGGCAGTGTTAAAAAGAAATGTTTTAGCTTTGACTTAAAAGTGGTCAGAGTCTGGGCTCGTCTTACATCATCAGAGAGGTTATTCAAGGTCTGTGCTGCGTAATAACAAAATGCTGCTTCACCATTAGCATCTTTAGCATGTGTTAAACTGTTCTGGGCAGAGAATATGAGATTTAAAATACTAATATTCTGGTGTATTTACACCAGGTTGCATTAAACACATGACCAAAGCAAAATTTTGACTGTTTGAGCTACCTTTTGTTGTGGTTATTTAGGAGGAGGGGTATCTCTATGAGACATTTTTGCTTATTAACCTCCCCTGCACAACACATTTCCTTTTTCTATCTTTTCCATGCATGTGCATGTGCAAATAAATTCAACTAAAGCTGATAATTGTATTCATTTTGCCTTTTCTGATCCAGTGTATTTATTTCATCTTGCAGGAATAGCATGAACAATATGTACTGTTGGTAACAGAAATTAACATTTTTATGCTTTTGCTTAACTGCTTGTTCTTGTTTCTTGATTTTACCCAATTCCTTCTCCTCATTGCTATCATTATCGTTTGTACTGCTGCTGGATGTCATTTTTTCTAATTGATGGTTTTCATTCTGTTGACTGACGGATTAGTCTGTTTCTATTATGCTGCGAGTCAAATTTCCCACACAGGACAATGAAGACTTCACTGAACTGACAAAAAATTGATTCATGGCTTGCTGTAAAAAAAATAAATAAATAAAAATATAAAATACTACCACAAATGTGCATTTTAAAGCCTCACAGAAATAAAAGAGTTGAGGTTCTACTACTTTCTTGTCAAAGATTGAAACTACATGTTTGTTTGAGCTTTTGCAGGCTCTGGTGGCCTCCATAGTTAGTTTTACTTGTCAAGCAAATGATAAAATGACAAAACAATTCAAAGAAAAATTAATCATGAAAATATTAGTTAGTTATGCTCCACTGAAAACGAATGATTGATTCTTGCAGAGTAGACTGATTAAAGCGCAAATAAGTGCATGACAGACTGCATGAATGGAGGACTGTCAGTCAAAGGAAACGCATGAGTAAACCCACTGCTGAGATAATATCTCAGAGACATTTCATCCAAAATGGTGGGCTTGTGCATTATGTATACCAGCTTGAAAACTGCAGCCGGGATATACTCAAGACAAAAAATTCTCTCCAGCTGTCAAATAATTTAATAAAGGCCGATAGCTACAGCCTGCGTAGTGCACTGCTCTATTACTAAATTACAAACGAGACACGGTTAAATCAAAAACATGACACTTCCTATAATAACTGCTCTTTCGTTTTTACAACCGACGTACCAGAGCTACTGAAACATAAATGCTGAGGTAGAACAGCATAAGGTATTTCACCTGTATAATCCGGGATCACCTCTGTTTAAAGCACCTTGAGGCTAACAGCTGCTGGCATCTCTATTTCACTACACACCGTGCAGGAACACGGAGCTTTTTCAATGGCAACTGGCACGACACCATTAAAGACAGAAAAGTGAACAAGCACTTACAGTTACAAGTAAAACGGCATTCACGTCGCTCGGTGGCTGAGGTGTGTTGTGTCGTCGTTGTTGTTGTTGTCCTCTGTACAGTTAATTAGGTCAGTATTCCTCTCGCATGTACAGCTGATGTGCCTGTGTTAACGCTGCTGTCAAGACGCCAGTATGACTGATAAATAATGCTTCCGGTGGCTGGATTTTCAAAATAAAATACGTAGTAACAGCCATTGGACTCGCTTTTGGCCAATAAAAGCACAATTGTTTAAATTGATGACATTTATGGTTTAAAAAAGTGTAGAATAGAAATATATATTAAACAGACACTTACTCTAGTGGTTGTTTTATCATTTTTTTTTTAGTTTAGCTGAACAAAGAGATGTGCGCATAATGTCATATTTTATACATATTTCATCACACCTTCTACAGTTTTTTTCATTTACAATAACTCAATCAAAACGTGTCATGTATAGAAACTTGCTTCCCTATAATTATCTTTTATATATATATATGGAAAGATATATAATTAAACTTTTTTTACTTAACATTGTCACCACTGTTCATCAAATCAAATGACTCATATAAACATATATCTACAACAATAAATCACCAAACAGAATGATAATACTATTAAAACATAAATAAAAATACATGCATATATATTATTATCTTAAATTAAACTGACAATTGATTTTAATCCGACTACTTCCGCCGTGCGCCACCTGCCGACCAGCAGCGACAGCGAACACGCTCAGTTCAACACAGACACCTCATCTGTCGAGCTTCAGTCATACTGTAGAATATCTAATGTTGAAAATTACAAATAAAAGAGTGAAAATGTTTACCGTGCCCCTAAAAGCAGCGCAGTTTTGCTTGTCCGACGTTTACAACACGGACCAAAATGGCGTCTCCGCCTTCCAAGTATCCCTCCCGCGATTGGCTCGTTGGCATTCTTGGACCGTTTTGATTGGTTCCTCGCAGCTTTGTTTTGACAATTTACTTCCGGGAAGCGCACACGAGCTGTTACCGCGCGCGATCGGGCTGTCACGCAGTAAGTTAAATTAACGTTTACAAATTCAAATTCAAACCGTGGAATTATTTCTAGCCGTTACTCAGAGTGACTCAGCAGACCAGCTGAAATCACAAAATTAGGCTGATCTCGTTGTCCTCAACAGTGTGGAGCTAATGATCTGATTTCAGTTCCTTTTTTTAACTTTTGCTTACTTTTTTTTAAATTCCTCTCTCGGTTGCTCAGTTACTACGGTCGTAATGGCTGACAACGCCGAGGTTACACCTGCCGTGAGCAGCCAGACTCCTGGGAAAGAGGAGCAGGGCGGAGGAGAAGGTGGAGGAGGCTCAGAGACGGATGCAGGAGGTGGTTTGACTGATGCTCAGAGAGAGGTGCTGGAGAGATGTCTGCATGCTCTCAGACAGGCTCAGAATGACAGTCACACACTGGCTGCTCTTCTGCTGGTAAGTGTGTGTCTACGTGAGATTAAATACACAGCACACACTATTTTCACTATAATCCCTACAGTTAATATTGTTAGTATGCTAACTGATTGACTGTACAATTCATATATTATGTACTAACTAGCAGCTAGAAAAATATTAGCATTAGTTCAAGTTGGAAAACCCTAAAAACAGTGATAGAAGTGGTTAAAAGCAGAAAGCACACAAATGTTGGCATTAAAGGGCACTGCAGACACAAAAGAGGCTTTGACTGGTAGCTTGGGACCTACTCCCCTGCTTTTTTACCCTTTTTAGATTTGATTTATCCGTAACTAGTGCAAAAAATTGTAAGTTGATTAAATGATTACTAGATGAACACAAAATGCAAAATATTTTCTGTTTCTTGCTCCTCAAAATATAAGAATATGTAACTTTTTCTCTGTTTTTTTATCACTTGATATTGAATAAATCGTGGGGATGTTATTTTTCTCTATCTTTTAAGATTTTATAGCCTAAATGATTTAGCACTTAGTCTATAAAGTAGTCAACAGATTACTCACCATTAGTTGTTAGTTGCTACCCTAACCACAACCTTGGATGGATAACTGAACAGGGCCTACCGCGCACAGGCAACACATAGAGACCAGGAAGAGACTCAAAATGACCGAAAAGGAATACAAAAAACTCCACAAGGAGTTGCAAAGAAACAGCAAAAAACCCACAAAAGGGACAAAACAACCACAAAGAAACACAAAACACAGCTACAACCAGTGACTACACCTAGATAAGCTGCAATATTCAAGTCTTACCATCATAAAAACTTATCGATTAAATGGGCAAAATATACCTCTTAGATGAACACAGCATCACAACTGACACCTTATAAAAATATTGTAAAGTTTAATCAACACCTTTCGAAATCAGTTTCAACAAAAACTGAATATAATCACTTTCACAAATGTATATTTTATACCAGAGGTACCGCTTTAGTTTTACTGTAGCTAGGTGTATGGTGTAGTATATAGGCTATGTACACGTAGAGATCTGACAGGTGGGTGTTTTCTCTGTTTTTTTGCCTTCTCTGTCTTCAGATAACTCGACTGTGCCCTGCAAACCAGCTTGACAAACCCACCTTAAGGCGCATCTTCGAGGCCGTGGGTCTGAACCTTCCTGCTCGGCTTTTGGTGACGGCAGTCAGAGGGAGCGACAACTCCGGCTTACCCCCACAGGAGCTCCTCTCACTGGGCACGGCTCTGTTGGCTGCCCTGAGCACAGATCCAGATATGGCCTCCCATCCCCAGCTCCTCACCACCGTCCCACTCCTGCTGGGCATTGTAGCAAATGGTCCTGTGAACCAGCAGAAACAGGAACAGAACCAGGATGGAGAGATGAGTCCAGGTTGTAAATCAGCAGAGAGTTTAAACACAGAAAGTAATCCTACCAATGTGGCAAAATTAGGAGAAGGTAAGACCAGCAAGCAAAAGGGTGATGACGGCAGTGAAGCAAACAAAGAATCAACATGTCAAGAAACCTCCACGTCCTCCAAGCTGGATGAGGCCATGGCTGCTGACTGCTACCAGGTCCTCACAGCTGTGCGTGCGTTACCCAGAGGTGCCGACCAGCTGTTGAGCAGGGGTGCCATTCCCGCTCTGTGCCAAGCAGTGCAACAAAACCAGACTTTCAGCCGTGAGAGGGGGCTCGCCTTGCTTGCTTGCCTTCTCGCAGGTAAAAATAAAGACAAAGTGTGGAGTAAACACTCGGCAGAACTCCTCTCTCTGCTGGTCAGGCTCTCCAAAGACTTCTGCAAAGCCACAGACCAGACCAAGCTTGACATGTGTGCCCAGTTGGTGCAGTTTCTTCCCCCAGTAGGAGTGGCAGTAGACAGTGAGGAGCTGAAGGGGGTCGTGGCCCGCGTATGGGGGGCATTGAGACCCATGTTGCAGGCTAAGTTGACCCCGAGACAGATCGGACCGATCCTGGTCCTCTGTGCTTGTCTGCTGGATTTGCACGGGTGGGAGCTGGTGGGACCACCAAAGTTCTGCTGCTTACTGGTGAACCGAGCCTGTGTGGAGGTCAGGATGGGTTTGGAGGAGCCACCTGGTAACGATCTGAGCCCAGAGCTGCAGCACACACTCACAGGTAGTATTCCAGTTAAAAAAAGGTTTCGTGATTGTAATTGTCAATTTCCTAATAACTGGCATACTTGCAAAGCTGAAGCCACCATAACAGTTTGTCAGTGTGTTGATGCCTGTCCCACACTGCTTCCTTGGTAATTTTCATTATTTATTAACCCTTGAAAGCAGAGCAAATTGGCTTGATTTCCTTAAAAAAAACATGTCAAGATGGCAATGATCAAGGAAAAAAGAAATTGGTTTAAAAATAAAATAGAAGAAAATAACCTGAGAATTACTTTAAAATTTAAAAACAAAATAAGAAAAATTAAAATAAAAAAGCAAATGGTTTGGAAAGTTAGCTAATTCTTTTAACCAGGCCTGTTGCCAGGACAGAAACACTGATGCCAGGAGTCCAGAGTCCCTAAATATAATCCACCCCTTTGAAATGCTTAACTACCCACCAAAAACATGTTTTGCACATTAATTTGACAGTTAAAATATATTTTCTTCCCATTCTATTTCCCTAAACATCTAAATGTTATTTCACAGTTTTCCCCACAATGCCATTCATGGACAGTTATTCTGGTTTAATAATATGGAATCACATCATCTCAACTTGTGTTTTTTTCCCACAAAAATGGTTAGTTTTTGTCTCAAATATCCAAATCAGGCTTAAAGACTCTCCATGTATAATTTGTGTGTAGTTATAGGACTTTCTTAGGATGTTTAAAATCTCCAAAGTCTCTTAAAAATACTGAGGACATGACCTTGTTGTCCTCAATGGTAGCTACCACCCTGCTTTTAGTATCTGCTCTGAAACCATGTGGTAAGATTTGATTAAACATGATTAACTGTTCTTATAACTTATTTTTCCAGGCTGTTATCGAATCATGGAGGCTGCCATAGAGCAGGCCTGCTGTCTGGGAGTGTCGCAGACGACGGTGCCGACTCAGAGCTCCATCCCTTCGCTCAGTCTGCAGCAGAGCAGGCAGGTCCTCGGGGTGCTGGAGGAGGCCTTCTCCGCTTTAATGTATCACCTGCAGCAGGTGAGAGGAGAACGTTCAACCTTATCTTCTGGTCTTTTTATACTCCACTACTTGTTGCTGGTTTTGGGTGAAATGATTTTTTGCTAGTTCGGTGACAAGAATTTACATTTCCTAGTAATTAAGAGTATGACATAAATTCTGAGTAAATGCCTGTGACTACCTAGTAATGTAATTAGGAATTAATTTTGAAATAATAAGCCTACAAATAGAGCTAAAATAATATTTTCTAGATTTATCAATCAGTCAACTGAGAAAATAAATGGCAGTATTTTAAAAAGTGGATTATTTTTTTAATGATTATTTATCAAGTTCTTTATGAAATAAAAATGTCTAAAATTCCGTAGTTATAGCCTCTCATATTTGATGAGTTGTTACTTTTGAGTGTCTTACTGGATAATAAACTGAATATTTTTAATGTCTGATATGTTGATTGGCTAAACATGACATTTGGTGACGTGGCCTGGGGCTTAAAGACATTGTATTGGACATTTTTCACTGTTTTTCAATATTTTATAGACCGAACAACTAAACAACTTACATAATAATTGTCAGAATAATTGTCAGATTTATTGCTTGTTATTGGTTGCAGCTCTGCAGCTAACAAATATTGGATTACATTGTGGAACAATGGGACAATAGCAGGCATTTTTTTGCTTGTTTTTTCCTTGGCAAGACAATGAAAAGCAAAGATACGCTGCCAAGGGAAAGAAAAGAAGAAAGAAATATTTTTGGGAGACCAGGAAGGTTTTTTAAAAAAACAATATTCACTTGTTAAAATACTTTTGTATCAGAGCATTGAAGGAGAGAGGAAAGCACAACATTTTGTGTATAAATCTTTATATATGAAAATATGAATGTTGTGTTTTGATGTTCCGTTATAATAATGGTTCTTTTTAAAATGTTAAATCTCAGAGGTCAGTTCATGCACTTTTTTTAAAGAACGCTTCCTCAATTTTTCTCGTTCTCATAGGTGGATCCAAGTCGCTATGGTGACCCGTTTATTTTTGCCACTTTCCGCTCTCTGTGCTCGTGGCTGGCTGAGGAGACGTCCTGTCTGAAGGAGGAAGTGACTGCACTGTTGCCGTTCTTGATCAGCTACTCTCGGAGCCATCTGCAGGGCGAGAGCACAGAGCAGGGCCTCTCTGACTGGATGGCTGAGATGTCCGTTAGAGAGGAGAAGGAGGCGTGGACCGGCAAAGAAGCTCTGAGGTAAAGATGGCAATACATATTGGAGGAAATCAGTCATATAGCTTATAATTTACTCCACAGATTCTGTAGTTATCGGTCTCTTCTTCTTCTCTGCAGGTATCTCCTCCCCGCTCTGTGCCACCTGTCAGCGGAGGAAGGCCCCAGGAAGGTGCTGCTCACCCTCGACACCCCGGCCCTGCTGGTGGACTTTCTGTCACAGTGCTGGTCTTCCCTCAAAGGGAAAAGTGGAGCAGTGTCGGCCAGGAATCCCAGCATGGAGACCGCCTGCTCAGCCCTCCTCAACTTCACCGTCACAGAGCCCGAGAGAGTCAGGTAGCTGGTTTCTAACTGAAACACTCATCTGAAGCTGGCAAAATAATGATCTGTTGTTTTATTTATGTCCATCAGTAACTGAGATATCACCATTCTTCTGAACTTTTTCTGTTTTGTTGTCCAGGAAGGACCCGTGTTTCAGGACGCTGGAGGCCCTTCTGAGTGCAGCACTTCCTGTCTTGGTTCATAAACCCCACCTGCTGGTCCTAGCAGCCAATTACTGCACGTTGGGTCTGATGATGGGTAGACTCAAATCAACTCCCTCAGGTTTGTGACAATCGTGCAACAGTAAATTTATTTACCGCATTTTTCAAACTAGCGGAAATTATGTTTGAGTTTTATTCTGATCTGATATGTTGGAATAAAATGTCAGTGGGGCCAAAAAAAGTCAGAGGCTTTTGAAATGTCATGGAAAAGTTTTGAAGTTTTGTCCATGAAAGTGTGTGGGAAGCCTGACCATTTTTTCCCGTTGTGTTTGGGACAACACAAACTTATGTCCAGTAAATATACTCTGTAAAGTTTTTATCATGTTTCTTTTATAGTAATTCTACAGGGCTATACAGCAAACCTAAAATTGTATTTTAACCCTTGTTAGGCACTCAGACTTTATTAATTCAATTATTACACCCGTGTAGGGAAATGTCAAAATGTTTTTTAAGTACCAGGACTTTGAAAATGGCAAACCTAAATGGAATGCAGCCATTACTAATGTTATTAGTTACCCTTGTGCATTTATTTCTATGACTGCTTTGAAAAAGGCCTTTGGGGATGCAGATCATGTGGGCTCGAGGTTGGGCAGGAATTCTGCAGCACTTGAGATGCAGATTGGGGATGTAAACATTACTGTTGCTCTTAAAACCTCAGTTAACCCTTTGAAATCTGGTCAAATTGGCTTGATTTCTTTTAAAAACATGGGAGGCAGTGAAAAAGGAAATGACCCCAAAATTAGCAAGAAATTGGTTAAAAGTACAAGAACATTTCCTGAAAATTAGTTTAAAAATAAATAAATAATGAAAAAAAAGAAAGAAAAAAGAAATCATTTAGAAAAACTCCTAAATATATATATATATTCATTTTGTAACATGCGATTATATTTTTTCCCTAGCCTTTTTCTTTTTCCCTAGATATTTTCCCTTCCCTTTAAATTAATTTTCTAAAACAAATATTTTCTAAATCTGTTTTTTTCTTGGAATTTGTGGAACATTTGGTTGCTAACTGCCCTTTTTCTGTGTCTTCTAAATGAAAGAAATCGCACCAATTTGCTCAGGGTTCAAAGGTTTAAATACTTGCGAAAGGTGTCTGAAAGCAACACAAGAAAAAAGATGTTGTTCCACGTTTCAAAGTTTTAACCGAGTCTCTCTTCTTAAACCCGCACTTATCAATCAGTCTGACTTTCTGTAATGTGATATGGTTTGCTTATAGACCGAAAATCATTATTTTGTTATTACATATTTTCTATCACATTTCAAATGTAAATATTGGCACAAAATGTCAATTATTGGCAGCTTTAGTTAAAAATCAGAAATATCCACTAACCATACATACTTGTTTATATTCCAGACTCAGTCGAAGCCAGCCAGAGACGGTTCTTCTCCTCAGCTCTCCGGTTCCTCCGCAGCGCCCTGGACTCTGGCTCCAGCTCCGGTCCGGTGAAGGTGAGCCTCAGCTGGGAGGAAAGCTGGGACGATGCAGCAGAGCTCTGGAGGTTGGGTCTGCAGGCGCTGGGAGGCTGCGTCCGCGCTCAGCCCTGGATCACCGCCCTGGTCAGAGAGGAAGGTTGGCTCAAACACACACTCACCATGCTGAGTCAATGTAGCGCACTGCCTGACCAGCACACACAGGAGGCGCTAGAGGAGGCCCTGTGCGCCATGGCAGACCAGTGCCCAGTGTGTAAACTGGAGATTGGAGACATGATGAGGAGTGGTAAAGGAGCTTTGGTCTCTATGAGGAACCTGAAGAAATCAGTAGAAGTGAAGTGAAACCAAACTGCCTCCGTCAGACAGCATGCTCTTTCATTTCTGACTTGCAGAGTTGAACATGAAGCAATAAAGAAGAAAGCCAAAGTTGTGTGTTTAATACTTGCGCCAATCTGAAGTGAATAATGTGTGACCCGCTGCTGCAGACTTTATTGTGAGAAAAAGATGAAGGGCCCCACATAATGCTGAGAGGGCTGGGTATCATCACTCGATACTGACCGAAATAACTCAGTATTAAGTAGTACTAAAACTTCTTCTGTCAAATGATACCTGCATTTCAACGTTTTTTGTACCCAAATCTGTTTAAAAAAATGGCTTTGTGTATGGGTTTCTTGCAGCCAGTCACTGCAAGCTTCCTATTGCACTCTGTTTGTGACAGTGTCACTGTAAGAGTACTGGTATCATCATTTCTTAAACAACACCCAGCCCTAGCTGCTGGTCCTGTGATTTTTAAAATGAGCTTGTATTGAAAAGACAGCACTCAAAATTAATATTTTTTTTGTGTAATGCAGATGTTCATACTGCACCCTGAAAACAGTTTGTTACATGTCAATAGTAAAATGTTAATTTCTTTAATAAAAACAAATTTGTGAGAAAACCAACTAGAATATGTTACTTTGTGTGCATCTTTTATTTATTTTTATAAATAACCCAACTAGCTGACTACGTCAACGTTAGGCAGAGCGGTTTTTAAGTCTTATTTGGGTGCCAGTTGATACTCACATTTATGTTGACTTTTCTTTTTTTTTAAGATTTGCATCTACAGAAGGAACAAATGGACTCTGGACTGAGAGCCACAAACAGTCAATAAGTAGCGAGAGACAGACTGAACAGTTTTTAATGGAATTGGTAAACAATAACAAAAATTGAATATTGCCAACCTTATACTTTAGTTCACAAGTCCTTTTAAGTAACTTTTAAGTCAGGATGTGTCTTTAGATTCTTTTAACACTGACTATGAAAATGATCTGGCAAGGCTGTTAATAGTACACTTTACATTGTTGAAACAGGCACAATAATTAAATATTTAAGCTGGGTGACAATGCAACACATGCCTGTCATAATTTTTTATTGTTCTGGAATTTTATCTTGTCAAAAGTTTAAGTTAATCTAGTCTCATAAGTGGTGTAGTAGAAGCAGAATTTTTATGAGTTCTTTATGACATTGCTCTGTCAGAGCTTCCGATTACCATTAACTTTAATAATAATAACAATTTACTCTATGCATACAGTCAACAGAAAGTCACGTTTTATGTTGCAATAAATATTTGGGCAAAATTCCCCCTAATCTTAAGTAGTTATTAATTCAGTTCATGCTGTTTTGAACCTTCAATTGTGGCTGCTGTAAAATTAGTCATAAATTTAATTCTGGGTGGGATTTAAAAAGTCTTTTATATAATATAATAAAGGTGTTTAAATCTAACAAACCATGATGTCTCAAGGTGTAAAGGTGGATAACTTGCTGCTGTTAATCCCCTCCTCCTCTTGTGTATAATTTACCACAAGATGGCGCACTGAGACTTGTTTGCACATAAAGTGAAGTTCTTGACACATTATACCTCTGTCTACATGCACGTGCGTTTACACAGAGACATGTAAAAGAAGAATTTTTACGTGATTCTTCTTCTTTTTTGATTTCCACCTAATTTCCTGTCTCTTATCCAGTAATGTTTTTGTTTCAGTTTGGTCATTTTATGCAGTAAAATCTTGGCGTAGAGATAATAAAGATAATGTATTACATATATAATAAAGGAATACATAAAAAATGCAGATTGACTAAAATATTTTTTCCCCGTGTTAATAAAGTAATTTTACCAAAGAGCAACAAGACGTTGTAGAAAGGTGAATGACTCATGTATTCATATTTATTGTTTTGCCAATATTTGTATAAATGTATTCATTCTTATCAGTTGAGAATATTTTATGTTGACAACTATTTACAAAAGGAGTATGAAAATGCTGCATGGCGATCCAAAGTATAAGAATTCGCGTTTTTGTTCATATCAGTGATGTTTTGCCCTCTAATTACCACCTGCCACTTGTTTTTCTGATTCACCATTGATCCTACAGCTCCTGCACAAACCGTGAAAAAGTTTTCAGTTCCCCCCTCCGCGACTCCTGTCACCTCCCGCCCTCCTTTTCCTTCTGCCCCCCTCCTCCCCCCTAACACCCATCCATACAAACTCCTGCATCGTCTCTCAAACTAACTCACTTCTCTCTGTACCTTCAGCTCGTCTCCTCTCCATCTACCGCGTCACATTAACCCCTCAGCTGCAGCTTGACAACCAGACTAGAGAGCCACCGGCATCACCATGCTCTGGAAATCCCGAACCAAGACTGACGGCCTGCAGGTAAAAGCAACACGACACAGTTTTCTTCTGTTAATATTGCGCTTTAAGCGGCTTATTAAGTCCATCACCACTGCGTAAAAGGCTACACATGGTGGGCCTGTTGGCTTGTTTTTTAAGGGAAAGTGAAGCAGAAAATTCACCTGTCGTTTGTGAAACGTTTGAGCGATTCAGCTTGGGTAAAATGTTTGGCTAAAACTGCATTATTTTGATTATAAAACTGAAAAAAAAAATCTCACCAGAGGGAACTGCATATCCGTACGTAAAAGCGACTGCAGTCTTAACTTAGACGTTAAAATGTTTTTGTGGGGATGCTTCTTAAATAAACACAAAGAAAGTGTGATATTTAATAATCTCTCTCTGTGCGTAAAATCTACAACATCATCCAGTGCCATTTTAAAAATATTAAACGCAAAACTGCCGCGTGTTTGAATTAACGGAGCGTAATTGAATGAATATATCTCTTTAAGAGAAGTAGACCCTCTCGACCCCTCCCCTCATTCTGCCGGGTGTGCGCAAAACCTATAAGTAGTGCGCTCATGGAGAGTCTGTAGGACTCCGTGTGTGTTGTGCGCGCGTGTGCGTATCTGACAGCAGCTTTTCATCTGCGCGTAAAGAGCTCACAGAGAGAGAAGGGAAAGTAAATAACACCTTTTTGAAATTAATGGACCGTTGAAACAGTCTGGATTACACTGTCGGAGCATTTGGTAACATCTTTGAGTCGTTGGAAGCCTGCGCATCCTGTTGAATTTTAAATTTGGGGGGTATCCAGAGTGGTCCAGATGTTAATCCACACCTATTCGGCCATGGTGAGTTTGATAGAGACTCGCTTTTTTTAAAAGATTTTTTGACTGTTGGATGTCTGCTCATTATGAATGTAATTCAATTTTAGTTTAGAGTTCTGTGCCGAGTGTCAGATTGAACATGGGCAAAATTTATTATCACTTAAAAACAGCTAATTCCGTGCAGATTAAGGTATAGGTATCAGTGATATATATGTTTGATATAAGGTGTCAGTAAAAGACTGATTTCATCTATTTGCTCCATATTTGGACGTGACATTAACTATCAGCTTGAGGAGTATAATGGTGATTCCTTTTTTTATAGTTAAATGCATTTTTGGTAAATTTGTTCTTTGCTCTCGATAACAAAGTGTCCATACTTCCCAATAAACCTTCCTGACACTGAGTGTTGTGTTGCGGCGCGGCGCATCTGTCCGCGGAGATGCTCTTTGTCTGCACAGTGTCACAGCAAGTGAGACCGGCTGACAGTGAAGTGTCCACTCACTGCACACATGCCGAAAAAGACTGTTACTCCATCTGTATGGAGGAGAGTTATCGTTTTTACAGCTTCACATTTAAACTTTGTTAGACTAAAATAATGAAAACAATCCTACAGCTGTATGTCATGTTTATGTGCGTTTTTAACCTGGCAGCGGGCCTCTCCGTCTGGCACATAATGGACATTGTTCCACAACAACAGCATTGATCTGGGTGACCCAGCTTTTTTAAAAAATCCAATTATACCAGGATGTGTGAGCAGAAATGTAGGCTACTGGACTAAATGTTTTTACACACACTGCTGCGTGCTGGTGTCTTTTACATGAGCGGGTTAAACTTTTAAAGTCAAAATAAATTTTCTGCGCCTCGTCAGCTTGAATGAACCCTTTTTTCCTGTTGTGGGGTCACTGTGGTTTTGTTGACACAATGACAGATTATTTACAGATGCATTCCCCCTCCCGGAGCAGCGTGTTGTTGTCGTGCATTACCTGTCCTTTGTGCAGCTTCTTGGTGGCCATGACCTTTCTGACACTGTTCAGCGGCGATGCCAAGGGCGCCTTCTGCCAGTGCGCATTACTTCAAGCGCTGCTATTTCCAACCACCTAACACAAATGGAAATACATTTATTTATGTGGTGTAGCTGTTTTTGTTATAATAAAACCACCTTTATATATATATACACACACACACATATATATATATATATATATATATATATATACATTTTCAATTCCAAATTTTCTCACTTTAAAAATTTCCCGGAGCTCCTAACTTTTGGAGTCTGACATTTGATACAATAGTCTCGTATCACACATTTGGGAGAA